>NW_027205960.1:0-600000 GCF_024711535.1 Dipodomys merriami
ATTATAAACCTTCATCAGTGGACATAATTCTGCTCTAGACTATCAGAACCTCATATCAAAGTGTAGACACTGCTCATTGTTAAATCATAGTTCAGGATATGTTGCATGTCTTTAAGCCTCACTTTTTACACACACACACACACACACACACACACACACACACGCACACACATACACACAAACACACACACATACCATTGTCTTCAGTGGTGACTTTGTACATCTTCTGTGAGACCTCCTGAGTCCTCTCTTATGCATCTTAGAGCTTTTCTTACCAATCTTGCTGCTCTCCAGTCTTCTCCCTCCTCAGGTGTCCAGTCTCTGCCCTTGACAGTGGCTGAGGCTTGTAGTACTGGGATTAGAGAAAGAGAAAAGATAGATACAGATATTTAAGTAGAAACCTCATCTCTTGCACTTTTAGGTGATTTTAGATGCTTGTTTTCATCAGATCCTCACTCCTATTACTTCTCCCAGCCTCCCAATGCCATGTCCTTCTCCTGGATTCCACAGAAGGCTCAGCTGATATTATAGGAAACTGAAACATTGTGCTTCTGTTAAACCTGCATTGCTGCTGCTTTGAGTAAATGTATTTTTATCAGCAATAATTTTGCTTAATGGAATATGGGAGAATCAGAAAAAACTACTTATTTAAAGCAGTTTCACTTAACCTTTCTCTTACTCAGTTTATTTAAATTAACTTTATATGCCTATGAGGGACATTACACAAAACAATCTTTCTATGTATTGTATTTTTGCTTGTTTCTGTGGTATCATGACTCAAATTCCTTAAACTTTTTGAGGCAAAGATCTTCATTGTGGCAAATATTCAGAATGGAAGGAAAGGGAAGTCAGAATGGAGATCAATTAACATCTTACATCATCCCATCATCCACTGTCCAGGGCTGCTATTTCCACTATTGGAATTGATGATACCCAGTTTGCAGATTCATTGTCATGAAATGGCCCTTACATCATTGATAAAACTGAGTATTTTGGGTTCCCTTTATAGCATTGGACTTTTGATGTCTGCATACTATGTGTCTGAAGGACCCAAGAGCAAGCTTATCTCCACAGAAGTGAGGTCTCCTCTCATGATAGAGTGAGATAATGTGCAGACTTTCCAAAGGAAGAGGCTATTACTCAGCACTCCTATATTACAGGATTTGGAGAGAGAACAAAACAAACCCGTAAACTGGCCCTAGAACTTGACCTCTTCCTACTCATTCCTTTCTTCTTCAGATAATAAAGTTGAGTAAGCTGAGGAAGGAAGCACACTACCTCCTAATTCAAATTTTGTTGCCTGGTTTCCCCAGACAATTCCTACACCCTTCCATGAGGGTGTGACCTAACATCTGATCTTGTCAAGTGTCTTCTCAGAAGGAATTCTATTGAATAATAATGTCTTCAAAAACTAACTTTGTGGAAAATCTTTCCTTCCCTTCCATATCTAAGACAGCCTTTAACTCAGTTCACAGATAATCCAGTGGGAACAAATACAAATTGAGTATGCTGCATTGTACACCTATTAATGTTTATGGGCTTTAATATTAAGTTTTAAAAGATAAGTATAAAAACCAGGAGCCTGCTGGTTCATGCCTGTAATCCTAGCTACTCAGGGTGCTGAAATCTGAGGATTGTAGTTTGAAGCCAGCTGAGACAAGAAAGTCCATGAGACTCTTATCTCCAATAAACTACTAAGAAAAAGCTGGAAGTGGTGTTGGGATTTAGTTGGTAGAACACTAGCCTTGAGCACAAAGAGGCTCAGAGACAGTGCACAGGCCCTATGTTCAAGCCCCATGGCTAGCAAACACAACCGTATGTATACTTAACAAAACTGTACACATTTCCTCTTTAGGTCCATCATGATCTCCTACCACTAGCCACACTGCTAGTACATGATCGTACAGCTTTGTGGACTGGAGAGGTCTCTCCTGACAGGTTATTTCTACAAAGATTTGGTGGGTGGCTGTGTTTTAACAAACTGAGTTTCTGTTCAACTCATGTTTACAAATGAGTTTACACATCATCATTGCACCCTTCCTCTGAGCAGGGCTGCTGATGAATTTAGCATGGACCTCTGAAATAGAGACATAATTTCATTTGACATTATTATCATTCCAGGCAAAAATTGAAATTCCAGTTATAAAACAATGTATCAATCCTATTGAAATCCTGGTATTGATTTTCCTCAAAGACTTTGAAACCAGAATTTTTTTTAATCTTGAAAATGTAGTACAGAGGGGTTACAATTACACGAGCAAGGTAATGAGTACATTTCTTTTTGGGGGGGTGGGGAGTCCGGTCGTGGGCCTGAACTCTGGGCCTGGTCGCTGTCCCTCAGCATTTCACCTCAAGGCTAGCGCTCAACCACTTGAGCCACAGCACCACTTCCAGCTTTTTATTTCTGCTTCTGTGGTGCTGAGGAATCAAACCCAGGGCCTCATGCATGCAAGGCAAGCTCTGTACCACTGAGCCGCCTTCCCAGCCCAAATGAGTACATTTCTTATCAAGCATTGTTCCCTCCACCTTTGTTTCCCTTACCATCCCTTCCCATCTCCCTCCCCATACCACGCCAGAGTTGTAAAATTCATTTTTCGACATAACATCTTGTACATCTCATTGTTGCAATGGGTTCACCTGTATCCCTGTTTAAACAATTTGTTTTTTTCCCTTCCCCTCCACAAATTATAGCAACATCAAATACAGTGAAAACAGGGATTATACTGAGGAGGAGGGACATAAAAAAACACAAAGCAATCATCTTATAAATATGTTTAAAACAATAGCAAGAAAGAAAAAATATGAGTCCTTATCTTGGGATTCATTTCACCTAACATCAACTCCTCTGAACATTTCTGCTTGTCTCAGACATATACTAGTCATTGCAAATAAGGGAAACCATGGGACCTGTGTTTCTTTGGGCTTGAGATGAGAATTTTTTATGTATGTACAAATATATCATGGGAGAAGCATGGAATCATGGACAGTTTTTTTATTCTTATGTTTTCATGTACCACAGCTTTATCGTTAAACTCCATTGTGAGCTTTCAAATAATGCCTTGGGCCATCTCATTTAGAAACCTTAGATATTAGTGTGGCTTATTCTTTTAAAGGATCAATTCTTGCATAATGCAAAACATTACTTACCTTGGGGGCAATTGGCAAGGCTGAGATGAGGTTGGCCTCACTTAATGGACTACACCTCACACCAATTGCTGGAATCTGCATCTGCAAGCCCTGTTCTCCTGTGTTCCTTACAAACCTCCCAACCTCCCTCCTTACAATATAATCTAGCTGGAAGCAGTGACTCACATCTGTAATTCTAGCTACTCAAAAATCTGAGATACATCCAGAGGATTTGTGTTAAGACCAGATCAATTAGAAAAGTCTGTTAAAATTGAGCCTCCAATGATTAGTACAAACAGTACTGAAAGTGTGATTCAAGTATTCAAGTGCCAGCCAACTAAGCAGAAGACCCTGAATTCAACTGCAGGACTTGCACATGGGTGGGGGGGGGGAAGGGAGGGGGAGGGGAGATGCAGCACTATATTCCATCTTGATAGTATTCAGAGGATGAGGAACTAGTAGGAAGTGCCTCAATAGCTGTTGTCAGTCAAGCTCTGGCTTAGAACTCTGTATATGAAAAGTTTTAGTTATTCTTCAATGGTCAGGCTCAAACTACCTATAAAAAATCACTTTATATGTATGTAGGTATAAGTTTATGCTTTGATCTACTCTGTGAAATCAGAACAAGAGACTACCTCTGAAAACAGAATCAGCTGTATGGTGGGGAGGAAGAAGCAGATTCCCTATATAGTATAGCATCAACCTCCCTGGAACTACAAAGCCTATAAAACAAACTCCAGCAAAGCATTGGTTGTGTTTTATGGCAAGTTCTTGTCCCCTGCAAAGGCCTCCCTCTCCCATGTCTGCTTTGCTCTCCAATTTCCTGTGGCAATAGCATCCAACAACACATAATGGGATACAGGCATTGAGATGCTTGCTGATCTTTATTTCCAACCTTATGTCTTAAATTAGCTTATCTCCATGTCCATAAGTTAATTTAGTCCAGTTTATAAGACCTAAGAAAATACGTGTTTCCAATTCAATGTGTAAAGTCTTCTTGCAGGGGCAGGTTATATCCCTTAGTCAATAACCCTTCAGTCAGTACCAGACAATCTTAGTGCCAAGTTCACTCTGAATTTTCCCTTTTCTTGGATACAAGAACTCCCTAAAGTCAGTATGATCCTTGGGTCTTCAATGAGAGAAAGTTGGAAATGCTATATGCAATAGTCAGAGTGGCCAAGAGCCACTGTAAATATGAAAGCCCTTCTGGCTATGTCACCTACAACTGGTGGTAGCAGCGACACCTGTGTAATATCCAGGCTGTAGGTAAGCCTTTACAACCTGCAGCAGGTAGATCCACAGTCTACCTTTTCTGGGAGGAGGCTTTTTAAGAAATCTTAATTTTTATGATTTGCATAGTTTCTGCTTGGCAACTTCCAATCTAGAATTGATTTTTGTCATCTGCTCACATATGCAATGTTTTTACTTTTCCCTGTGTACTTTTTTAACTTTAGAAACTTAGTAAATACTTTCATCCAGTTTAAGAAGCCTAATTTTGTAGCAGTAAAAGGCCCAGCCATTGGACTAGGAGCATCCACATGGCCTCTTTGTGATGTGGTTTGGACTAAGGAAAAGGCTTGGTTCCAAACACCTTGTACCCCCATAGGACAGAATCCAGATGGCTGCTCTACTGATATCTTTCCCATGGATATGGGAGGCACATCTGTGAGCACCTTGGTTAAAAACTTATTTTAGACAATGTCCTAAGAACCTGTGCTTTGGGTGTTGTTTCACTCAGGGTATCTTGTGTGTTCTCTGGGGACATTTCATCAAACCCACTTGGTTCATGTAGTGCTGTAATACTTCCCAGGAGAAGGCCTTTCCTCCCATGAGGAGCCTCCAGATTTACCTAAATCACACTGATACCCAGTTTTCAATCAAGAATTTTCTTTTACTTCACTTTAAAATCTGCCCTTTTAAAGTGGCAGTGGGAGGCCATGCACTAGTGGCTCACACACTAGCCTTTTGGGAGGCTGATACCAGAATTGCAGTTTGAAGCCATTGTAGGCAGAGAAACCCAAGAGATTCTTATTGCAATTAGCCTGGAAAAAGCCACTAGGGATCAGTGGCTGGAATGGTAGAGTGCCAGCTTTGAACAAAAAAGAGCTAGGTTAAGAGCCAAAGGCCCTGAGTTCAAGTCCTATTATACACAATATCCCCTGCACCCGTACCCACACACCTTCCCCAACAAACACACAAAAGCAATTAGGGAGCAAACTTGCACAAATAAAAGAAGCAGGGGGAGGGGTTCAGTATAATTTTGTGGCTCATTTTTTCACTATTTAAATTGGTCCATTCATGATGAGAGATTGTGTTTGTGTTTTCTCAATTACATATACCTTGTTCCTTAGTTCTAGAGACAGACTGAGAGTGTTGGCAGAGAGGAGAATCCACAAAGATTGAATTCTGTTGAAGAGAGGGACTGGATGTCAGATTGGATAGGGGACAAGTGCAACTCCTCCAGCTCCACCACTGAGTGTCCCATAGTTTGACCTGGCCAATTGGCATGATGCTGTCTTTGTACCCATCAGTGTGGGGAGTTCAGGAAGACCATTGTGTCATGGAAAATGACTGTAGCTGAGGGAGTTGCGGAAGGAACTGACAGCCCACAGCTGAAGTAACAGGATCTCCCTTTGGGGTTCACAGCTAAGTTTACTTCCTCATGTAGAAATATCCAGTATCCAAGGGTATTACTTCCTTGGGGAGCCTACAATGAGGGGAGATAGTACAATTTCAGGCAATCTTGGGAGCAATTAGAGTACAATGAAGAAGAAAATGTGTGTCTCCTCTCTGAAATTCCAGAGGGTAAGAGTAACTGAGGAGGGGAAGCTGTCAGTCACTGCTGAGTTGGTAGGGTTGAGAAGGAAGGCACATTGGAGCTGGGAGTCACATGTGTAATCCTAACTATTTAAGATGCTGAGATTTGGATGATCATTATTCAGGGCCAGCCCAAGCCAAAAACTGGGTGACATCTCCTCTTAAGCTATCAATTAATATCAACTTCACTACAACAGGAAGCTTAAAATAGGTGAGTCCAGGCCCAGGCATGTACCTGGATAGGAAGCAAGACCATAACTAAAAAATGACCAGCACAAAATAGGCATATAGCTCACTTACCTAGCAAGTACAATACTCTGAGTTCTAACACAAGTACCATGAACAAGGTTAAGCATGGTGACCTCGGTGCCCCAGTGTGATTCACTGAGATTGCTGCAGCATCTGTTGCTCTGTAGGCTCCTGCCAAAGAGGAACAGTCCATCGACATCCCTCAATCTATGCCTACCAAGACAGCAAATGCTGAGCAGAACCCCTCACGATGGCCAAGGATGGAGGTTTAGTTGGAACTTTGGCCCCTCAAAGGGGAGGAGAGCAACGATCTGCAGGACCAGATGGACTCCTGAGTGAGAGAAGGGCAGAAGGAGGCAATGTTGAGGTTGGTACGGGGTTTGTGTTTAATGACTAATATGGCTTCAGTGGAAATGTTCTGACTTTGATTAACATGTTTTATGACATGTGAATCAAGGGAGAGCTAGGGCAGTGAGGGAAACACACTTGTGTAAATTTTCCATAGGTTGAAACTTACTCTAAAGTCTAAGTTGTTTTTGAAAACTGAAATGTGGAGAAGTTGATAAAAGAGCACAGCTGCCCAGTACTGGCACTGTTCTCTGTAGATTTACCTGCCCTATCCATCCCTCTACTGGTGGGTACTTGTCCCCAGGGTGCCTCATACCCCATCCCAGTGTGCTGCTCAATCCAGAACAGCTGCTGTTGGGCAGGGAGGATCAGGAAGCCCTGATGCACTCATGTGCCAACAGTGCCTCCTTCCCTTGGAGGCACAACACAATCCAGAGCTCTGCAGCACCCTATCATTGCTATGAATTGGAGTCTCCAACACTTGGGCTTTGCCTGCATTATTCCCCCACACCTCCAGACCAGCCTTTTGGGGACTTCTGAGACCTGGAGGATAAGAAAGGGAGGCCTGGAGGCAGCATCTCTTCCCATTGGAGCACTGAGTTTGCCACAAGGACCTAACAGGCTGAGAATCTTGGGAATGAACAATGCAGGGTGGCTAAACTTTGATACTCTCTGCTAACATGCCAGGCATTTACTGACATTTATATTCTAGCCCTCTGTGTCCACCAAACCATGGCCATTTGGTGTGTGTATATGTCTGATAAGTCAGAAAGTGATTGCTAGCAAACAAGAATGACCAGTGCTAATGGGTTCATATGGTTGACTGTACTGGCCCTTTATGAGAGATCTCTGGTAGATCTGAATGTGATGTTGCAGTTGACAATTCTTTCCATCAACCCATTCCTCTATTTATCATTCAATTCACATCCTACTCCCTACTTTTCCAGCTCTCTGACCAGCAGTCCAGGTTAACACTCAGTACTGTTCAGCCCCAATACTTTGACATCAAGTAGATGACCAGTGCAGTCCCATTTGGGGTTATTTTCCTCTTCTTGTCACTATAGGATGATACTGTAAGGAAGTGGCCAGTCCCCTCCTTGGCTTGCATACCCACACTGTCTGACCACAACAAATCAATTTCTATAAGCTCATAAGTTCTTAGTAAGTATGAAGGTGTCTTCTCAGAAATTGCATGCCATGTTTTAGGCTCCTGTCTTTCTTCACCTGTCGTCTAGCATACCTTCCTTGGGCAGATTACTGAGTTTTTCTGAAACTTTGCCAGCAATTTGAGAAGAGTAAGGGTTGGACTCAGGTCTCAGCCTTCTACTTTCCTGATATCCAGGAGTCCTACACGTACAAGAGAGTATTCTGCCCTCACCTGGGATGTCCATGTTTAGCACATGATGGTATCGCATCAGGTCCCATAGCGGTCCACCTGGCATTCAAATGCTTTTTTCTCCATTTTACTATGCTGTGTCCACCTATCCCTACCTGATTAAGGGTAGATCTTTAAGCTCATTGTGAGTTATTACTGAAGAAGGTGACTTGCTAGCAATTAAATGCTAATTCTACCACTAAAGAATCCTTATTTCCAGGAAAATGTTAAGATCATTGTAAACAATAATCTGGGGGAATGTGTGGAGGTGCAATGGTATGGGAGGATGAGGGTCAACTAGAGGAAAGACTAAGTAAATATGGATAGGTAAACACCATCTAACCAAATGGCATTTTGGAAGTGGAATCTTTGTAATGAATGTTGACAGTGGTAGAATTCTTGATGGCTCATTGTGTTTGGAAAGATAAAAATTGGTTTGAAGTCTCTGCAACATAAGCACGTGCAACTTAATATTATCAGTGTACACAACAAGTGCATGAGTACGTGAAGTTGTACACATACACACACATACACAAAGTTGGAATTGAAGAGATGTTATTAGTACAGACCTGGGACTAAAGGACCTGTGCTACAAGCAGCACAAGGTGACCTATACTATGACAGCTCTTGCTCATATTGTATGCTCACCGTAAGCCATACTTCCAGCCCTTCTTTTGCGATTATTTTGAAGGTGGGATCTCAAGACTTTTCTGCTTAGGCTGGTCTTAGAGCCACCATCCTCCAGATTTAAGCCTACCTATTAGCTAAGATCACAGGTATGAGCCACCAATCCTGGCCCACTGATTGTGTGTTTAAGTGGAAAATGGTTAACAGGGGGCTGGGAAGGTGGTTCAGTGGTAGAGTGCTTGCCTTGCATGCATGAGGCCCTGGGTTCAATTCCCCAGCACCACATAAGCAAAAAGAAAAAAAGCCGAAAGTGGCGCTGTGGCTCAAATGGTAGAGCACTAGCCTTGAGCTGAAGAGCTGAGGGACAGCGCCCAGGCCCAGAGTTCAGGCCCTACAACCGGACCAAAAAAAAAAGAAAGAAAAGAAAAGAAAAGAAAATGGTTAACAGCCTTGAATCAGTCATGTCATTCACACTCTTGGCAAAATTCAGGAACTCCTTTTATTGTCTTGCACATCCAGTCATTTGGAAAAGTGAAAAGCACAAGTCAGGAAAGACTCCCTAGTAACAAACAGATGTGTATGGAGCTAGCTGGGAAGATGGACCACCATGACAGTGTGCTGGCTAGAGACAGATGGCTCCAGTTAGACCAGATGGAGAGAACCAGATAAGGGCATGAATAGAATGTAATGGAAGAGAACGATGTTAGAGCTATTGGCTGACTTTCAAAGGGCAGAAAAAAAAAAGAAGTAATGAGACTAGGCATGGTGGTACATGCCTATGATCTGCATACAAAGGTAGCTTAGCCCAAATTCTTACTTAGATTAGACCCTATCTCAAAAAAGAGAAGTTACTGAGAGAACAGAGTGGAACCACTATCACTGAGTTATCTGGACCTGAACATGTTGGCATATACCATTGAGAATATACTTCTATTGGCTAGCAGGACTAGGCTGTGGCTTCCCTACTATATGTTGAGAAAGAAAATGATGCTCTAAGATGGGAAAATTCAGTGGTCCTAGGGCCCTTCTCCTTTATCCACTCTCACTTGTCTGCCTTGAAGAACTGACTTAATATAAAGAACAAGGTTTAGTGAGATTTCTGATAAATGTTTACTTATAGTAGATCCTTTTCCCCCCAGGAGAGGCTGCTTAGTCAACCTGTGGATTAGCAGAACATTCCACACTCTTCAGATGCTTATGACCTGTCCAAGACTGTGCTCAAATGCCAGCCTCACTTAGGGTGATGTTCAGAACCTTGCAAGGCTTTCTGCTGAGGAACAGGTCCCCTGCCACTGTGTTCATCCTTCTTGCCTCTCTTGAAGGGTGGTGAGTCAGCCATACCTGTGCCCTCCAGCATTAGCTCGTGTGCTATGTGCACTGCGTGGAAGTAAAAAAGCAGTGGAAACTGTAGTGTTCTGTGGGCAATTTTCATGAAGATTTCATCTCTTGAGAAGGGAGACTCTACCCACTGCTTGTTTACCTGGAGCCCAGAAGCTCTGGGTCTGGTTTTCAGCACTGCCAGGGAAACACAGAAGGAAGTCATCATTTCGACCCATTCTCCCCTCCTCACCCTGCATGTGCATCTGGGAGCCTGTTGTTGGAATGGTAAATCCAGACACTTTCCTCTGAAACCAAAATGAAAACCTGGGACAAAATTAAAGTCAGTGTAAAGTGAATAAGCATGTATCGATTTATGCACTATTACATGTAAAAACAAAAGAATGTTCACTTCCTTCATGCAGTCATTCGAAGTCATGTGTCAGACTCACTCAGCATGGCAATAATTTTGGGAACATCAAAGTCCTGGCTGCTTTGTCTCTTATAGTTATATCCACATGGTGAAATGTGATATCCAGCAGTAATAGCTTAGCCATTAGAACATGGGCTCTGTCTCAGGAACAAGTCACTTTTTGTAACTCAGAGAGGAAAAGAAACCCCAGACAGCCATTCTATGCCTGGCTCACTTCCATAAGATTAACAATTACTTGGCCTTATTTATGGCTCATTTTCTTGCATATGAAGAGTTCACACATGGGAGCTGGCTTTAGAGGATAGAGTGCAGATAAAGGAAGTTAAAACAATAACCTCAAACACAAAGTAGACCTTTTCTAGTTCACATTTTTGGAGTCCATATGATTCTGAATGAGGTTATGTCTTTCTCATAATAGCTCAACCCATCTGCCCATTGGATCATGACTCTACACAATTCATAATTAGTGTCTACTAGCACATGTGCCACAGGATCTGGGGTTTGAGAGTAACCATCCTCATTGTTGACATTGGGGGATGAGGCTCCCTCTGTCTGCTTGCATCATGTTTCACATCTCAACACTCTCCTTCCTTTCAGGCCAATGAAATGATGCTCAGTGGTTGGAAGCTGACCTCACAGGAGACTTGTGGCAAAGGCCTGGTCTCCCAGGTTTCTGGCCAGGGAAGTCATGGTTCTAGTCATGGAGCTTGCTTCCTGTAATACAGTTGTTCATGTAGTTGTTTCTTTTACATGTTTGTTTTTAAAAAAATAAAACCTTGGGTTGGGAAGGTGGCCTAGTGGTAGAGTGCTTGCCTAGCATGCATGAAGCCCTGAGTTTGATTCTTCAGTAACCACATATCCAGAAAAAGCTGGAAGTGTTGCAGTGGCTCAAGTGTTAGTATGCTAGCTTTAAGCAAAAAATGCTTAGGGACAGTGCACAGGCATTGAGTTCAGGCCCCAGGAATTGCAAAAGTGAACAAATTGTCGATCAGCTTTTACCACTTCAGGCCATAAAAAAGGGTACCAAGGCTCAGGACTGTTGCTACAAGAGTTCATGTCTTCCCACAAACAGAGGGATAAGGCTCCTGTCTCTCACTTTCCAGTACCCAGAAAACCCTAAAATGGTGAATGGATCAATAAAATGTGGTATACATGTATGAGGTTACACACATATATATATATGTATGTATGTATATATGAGGTTACATACATATATATATATGTATGTATGTATGAGGTTACATACATGTATACCACATTTTATATACATATATGTATATATAGATATAAATATATATACATATATATGTGTGTATATGTACATATATACATATATATAAATGTATGTATGAACACACACACACACACACACACACACACACAAACAGAGAGAAATCCCACTCATCCATCAGAGAGCATGATAGACTACCATTTGTAATAATGTGGAAAGACTGGGAAAGAATTATATTATGGGAAGTAATCCAGACCCAGAGAACACAAGCTGCATGGTTTCCCTTATTTGTGGCTGCTAGAATGTTCCAATAAACCCAAAAGCAAATACATTCAGTTGTATGCTAATAGTTACAGATGAATTAACTGAAGTATAGTAGACTCAATGAAGAGCAGAAATAGTGTGGTATTTTTTCCTCTAAAGAAATGTTTAATGGTCTGCCAAGAAAACAACAACTCTCAAAGTTTGTCTGGCAATCCATTCACTTGTTAATAACTTAGTAATTAAGGATGCTCTCACCAGAGTGGGCAAGAGTAAACGTAGTAGTCACACACATTTTAGTGACTAAAATTCCAAAGCTTACTGACATCACAAATAAATGTATCATGTTTAAAATTTTAATCTATTTCTATTTCCTGACTTGCCACACCAAGAATTATTGTCTTACAAGGGAATATGAAAATAAAAACATCCATTTGTGGAAATGAACATGAGATTAGTTGTTCTTTCTTAGAAGTTTGTCTCAATGAAAACAAAGAATTAAACTTAAATGCTGAGGAAAATAAATGTTATTACTTCATTATACCATAAAAGAATGTAAACTGTGAGCAAGGTAAATATGACAGGCAAAAATAAGGCAAATAATAGAGTTTCAGTGAAGTAAATTTCTTTTTTCTCATTGCTATCTAAAACTCTCCATCTCTGTGTTCTTCTAGTACACAGCTGAGAATCTTGCAGACCTCTTAAGGACCAGAGCAGAATGGACAATCTCCACACAGGCCAGATGAACACAGTGAGTTGACAAGTACCCAAGGAGTGGGTGTTTCAATATGGAAAACTGTTGGAATAATTATTGTTTCCTCATAATCCAGACAAATGTTCACGCCAAGGTCCAAAAATGTCGAAGTCAGGCTTATAAAGGCCACAGGTGAAAAAGAAATAATCTAACATGGAAGTTAAATGTTTCAAACAGGAATGTGGTAATGCATGACTGTAATCCTAGAACTCTGGAATGTGAGGCAGGAGGATCTTCACTTTTAGTCCAGCTAGGCAATAAAGTCAGGTCCTGCCTTAGGAAGCTCAGGTTTCCTACTATCACTTGCCAAAGAATAACTACTTGCACTAGAAGCACCATCTGAAATTTCCATGGCACCCTCTCCATCTTCACATTCACTGCCTTTACTGGTTTCTTCTCTGTCACTGTCCATTTTCTAGTCAATCAACTGCAGTTCATCTCCCTTGGCCCTATCTTCTTTCTGTACACAAATTGTTCCTGCCAATAGTGCCAATCCCATTGTTTCTCTGTATTTTAAACAGTGTCCTATCTTCATCTGATTGATCATTTTCACTGGATCTCCATGGTATACTTGTGAGCTCAATTACTAGATGTGGTTGTTTCTTTGGTCTTGGAGATAATTCAATATTTCAATAATTCAATATTTCAGATGTCTTGAAATTCCTCTCCAAACTTGAGCCATGCTTCAGAGAGGGAAGCATCAGCTGTGCCCATTCTCCTAAGACTTGTTCTTCTGACCTGTGGTGGACTCTTTTGAAAAGGATGGGTACTCTATGTCCCACTTCCTTTTCCACTTGGATCTGCTGGTGCCATCACCAGAGACATAGTATCAGCCTATGAGAGAATAAGACAAAAACCAATAAAGGAATCACAAGGAAAGTATATGGTGTTCAGTGTGAAAATAGAAAATTCATAGTGAAGCAAAACTTATGCAGGTCAAAGCTCCATTTTCAGAGGCCATGAAGGTCAAGCCATCATACTAGTTCTTCATGTCTGTGTGTAACATATATCCTCATGCTCTTCTGTGGTCATGTAGATCATACAGACCACCAGGAGTCACTGGAAGTACAGGACACATTGGTGCAGGGGTGGAGGGGTTCTCCTGGAGGCCTTTTTTGGCACTGACAGGCCAGCGATGAGGGCAAGAAGGAGGCAGCAGTAGTTGCAGGGATTACTGCCAATTATTAGATATTAAATTATGTCTCCATTTAATGATGTGTCCCAGTTGAACAATTAATAAAGCATTAATTAATAATTACTCAATATCCCATTATTGTTTATCATATATGTACATATACACATATATATTTACATACTTTATAGAATGAGACAGATGTCTTATATAATTAAATTATGCATCATGTGTCACTACCTATTATTCGATATTTAATTATGTCTCCATGTAATTTTTTATTCTGGTAATGCTTAATAAAATATTAATAAAACTTAATATACTTCCTATAATTGTTGCATCTAATTTAATATAGAATGATTCACTAATTCAACCCTTTATCATTTATTGTAGTGACAATTATTCCACCTATGACATTTATTACATTTATGACATCCTATTACATAGCATATAGATTTGCATCCAAATTATACATCCTACCTGACACTGAGCACTTTCAAAGAAAAAGAAAATATGTCATGCTTAGCTTCTCACTCCAAGATTATACTTTTGGCAGTGCTGGGAACTAAATTCAGGGCCTAGAAGTTCATGAATGGGTGATAGTAAGCACAGCAGCCAATTCAGCTCCTAGCCAGTTGCCAGACCCTGAAATAGAGCCCCATCTGTTGACTCAATTTTGTGCTTAGTGTAGCTATTCATTAAATTTTTTGTTTCATTCATCTATTTGCCATTTATTTTATTGACTGTTATTACACATGGAATATTTATTACATTTATTACAGAGGATATAGATTTGCCTGTGTATGAAACTTCACATCTGACATCCAGGACTTTCACAGAAAAGGAAAACATGTGTCGCCATGGGCTTCTTACTCCACAATTCAATTTTTGTGAGTGCTGGCATCTGAACTCACAGCCTACAAGGCCCAATTCATGAATGGGTGAGTGTCAGCATGCTAGCCTGGTGCATATTGAGCCCACAAGTAGTTTCCATCACCTGAGATCGAGCCCCAGGGTTTGAAAAATAAGAACAGATTAACATGCAGATGGTAGTGCACAAATAAATATAGATCTTTATAGAGTGCCAGAGATGTCTATACAATATTCAGTTATATATGCTACATTCCTACCAATTCTTGGGTACTTATTATGCCTCCATGTAATTAATATTGTTTTCATCCTTAATGAATTATTAATTAAATCAACCACTGTCCCAAAATAATTGCATCCATGTAATTAATAGTATTCTTTTAGTGTGCCAAAAATATTCATTAAACTCCATTGGCCTCCTAAAATCACTCTAACCTTGACATTCATAACCTTCCATCAGTATTCCTATGAATAGGAACGAGACTTTTAGGATCTCCCACCATTGGTAAGGGTCAGGACCGGGCTTCCCACCCAGGGCCTATGTTGCCATGTTGGCCTATGGCTTCCCTGATAGCCCGCCAGCCTTCAGCAATGCTAGGTTACTAACACTTTTCAACTGTGTCATTCAGACCCAGGAAGGTCACCTTGCAAAGAAAACAAATGTAAAACTTGCAGCCATATGCAAGTTGCCGAGTTTTTTTTTCTAGTGTTTTTTTTTTTTTTTTCCTGGCAGCCTTTGGGGCCCAGGAACCCAGGTTTGGCTGTGGGTCCAGTGGCTGCACCCTAGCCTAGAGTGATTGAAGCTGAGGCAGAGTTGCTGCGACCTGAGTCCAAGCCCTGTGCTTGACAAAATAAAAATGCATACATATATACATACATACATACATATATGCATACATACATACATTAAAATATCTAAAATATTTTTTGAGGCTCCTTGGCTTGGAATTCATGCCATTTTTTTCTGCCAGGCCTGGGATTTGAACTCAGGGTCTGGGTAAATCTGCAGCATTGTGGGGGAAGGGGGAGGTCATCATGCTGGAAGACAAGAAAGTCAGGCCTGTCTCCAGAGCCTGAATTCAAGTCCTAGCACTCGTATACATTTTAAATACATGATTTATATTTACATACACATGTTTACTGCATATTGCAGTTAGTGTAGTTATTCATTTTATTTTGTTTTATTTATTATATATTTTAGTGAGTATGATTACACATATAATATTTTTTACATCCTATTACATAGGACATAGATTTGCCTGTGTATTAGACATCATTCCTGAGACCCCGGATTTTCACCAATTAGGAAAACAAGTGGGACAATTGGCTTCTTCCATCAGGATTAAGTTTTTGGCAGTTCTGTGATTTGAACTCTGGGCCTAGAAGGCCCACTTTATGAATGGGTCAATATTAGCACACCAGTCTGATGCAAGTGAAGTTATCGGGCAACTTTGAGGACCTGAGATCAAGCCCTAGGAGTGGCCACTATATAAACACATAGATGTGTAGATTTCAGTGTATGTGTGTATTTACGTATGTATATGCATCCATAAATGTATGCAGAGACAGATAGACATTTATGTAGATTCTAGTGTATAACTCTATATAAAGTGATGTCTATATCTTACTTTTATATATTCTACTACTACCAATTATTTGGTCTAAAATTATGCCTCCATTAATTAATCACAGTACAAAACTTAATAAATATTAAATTAATCAATGACCTGTATTTATTGCATACAAACTTATAGAATGACTAGCTAATCAGTAATTCAATTAGTACATTTCAAACATCCTATTAGTGTTCCTATACATGGAACAATTTTCCTAGGATCTTCAGCAGTGTGTAGGTGCCAGTCCCAGAATCCAACTCAGGGCCTAGGTGTGTGAGTTGAGCTTCACTAACAGCCCACCAGCCTTCAGTCATGCAAGGTCACGTTCAATTTTCAAGCCAAGTCATTGAGACCCAGGATGGTCACAGTGCAAAGGAAACAAGGTAAAACAGTTATGTAAAACCTCCTGGTTTTTTCCTCCTAAATTCGTGTTGGTTTGATTTTTTTTACCAGTGCTGGGAGTTGTACTTGGGTCCTAGGATCCCTGGATCATCTGTGGGTGTAAAAGCTGCACCCCAGCCTAGAGTAATCATGGTTTAAGGCACAATAAAATGCTTCCTTGAGCAAAAAGAGCTCAGGGAAAATGTCTAGGTTCACAGTTCAAGCCTCAGGACCTGCAACACAAAAAAAGAGCCAGTAACTCCATGTGTCTGTGTATGAATGCATGTATTTCTATTGGTGAACATCCAGATTCTCTATGAAGAAAAGCACCCAGCTAGGAAATTTGCTTTGAATAGAATGATTTCATAGCACAGAGAGGGCTTTCAAAACAGTGCATGTGCCGGGGCTCCCCTCACTGTTCCCAGTGTAGCCTGAATGTTTCTGTGCACCCCAGGCTGCTGGAGGAAGTCTGCCTCATTGCTGGAACAGGCAGACAAAAAGCCTCACTCCTGTACAGCTTTGTAACAATTCATCTGGGGGCAATTGGTGAGGATGAATATAGGTGGGCTCTGAAGTCCAGGAGAAAAAGGTCTCTTTGTACCCCAAGGTCTTTCTCTCCCCAGTGCTGTGTTTTGACAGGAAGTTTTCATTTGTGCCACCTCCCATGGCAGGCCTGGGTGATGTCTCTGAGCTCTTCAGCTCAAGCTCTACCACTTGAGCTACAGCACTCCTTCAGGCTTTCTGGTGGTTCACTGGAGATAACCATCTCAAGGAATTTCCTGCCCAGGCTGGTTTGGAATGTGATCCTCAGCTCTCTGCCTCCTGAGTAGCTAGGATGACAGGCACGAGTCAGCAGTGCTGTCTTCCACTTCAAGTTGCTAAGTGGTGAGTAGGAGATAATAGTCTCATGGGACCTTTTGTGTCCGGGATAGTTTTGAACCCAGATCCTCAGATCTCAGCTTCCTGAGTAGGCAGGATGACAGACCTCAGCTACAGATACCTAGGGTCCTTGGCTCTACATGATAGGGCACTAGCCATGAGCCCAATAGGGAAGGGTCAGTGCCTAGACCCTGAGTTCAACATTCACAACCGAGAAAAATAATCCAGGAGAAAACTCATTAGAGTTCAATACATACATAATTTTGGCCCTGACATGGGGACATATTTGAGCCTCAACTTTCTCATGTGCACAATCATCTTACTTGTGGAGCTCTTACAAGGACCAGATGAAAGAATGCACCCTGTGAAGGACTCAGCACAAAATACATCATGAAGTTCTCATCACATAGCTGTATCCCACAAGCTGTCATTAGAATTAGGGTGTTTTCATCAGTATCACCATTCTTTCAGAAACATGTCACAAACTGCACAAAGTTCACATCTAATGGTTTAAAGTGGTGGGGAGTTTTGTGTGTGTGTGGGGGAGTTAGCCATGGGGATTGCACTCAAAGTTGGGGCTACTGTCCTAAGATCTTTAGCTCAAGGCTACAGCTCTAACACTTTGAGCCACAGCTCAGAGTTTCTCAGACTTCCTGCCAGGGCTGGGTTTTAAACCCACCAGTGTCAGATCTCAGACCCCGGGTATCTTAGATGACAGGAGTGAATGAGCCAGTAGCATCTGGTTCCATGGAGCTGGGTTGCAGTGGTTTATCTCTGGCTAAGTCAGGTTAGATGGAAGCTCTCAACACCAGACTGCCAGCTTGCTCTGTGGTGAGGTATTTGCAGTCCTATCCTTATATCATTGTGCTCAGAACATTCTTTTCTTTGGTGCCAGTCTTGGGTCTTGAGTAAGTGTCTAGACACAGTCCCTAAGCTTTTATGCTCAAAGCTAGTGCTCAACTGCTTGAGCGACAGCACGACTTCTGAATTTTTCTGTGCATGTGGTAGTGAGGAATAGAAACCAGGGCTTTGTATGTACTAGGGAGCACTCTACCACTGAGCCCCAGGAGTGACAAGTTTATAAACAAATAAATGTGTAGATTGGTAGATAGATAGATAGATAGATAGATAGATAGATAGATAGATAGATAGATAGATAGATAGATAGATAGATAGATGTATATGTATAAAACAAGAGTGATGCCTGTATATTATGAAATTGCATATATGATATTACTACTAACTATTGGCAACTAAATTATTCCTTCCTTTTTTAAGTATCATGATTGAATACATAATAAAGTAGTAATTGAAAATTAGTTAATGTAGTATAATTGTGTATAATCTTATAATATGAAAATCATACACTAACTTCTAATTTAATTGTTGCTTTCATAACATTCCATTTGTACGGATGTATCATTGGAATGTATTTCTTTGAACCTCCCACCATTCATTAGTGGCAGTCCTGGGATTTGACCTCCAGGCCTAGGTTGCCAGTTTTGGCTATGGCTTCCCTAATAGCCCGCCAAACATCAGCAATGCAAGGTCATTTGCACTTTCTGGGCCTTGTCATTTAGACCCAGGATGGTCACAACACAAAGGAAAAAAATTAGTAAAACCACCTCCTTGAACTTCAAAGTTTTATCCTTCTCCTTAATTTTTTTTTTTTGCCAGCCCCAGATTTGAACTCGGGTCCTAGGATCCCAGAGTCAGCTGTGGCAGAGGTGCCAAGACCTAAGTGCTTGGCCAAAAAAATAAAATAAAATAAAATAAAATAAAATAAAATAAAAAAATAAATAATAAGGCCCTGGCTTGGAATTTACACCATTTTTCTGGCAGGCCTGGGATTTTAACTCAGGGCCTGGGTAACTCTGTGGCATTGTCCTTGAAGATAAGAAATTCAAATCAGGTCCCAGGGCCTGAATTCAAGCCTCAGCACTGGAAAAAATAATATTCATATGTGAGATCTATTTACATACATGGGTTTACTGCATATGACGTTTACTACCCTTATTTATTTAGTATTGTTACACATATAACACTTCATTTATTATATCATATCACCTAGATTATATTTGCATATGGATTATACATTATACTGAGACCCAGGACTTTTACACAAAAGGAAAAAAATGTGTCAAAGTTGGCTTCTTACTCCACGAATAAATATTTGGCCATGCTGGGATTTCAACTCATGGCCTACAATGCCCAATCCATAAATGGGGTCACAGTCTTAGCACACCAGCCTCCAGAAAACAGAGCTGCCAGGAAGTTCTGAAGACCTTTGATCAAGCCACAGTAATGCCCAATATATACATTAATAGATATGTATATGTATATATGTGTGTGTGTGTGTGTATATATATATGTATATAGATATAGATATATACTGAGAGAGAGGGAATGTGATGATATTAAATTATATATATATAATTATCGATTATTAGTTATTACATTATGCCACCATTTAATGAAGTATCATGGTTGAATACTTATATACACATTACTTAAAAATTAGTCAAAATCCTTCAATTAGGGGAATCATACCATGGTGCTAGAATGGAAGATATAAATCCAATAATATTTGTGTGGCATTCTAAAATAGAATCATGAATTAACTGCAAATTTAATTATTACTTTTATAATATTTCATTAGAATTCACACGAATAGGAATGAGTTTGTCAGGATCTCCCTCCATTTGTGGGTGGCAATCCTAGCAATCGAACTCCAGGGTAGTTTACATCGTATGCAAACCATTGGAATGACACAGTGAAGATTTCAGATTGTCATGGTTAAAAAAGAACAAGAAAAGAAAGCTAGGTGTCAGCGGCTTCTGCCTGTAATCCTAGCTCCTCAGGAGGCTCAGATGTAGAGAATGCCAACTTGAATTCAGCCAGGGCAGGAAAGTAGGCGACACTTATTTCTAAGAGATCATAGGGAAAAAAAAAAAAAAACATGAGTGGGATCATGACTCAAGTTGCAGAGTACTGCCCTTGAGCAAAAGGAACTCAGGGACAGGGCCTAGGTTCATAGTTCAACCCCAGACCTGCCCCCTGTCCAAAAAAAGGCAGCAGTAACTCCATGTCTTTGTGTATGGATGGATGATGGGCATTCAGCAGGATGTCCATGCTCAGCCCACCCAACTTGGGCAAGCTGGGACAAGCCCTCAGAGTTCCTAGGCTGTAGGAATGGTCGAAGGTTCTGGATCTATATTATCTATCCCTCTGTAGTATGTGAGCCTAGAACTGTGGGGCCTGGTGGCTCTCATTCATTCATCATTCCTCATTGCCGAGTCACAGACTGGTCCCAAATCTCGGCAAAGATATGAAATAGTCAGCGATTTCTATGCCAAATGGGGTAAGCCAATAAATCCCAACCTCATAACTCTTGTTACAATTCAGCCTTGGGCTGCGAATGTGGCTTAGCGGTAGAGTGCTTACCTAGCACGCACAAAGCTCTGGGTTCGATTTCTCAGTACCACAGAAACAGAGAAAGCCAAAAGTGGCACTGTGGCTAGCCTTGAGCAAAAGAAGCTCAGGAGCATGCCCAGACCCTGAGTTCAAGCCTGATGACCGGCAAAAAAAAAAAAAGTGAGCCTGGTGAGACATATTCTTCTGGGACTCAAGTGGTAGAGTGCTAGCCTTGAATGAAAAAAACTGAGGGACAGAGCCCAGGACCTGAGTTCAAGCCCTAGTACCAAGATGCACCCACACACACAGGAAGGTGGTAATGATGAGCTGAGTCAGAACTGGGGGAAGTCTTGAGGCATAGTCATAGTAAACTCTCAAGCCAGATCATGTGGTTTCTCCCTAAGTCCTTCTTGGGCTGAGGGGTCTGGGCCAAGGCAGTAAGTTCCAGGGAACCCGCCCCTCCATCCATGCATGGGGCCACAGGACCAAGGAAAAGAACACTACAAATGATCCTTTGTAGTTGGCCCATGATTGCAGACCTTCATTTGCCCCCAAACACTGGTGAGGAAAGAAGGGCTCTGAGTCCTGGGACTCCAGGTTGCTGCTAGAAGTAGCAGCTAGCTAGCTGTGGATTTGTAAGCACACAAATCTTTCATGAGCCCAACTCAATATCCCCTCCCCCGAGGTGTGCCTGACAGATTTGCACTCTTGTGATCCCTGCATGAGCGGGCATTACCTGCCGTGCCATCTTGCAGCTTTTGCCCCTCCTGGCCCAGATCTCAGCCTCCTGAATAGCTAGGAAAATGAGAGCTTGAGCTATCACTATCCTTCTTGGCAAAAGACAGAGTACCTCTCTACCAGCCTAGCACCCATCTACAGTTACCACTCCTACTCCACCCCTACTCCTCCAGGCTGCAGAGGGGTCATATCCTACCCTGAGGTCGAAGAAATATGATCAGGTTTGAGCTTTATGCTCTCCACATAGTCAGGGTCTTCTGGGAGCTGAAGTGTACTGTAGTTCAAGTGGTAGAGCACCAATCTTATGTAAACAAGCTAAAGGATACCACCTAGGCTCTGAGTTCAAGCCCCGGTAAATTCACAAACACACACACACACACACACACACACACACACACAAAGCACACACAAAAACATCCTTAGTAGGTCCCAATGTCTTATACCAGCAATCCTAGCTACGTAAGAAGCTGAGCTCTTAGGATGGCAGCTTGAAGCCAGCCCAGGCAGGAAAGTCTGTGAGACTCTTCTCTCCACTAAACTACTAAAAAAGATGAAAGGTGAGCTGTGGTTCAAGTGGTAGAGTGTTAGCTTTGAGCAAGGGAAGCTCAAGGACAGTGCCTAGGCCCTGAGTTCCAAATATAAGATTTTTTTAAGACACACTTTGCCCCCACTCCACCCCCAATCAGGCCATAAATCCAGATTTTGGGCACCCTGGATCTCACTTCCACTCCTGCCACTTTCACAGCACTGCCACAAGGGTCGGTGTGGGGACAGCACTGGATTAAGAAGTGAACGTAGCATTACAAAGAATTCTAAGAGGGGGGACACAACCTGAAGAAAGCAACCAGGAACTGGGGCCTGCCCCAAACAGGCGTTACTCAAAGTCTAACTGAGCAAGCACAGGAGGAAAGGAAAGAAGAAAAACTTAGGAAAACGGAATGGCAGGGACAACAATGCATCTCTCTATACTTTCTCTTAATATAAATGGGCTGAATTCGCCAATTAAAAGAAAACAAACTGAGGACTGGATCAGAAAACAAGACCCATCCATCTGTTGCCTTCAGGAGACCCACCTCTCAGCCAAACATACAAACAAACTCAGAGTGAAGGGGTGGAAAAGGATCTACCAATCAAACGCCCCCAGTAAGAAAGCAGGTGTAGCTATCCTGATATCTGACAAAATAAACTTTTCATTAAAATCAGTACAGAAAGACAAGGACGGACACTACATATTAATAAAGGGAACAATCCAAGAGGAGGATATAACCATCATCAACTTATATGCCCCAAATATTGGTGCACCCAGATATGTCAAACAAATGCTCTCAAACTTACAGAATAAAATAGATCCCAATACGATAATAGTAGGAGACTTTAACACACCACTCTCACCAAAGGACAGGTCTACCAACCAGAGTATTGGCAAAGAAGCCACCAAATTAAGAGAGGCCATACTCCAAGCGGAATTAACTGACATCTACTGAGTATTTCACCCTAAAACAACACTACACATTCTTCTCAGCAGCTCACGGAACTTTCTCCAAAATAGACCATATCATAGTTCATGCAAGGAACTTAAGCAAATACAAAGGGATCGACATAATCCCCTGTATCCTATCTGACCACAGTGGAATCAAGCTAGCTCTCAATAACAAAGCATACCGCAGAAATTTCTCTAATACATGGAAATTGAACAGCACACTCCTTTACAATGCCTGGATAACAGAAGAGATCAGAGAAGAAATAAAGCATTTCCTACAACTCAATGAAAATGAAAACACCTCACAAAGAAACTTGTGGGACACAGCAAAAGCAGTCCTGAGGGGCAAATTTATTGCCCTCAGTGCCCACATCAAGAGAATGGAGACCAACCAAGTAAATAATCTCATGTTGCAATTAAAACAGCTAGAAAAACAAGAAAAAATGGGACCTAAAGCTACTAGATGAAGCCAGATAACCAAATTAAAAGCAGAGATTAACCAATTAGAAAATCAGAAAACCATAACCAAAATAAACCAAACAAAAAGCTGGTTCTTTGAAAAAATAAACAAAATTGATGGCCCATTGGCTAGATTAATTAAAAAAAGAAGAGAGGAAACGCATACTAATAGGATTAGGGATGCCACGGGAAACATTACAACACGTACCCAAGATATCCAAACAATTCTAACAGACTACTTTCAAAAGCTATACTCTCTAAAGGAAGAAAATTGGGCAGAAATGGATGCATTTTTAGAGAAATACAAGTTGCCCAAACTGAGCAAAGATGAAGTTAACCAATTAAATAAGCCAATATCCTATAATGAGATACAGGAAGCTATCAAAAGTCTTCCAACAAAAAAAAGCCCAGGACCAGATGGATTCACAGCAGAATTCTATAAGACCTTTAAACAAGAACTAATACCCATACTCCTCAAGCTCTTCAGAGAAATAGAGAAGGAGGGAGCTATCCCAAACTCATTCTACAAAGCCAATATCACACTCATCCCCAAACCAGGCAAAGACCCAACCAAAAAGGAGAACTACAGGCCAATCTCCTTGATGAACACAGATGCAAAGATCCTTAAAAGATTCTAGCTAACAGAATCCAGAAACACATTAAAAAAAAAATTCACTATGACCAGGTAGGCTTCATCCCAGAGACACAGGGATGGTTTAACATACGTAAGTCAATAAATGTAATTCAACATATCAACAGAGCCAAGGTCAAGAATCACATGATTATCGCCACAGATGCAGAAAAGGTCTTTGACAAAATTCAACATTCATTCATGCTAAAAGCTCTGGAGAAAATAGGAATAGAAGGAACATTTCTAAAAACAATAAAAGCCATTTATGACAGACCAATAGCCAATATTATACTTAATGGAGAAAAGCTACAACCAATTCTCCTAAAATCAGGAACAAGGCAAGGATGCCCACTTTCTCCACTCCTCTTCAATATAGTCCTAGAACCCTTAGCCAGGGCAATAAGGCAAGAAAAAGACATTAAAGGGATCCGCATAGGGAAAGAAGAAGTTAAACTATCCCTTTTTGCAGACCACATGATACTATACCTCCACGATCCCAAAAACTCCATCCCCAAACTCTTAGAAATCATAAATCACTTCGGCAAAATAGCAGGATACAAAATAAACCCACAAAAATCAGTTGCCTTCCTATACACTGATAATGTACAGGAAGAGAGGGAAATAAAGGGAGCAACCCCATTCACAATAACCTCCCCAAAAATAAAATATTTAGGAATTAACCTGACCAAAGATGTAAAAGAACTATTTAATGAGAACTATAAAAAGTTAAAGAAAGAAATTGCAGAAGACACTAGGAAATGGAAAGACCTCCCATGCTCTTGGATAGGCCGACTTAATATAGTAAAGATGGTAATACTTCCAAAACTAATATACAAATTCAACGCAATTCCTATTAAAATCCCAATGACGTACATCACTGAAATACAGAAAACAGTCCAAAAATTCATATGGAACAACAAAAGACCTAGAATAGCCAAAACAATTCTAGGGGATAAAGACAATATGGGAGGGCTATCCATGCCGAACTTCAAACTCTACTACAGAGGTATAATAACAAAGATAGCATGGTACTGGCACAAAAACAGACCCGAAGACCAATGAAACAGAATAGAAGATCCAGAAATAAATCCACAGGCCTACAGCCAGCTGATATTCGACAAAGGAGCCAAAGACATACAATGGAAGAAACACAGCCTCTTCAACCGCTGGTGCTGGGAAAACTGGGCAGCCACATGCAGAAAACTAAAAGTGGACCCCAGCCTATCACCATGCACCAACATCAACTCAAAATGGATTAAAGACCTTAACATTAAACCTGAATCTCTGAAACTACTGCAGGACAGAGTAGGAGAGACACTTGAACTAATAGGCACAGGAAGGAACTTCCTGAACAGAGTCCCAGGGTCACAACAAGTTGGAGAGAGACTCGACAAATGGGACTACCTTAAAATAAAAAGCTTCTGCACAGATAAAGCTATTGCAACCAAGCTAGAAAGACAACCAACTAATTGGGAAAAAATATTTACCAGCAATATATCAGACAAGGGGTTAACATCCTGTATATACAGGGAACTCAAGAAACTAATCCCTCCCAAACCTAACAAACCAATTACTAAATGGGCAAGGGAACTAAAGAGGGACTTCTCAAATGAAGAAATAAAAATGGCAAAGAAACACATGAGGAAATGTTCATCATCCCTGGTGGTGAAGGAAATGCAAATAAAGACAACCCTGAGATACCACCTTACCCCAGTCAGAATGTCCCACATCCACAAATCAGCCAACGACAAATGCTGGAGGGGATGTGGAGAACGAGGAACGCTATTACACTGCTGGTGGGAATGTACACTTATACAACCACTTTGGAAAGCAGTCTGGAGTGTCCTTAGAAAGCTAAAGATTGACCTCCCTTACGACCCAGTCATACCACTTCTAGGCATCTACCCTGAACAACAGGAACCAATATACAAGGACACGTGCACCTCCATGTTTATTGCAGCACTGTTTGCAATAGCTAGGATATGGAAACAACCTAGATGCCCCACCACAGATGAATGGATCCAAAAATTGTGGTATCTATACACAATGGAATATTATGCAGCCATTAGAAATGACAAAATAATGGCATTTGCAGGGAAATGGATGGAGCTAGAAGGAATTATGTTGAGCGAGCTAAGCCAAGAACGAAGAGACAAACAGTACATGGTCTCCCTGATAAGTGGATGCTAAATCCAAAATGTTAGGTGATATGACAAAACTAACAGGACTTAAGAAACAAAGAACTCCCACTCATCTGGTTGAACCACTACCAAATATCCCCATGCTGCTGATCACATATATGGTATATAACATGTGAGCACCGTTATATATTACAGACTGTGATAGACAATTTGTTCCAGGAAAGTTAGAATGAACTTGTGACTTTAAATGAGCATCATTATTCCACAATACTGTGAATTTCCGGAAATTATGTAATCACTTAATCACAATCAAAAAAAAAAAGAACCTCGGGGAAGGGAGGGAGGGAGGGGATGGTAGGGGGAAAATAATGGGGGGGGTAACAATGTTCAAGAGGAAGTGTACTCATTACCTCACTCATGTAACTGTAACCCTCTGTATAGTATCTTTACAATAAATTTTTTTTTTTAAAAAAAGAAGTGAATGTACAACAAGGGGGACATAGCCAGGTCAAGGCTAATGACCCAGAACATTGAGGTATTGGCCATACTAGTCTCTCATGCCCCAGTTCCCTGGACCTAGAATCTAAATGTGTGCATCTGTATTCTGGGCATCCAGAATTCTCTAGAAGGACCTGAGCAGCCAAGCTGTGGGGAGGGGGTGGGGAATAGACTTTCCTGTGACAAGGTATGTTGATATTTCCTAGACACTGACGGATACTTCCAAGCCACCTTGGCCTCACCTCACATGTAGCCCCGGATCCTCCTTGCTTGGATGGCCTTCAATCAGCTATCAAGCTCGAGTTGGCCAGAGCCACCGGAAAACTTCCATCTCCCACACTACTGCCAGCGTGCAGGGAGGGACGTGCAGCCAGAGACCCAGCTGAGGAAAAGGCAAGACATCGCATGACTGAGGCCTCCCAGAGGCAGGAGAGACCCTATGCTAGCTGGCCATGCTGATCCAGAATCCAGAATCCCCTGGAGGTGCCCAAAGATTTGGACAGGCCGGACTTGGGCCCCAAAGAAAAACTGGAATGCAGGCCTCTGGCAATTTAGGACTCATTGTAGACCCTGATAGGGGGCTAAAGGGCAAGGTCAGTGTGGAGGAGGGGCACCATCCAAGGTCAGAAAGAGGCAGACAGGCACCCAGGAAGGAGACAGAGAGAGATGAAGGAAAAATACACACACACACACACACACACACACACACAGCCCAAGGCCTCAGCAGTCCCTGAGCACCCTGAACATCCCACACCCAAGAAGATGGCACTACCATCCTCAGACCAAGTGTAGACAAAACTCAGGACATCTCACACATCTGGAATGGCTCATAACACATCTTGGTATTTCCTAAATGTACATACCACTATGCAGAAAACTCAGCTACTTTTTTTTTGGTTGTCAGTCATGGGGTTTGAACTCTGGGACTGCACGCAGTCCCTTAGCTCTTGAGCTGAAGGTGGGCGCTCTACCACTGAAGCCACAGTACCACTTCAGGCTTTCTAGTGGTTCACTGGAGATAAAGTCTCACATATTTTCCTGCCCAAGCTGGCTTTGAACCATGATCCTCAGATCTCAGCCTCCTGAGTAGCTAGGATGACAGTTGTGAGCCACGGGCAACGACCGGCTTCAGCCACCTTCTAATACCAAGGGAAAACCCAACTCATCAAGACATAAACCACATGTAACCCTACACTTCAGACTTTGTCACCAGCATCCAAAACCATGAATGGAGAGCATATAATTGACACTGCGATCCCACGCCTGCTCCCATTCACCCACTCCATGCCTGCCACAGGCCACAACCTCTGGTGTTCTTGGTAAGGCACCACCCACCCTGTTACAGCTTCATACTGGAGCAAACCCAGGGAGGCCAGCATCTGGTCTCCCAACCATAGCAACCCCACTGCTTCAACATCTCTTGCAAGCAAGGAAGGGATGCCTTTCTTTCTTTCCTGTTTTTTTTTCTGTTTTCTTTTATTTTTCTTCGTTCTTGTTTGAGGGGCTTGAACTCAGGGCTTGGATACTATCCCTGAGGTCGATTTTTCTTTAAGGCCAGTACTCTACCACTTGAGCCACAGTGCCAATTCCAGTTGGATTGGAGATGAGCCTCTCATGGTACTTTCTTGCCTGGGTTGGGAAATGAGATCCTCTGGATCTCAGCCTCCCGAGTGGCCAGGATGACAGGTGTGGGAGGAGAGGGGTGAGCGACTGGCTTAAGGTGTCTAGTCCTTCAGAATTTCCACCTACTCCTCCTAGAAGCTACCACCTAGACACCCCTCTACCTCCCTCAGGGACAGCAAAGGAAGGCTCAGAATCTGGGTGGGGCCATGGGGATTAAAGGGCCCCCTCACATCACTAGCCCTCTCTAAGCTCCCATCTGCCTCCTCCTGATTGCCTGGTCTTCCAGGGCAGATCAGACCCACAAGGAGTTCTGGGGCCTGCCCTATATCCTCCTGCCCCACCCAACCGATACCTGAGGATTTCTAGGGCCAGCTGCTCCATGTGCCAGTGGAAGACCTTGGGAGGTTTGCTGATAAACGGGCACAGGGGTGCCCAGGGAAAAAAGGAGTATCCATCTCCCCTCTGTCAAAGGAGACACAAAGCACAGATGGATCTACTGAGAGCTTCAGGGCATAGCCATCCACCTGTCACCAAGGTCCCTTAGAGAACTGTTTTATGGTGACAGCCCTGGGGCCTGACATTGGGGCCCAGCGATGTCCCCGACTTTCTTTGTCTCAAGGGGAGTGCTCTTTCACCTGAGCCGTGGTGCCACTTCCAGCTTTTTCTGTGTATGCAGGACCTTGGAATCCAACCTGTGCTTTCCTGCGTGCTAGGTGAGCCCTCTACTTTTAAGATACAATCCCAGCCCTGGATAACTGTTCTTCTATGACCCCTCAGAACTATCTCGGGATAGTCTCACACATCTATCCCAAGTCACACATCTATACCGAGTCTCTCACCAGCAGCCCTGGCTGGAAATGAGCATGCTCTGCTGTGTTGTCCATCATATTCAGCACTTTTGCTCTCTGTGCTTCCGGGCAGATCCTCCTTGTTAAGCGAGATCCCCTTTTCAAGTGCTGCCTCCAAGAAGACCATTCTGATCACCTTGGCAGAGCTGCCAGCCTTGTCAGGCTCTGCCTTCCAGCCAGTGTGGGTTGATAGTGCACGAAGGGAAAGGCGTGGATTCCATCACCGGATTTCTGAAGGCCCTGATACACCACCCAGGGACAGGTGTTGTATCACACTCCATGAGTGGGGGCTCATGGCCAGGGCAATCTGTGGGCCATAAGATGGGGCCATTTCTCCATGTGGGCTTGAGCTGAGGATCTGGGAGCTCTCTCTCTGAGTTTTATTGTTCAAGGCTGGTGCTCTACCACTTGAGCCACAGCTCCACTTCTAGCTTTTAGGTGGTTCAATGGAATGTAGAGTCCCACGGGCTTTCCAGCTTATGGCTGGCTTCAAGCTGTGACCCTCAGATCTCAGCCTCCTGAGTAGCCAGGATGACAGGCATGAGCCTGAGCCTCAGGTGATGGGCACCAAAGGCTTTTTGTTTTGCTCCTGTTTATCTCCTGTCAACTAGCAAGCCCAATTTAAAATAATCAGTTACAGGGGATCAAAACTCTCTCCTAGGTCAGTTAATCCAAGGAGATAAAGTGTCTTTGAAAAAGGCTACTCTGAGTTGGCTTAGGGGTGTTTGTGTGTTCATATGTGTTGTGTGTGTGTGTGTGTGTGTGTGTGTGTGTGTGTGTGTGTGTGTGTGTGTGTGTGTGTGTGTGTGTGTGTGTAAAAGTGTCCAGGATACCTACCCTCATCTCTGCGGTGCCTCATCCTCCTAGTAGGGAGTGCATCCAGGATCCTGACCCCAAGGAAGGGGGGGGCAGGGTACCTAAGGTCACATCCAGGGGGATGATCGGAATTCTGTCCTGCAGCCTAAGCCTAGACAGATAAAGGAGAGAAGGAGAGGTTTAGGGGAACAACAAGGGGAGCCCCTTACCTTTGGCTGCAAGTACCAGCAGAAGACTGTATCCATCTTTCTTCATAGTCAGATAAAAGGTGTACACTGTTCATTTATTTTATGATGCTTCTTTTGTTCAAGGCTGAGGCTCTACCACTTGAGTCTCAGCACTACATCTGGCTTTTTTGTGTGTGGTTTTGGGGAGCTAGGTGGTTTATGGGAGATAAGATTCTCACGCACTTTCCTGTCCGGGTTACTCTGAGCCACAACCATCAGACCTCAGCCTCCCAAAGAGCCAGGATGATGGGTGGGAGCCATGAGCTCCTGACTGCCACGATCCATTTATAATCCCTTAGGCCCAGGGCTGGGTCACCCACACTACACCTCCTTTGTGGGAGTAGGAAGCAGACATGAGTGGGTTTGATACTTCAACAGCCTACCTATCTTTGAGCATTGTTCTGGGTCAGTCTGATGGAGGCTTTATCCTTATCCACAGCAATGACTTGGCTCTGTCACAAGAACAAATGTCCCCTGGAAGGTGTCAGGTCTGGGGTATTTCCTCTGAACCCCTCCCCCCTAATCAAAATGACACTCTCCAGCAAAGGGTAGTACACTCAGAGTGTTTTTATTGTCTTATAGCCAGGGTCTTGTCAGATAAGTGGGGGTATAGGTCAGAGGCCCTGGATTGTGCTGGGCAGGGGGACAAGGTGACACCTTCTCATCCACTTTCCTTCAACAGTGTAGCAGAGGGATGTGGGGAAGGACTCACGGGATGGACAATGAAAAACCATCATGGTCTAACCGGGGCACAGAAGGGCTTACCTCATGAAACTGGTTCAACAGGCTGAGCAAAACAACTCCTGAATCACAGCCCACCCCCAGAATGAGAGGGTCACTGTGGGTTCCAGCCACATGGGGATGCTGGGCTACCTCCTCCAGCACCCATTCAACCAGTTCCTGAGAGAGAGAAAGAGAGAAGGAGAGAGAGAAAGAGAAGGAGAGGGAGAGAGAGGGGGGAGGGGAAGAGAGAGGGAGAGGGAGAGGGAGAGGGAGAGGGAGAGAGAGAGAGAGAGAGAGAGAGAGAGAGAGAGAGAGAGAGGACCAGATTTACACTTAACCCAGGTGCCAGTGGCTCAGGCCTATAATCCTACCTACACAGGAGGCTGAGATATGAAGATCATGGCTCATAGCTGGCCCTGGCAGGAAGATGTGTGAGACACTTATCCTCAAAGAACCAACAGAAAACCGGAAGTGATGCGGTGGCTCATGTGGTAGAGCGCTAGCCTTGATCTGAGGAGCTCAGGGAAAGCATCCAGATCCAGAATTCAAACCCCACAAATGACAAGAAGTGGACTTTGCACGACAAGAAGTGGACTGAATAACACCCACTGTCCTAGGAAGCATGGCAGGTAAATCAGGTCAAGCTTCCTGTCAGCTGGGGGTCATGAGTAGTTCACCTGGCTTCACTATGACTCATTTTCCCCAGCTTCAAGACTGAATACAGTGAAGGATCCCCTTCCTCATGGGAATAGGGTAATGATGACAGAGAGACATGTTTTGTTTCATATTCCCACACCTGTTGCACAATTAAAAACAGACTCCATCTGAGTCCTTTCTGGTAACTTCCTGTCATATAATCACAGAATTGTTGAGAACTGTATCTGACACCTGCCCCCTCTGTGCCTGGCACTGCTCCGAAGATCCCTCCTTATTTCCTCACAACTGTCCCGTGAGGAAACTGAGGGCTGATGGTCAACATCCAACCCAGAGCTTCACCTGTGGTGAAGAATCGGCTGCCGTGAACTAAGAGTTTGGGACAATCCATCTAAAATGATGACACACGCACACAAACACACCTCCACCATCCTTTTCAGGCAAAGATGTTTTACTTTTTTTCTTTTTGTTGGTTGTGGGGCTTGAACTCTGGGCCTGGGTGCTATCCCTGAGCTCTTCGGCTCAAGTCCAGCACTCTACTACTTGAGCCACAGCACCACTTCCGGTTTTCTGGTGCTTTATTGGAGAGAAGAGTTGAGGGTCTTTCCTGCCCAAGCTGGCTTTTACCCATGATCCTAAGATTCAGCTCCTGAGTACTTAGGATGACAGCCATGAGCCACTGGCACCCAGCCAAAGATGCTTTTCCATACCTGTCATCCTATCCCCTCAGGAGACTGAGATCTGATGACTGCAATTAAATGCCACTCTTGGCAGCAAAGTCATTGAGAACTCTTATCTCCAATTAAACACCCAAAAACATTGCAAGTGAAGCTCTGGCTCAAATGGTAGAGTGCTAGCTTTGAGCATGAAAAAGGGATGGGACCCATGCCCTAGTTTTAAGCTTTTTCTGGCATAGACCCACTAAAAAAGGGAAAAAGGTGAGCACACAGGAGCTCAAAGCTCACACATAATACTCCAGACTCACAGAATAGATCCCATCCTGCTCTGTGTCTCTAGATTCTATGTCCTAGCTCATGGCAGTCTTAAATGGGACTGACCATGCACCAAGTCAGGACATTCAAGTACAATCTCATACTGAGAATCCCGTGACCTCATCCAGGACTCAAGAACTCTCACTGTACTGCCTTGACACTGGGCAGTCAGGTGAGATCTAGTTATCCAACCAAAGGATATAGGAATGAATGAATTTCTCAGCCAAGGAATGCAGACTGGAGGGCTCTAGGTCCCTCTCTCTTGGGAAGGAGGAAAGGGCTGATCCATCTCAGCAATATTCCTGGGTTTGAGTATCCTCAAAGAAACAACCCTGCTCAGAGCCCAGTGCCTCTGGTTTTCTCACCAGCCTCGACCTTCAGTCAACCTTCTCTAAATCCCACATATGCCCTCTAGACTAAAGGCTGAGCCAGCAAGGAGACCCACCTCTACCTCTGAGAATGGCAGTCACGGGGCCCTAGAGTCCCATAGAAGAAGTCTGGGGGCAACACGGGTCTGTCTCCTGCCCTCACAGGCTGTCCTGTGCCAGTGGCCTGGTTACCTCTGTCTCTGATCGAGGAATGAGCTCTGGGGTGTCATCTTAAGATTGACCCAGCAAAAATTACAGTCCCCAAGGATGTACTGCACAGGCATACTGCAGAGGATGACAGCAAGGTCGTCAACGGTGAACTCAGAGTGCCAGGACTTTTAATAGCCATGGGGCTGGGTTGAAAGCTCTATCACTGATGGTCTAGGTTATCAGATGAGGTCATGGCTTCAATGGCCTGACACACCTGATCTGAGATTGTACTCCCTCTTCATCTTCCTGCTTATCCCTTGCTACCACCCTCTGGACACTCCCTCTCCCTATCCTCCCTAGCCTTTGGACACTTTCTTCTTAAATGATCAGAAAATAAACTCAGTGAGCCAGGGGAGATTGAAACTCCATGGCCCACCCTGAGCACTAGGGTCTACCCCAGGCTGTTTCCCTCTGCAGTCAGCGACCACTCAGATCCTGGATGCCATGAAGTTGCTGAGGGAACAGTGGCTTGCTCCTACATACTGGCTTTGGGCTCTGAAAATGTCTCCACAGAGATTGTGAATGGTTGGCTCTCTTGATCCAAGAACTCCAAACCAAGGCCTGCATGATCCCTTCTTCCTTCCTTTCCTCCTTTTCTCCTTCCATCCTTCCCTCCATTCTCTTTACTCTATTCGTGTCACTCCTGGGCCTTAAAATCAGAGACTGGGTGTTGTCCCTGAGCCTTTTTACTCAAGGCCAACAGTCTATGGCTTGAGCCACTCATCCACTTCTGGCATTTTCTTTTTGGTAGTTAGTTGGAGATAAGAGTCTTATAGGCTTTCCTGCATGGGCTTTAAGCCTAAATTATCCCATCTCAGGCTCCTAAGTAGCTAGGATGACAGGAGTGAAGCAATGGTATCCAGCTCAAACCAAGATTTCTTCATGTGCCTTGGAACCAGCAATGGAACCTTTCATCTTGTATGATCCCCCCCCCAAGGCTTGGCACACACTATAACGGTTTGTTGGATAAATAAATGAGCATCTGTCTATGACAATACTACAGAAAAGTCCCATCTAATTCAGGTAAGCATCCTGGGTGGGGGCAAAGCCTGATGTACCTCTCCAACAGTTCTTCCTCCTGCCTCTTCCCACCCTCCTGGTGCCACCGCACTTAACTGTTTTGGTTCCAAGGACATGAGCCATGATGTCCTCACTGGATTCCAGGGCCTCTGAGATGCTTATCTTCTTAAAGATCTCTGTCCAGCCACTGACCAGCTCTGTGGCACTCCATTCTCCACTCAGGTGTGAACAAGGTTGCTGAGAGGTAAACACCAGGCTCAAGGGACCTCCACTCCACTCCCTGGGGCAGACAGGATGGTCCACTATATCCGGCCCCCAAGTTTCATGTTGCAGAGAAAGGATCCTTGAGGCATCCTAGGTCTCTGAATCTCCCAGATTCCGGTGCAGGTGCTGGGAATTCTCTGCTCACAGCTGGCTGGCTGTGGATGGTGAGGTCACAATCTCTGCTCCCCAAGACATCCTCAACTGTGGTGGTCACCCTAGAGAGAGCCAGGGAATAATCAGCAGCTGCTGGAGAAAGGTAGTCAAGGCACGACGTTCGTAGCAGGAAACCATCTGTCTCGGAAACTCTGCCTGTGCCGCTTTGAAAGTCATTGTTTGGTGGCTGAAATGGTCCATCTAATTTGACCCAGAATCCCAGGCGTTAGTAGAAATTGCCAGCTTCAAGAAAAAACCCTGGAAAAGCTGGCATTTCACTTGTCCCAATCAAACTTAATGAGTTCCAAAATCAGTAGTCCCCTTTTCCTTCTAGACAGCCTTCAGGAGGTTACAGAAAATGGCATTCAGAGAGCCTTAGCTAACTGCCATGTCCTGATCCCAAGCAGGCTCCAGCAGGGGGAACACACTTGCCTACCATTGCCCAGCTGGAAACAGCTCAGGAGGGACACAGATTGGAGTCTGCAGGACTCCAGGGAGGACTGCCCACCAGTGCACTGCCCTGGGAGGAAATCCATGCCAACATTGGCAGCCCAACACCCCCTGCTCTGATGCCCATGGACACCGTCAATGCCCTGCGTAAGATTCCCCTCTCATCCTCGGTCGTGGTGAACCATCTGCCATGTCACACCGTTCATCACTTTCCAGACCCTCATAGCTTCATAGACCCTGTCCTACTCCCCCTATCTCCTTCCCTATTTATGTTTGGCAGATACATTCCCAACTTTGAATTAGCTCCAACTATACACATGAGAGCAGACTCTCTGGCTGGAAGAGTGTGGCTGTGGTCACAGTAGCCTCTTGAGCCTTCTGGCTAAAGACAGAAGGGCAGGTATCCACGCTGGTCTGCGGTTCACACAGGCCTCCTAGAAGAGACCCACGCAGGCCCAGCAGTTACTTTGGGCTGCAGGAAAGGGGGAGAAAGTGGTGGGAAGGAATATCTATTGAAACCTTCTCTAAAGGAGCCATGAAACGGTGAAAGAGAAAACTAAAATTGTGGCTGGGCTCATACTGGGCATTAATGAAAAAAGAACAACAAATACACACATGCCCACAAATAAAATGCTTTCGCTTGGGCTAGAAAGGTGACTGTGTGGTAGAGCGCTTTCCTTGCATGCACGAGGCTCTGAGTTCCATTCCTCAGCACCACGTAAGCAAAAAGAAAAAGTTGGAAGTGGCGCTGTGGCTCAAGTGGTAGAGTGCTAGCTTGAGCTCAAGAGCTGAGGGACAGGGCACAGGCCCAGAGTTCAGATCCCACAACCAGAACCCCCCCCCAAAAAATGCTTTTGCTCTTTTTAGACATACTGACTGTACAATGAGAAAGATGATCTCTCTCTCTCTCTGTATCTCTCTCTGTCTCTGTCTCTGTCTCTGTCTCTGTCTGTCTCTGTCTCTGTCTCTGTCTCTGTCTCTGTCTCTGTCTCTGTCTCTGTCTCTCTCTCTGTCTCTCTGTCTCTCTGTCTCTCTGTCTCTCTCTCTGTCTCTCTCTCTCTCTCTCTCTCTCTCTCTCTCTCTCTCTCTCTCTCTATCTCATACACACTGACTCAGAGCAGTGCCTCTCCTGAATTTGTTGGTTTCTCATCTAGGCAATATACCAGCTCAAGCACTGGGGTTCCCTTGTCAGAACCAGGGGCAACTACCCAAGGGGAACAATGCTCTTATAACACAGAACCACCCTGCCTCCCCCTTTCTCCAGGGCCAGACCCTTCCCATTGGGAACAACCAGCCTTGACTACCCATTCACCAAAACCCTAGTCTAGGACTCTGGGTGAAGGAGTCCTGAGACACGTGGCTCCTCAGAGCCTGGACAGAAAACAAAGCAGGGGGTCATGGTGCCTCCAGAGAGGTATCTGACCTGGGGTGGGGGCGTTGTTGGGGACTTTGATGGGGTCTTAAAGGCTATAGACATGGATGGACTCCCTACTTCCCTCCTACATACTTCTGGGTGACTTGGCAGATTCTTGGCGAGGACAAGGAGACCAGATGGACTGGGAGCACTAGAAGAAGCTGGCAGAACTGGGAAATGTGATCACCCAGTCAGAACTGTTGACAGCTGGGGTTGGGGGTACAGGCCAGTTGTATGTGTGTCAGAGGGGGTGTGTTTTTCTCCCAAATATCCACCTTCTATCTGACCCCAGTGCCCTCACCTCTCTAGTGGGCTCTTCTGGGAATGTCCTCAGGTGAAAGGGTAACTGAGCACAGAAGACAAGGGCTCACACAGCAAGGGGGGCTTATCTTCTGTATCCAACACCCCCCTCCCCAGCAAAAAGGAAAAGACCTAAGAAGGCAGGTGTGGGGTGCAGCTCCCCACCTCTGACTAAAGCCACCAGGTTCCCACCAGGGAGAGAAAGGATGCAGATGCAAGGCTGTGTGGATCCCACTGCTCCAGGCCTGGGGCTCTGTGGTGCCCCCTCCTCACCCATCCCTGCAGCTCCCCTTTTCCGGGACACTGGCCACTAGGGATGAGAGTGCGATACCTGGGTGGACACCCACCTCCAAACCCCACCCTTGGGGTGCATTTGTGGCAGAGGCAGGCCATACTATGGGGCATGGAGGAGGCGCAGGCTGGACTGGACTGGGAGGGGAGAGGCAAGGGTCCAGGTCCGAGATAGTGGGGAGGAAGAGTAGAGTGGGGGACGGGATTTACAAGGGGGGTCGTGGAGTGTGGGAGTGCAGGTTGGCCACTCACGTGAGCTGCTGCGAGAAGTTGTAGGTTGGGACTCCGGGTGCGGGCTGGGAGTCTGAGATCCGAGGGCTGGAATCAAGTCGGGGGCACAAGCAGGCCAGGGGCACACCAGCTTGGCGGTTCCGAGCCAGCAGCGCCATGTTTGAAAAGCAGCGCGGGCTAGTGGTGGGGCTGCGCGCAGACTCTGTTCCTCCTCAACTACCACCGCAGCCTCAGCGGCCTCCTAACCTGTGGCCGCCGCTGCCTCAGCAGCCACTGCCTCTGCCGTGCTCCCCGCACCGGGACCTCAGATTCAGGGCGACCATGGCTGGGTGCCTCTGAGGGGCTGCGTGTGGCGATGTGCCTGCCATGCAGGCTCCGCATGCTCTGCACTCCCAGCCAGGACCCACGCTATGATTGGAGCAGCCACCAGCCACTGAAGCCGTTTCCATTGGTGCTTGTGCTCATGCTCGCTCTTCTCCCAGCACTCTCTTGGACCCACACTCCTCTCCTGGGCCACCCCGCCCCTTTTGAGCACAGACCCCTGCCCCCTTGGGCTCCTGGCCATTGCTGCCAATAAAGTGCACTCCTGGGCCCCGCCCCCTCCTCCTCTGGGTCCCGCCCCCCACCCCTGGCAACAATTGCAGCAGTGACTGGGCCCTGAGGTTTCTAGACCATGGCAATTGCAGCCTTACCTCAGCTAAGCACTACCCCCCATCCCCAGTACTGGCTCAGTGGATCCAATCTCCCCTCAGCCCCACCCCTCCATCCCCCTCCACACCACACACCAAGAAGGTGCATGGTGACACTCGTTTGTGTATTTGTGTTTGTGTTTGTGTGTGTGTGTGTGTGTGTGTGTTGGGGATAACCACCACTCAAGGACTCAGAACATAGCACCCTCTGGAATGACTCAACACACAGCACTCTTCCAAAATCAACACAAAGCACCCTGTGTAAATGACTCAGCACACAGCTCCCTTTGAAGGAATCAGCATGTAGTATGCTGTGTAGAGTACTCAGCACACAGCACCCTTTGAAGGAGGGAGTCCATAGCCCCCAAGGTAAAGGACTCAGTGCATGGCATACTTTGAAAAACTCAGCACATAGCACTATTTCCCAGGGACTCATCACACCCTGTGTTGAAGCACGCCGTGTAAAACACCCAGTGCACAGCATCCTTCAAAAAACTCAGCACACAGAACAATTTTGAAGTACTCAGCACATACACACTGTGGAAGGACCCAGCACACAGCACCATTTGAAGGACAGTACAGAGCACCCTGTGTAAAGGACTCAGCACACAGCACTCAAAAAACACCTCATCCCTCCCTTCTCAAGGGCTCAGAACATAGCAGGAGCCTTTGGGATGTATTAGCACACCACACCTTTTGAAGGACTCAGCATGCAGTGCGTTGTGTAATGGACTCATCACACAGCACACTTTGAAAAACCCAGGACGGCCCACTCTTCTCAGGGACTCAGCACATAGCACCCTTTGGGATGACTCACCAAACAGCACAAAACCCCCATGTGGGAAGGACCCAGTAAATAGCGCCCTGTGAAGGACTCAGCACATAGCTGTATGTCACAAGTTCAGCTGTCATCAGAATTAGGGTGCTTTCTTCAGTATCACCATTCTTCAGAAACACTGCACAAATCCTACTAGTTCACATTTAGACAGCCTATGTTTTATGGGGTAAGGTCAGCTGGGGGTCTTGAACTCAAAGCTTGAGGGCTCTGTCTCTGAGCTCTTTGGTTCAATGCTAGAGCTCTACCACTTGAAGTCACAGCTCCAATTTTGTTTATTTGGAATTATTCTTTGACAGGTCTTATGGTGATAAGTAAGGACAAGTTGGGGTATCTGTGAGAAAAGGCTCTTAGCTCAGCCTGGAGCTGACCTCTTCCTTCCTTGTGAGCCTGGAAAGCTGGGCTTCCTGGAGCTCTCTTGGCCTAGGGTTGAACAGACCTGCTCTGGCATCAGCAATCAGGGTGAGCAAAAGTCAGCTTGGCCCTGGTCACTGCCCCAAATTGAACTCTAGGGGATAATGGCACCGGGCCGCATGTTCCGCGTGTGGCCACCAGGGGGCAAGAGTAGCCCACCATAGGGATAGTACTTGTGAGTTGTGTTTACTCTTGCTTCCCTGGGGCCCCCATTATGATTCAAAGCCACCCTGGAGAGGAAAGTCCTTGAGACTCTTACCTACAATTAACCATCAAAAAGCAAGTGGGGCTGTGGCTCAAGTGGCACAGCACTAGCCTTGAGCAAGAAAACTCAGGGATAGAGGGATAGAGCCTAGGCCCTGAGTTCTCTCTCTCTCTCTCTCTCTCTCTCTCTCTCTCTCTCTCTCTCTCTCTCTCTCTCTCTCTCTCTCTCTCTCTCTCTCTCTCTCTCCCTCTCTCTCTCTGTCTCTCTCTCTCTCTGTCTCTCTGTCTCTCTCTCTCTCTCTCTCTCTCTCTCTCTCTCTCTCTCTCTCTCTCTCTCTCACACACACACACACACACCATGCATGCAAAATCAGAGATTTCAACACTACAGTCTTTGGGTATTCTCTACTTTTCCCCCACTAAGCCTGGTGGCTGCTGGCCTAGGTGTTTGGTGCATACAACATCACCTGGCATCTTCAATTTTGGGGGAACAGAATGGCTAGAAGGTCAACCTTCCCCCCTCCCAGCTCCTTGATTGGGTCATGGTCTATCCAGGCCCTTTGGGGCTCCTTTACAGACTCGCCAAGATGCCTTCAAAAGGCATCACATACTGGGCACTGGTGGCTCATGCTTGTTATCCTAGCTACTCAGGAAGCTGAGATCTGAGAATGTGGCGGATGATGACTCTCTATGTGACATACTGACTCTCAAAAGCCTTGGCAGCTACCAGAAATAGGTGGCCAAGTGGCTTTCTCTCAGGCCTCCATCTGTAGGGCAACGGGAAGGTTAAACTGGAGGTAGGGTAAGGCAGAGGCTGCAGGGACTTGGCCCAAACTCAAGGGACATCTAATGGCCCATTGGTCGCCAGGAAAGAGGCCTGGCTAATCATTGTTCAGGATTATGGCTTCCCCAGTAGCCTGCAAGCCTTCAGCAATGCAAGATGAAGTATCCTTTGGAGCCGGATCACTCAGACCCAGATGGCCACGGTGGAAAGGAAGAAAATGTTAAAATGCCATCCCGCCACTTTTTTTCTGTGCATTCCCCCCACCCCCACCCCCCCAACCCCCGCACAATGCCTGAAGTTCTAGGATCTCAGGATAGGCTGTGTTTCCAGCAGCAGCACCCCAGAATATGGTGATGAAAGCTGAGGCACGGTTGCCATGACCTGAGTTCATGACCGTGTTTGGCAAAAAAAGCAATATATATATATATATATATATATATATATATATATATATATATATTGCTATATATATATATATATATATATATATATATATATATATATATATATATATATATATATATATATATATATATAGCTCCCTGGCTTGCAATTCACGCCGTTTCTCCTACCTTTGAATTTGAACTTAAGGCCTGGGTAACTCTGAAGCACTGGGGATGAAGGGGAAGCTCACCATGCTTGAAGACAAGAAAGTATGGCCTGGTCCCTAGGCTTGAATTCAAGTACCCACCCAGGAAACATTCTATTTATATACATTATAAAGGTAGGATTTGTACTTATGTATAAATGGTCAGTCCATATCCTGTTTGTTGTGGTTATTTACTGCATTTTTGTTTTATTCGTTTATTTTCCATTTTTTATTTTGCAAATAGTGTACAGAGGGGTTACAATTACATGGGCAAGATAATGAGTACATTTCTTATCAAGCATTGTAGCCTCCTCCTTTGTTTCCCCTTCCCATCCCTTCCCATCCTCCTCCCAGCCCCCCCCACAATCCTTCCCGCTCCCCCCCGCCTCTGCTGCACCAAAGTTGTAAAGTTCATTTTCGACATAATGACTTGTACATCTCAGTTTTGCAATGGGTCCACCTGTATCCCTATTTAAACGATTTGTTTTTCCCCTTCCCCTCCACAAATTATACCAACATCAAATACAGTGAAAGCAGGAGTTATACTGTGGGGAAGGGACGTACAAAGCAACAAAGAAATAATCTTATAAACGTGTTAGAAAAAATCTCAAGAAAGAAAAAAACACATTTGAGTACATATCTTAGGGTTCATTTCACTATCACCACCTAATCTGACCTTTTCTGCTTGATTCAGACATACACTAGATATTACAAATAAGAGAAACAATGGGTTCATTTCCCTATCACCACCTTATCTGAACTTTTCTGCTTGACTCAGACATACACTAGATATTACAAATAAGGGCAACAATGGGACCTATATTTCTTTGGACCTGGCTTACTTCACTTAATATAATTTTTTCCAAGTCTTTCCATTTCCTAATAAATGGGGCAATGTCATTCTTTCTGATGGAGGCATAGAATTCTATTGTGTATATATACCACATTTTCTTGATCCATTCATCTACTGAAGGGCATCTGGGTTGGTTCCATATCTTAGCTATAGTAAATAGTGCTGCAATAAACATAGTCGTGCTGGTAGCTTTAGTGTGGTCTTGTTTGTAAACATTTGGGTAAATGCCCAAAAGTGGGATTGCTGGGTCATAGGGGAGTTCTATGTGGAGTCTTTTGAGGAACCTCCATACTACTTTCCAAAGTGGTTGAACAAGTTTACACTCCCATCAACAATGTAGTAAGGTTCCCTTCTGTCCACATCCTCTCCAGCATCTTTTGTTATTAGAGTTCTTGATTTTTGCCATTCTAACTGGGGTGAGGTGGTATCTCAATGTTGTTTTGATTTGCATTTCTTTTATGGCTATGGAGGTTGAGCATTTCTTCATGTGTCTATTGGCCATGCTTCTTTCCTCTTCAGAGAAATTTCTCTTCAAGTCTTTAGCCCACTTATTTATTGGGCAGTTATTTCTTTGAGGCTTTGTTGTTGGGGGATTTAATTTTTTGAATTCCAAGTATATTTTAGATATGAGATTTTTTATTGACTGTGATGATACATATTACATTTATGATATTGATGACAATGTCAATGTGTTCTCCATCATGTCTGATACCCAGGACTCTCAGAGAAAAGGAAAACAGGTATCACACTCAGCTTCTTACTCCATGATCCAATTGTTGGCAGTGCTGGGATCTGAACTCAGGGCCTGGCAGACCAAATTCAGACCCTGAATGGGTGTGTCAACACGGCAACCTCTAGCCAATGAAGCTGCCAGGGAATTTCCAGACCCTGAGATTGAGCTACAGGGGTGATCAAAATAGCCATACATGGGTAGACAGGTGGTAGAACACCAATAAATATATATTTGTACAGAGTGCCAGAGACATCTACCTAAGATTCAATGACATCAACTACATTCCTACTACCTCTTAGGTCTTTATTATGCCACCATTGAAGGAATAGTATTCTTTTCATGCTTAATAAACCATTCATTCAGATGAATCATTGTCCAAAGATCATTATATCTAATTTTGGACTAGACCAATACATGCAGAAACTTCTCATTCAATCATGAGTTTGCTAACATTTCATTGTTATTCCCATGCATAGGAACAAATATCCTGGGATCTCCCCCCACTGGTAGGTGTCAGGACCAAGATTCAAGCTCAGGGCCTATGTTGCCACATGGGCCTATTTCTTCCCTGATAGCCCATTAGCCTTCACCAATGCAAGGTGAAGTAGCCTTTGCAGCCGTGTAATTCAGACCCAGTATGGTCACCGTACAAAGAAGAAAATATAAAATATAAATATTAAAAAATCTATCCTGTGACATTTTTTCTGTCATTTTTCTGTCATTTGTTCCTGCAAACTTCAGAGCCTAGGATCTCAGGTCCATGGGAGCCCGCCAGCCTAAGGTGATCGAAGCTGAGTCAGAGTTGTCCTGAACTGAGTTCAAATCCCATGCTTGGCAATAATAATAATAATAATAACAACACACCCTGGCTCAGAATTCTCACCATTTTTCTGCCACCTCTGAGATTCCAACTCAAGTCTGGGTAACATTGTTGCACTGTGGGGGAAGGTGAAGCTCACCATCCTTGAAGACTACAAGGTCAGGCCTAGTCCTAGGGCCTGAACTAAAGCCCCAGCACTGTCAAAAATCCTATGCTCACCTGCTTTAAACATAAGATTTCTCTTTACATAGAGATGTGGAATGCATCATGCATTCAGTGTAGTTATTATTTTTATTGTGTGTCTTAGTCATGGATGCCCATTTTGTATTTTATTACATATGATGACAGCTATAACTGTGCTGACATGAATGGCAACTGATTCCCATGAATATAGAGTTGCGTATATAGCATACTGCATCCTAGCTGAGACCCAGTACTTTCACAGGACAGAAAAACAGGTGCAACGATTGGCTTCTCACGTAAGGATTCATCTTTTGGCAGTGCTAGGATCTGACCTCGGGGACTGGCAGGCCCAATAGGGTCCAGGTAAGTGTGGAACACATGGGCAGCAAAGATGGCGCTGGGAGGGGGTTGAGTGGGCAGAGCCTAATTTACTGTAGAGCACATGGCCAGCCAAGATGGCTCTGGGAGAGAGTAGAGTGGGCAGACCTCAATTGACCTGCCAATCAGTGCCTAACCAGCCCATGAAGGCTCAGGTGAATGATAGGGTGTGACCTTGACAGTGATTGGTTCCTCTTCCTCCCTTACCATACCACCCACCCTTTTTGTCTTTAAAAGGGGCTGCTCTCTGTTAATAAATGAGTTTTTCTACCTGCTGGATTTGGCTCCCTGCTGTGTCTGATTGTCTCCTGGGCTGAGGGAGGCTAGGGAATGGGCGAGCGCCGCACTTACCTTTCCTCGGACCCCGTCCGTCTTGTGTGGGACGGACGAAGACCCAACATCTGGCGCCCAATGTGGGGCACGAAAGGAAAAGATACCGGCCGAGGCTAAGCAGTCTCTCGGGGTAAGTGAAACCCTAAATATGGGTAATGATATATCACAGAAGGAGAAGGAAGAGGCAACATTAGGCCTAGAAGGGGTACAGGAGGACTTGGGAAGTGAGAAGGAAAAGGAAAGTGTCAAATCCAATCGAGAACGCACTGAGACGTGCACAGTAGAAGTCAAAACGAGGGTAAAAATTACCCCCTCTGACCCAGCTGATATTACCCCCTCTGACCCAGCTGATACTGATGGTCCTAGGCCCCCTCCCTATTCTCCTGATTGGAGGGGAGGTACGGTGCCCTACAGACCTGTGAGAGGGACTTGCAAGACCCAGACCCCTACCAGCCTTCTATGGAGGGGCCGAGGGCTGGGGAAGTAACCTCCTCGGAGACCTCCTCTGGAAAGGAAGGGCCACCAAAGAGCCCTGGAAAGGAAGGGCCACCCAAGAGCCCAGACTCTCGGCCACAGGATTCGTTTCCCCAAGCATATCCGGTCAATCTGGCACCAGGAGCTAACAGGCCCTTGGAATGGTATCCATGGGAAGCTAAGGATCTTAAAGAGCTACGCAAGGCGGTGGTGGAGGATAGCCCAAACTCTCCCTGGGCCCAGACCCTATTCCAAGACATTGCCTATCACCCTTGTGTCCCTAATGACTGGATGGATGTGGCCAAAGCCGTTCTTACTAGTTCTCAGTTTATTAAATGGTGTGCTTTCTTTAAGGAGGAATGCAGAGTGAGAGCAGAGAGTAACCGGCAGGCTCAACCTGCAATACCTATTACTTATACCATGTTAGCAGGGACGGGAGAAGCCTACTCCACCGGCGTCGAACAGGCCGCAATACCTGGCCCGTACCGTGACCAGGTGAGGCAGGCAGGACTTGCTGCGTGGTACAAACTAGATGATGGGCCTACTGAGTCCCCCATAGCAGGAGTGAGACAAAAACCGGGTGAGTCTCTCCCTGATTTCATAGACCGAGTCCAACAGAGTGTTCACCGCAAGCTGCCAGCAGGGAAACTCCGAGATCAGTTTGTAAAGCTGCTGGTCTGGGAAGGGATGAATGCAGACCACCTCATGGCCTGCTCGGGATTGAGAGAGAGTTCCCTGAGCAGATGGGTGGTGGCCTCGCAGGATGTGGGAATGCAACAGCACCAGTCCCAATCACTAGCTTTAGCTTTACAGGCTCAGGCATTTGCAATGACTGAGGCTATTACTCAGGCGCTGGCAGCCCAGGGCCAAGGAACCCCAAGACTATCGGGAAGAGGGACTTGTTTTAAATGCAGGCAGGAGGGGCACTTTAAGAGGGACTGTTTACAACAATCTCCCGCCAACCGGCCTGAGAGCAAACCGCCCCCTACACCCTGCCCCAGGGGCATGGAGGGATACAAGTTTGATTTAGAGGGGAAGTCTTTAAACTTGGGGAGGGGCATCCTCTAGCCCCTTTAACTCAAGGAGGAACCCCCTCTGCTGTGAGGCCCAGGCAGCCTCATGGCGGGGTGACCCAGGCCCATTGGACTATCCCCCGGAGGACGGACTCTGCCCTAAAATGAGTATTCTCATAGGCGGAAAGAGGTTTCACTACTTAATTGACACTGGGGCAGACCGAACCATACTCAGGGAGGAGGTAGTGCCCTTGGACTGGAAGCTTGCACCTGGGGCTCCAATATTGGGGGTAGGGGGCAACTCCGAGACCAAAGAAACTGTTGCCCTTATGACATGGACTAGCCCAGATGGAGAACAGGGAAAGATACGCCCTTTAGTGGCAAAGAACCTCACTGTCAATTTACTAGGGCAAGACATACTAAGACAAATGGATGCCATGGTCACTACAGACCATCGAGCATCATATGATGATATCCTGGATGGAGAAAAAGCACAAAGGCTTAAACAGGAAGAACATAGGGGACCCTCTCGGGTGCACCCCCAATCCTAAAGACCACTGCCCCCCAAGTACCTCCCATTAGGTGGAAGCCAGGAAGCCCAATCTGGGTGGCCCAGTGGCCATTGACCAAACCTAAACTTGAAGCCCTCCACCTTCTGGTGGAGGAACAGATAAGCCTCGGGCATATCCGCCCTTCTATAAGTCCTTGGAACACACCCGTATTTGTTATTCAAAAAGCCTCTGGGGCTTGGAGGATGCTCCTAGATCTATGAAAGGTAAATGAAAGGATGGAGCTAGTAGGAAAGCCCCTAAGAGGCATGCCCTGGACTCCTGCTATACCTTCAGAATATACCTTGGTTGTGATTGATATTAAAGATTGTTTTTTCTCTATCCCTCTGCATCCAGATGACTGCGAGAAGTTTGCTTTCTCTATACCTTCTCTTAATTTTTCCCAGCCTGATCGGAGGTTTGAATGGACAGTGCTGCCACAGGGTGTGGCCAATAGCCCGGCCTTCTGCCAACAATACTTGGCCACACTTTTAGAGCCTGTGCTGGGTTCAGATAACTCCTTTGTCTATGCCTACATGGATGATATAATTCTGGGACACCGAGACCCAAGCTGCCTGGAAGGCCTTCTGGCCCAGGTTCTGGACATATTAAAAAAGGGGGGTTTTACCATAGCCCTTAATAAAATTCAAAAGCTCCTTTTATGGTGCTCGGGACCCACCTTACCTTGACTCAGGCCAGCCCCCTTAAGCCTTTGCTGGATATTCCGGCCACTCTAACCTTAACCCAACTTCAGAGTCTTTTAGGGGAAATAAATTGGCTGTTGCCATGGGTTTCTGTCCCTAAAGGTAGTCTTGTGCCCTTATTTGCCCTGCTAAAAGACAGGACACCACAAGAAGTTATTACAATTACAGACAGCCATAGGGCAATATTTTTGCAGTTCCAAAAAGCCCTGGATAAAGTTTCTCTAAAGAGGTGTTCTATTAGTGAGCCCATTTCCCTTTGGTTGTTTGCAGGGGTCACATTAATATCTGCAGTTTTAACTCAAAGTGGGGAGCCATTAGAGTGGGTTCACACTCCCCTGGGGGCACGCCTCGGGTGTATTCTCAAGCAGACCAACTTGCAGATGCTATTGTGAAGGGAAGGACACAAGCCCAAAGGCATTATGGCCTCGACCCTCACTCCATTGTTTTTCCTTTTCGGATGGGAGACGTCGAGTGGCTCACTCGAGCCAATGCTCGTCTCCTTGGACAGGTTTCTAGGCAAAATTGACTGCCATTATGGGCCATCCAAATGGACTGTCATGTTATGGCGACTTCCCCTCAAAATACCATCTCTATTTTCTCCTACTCCTATTCCTGGCACCCTTCATGTTTTTACTGACGGAGGTAAAGCAGGCTCTGCATATGCAGCCTTTGAGGAACAACAAAAGACCCCGAGCCAACAAAGATTTCAACCTTGTCAAGGGTCAGCACAATATAAAGAAATGCTGGCCATAATTATGGCTCTTCAGGACATTCAAAAACCCTTTAATTTGTATTCTGATAGCCTATATATGATTAACTTGCTCCCTCATATTCCCCAGGCACATATTAAGCTGGATGAAAACCCTATTTCCCCCCTTATGGTTACCCTTAAGGGCCTATTAGAAGGGCGGGGAGCCCCTATTCATATTCAACATTTGAGAGGGCATTCAAAACTTACTGGGTTTTTTCCCCTAGGCAATAAGTGGGCAGACCAGTTAGCTACTGGCCCACAAGCATTAACATTACAAGAGGCTACCTGTTTGCATGATTTAACCCATATTAATTGGAGAGGTCTTCAGCATAGATTTCCTCAGATTCCTGTAAAGGACCTTAAAAGGATAGTACATACCTGTAAAACATGCCAGCCTTTCTTAAAAGTACCCCGTTACAACCCCCGGGGTAAATCCCAGAGGCCTTAAACCTAACGTCCTCTGGCAAATGGATGTCACTCATTTCCTGGCCTTTGGTAAGTTTAAATATATCTTTGTCTCTATAGATACCTACTCAGGAGCATGCTGGGCCACAGCACATACAGGAGAAAGAACTAAACATTCACAAGCACATTTTCTTCAATGCTTTGCCACCTTGGGTCTACCAGCACAAGTTAAAACCGATAATGGACCCTCTTTTGTTAGCAAAGCAATGTCAGAGTTTTTTGACAAATGGCATATTAATCATACTACAGGAATTACCTATAATCCCCAAGGCCAAGCAATTATAAAAAGAAATCATCAATGTCTTAAAGAGCAATTATTAAAACAAAAAAGGGGGAGTTAGCCCCCATATACAGTTACAGATAGCTTTGTTTTTAAATTTGTCAAAAGGGGCAACTGAATCCAGATTTCAAAAGCACTGGGGATAACTAAACCCTAAGCCCCAAGTGAAAGTCAGGTGGAAGGACCCCCTGACACAACAATGGAGAGGACCTGACCCCCTAGTTACTATGATCGGGGATTTGGATGTGTTTTTCCCATAGGGGAGTCCGCTCCCATTTGGATCCCTGCCAGGAACCCAAGTTTTTACCCATTTCCTCTATACAGGAGGATGCCCAAGAATAAGCTAACCAACAAGGAAAAAAAACAAAAAACAAAAAAACGGCCATGGCCGAGGCTTGTGTTTTAAAGACAAAAGCCAAAAAGACAATTATTAACCATCCCCAAGGTCAACCAGCAGATGGCGATACTCCAGCTGTTGGCTGTCCTGACTCTCCCGATCCTGTGAATGGCCCTATGGAATCTGCATCAACCTCGACAAGTGACCTGAGCAGTGGTCAACGCTGGCAATGCAGAAATCATCAGGAGCACCACAAGAGAAGCTGTCCCTTCGACCTGGTGGCCTGACCTTCATTTTGATCACCACCCTATGGACTGCTTAATATTTTTGTAGGAGTTAATTATTTTAATGTTACCTGCTTTAATTGTTCTTTTACTAATTGCTTGTATAGCAGCATTGAATCCATACTTAATTGTTAAACAACCACCTTTTGTTATGCTTCCAGCTTAGATTTTGTCCAACCCCACAGGCAAATAGCTGGATTAGAACAATCCCCACCTCTGGACTCTGAAGTGGCAAAGACTGCTATCCCATCCTTCACTAAGGTTAAAGGACTAGTAGTGACATTTCTTGGCCTGGGAATGCTTTTGCTGATGGTTTTTCTATGCCTTCCTTGCATTATACGTGCACTGCAAAACTCTTATGAGCTTAGCCAGCCAGTTAACAAGCTCCAAATGAATGAATTTCCCCCCCCCCCAGAGGAATTGCAGCCAGAGATGGGTAAGAGGGGGTGTCAGTCTGACCAACCTAAGACAGGGCCTTCAGCTTCGCTCTGAAGAAGTTGCCAATGATGGGCAAGGCAGACAAGGCGATCCACCCAACCTAAGACAGGCGGGTTCACTTCTTTAAGCAAAGACAGGGGGAGATGATGTTGGGAGCAATTGGGAGCTGACAGTAAAGCTCAAAGGTGATCTTGACTCCTGTGCTAGCTAAAAGACACGTACAAGGAACTGGCTTACTTAAACGACACCAGGTGCCCAGGAATTAATTGAACTGCTTCGGACATTCTAACTGTGGTGGGACTGATGTTTATTACTGTGCTAGGTGGGTCAGCCATTTAAAAAAAAAAAAGGGGGAATCTGTGGAGCACATGGGCAGCAAAGATGGTGCTTGGAGGGGGTTGAGTGGGCAGAGCCTAATTTACTGTAGAGCACATGGCCAGCCAAGATGGCTCTGGGAGAGAGTAGAGTGGGTAGAGCCCAATTGACCTGCCGATCAGTGCCTAACCAGCCAGGTGAATGATAGGGTATGACCTTGACAGTGATTGGTTCCTCTTCCTCCCTTACCATACTACCCACCCTTTTTGTCTTTAAAAGGGGCTGCTCTCTGTTAATAAACGAGTTTTTCTACCTGCTGGATTTGGCTCCCTGCTGTGTCTGATTGTCTCCTGGGCTGAGGGAGGCTAAGGAACGGGCGAGCGCCACACTTACCTTTCCTCGGACTCCGTCAGTCTTTTGTGGGATGGACGAAGACCCAACAGGTAAGCACACCAGCATGTGAGCCACTAAGAAGCTAGGCCATTCCCAGGACCTGAGATTGAGCCCCACAGTGATGGCGACCAGTGATGGAATCCAATCAACCTTGGAACTAACGATTCTTGGATCTTCCCCCATGCCTCCATTTCATGATTGTGATGATTATGGTCATGTTTCATCAACTCTTCATTAAAAATAATCGATACCCCATGAGTCTTGCCTATGATTTCCTACTCACATCAAGCAAGAACTACTCATTCAAGGATGAGATTGATTGCATTCCACGACTCTTCCAAGGTCTGGAAACAAGTGTCCTAGGATCTCCAGCCATTCCCTCATCGTCACAGGGCTGACTGGGATTCGTCCTCAGGGCCTTCACTGTCTGGTTAGCCTGTGGCTCCCCCAAAAATCAGCAGGTCTTCAGCCATGCCAGGTCAACTTCATTCTGCAGGCAGCCATGTTTGGACCCAGAATGGTCACCATGCAAAGGAAAATAAACATAAAAGAGCCAGGTAGAATTTCCTCTGCTTTTTTTCCCCTCGAAGGTTTTTTTTTTTTTTTTTTTTTTTTTTTTTTTTTTTTTTTTTTTCCAGCAAACCTCAGAGTCCGAGGGTTCGAGGACTTGATGTGGGTCCAGAAGCTGCAGCCTAGGATGATCAGAGCTAAGGCAGAGTTGCCACGACTTGAGTTCAAGCCCCAGATCTGGTAAAAGAAAACAGAAAAAAACTATGAAGGAAGAAACCTAGCTCAGAATTTGTGCCATTTTACAGTGAGAGCTGGGATTTGAACTCAGGTTTGGGTAACTCTGTTGCACTGAGGGGGAAGGTGAAGCTCACCGTCCTTGAAGACTAAAAGGTTAGTCCTGGTACTGGGCCTGATTTGAAGCCCCAGAACTGGACAAGCCTACCTCTTTTAAACCTAGGATCTCAACATACGGGTGTGGTATGCACCTTGTTTTCAGTGTAGTTAATCTTTTTATTTTGTGTCTAATTCATCTATGTATTGTGTATTTTACTGAGTATAGGATGACATATATAACTGTACTCACATGGATGACAACCTTTTCCCATGGGTATAGAGCTGCCTATGCTTTCTAGATCCTAGCTATGACCCAGGACTTGCACAGGATATGAAAACATCTACAAGGTTTGGCATCTCACATCAGGATGAACCTTTTGGCAGTGCTGGAACTTGAACTCAGGGCCTAGCAGAACCAACTGCCAAATGGGTCCACATGAGCACACCAGCTTGTGAGCCACTAAGGAGCTAGACCATACCCAGGACCTGAGATCTAGCCCTGTGGTGGGGGTGGAGAACCATATTCACCCATTCATAAGCTGAAATTAATATGCTAATAAAGGCCTATTTGTATAGAGTTGGAGATGTGGCGAGCTGTGTTGGAATCCTATCTTCCATGTGACTACCGATTCTTGGATCTTTCCCAATGCCTCGATTTCCTAAATGTAATTATTATTGTCACACTTCATGCAGTCTTAATTAAGATCATTTCCTATGCGAATCATGCATGAACTTCTCAACTCTTCCCTAGGCCTGAATTCAAGCACCAGTACTGAAAAACATAACATTTATAGACATTTTAAATATTTGAGTTATATCTCTATATTCATTTCCAATAGTGTTTGTTGGAGTGATTCATTATATTTTATTATTATTGATTCATTGATTGATTTAGCATTTATTTTATGGACTGTGAGTACACCTATAACATTAATTACATTTGTTCCAAGCTATTCCATAGCATATAGCTTTGCAGAGATAATATGTACATCATACCTGACACTCAACACTTGCACAGAAAAGGAAAACAGTTGTCACACATGGAATCTTACTCCAGGAAGAATATTTGGAAATGATGGTACCTTGACTGAGGGACTAGTAGACCCAATTCATGAAGGGGTGAGTGTCAGCACGGCAGCATCTAGCCCATGCAGGTGCCAAGTGGATCCCAAGACCTGGGAACAAGTTTCAGGTTTGGCCAAATTAGCAAAAATGTTCTATGCAGATGATGGTATACAAATAAATATAAATTTAGGACATTTACATACTGCCAGAAATGTCTATTTAGTGTTCAATGATGCATACTACGCTCCTACAGATTCTCAGGTCTTTAGTGAGGACACCATTTAATCAACACTATTCTTTTAGTGTATAATAAACTATGAATTAAAATCAGTCTGTGTCCTGTGATTATTGGGTCTAACTTTCTGCTAGACTGATTGATGAACTACTCATCCAACCATGACACTGTTCACATTCTTCTGGTGCTCCTATGGACAGGCAATAGTTTCTTAGGCTCCCCAGCCCTTTGTAAGTGGCATGACCGGGATTCAAACTAAGGACCTAGGTGTTCAGGTTGGCCTATGGCTTCACTGACAACCTGAAAGCATTCAGCAGTGCCAAGTGACCTACAGGTTGCAGCCGTGTCATTTGGACCCAGATTGGTCACCATGCAAGGAAGGAAAACCAAGAAACCGCCGACCATCCACAGATGGCGTTTTTTTCGGTGCTGTTTTCAATTTGTTTTCTTGTCAGTCCCTGAGGCGTACCATCCCCTGATCGGCTGTGGGCCCAGAGGCTGCAACATCCCAGCCTGGGTGATGGAATCTCAGGCAGTGTTGCCACAACCTCAGTTCAAGTACAGTGATTGGCAATCAATCAATCAAAAAAATATTAAAATATTAAAAATAGCCGGGCGCTGGTGGCTCACACCTGTAATCCTAGCTACTCAAGAGGCTGAGGATTGTGGTTCAATCCAACCAAGGCTGTGAAGCCCATGAGACTCTTATCTCCAATAAAGCATTAGAAAACCAGAAGTGGTGCTGTGGCTCAAGCGGTACTGCACTCGCCTTCAGCTGAAGAGCGCAAGGACAGAGCCCAAGGCCAGAGCTCAAGCCCCACGGAAAAAAAATTGTAAAAATACTAATGAAGCTCACCAGCTTGACATTCGTGCCTTTTTTTTTTTCCTGTCAGTCCTGGGATTTGAACTCAGAGTCTGGGTAATTCTAATGCACTATGGAGGATGGGGAAACTCACCGTCTTTGAAGACAAGCAATTCAGGCCTGTTCCCTAGGCCTGAATTCAATCCCCAGCCCTGTTAAAGTAATATTCATCCACATTTGAAATAATGAGTATCTACATACTTATGTTTACTGCATATTTTTTTACTGTGTATTTATTTTATTTTTTGCACTATTCATTCATTCATTATTTATATTGACTATTATTACACTTATAACTTGTATTAAATGGATTACATCTTAGGATAACTATACAGATTAGCATATGTATTATATATCTTACTTCAGACCCAGGACATTCACAGAAATTCTATAGTAGATGATCCCATGCTTAGAAAAACAGAAAGAATACACCAACCAAAGTCGAATTCATCCCTAAGCACCCCAGTGGCTCACATCTGTAATCCCAGCTACTCAAGAGGTGAGAACTGGAAGATGAAGTTTCAAAGCTAATCCAGGCAGAAAAGCCTGAGAGACGACATCTCCAATTAACTGGCAAAAAGCCAGGCTACAGGTATGGCTGAAGTGGTAGAAAATCAGCTATGAACAATCAAGCCAAGAAAGAGCAAGCTGAATTAAAGTGCAGAGAGGGGTGGATAGGGAAAGAAAGCAGAGAGAAATCCTCCAAAAAGAGAGAACAAAACAACAGTACACACATCCCACCTAATTTATGGCACCAACAAACTGAAAATAAAAAAATCAAGCAGTTGTATAACTTTACATGAGCACACATGCTTTTAGGTACACTTCAAAGCTATGTTTTAATAATATACATGTAGATATATTATATATATATATATATATATATATATATATATATATATATATCTTTAAATAAACTAAGAAACTAGCCAATGAATAAATACTTCTGAATTAGTGCCTTAAGGATGGCATTATAAATTATTTATATTAAAAGTGTATTCCAAGTTTCATTCCTCAGAATCAATCTTTGATAAATTTGTTCAAGTTTCATTCCTCAGAATCAATCTTTGATAAATTTGTTCATGCGCTGGGCTTTGGTTGCTCATTCCTACAATCCTAGCTACTCAGGAGGCTGAGATATGAGGATGGCGGTTCAAAGCCAGACTGGAAAGGAATGTCCATGAGACTCTTACCTCCAATAAACCGGAAACGGCACTGTGGCTTATCTCCAACAAACTGGAAATGGCACTGTGGCTCAAGCTGTAGAGCACTTGCCATGAGTTGAAGAGCTGAAGGTGGGCAGCCAAGCCCAGCGTTCAAGCCCCACCATCAAAAAAAAAAAAAAAAGAAAGAAAGAAAGAAAGAAATTTGTTCATACAGGTCATAAAATTCTAACCTTCTGAGCTTTAGGAAACTTGTCTTCCTTTTCTTCCAGGGTCTTATGCTCTTTAAGCAAGTACTCCACTACTGAGCTACATCCCCATCCCAATGTTTCAGTTTCTCATTTTAAAATTCACTTTATTCCCATAATGCTTACAAGTACCTCCTGTCCTCACAGAAGTGAGTTTTTATTCAGAAACCCAACCTTTTGTGGTATGAGGACTCCTCTAGTGTATTTTGTGGTAGTCACTGAGGAAAACTCACACGATACAATTGCAGAGAGTTTATAGTTACAGAAATAACTCTAAATAGAATTAACATGAACTGTCCCTCTAGGGAGGAAGGATGTACTGATTTTAATTCTCACTTTTCATGGCAGATGGACAAAATGGAAACACCAATGTGCTATGCTGAAATGTAAACGTTTAAACCCCTTTTTGAAAAACTCTCTTGTTATAAAATCAAAATATATCAAATAAAGGCCAAGTGAACTTTAAAAAATATGAGAAATGCTAATGAAGCTCCCTGGCTTGGAATGTATGCTATTTTTTGTCTGCAAGGCCTGCGATTTGAACTCAGGGTCTGGGTAACTCTGGTGCACTCTGGGGGAAGGGGAAGGTCTCTATGCTTGAAGATCAGAAAGTCAGGCCTCTTCCCTAGGCCTGAATTCAGGCCCCAAACATGGAAAACGTAGTCCTTACATGTATTTTAAAGATAGGATTGAACTTCGAGACAGGTGTTCAGTCTATATTATGTTTGGTGTGGTCATTCATTTTACTTTTTGGTTTATTCATTTATTTACCATTTATTTTATTGACTATGATGACACCTAACTTTGTATTACATTTTTTACACCCTATCACATAGCATTTAGATTTGTAGACTTGTTCTCCATCATGCCTGACATCCCGCACTCTCACAGAAAAGGAAAACAGGTGTCACACTTGGCTTCTTACTCCAGTATGACATTTTTGGCAGGCTCTGAGATTGAACTTCAGGGGTGGCCAAAATAGCTATACATGGATAGACACGTGGTAGTACACCAATAAATACATATTATTACAGAGTGCTGGAGCTGTGTATCTAGTATTCAATGACATTTGCTACGTTCCTACCAAGTCTTAGGTAGTTATTATGCCTCCATTGAAGGAATATTATTCTTTTCATGCCTAAGTAACCATTAATTGAGTTCAATCAGCGTGCTAGGATTATTTCATCTAATTGAGTCCAGACCGCTGCATGAACTATTCAATCATGAGTTGGATACCATTCCATTGGAATTTCTATGCACAGGCAGGAGTCTCTTAGGATCTCCTGCCATTGGTAGGTGACAAGACCAGGATTTGAACTCAGGGACTATGTTGTGGGGTTGGCCTATAGCTTTCCTGACAGTCCGCCAGCCTTCAGCAATGACAGGTCACCTGTGCGTGGTATCCATGTCATTCAGACCTAGGATGGTCACCATGCAAGGAACCAAAGCCAAGAAACCGCCTACCATGTTCGGCTTGAGGCTTGTTTTAATGTCATTTTCATTTTGTTTTCCTGTCAGACATCAGGTCTTAGGATTCCAGGATCGGCTTTGGTTCTGGAGGCTGCATCCCAGGCTAGTGTGATGGAAGCTGAGACAGAGCTGTCATGATCTGAGTGGTATACAATTAATACATATTGGTAGAGTGCCAGAGCCATCTATCTGACTAAATGATGCCTTCTACATTCCTACCAACTCTTAGGTATTTATTATACTGCCTTTGAAGTAATATTATTCTTTTCATGCTTAATAAACTATCAATTAAAATCAATCAGCATCCTAGAATTATTACATCCACTTTTAGATTCGACTGATGCACGAACTACTCTTTCAATCAGTATTTCTATGCATAGGAATGAGTCTCTTGTGATGTCCTGCCATTGGTAGGTGTCAGGACTTAGATTTTTAACCCAGTGCCTATGTTGGCAGGTTTCGCCTATGGCTTCCCTGATGGCCCACCAGCCTTCAGGAATATCAGTTCAGCTCCACTTTGCAGCCGTGTCATTCAGACTCAGTATGATCACCCTGCAAAGAAAAAAATAATGTAAAACCTCCAGTCCTCTGCAGCTGGACACTTTTTGTGCTGTCCCACTTTTTTTTTCTTCCTGCAAGCTCTCAGGGCCTAGGATCCCAAGATTGACTATGGGTGAGAGGCTGCAGCCTAGTCTAAGGCAATCGAAGCTGAGGTAGACTTGCCATGGCCTGATTTCAAGCTCCATGGTTGGCAAAAAGAAAAAGAATGAATAAAAAAATTAATTAATTGTTGAACTAAATTGAAAAAAATCCCCCTGGTTTGGAATTTCTGCCAGTTTTCTTTCCTAGCCTGGGATTTGAACTCAGGATCTTGGTATATCTGTAGCAATGTGACTGAAATTGCAGAGTTTCTACTACTTGAGTTCAAATCCTGTGCCAAGACAAAAACAAAAAATTAAGTCACTGACCTCAGCTGGGGGGAGGGGAATAGCTGTGGAGGTGGGAGGGAAGGGAAGGCAAGGGGAAAACAAAGGAGTAGGCAACAATGCTCAATAGTAAATGTACTCATTACTTTGCTCATATAACTGTAACCCCTCTATACCACATTTTTACAACAAAAAATGTACAAAAAAGGAAACAATTTAGAGCTCAGTGAAGCACTTTGCAGGTAAGGGAAGGATGTCTGAATAGATATACAAAATTATACACTGCATTTTTTAAAATATTCAGTATGGAATTGAATAAAAATAACTCCTTCCATTAAAAATAATTAAGTGACTGTCTTGGAACTGGGGCTAGTATTTCTGCCACTGCTGGGATTTGATCTCACCATCCGGGTAACTCTTTTGCATCGTAGGTGAAGGGGAAGCTCACTGTCCTTGAGGAAAAGAAATTCAGGGTAGAGTTCCCAGGGCCTGAATGAAGTCCCTATAATGGAAAATAATATTTATGTACATGTGTAATATATGTGATATATTACATGTGTATGTTTATTACAAATTATGATTTTTTATTATTATATTAGTATCATTATACACATAATATTTATTACATTTTGCACATCTATTATAAAATTATACACATCAATTTAGGACATTGACTCATTTTTCATTAATACTTTATTAAGTGTTGAAACGTGATACATGATTAAATGGAGGCATTTGTCACAGCCTTAACATGTTTGGAGTCACTCCCAAATATGAGCTGTGTCTTGTTTATCTTTAACAACTTCCTACACGGATTTTTTAGATGATTTATACTCAGAAGACTTTCCTTGAGGATAGGCAAGTTGAGGGATAATATTGTAAAGGTGGGACTGGGAATGTGGCTTAGTGGTAGAGAGCTCGCTCAGCATGCATGAATGCCAGGGTTGGAATCCTCAGTGCCACATACTCAGAAAAAGCCAGAAGCTGTGGAGTGCTCAAGTGGTAGAGCACTAGCCTTGAGAAAAAGAAGCACGGAGACAGTACCCAAGCCCTAAGTTCAAGCCCCAGCACTGGCAAAAACAATAGGCCCGATTCCAATGGCTCACACCTGGGACCATTCTTCTCAGGAGGCTGAGATCCAAAGACCACAGTTCAAAGACAGCCTAGGCAAGGAAAGCCTGTTAGATTCTTATAACCAATGAGCCACCAAAAGACCCCATGTGGCACTGTGGCTCAAGTGGTAGCTTGTTCGCCTTGAGAGGAAGAGCTCAGGGACAGTGAGTGCCCAAGCTTGAGTTCGAGACACACAATGGGAAAAATTGAAGGTTAATCAAAGTACTTTTCCTATTTGCTAATTAGGAGAACATTCACTGGAAAAATGAAAGCTGATATACACCAGAATTGGAGTTAGAGCTCAAGGTTCAAGTTTAGCAGATCCATATGCCCAGCCTCTCAGACTCTAGAATTATAACCTTGTGTCCTACAGGGTTCTGAAAGGTCCATTGTTGAAAGGCTTAATATGTTCCCCAAGCCCTTTGTGATAAGCAGTTGACTTGTATTGTCAATGTCATTACACTTCTGACCTAGCAGAGCACCAGTAGCTAAGGCCCATCCCCTAGCTCAGGAGGCTGAGGTCTGAGGATTACATGGTGAAGCCAGCCAGGGCAGGAATGTCTATGACACTCTGATTTCCACTTCTGAAAGGGCAGATGTTCAAGAGCTTCCTGGATTTCCTTTGGTGATGAGAAGTTACTTGTACTTGAGTTGAACTCAAGGCCTGGGCACTGTCTCTAGCACTCTACTACTTGAGCCACAGCACCAATTCTGGCTTTTTCTGTGCATGTGCTACAGAGGGATCAAACTCAGGGCTTCTTGCATGCTAGGCAAGCACTCTCTCACTAATCCACATTCCCAGCCCTATCATCTTTTTCATAATGGTAGTTTCTACCTAAGTATGCTACCATTTTACATCCCCCAAGTTTAATTTTCTGAATACCAGTTATTTCAAAAACGCTGATCTTCCCTTCTCCTGCCTGATTTGTGACTGCTCCTGCCTTGGCCTCATAATAAAATGTAAAAAAGGCTGCTGAGATCTTAAGTGAGCACCATATAAGGAAACAGGCCTGGAACTGTGGAAGAGAAAAGCCACGGGCCTGAAAAAAAGAGAATGATGCAGTATGTGCAACAAGCCTATCTGAAAAATAAATCTGTACATAAAAGGAGAAGCATTGCATACAATCTGTTTGCACTCAGGGAGGTAATATACACACATAAGTAGGTAGGACACTCATACATAAACTTGGCCTTCTCTTTTTGAATTTTTATGGTGGCCATCCCGTGCTTAAACTCAGGTCCCTATATGTTCCTCAGCCGTTTTGCTCAAGGCTGAGACTCTACCACTGCCACAGCTCCACTTCCAACCTTCTGGTTGTTAATTGGACAGAAGCACCTGCCAGACTTTCCTGCCTGGTCTGGCTTGTATCTCCTGTTCGGCTTTCTTTCTCAAAGCTGGATCTCTACCCTCTGGGCCTCTGATTCACTTCTGGTATTCTGGTGGTTTATTGAAATAAGAGTCTCGCAGACTTTCCTGCTCGGGCTGGCTTTGAACAGAGATCTCCTGAGGAGACTTCAAGTGGCTTTCCACAGGGATTCGCCGAGGATCTGCTCCACACAAACCCTTAGTCTAAATCTTGAGAGATACTAGAGCAAAATTGAAACATGAAGATGCTTCTAGTGTGTTCTAGATACTTAAGTTGGAGACAAAAAACACTCATAATTATAGATAATTTTATAAGCCTAAGGAACAATGCAGACAGTATGAGGATCGCTCCAGCTTTTGGTCCTCTCATCCTGAGACAGTAAATTCACTGCAGCTCAATGCTAAGTGACTGAACTGGCATGTCCTGTGGACATTTGCTGCCAAAATCATGTGACACTCATTTATCACTTTTGGCTTTAAACCTGTGACCAGAGAATAAGATGAGGAGAGAAATTCCTTCTCAGAGAAAGCACCTATAAAGAACATTGGGTAGATTACTTATAAATTCAAAGCACTGGAATGATGCTGTTAAGTAGTCAGATTGTCCAGATTAAAAAATGAAGAAGAAAAGAAAGGCAGGTGCCAGTGGCTGCTGACTAAAATCCCAGCTCCTCAGAGAATGAGATGTGGAGAATCTGAGTTTGAATCCAGTCAGCATAGGAAAGTCCAAGACACTGTTATTTGTAAGAGATCACAGAAAACCCAAAAGTGGGGCTGTGGCTCAAGGTTAATGCAATACCCTTGAGCAAAAGTAACTCAGGGACAAGGCCTATGCTCATAGTTCAACCCCAGGAACTACTTCCATGTCTTTGTGTATGTGTGGATATATTCCTATAGCTGAAGCTCCAGAGTAGCTATGATGAATGGCACCAAGCTAGAAAATTGGTTTTGAATACAATGATTTCATAACACAGAGACTGCTTTCATGACAGTGCATGTTCCTGGGATCCCCTCACAGTTTCCAGTGCAGCCTGAGGGTTTCTCTGCCTCCCAGGCCTGTTGGAAGAAGTCTCTCTCATTGTCTGGACAGGCAGACAAAAGGCCTCAGTCCTGTACAGCTGTGTAACAAACAACTCCATATGGGACAATTAGTAAGGAGGAGTGTGGATGGGCTCTGAATGTCAGGACAAAAAGGCCTCTTTGTACCCCAAGCTATCTCTCTCCCCAGTGCTCCATTTTAACAGGAAGCCTTCATTTCTGCCACCTCCTTTGGCAGGCCAAGTTCTCAGCACTAATCCTGCCTTTGTAAGACTGTATTCTGGTGATCAGATACAGTGCTCAATATAATTCAGGAGTCCTTCTGGCAGACAACTAGGGCACTTAACCTCAAGAAATGTTTCATTGAGGGAGATGATAGGACTATGATGCCTCTGCTAGGTTTCCGGAAGCTTTAGAAATCCAATCACATGTCTAATCTCACCATGCTTCCTGTCATCTAGGACTGCTGAAGCACATTAGGTTTTGAAACCTTTGACCTCTCCTAGTTGAGCCCTGGGTTGCAAAGTTTTGGGGTTGAACACAATGCCTGGGTGCTGACCATGAGGTCAGTGCAGGAGCCCAATGCTTTAACATTTTGTGTCACAGCTTTTACTTCTGGTCTGTGTGTGGGTTTGTGTGTGTGCGAGCTTGCACAAATACACCAGTCCTGGAGCTTGAACTCAGGACCTGAACACTGTACCTTATTTCTCTTGTACAAGAATGTTCCTCTTCCACTTGAGCCACAGAGCCACTTGAGGATTTTTTCTACTGATGTGTTCCAAAGAAATCAAGTCCAGAGTTTCATAGATGCAAAGCACACTACCCCTAAGGCACATACCCAGCCCTCTACTTCAGGTTTGTTATTTTGTTTCTTTTTTGTTGTTGTTGCTTGTAGGAGTTGAAGTCTGGGCCTGGGTGCTGTCCCTCAAGTCTGGTGCTCTACCACTTGAAGCAAAGCACTATTTCAGGTTGTCTCATGGTTCATTGGAGCTAAATGTCTCGAGGACTTTCTTGCGTAGGCTAGCTTTGAACCATGATTCTCAAATCTCATCCTCCTGAGGAGCTAGGATGACAAGCATGAGTGACAAGCATCCAGCTTCTACTTCAGGTTTCTTAGTGGTGAATTGGAGATAATAGTCTCATGGGACCTTTTGTGTCTGCCATAGTTTGGAAACCAGATCCTCAGATCTCAGCTTCCTGAGAAGGCAGGCTGACAGACCTCATCTATAGACCCCTAGACTGTGGCACTCTACTGCAAGGGGGTCCTTGGCTCCACATGGTGTAATGCTAGCCATGTGCACAAGAGGTAAGTGTCAGTGGCTATGCCGCGAGTTCAAGGTTCATGACTGAGAAAAAACAAAACAAAACAATTATCTGCAGTAGACAACTCACCCACTCTTCAGTAATACATAATTTTGTCCCTGACATGGGGACATATCTGCATCTCAATATTCTTGTCTGCATAATCATCTCAGTTTTGTAGCTCTTACAAGGACCATATGAAAGAATGCGCTCTGTGAAGGACACAGCAGATGGCACTCTTTGAAGGACTAGCACACAACATCCTGTGAAGAATTAGCACCCAGCACCCAATGCAGGACTCAGCACACTGCACCCTGTGCCAGACTCAGCACAGAGCATCCTATGAAGGACTCAGCACATAGCTGTATTCCACAAGCTGTCATTAGAATTAGGTTGCTTTCATCAGTATCACCATTGTTTGAGGAACATTTCACAAATCACACAAGTTCACATCTAATGGTTTAGTGGGGTGTTTTTTGGAGGGGCAGTCTACCCATAGGGCTTGAACTCAATGCATGGGGATACTGTTCTAATAACATTTGCTCAAGGCTAAGGCTCTACTACTTATTGCCACATCTCCAAGAGTCTCACATACTTCCTACCAGGGCTTGGTTTTAAAGCTCCCAAGCAGCCAGGATGATGGGGTTAAGCCAGCAGCATCTGCTTCTGTGGAGCTGGGTTGCAGCTGTTTACATATGCCTAAGTCAGGTTAAGTGGCAACTGTCAGTGCCAGACTCCTAGCTTGTTCTGTGATGTGGTATTTGAAGTCCTGTCCTTCTATAATTGCAGTTAGAACATTCTGCCTTTTTTTGGTGGCAGTGCTGGGGCTTGAGTAAGGGCTTAGACACTGTCCCTAAGCATTTGTGCTCAAGGCTAGCACTCAATTGATTGAAAGACAGCAGAACTTCCAAGTTTTCTGCTTAGTGGCACTGAGGAGTCGAACCCAGGGCTCATGCTTCCTAGGGGAGCACTCAATCACTGAGCCCCAGGAGTAAAGGAGGTATAAATAGATAGATTGTTGTATATAAATATTATATAGACAAAAGAGAGATGTCTATATTATTACATTATAGATAATGTTGTTATCAATTATTAGGTATTAAGTTATATCTCCATTTAATGATGTGTCCCAGCTAACAATTAATAAAGCATTAATTAGTACTCAATATCCTGTTATTGTTTATCATATACGTACATACATCCATACATATAATTAAATATTTTAGAGAATGAGACAGGTGTCTATATATTCTTAAATTATGCATCATGTGATACTACCAATAATTAGGTATTTATGTCTCTATGCAATTTTTATTCTGTTAATACTTAATAAAATATTAATTAAACTTAATCCACATCCTATAATTACCACATCTAAATTTATCCTAGAATGATTCATTATTAATTCAATCTGTTTATCATTTATTGTAGTGACAATTCTTCCACCTATGACTTTTTTTAACTTTGTGACATTCTACTTACAAAGCATATTGATTTGCATCCAAATTATACATCCTTCCTGACACTGAACACTTTCAAAGAAAAGAAAATCATGTGTCATGCTCGGTTTCCCACTCCATGATTACATTTTTGGCAGTGCTGGAATCTAAACTCAGGGCCTAGAAGGCTCAATTCACTTATGTGTGGCTGCCAGCACAGCAGCCTCTAGCCAATTCAGCTGCCAGGTTGTTCCCAGGCCCTGAGATCGAGCCACATATATTGACTCCATATTGTGCTTAGTGTAGCTATTCATTTTTTTTGTTTTATTCATTTATTTACCATTTATTTTATTGACTGTTCTTACACATGGACTATTTATTACATTTATTATATAGGATAGATTTGCCTATGTATGAACTTCACACCTGACATCCAGGACTTTGACAGCAAAGGAAAACCTGTGTCACCAAGGGTTTCTTACTCTATGAATCAATTTTTGTGAGTGCTGGCATCTGAATTCACAACCTACAAGCCCCAATTCATGAATGGGTGAGTGTCAGTATGCCAGCCTGGGGATTATTGAGCTGACAGGTAGTTTCCAGCACCTGAGTTCGAGCCCCAGGGGTTGAGAAAATAAGAACAGATTGACATGCAGGTGGTAGTACACAAATAAATATAGATCTTTATAGAGTGCCAGAGATGTCTATACATTATTCATTTAAATAGGCTATATTCCTACCAATATTTGGGTATTTTTAATGCCTCCATGTAATTTATATTATTGTTTTCATCCTTAATGAATTGTTAATTAAATCAACCACTGTCCCGAAACCATTGTGTCCATGTAATTAATAGTATTCTTTTAATGTGTCAAAAATATTCATGAAAATCCATCGGCCTCATAAAATCACTCTAATTTTATAGTAGCATCATTCAGGAACAACTAATTCAACCTTGACATTCATAACCTTCCATCAGTATTCCTATGAATAGGAAGGAGACTATTAGGATCTCCTGCCATTTGTAGGGGTCAGGACCAGCCTTTGATCCCAGGGCCTATGTTGTCGTGTTGGCCTATGTCTTTCGTGGTAGCCCTCCAGCCTTCAGCAATTCCAGGTTTCCAAGACTTTTCAGCCATGTCATTCAGACCCAGGAAGATCACCTTGCAACGAAAACAAATGTAAAACCGGCAGCCATCTGAAAGTTGCAGGTTTTTATTCTTTGTTTCTGTGTTGTTTTATGTATTTATTTTTCCTGTCAGCATTTGTGCCCTGGGAACTCAGGTTTGGCTGTGGTTTCAGTGGCTGCACGCTAGCCTGGAGTGATTGAAGCTGAGGCAGAGTTGCCATGCCCTGAGTTCAAGCTCTATGCTTGACAACAAACAAACAAACAAACAAACAAACAAACAAACAAATAAATAAATAAATAAACAAATAAATAAATAAATAAATGAATAAACACATTAAAATATTTTAAAAATTAGGAGACTGCTTGGCTTGGAATTCATGCCATTTTTTTCTGCCGGTCCTGGGATTTGAACTCAGGGCCTAGGTACATCTACAGCACTGTGGGAGAAGGGGAAGCTCACCATGCTGGTAGAAAAGAAAGTCAGGCCTGTTCCCTGGGACTGAATTCAAGTCCTAGCTCTTGCAAAAATAATATTTGTATTCATTTTAAATACAGGATTCATATTTACATACACATGTTTACTGCATATTGCAGTTAGTGTGGTTATTCATTTTATTTTGTGTTTTATTTATTTCCTATGTATTTTAGTGAGTATGATTACACACATAACCATTTTTACATCTTATTACATACAACATAGATTTGCCAATGTACTATACATCATTCCTGAGACCCAGGACTTTCACCAATAAGGAAGACAAATGGGACATTTGGCTTCTTCCACCAGGATTACTTACGTTTTGGCAGTTATGTGATTTAAACTCAGGGCCTAGAAAACCCACTTCATGAATGGGGCATGGGTCAATGTTAGCACACCAGTCTGATGCAAATGGAGTTTTCAGTCAAATTTGGCCCTAGGAGTGGATAAGATTTAAACGCATAGATGTGTAAAATGCAGTGTGTGTTTAATTACATATGTATATGCATCTATAAACATATACAGAGGGAGACAGATAGACATTTATGTAGATTCTAGTGTATAACTCTATATAAAGAGTGATGTCTATATCTTACTTTTATATATTCTGTTGCTACTAATTATTTGGTCTAAAATTATTCCTCCATTAATTAATCTCGGTAGAAGATTTAATAAAATATTAATTAAACTAACCAATGACCTATATTTAATGCATACAATTTTATATTAGAAAGACTAGTTAACTAGAAATTCAATTAGCACATTTCAAACATTCTATTAGTGTTCCTACAGATAGGAACCAGTTTCCTAGGATCTTCAGCCATGTGTATGTGGGAGTCCCAGGATCGAACTCAGGGTGCAGGTGTCAGGGTTAACCTCAGGCTTCACTGACAGCCCACCAGCCTCAGCCATGCAAAGTCATGTACAATTTTTAAGCCAAGTCAGTGAGACCCAGGATGTTGACTGTGCAAAAGAAACAAAGGTAAAACTGTTGTGTAAAACTTTCTGGTTTTTCCTCTTCCATTTTGATTTGTTTGTTTGTTTGTTGGCCAGTGCTGGGAGTTGAAATTGGGTCTTAGGATCCTTGGATCATCTGTGGGTGTAAAACCTGCAACCCAACCTAGGGTAATCAAGGCTGAGACAGAGTTGTGAAGACCTGAGTTCAAGCCCCGTGCCTGCTCCTCCCCCCAAAAGTTAAGGTCCTGGCTTGGAATTTGGGACATTTTATCTGCCATACCTGGGATTTGAAATCAGGGCCTGGGTAACTCTATGTTGCTGTGGGTAAAGTGGAAGCTCACCCTCCTTGAATAAAAGAAAGTCAAGAGCATTTCCCAGGGCATGAATTCTAGCCCCAGGACTGGCAAAATAATATTTATATACATTTATAATATACATCATATATATGTATTTGCATAGGTATTACATATTGTACCTAGGAAACAATATTTTCACAGAGAGCAGAGCAGGTCAACATTGGTTTCTTACCCCACCTATTGTCTTTGGCACTGCTGGGATTTGAACTCAGGGCCTTGAATGCCCAACTCATCAAGGGATCAATGTAAGCACAGCAGCCTCAAACAAATTCACTGCCAGGGAGTTCCCAGGACCTAAATTTAACCTCCAGGAGTGGCCAATATATAAATAGATAGATGTATAAATTGCTGCCAATACATATATATGCAGGGAGAGTGTGAGAGAGAGATGTATATGTATATCACAGTGTATATTTAAATATATAAATATATATATAGAATGTGAGATGTCTATATATCATTAAATTAAATGTAATATATTACTAATAATTATTAGGTATTAAATTATGCCTTCATTTAATGATGTATCATGGTTTAAGGCATAATAAAGTGCTTCCTTGTGCAAAAGGAGCTCAGGGACAATGTCTAAGCTCACAGTTCAAGCCTCAGGACCTGCACCAAAAAAAAAAAATAGAGCCAGTAACTCCATGTGTCTATGTATGTGTGAATGTATTTCTTTTGGTGAACATCCAGAGTCGCTATGAAGAAAGGCACCCAGCTAGGAAATTTGCTTTGAATAGAATGATTTCATAGCCCAGAGGGTGGTTTCAAGACAGTGCATGTTCCAGGGCTCCCCTCCCTGTTCCCAGTGTAGCCTGAGGGTTTCTTCACACCCCATGCTGCTGGAGGAAGTCTGCCTCTTTGTTAGAACAGGCAGTCAAAAGGCCTCACTCCCTTACAGCTCTCTAACAAACAACTCTATCCGGGCCAACTAGTTATGATGAGTATGGGCAGGCTCTGAAGACCAGGAGAAAAAGGCCTCTTTGTACCCCAAGATATCTCTCTCCCCAGTGCTCTGTTTTGACAGGAAGCCTTCATTTGTGCCACCTCCAGGGACAGGCCATGTTCCCTGCACTTATCCTATCTTTGTTAGAATATGTTCCAGTGTTGAAACAAACTGCTACAATTAATTCAAGATTTATTCTGGCAGACAACAACTAGGGAGCTGAACCTAATGCAATGATTCATTATTGGAAATGGTGCCTCCCCAGGTTTTCCGAAGCTTGCTACATCTAAGCACATTTGCAAAATCACAATGTTCCCTGTTATGTAGGGCTGGTGGAGCTCATCAGGTTTGGAAACCTTTGACCTCTCCTAGTTGGGCCTTGGGTGGCTAGGTATCCAGGTTGAACACAGGGCCTGAGTACTGACCATGAGCTCAGAACAGAAGTTCACTGTGTAGTAGGAAGATTCCTACTCAGGCAGGCAAACCCACCTATTCGTCTGGAGTGACAGAGCAAAGTTAGTAACAAAGAAGCAACTTTATTGAGAAGGTTCCTACACTGACCGGCCAGGGCCACAGCACAGGCTAAGGAGCTGATACTGCCACCCTGAGCAGCCCCCATTCTTTGGTTTTTAAAGGCAAAATCCACGAGGTCGAGCCTGGTCAAGCACAGGTGATCAATGAAATCATACCATACAAAAGGATTACATGGTCATACCAGACCACACACAGGTGGCCAATAGGCAGAGTTTACTGTAAGCATGTGTGAAAGGCAGGTAGTTGGAGCCAGATTACAATCTATCTGTTTTATGGGTCAGTCTTTAACTCAACAATCAAAGTAAGTTAGGTTGTTAAGGAGAGGGGGAACTAGAGGCATTCTTTCCATTCTAGATACATTCTTTCCATTCCAGGAGCAGGGCTAGTTGGAGCCAAGGTCTAGTTAACATTGTTTAAAGTTTTTTTTTTTTTTTTTTTCTGAAAATCCTTAAAACAAAGGCAAAGCCTGGGAAGAAGCTGTACCAGTTCAAGTCTTCTCTCAGGCCCTACTTCCCAGTGCTTTACCCTTTGATGTCACAGTTTCACTTCTGGTATCTATGTGTGTGTGTGGGGGGGGGGGGGTAATTTGTGTGCATATACCAGTCCTGGAGCTTGAACTCAGGACCTCAGCACTGTACCTGAGTTTCTCCTGTACAAGTATAGCACTCTACCAATTGAGCCACAGAGCCACTACAGGCTTTTTCTAGTGATGTGCCACTGAGGATTCAAAGCCAGGGTTTCAAACATGCAAAGCACTCTACCCCTAAGACCCATTCCCAGCACTGCACTTCAGGTTTCTTTCTTTCTTTTCTTGTAAGTTGGAGGAGTTGAAGTCTGGGCCTGGGTGCTGTCACTCAGCTCTTCAGCTTAAGTGGAGAGCTCTACCACTTGAGCTACAGAACCCATTCAGGCTTTCTGGTGGTTAATTGGAGAGAACCATCTCAAGGAATCTCCTGCTCAGGCTAGCTTTGGAACGTGATCCTGAGCTCTCAGCCTGCTGAGTAAGTAGCTAGGATGACAGGCATGAGTCACCAGCACCCAGCTTCCACTTCAAGTTTCTAAGTGGTGAATAGGAGATGATAGTGTCATGGGACCTTTTGTGTGTGGGATAGTATTGAACCCAGATCCTCAGCTTCCTGAGCAGGCAGGATGATAGACCTCAGCTAAAGACACCAAACCTGTAACACTTTGCTGCAAGGTGGTCCTTGGCTCGGCACAGTAGAGTGTTAGCCATGCGCATAAGAGGAAAATCAGTGTCTAGGCTCTGAGTTCAAGGTTCGTAATGGAGAAAACTAAACCAAAACCATTGTCTGCAGGAGACAACTCAATAGAGTTCAGTACATGCATTAAGTTGGCCCTGCCTTGGGAAATATCTGTGCCTCAAGTTTCTCACCTGCACAATCATCTTACTAGTGGAGCTCTAACAAGGATCAGATGAAACAATACACCCCATGAAGGACTCAGCACCCAGCACCCCAGGAAGGACTCTTCATATAGCTGTATCCCACAAGCTGTCATTAGAATTAGGATGTTTTCATCAGTATCACCATTCCTTCAGAAAAATGTCACGAACCACACAAGTTCACATCTAACAGTTTAGAAGGGTGGTTAGTCGGGGTGGGGGAGGAGGGTCATCAGACTCAGGGGTGGCACTCATAGGGTTGTGGGTACTGTCCTAAGATCTTTTCCTCAAGGCTAGAGCTCTACCACTTTGAGCCAAAGCTCAGAGTCTCACAGACTTCCTGTCAAGGCTGAGTTTTCAACCCACCAATGTCAGATCTCATCCCCTGAGCAGCTAGGGTGAGCAAGCAGCATCTGGTTCGATGGAGTTGGTTTGCAGCTGTTAACCTCTGGCTGTCAGGATAGATGGCAGCCGTCATCTTCAGATTCCCAGCTTGCTCTGTCATGACGTATTTAAAGTCCTGTTCTTGTATAGTTGCAGTTAGAACATTCTAACTTTTCTTTGGTGCTTGAGTGACAACAACACTTCCGGCTTTTTCTGTGCATGTGATAGTGTGGAAACTAATCCAGGGCTTTATACATACTAGGCAAGCACTCTACCACTGAGCCCCAGGAGTGACAAGTGTAGAAATATATATGTACAGATATATATGTATAAAATAAGAAAAATATCTGTATATTATTAAATTACACATACTATATTACTATCAATTATCCATAATTAAATTATTCCTTCATTTCTCATTGTTGAAAATACAATAATATATTTACTGAAAATTAGTCAATGTACTATGATTATTGTTTTTAAGTTTAAAATATAATCATATACTAACTACTAATGTAATTGTTACTTTTAAACATTCCATTCATATGGATGTATGTCAGAATGCATTTCTTAGGATCTCCCGCCATTCGTAGGTGGCGGTCCCAGAATTTGAACCCTGGGCCTAGGTTGCTGGTTTTGGCTATGGCTTGCCTGATAACCCACCAAACTTCAGCAGTGTAAGGTCACATACTCTTTCCGTGCCTTTTCATTTAGACCCAGGATGGTCACAATGCAAAGGAAAAAACAAAGTAAAACTACCTTCTGGTTTATCCTTATTCTTCCCCCCCTTTCTCTTTTTTTCTTTTTTGTTGGTTGTGGGGCCAGAAATCTGGGTCTGGACACTGTTCCTCAACTATTCAGCTCAAGACTAGTGTTCTACCACTTGAGTCATAGCACCACTTCCAGCTTTTTGTTTATGTGGTGCTGAGGAATCGAGCCCAGGGCCTTATGCAAGCAAGGAAAGCACTCTACTACAGGGCCATCTTCCCTGCCCTTCTCCTTTTTTTTTTTTTATCAGTCCCGAGTTATGAATTTGGGTCCTAGGATCTCAGAATGGGCTGTGGGTCCATTGGCTACACCCCAGGCTAGGGTGATCGAATCTGAGGCAGAAATGCCACAAGCTGAGTTCAAGCCCTGGGCCTGGACAAAATAAATTAAGGCCGTGACTGGGAATTTGCTCCATTTTTCTGACAGGCCTGGTATTTGAACTCAGGGTCTGGGTAACTCTGTGACACTGTGGAGGAAGGGAAGTTCACTGTTGTTGAAGACAAGAATTTCAGATCAGTTTCCAGGCTGAATTTAAGCACCAACACTGGGAAAATTAATATTCATATATGTGATCTTTTTACATACATGGGCTTATTCCATGACATTTATTACACTTATTTATTCATTATTTATTTATTTAGTATTATTACATATATAACATTTATTTCATTTATTACATCTTATCACATGGATATATTTGCATATGGATTATACTTCATACTGAGACTCAGGATTTTTACAGAGAAGGAAAAAAATGTGTCAAAGTAGGCAGGATGACAGATATCAGCCACAGATGCCTAGACTGTAACACTTTTGTATGGGTGTCCTTGGGTCCCCTTGGTAGGGTGCTAGCCATGAGCCCAACAGTGAAGAGTCAGTAGCTAGGCCCTGAGTTTAAGGTTCATGACCGAGAAAAATAAACCAAAACAATTGTCTGCAGGAGACAACTCACTAGAGTTCAGTGCATACATCATTTTGGCCCTGACATGGGGACATATCTGAGCCTCAAGGTTCTCATCTGCACAATAATCTGTGGAGCTCTTACAAGGACCAGATGCAAGAATGCACTCAGTACACCATTCCTCATATAAGACTCATGACATAGCTGTATCCCACACACTGTCATTAGAATTAGGATGCTTTCATCAGTGTCACCAAACTACACAAAGTTCTAATGATTTAGAGGGGTGGGTTTTTTGTAGGGCGGGCGGTGAGTCAGCCACGGGGATTCCACTGAAAGTTTGGGGGTACTGTCCTAAGATCTTTTGTTCAAGGCTAGAGCTCTACCACTTTGAGCCACAGCTCAGAGTTTTGCAGACTTCCTGTCAGGGCTGGATTTTAAAACCACCAGTGTCTGATCTCAGCCCCCCCAGTATCTTGGATGACAGGGCTGATTGAGCCAGAAGCATCTGGTTCCGTGTAGCTGGGTTGCAGCAGTTTACCTCTGGCTAAGTCAGGTTAGATGGCAGCTCTCAGCACCAGACTCCTAGCTTGCTCTACAATGATGTATTTGCAGTCCTATTCTTATATCTTTGCAGTCAGAACATTCAATTGTTTTGTTTTGGTGCCAGTCCTGCATCTTGAGTAAGTGTCTAGACACAGTCCCTAAACTTTTATGCTCAAAGCTAGTACTCAACTGCTTGAGCAACAGCATGACTTCTGGATTTTTCTGTGCAAGTGGTAGTGAGGAATGGAACCCAGGACTTTGTACATACTCAGTGAGCACTCTAACACTGAGCCCCAGGAGTGACAAGTGTATAAACAGATAAATGTGTAGATTGGTAGATAGAGATAGATAGATAGATAGATAGACAGATAGGTAGATAGATAGATATAAAACAAGAGATGTCTGTATATTATGAAACTGCATATATGATATTACTACCAATTATTGGCAATTAAATTATTCCTTCCTTTTTTAAGTATCATGATTGAATACATAATAAAGTATTAATTGAAAATTAGTCAATGTAGAGTAATTGTTGTGTTTAATTTTAGAATATAATCATATACTAACTACTAATTTAAATGTTACTTTTATAACATTCTATTTGTACGGATGTATATCAGAATGCGTTTCTTAGAACCTCCCACATTCATTAGTGGCAGTTCCAAGATTGGACCTCCAGGTCTAAGTTGCTTGTTTCAGCTATGGCTTCCCTAATAGCCCACCAAATATTAGCAATGCAATGTCATGTACACATTCTGGGGCTTGTCATTTAGACCCAGGATGGTCACAATGCAAAGGAAAAAAAAAAGTAAAACTGCCTTCTTGAACTTCTCAGTTTTATCCTTCTCCTTTTTATTTATTTATTTTTTTGCCAGCTCCGAAATTTGAAGTAGGGTAGTAGGATCCATTGATCAGCTGTGGCAGAGATGCGAAGACCTGAGTTCAAGCCCTGTGCTAGGCCAAAAAAAAGAGGAAATTGCACCATTTTTTAGCAGGCCTGGGATTTGAACTCAGGGTCTGGGTAACTCTGTGACACTATGTGTGAAGAGGAAAGCTCACCATCATTAAAGACAAGAAATTCATGGGGCTGGGAAGGTGGCTCAGTGGTAGAGTGCTTGCCTTGCATGCATGAGGCCCCTGGTTCAGTAACTCAGCACCACATAAGCCGAAAAAGCTGGAAGTGGCACTGTAGCTCAAGTGGTAGAGCGTTCACTCACCTTGAACTGAAGAGCTGAGGGACAGTGCTCATGCCCAGATTTCAGGCACCATGACTGGCAAAGAAAATAAAAGAAAAGAAAAAAAGAAAAAAGAAATTCAGACCAGTTCCCAGGGTCTGAATAGATGCCCCAGCACTGGAAAAAATAATATTCATAAATATGAGATCTATTTACATACATACGTTCTACTGTATATGACATTTATTACTCTTACATATTTAGTATTGTTACACATATAACATTTCCTTTTTTATATCATATCTCATAGGATATATTTGCATATGGATTATACATCGTATTGAGACCCAGGACTTTCACAGAGAATGAACAAAAAGTGTAAAATTGGCTTCTTACTCCACAAATAAGTTTTTGGCCATGCTGGAATTTCAACTCAGCCTACATTGCCCAATCCATAAATGGGGTACAGTCTTAGCACACCAGCCTCCAGCAAACTGAGCATCCAGAAAATTCTAAGGAACTGTGACCAAGCCACAGTACTGCTCAATTGATAAATGTGTAGAATGATATTATATATATATGTATATATATATATATATATATATATATATATATACCTGCATCTATATGTATATATATATATTTACACACACTTACAAAGAGGGAATGTGAAGATGTTATTAAATTATATATATGTTATAACCAATTATTAGTTACTAAATTATGACTCCATTTAATGAAGTATCATATTTGAATATTTACAACAGCATTAATTAAAAATTAGTCAATATCCTTAATCATACCTTGGTGCTAGAATGAAGATATAAATCCAAGAATTTTTGTGTGGCATTCTAAAATACAATCATGAATTAACAGCAAATTTAATTATTACTTTTATAACATTCCATTAGCATTCACATGAACAAGAATGTGTTCATCAGGATCTCCCTCCATTTGTGGGTGATAGTCATAGCATTCGAATTCCAGGCCTGGGTAGATTACTTTGAATGCAAAACATTGGAATGACACTGTGAAGATTTCAGATTGTCACAATTAAAATAAAGAACAACAAGAAGAAAAGAAAGCCAAGTGTCAGTGGCTCCTGCCTATAATCCTAACTCCTCCTGAAACTGAGATGTAGAGAATGCCAATTTGAATGCATCCAGGGCAAAAAAGTCCAAAACAGTCTTCTTTCTAAGAGATCACAGGGGGGAAAAAAAACCATGAGTGGGGCTGTGGCTCAAAGGCAGAGTGCTATCCTTGAGTAAAAGGAGCTCAGGGACAGGGCCTAGGCTCATATGACAACCCTGGAACTTCCTCACCCCCACCCCAAATAAAGGAGGCAATAACTCCATGTCTCTGTGTATGGATGGATGATGGGCATTCAGCAGGTTGCTCATGTCCATCCCCCCAACCTGGGCAAATCCTCAGAGAGTCCTAAGTCTGAGCCAGCACCTTGAACAAAGCATCCTTCTCTGCCATTTAATAACTGAAGCCACGCTGGCTTTGCCAGGGCAGTGCAACAAGTGCCTTATGTTCTGGTTGAGATGTCCCATCGGGACACCTAGCAGCCAGCCACTGCCTCCAGGGAGACCACAGTTCCTAGGCTGTAGGAGATGTCAAAGGTTCTGGCTCCATATTCTCTATCCCTCTGTAGAATATGTGAGCCTACTCCTCTAGGGCCTGGTGGCTATCCCTCATTCACCATTCCTCATTGCCGAGTCACATCCTGGTCCCAAATCTTGGCAAAGATATGAAATAGCCAGCGATTTCTGCACCAAAAGGGGTAAGCCAATAAAGCCCACCCTCATAGTTCCTGTCAGAAGTGAGCCTTGGGCTGCGAATGTGGCTTAGTGGTAAAGTGCTTACTTAGCACGCACGAAGCCCTGGGTTTGATTCCTCAGTATCACAGAAACAGAAAAAGCCAAAAGTGGCACTGTGGCTTAAGTGATAAGAGTGTTATCCTTGACAAAAAGAAACTCAGGAATATGCCCAGACTCTGATTTCAAGCCCCAAGACTGGCAAAAAAGTGAGCCTGGTGAGACATATTCTTCTGGTACTTATAGAAGAGCCAAGGTTAGAGGTAAGAGGTATGGTAGAGGACAGTTACTGGTGGCTCACACCTGTAATCTTAGCTACTCAGGAGGCTGATATCTGAGGATCACAATTGCAAGCAGGAAAGTCTATATGAGACACTTATCTCCAATTAATCACCCAAAAGTCAGAAGTAGAGCTGTGGTTCAAGTAATAGAGTGCTAGTCTTGAGCACAAAACCTCAGGGATAGTATCCAGGCTATGAATTCAAACCCTAGGACTGGCAAACACACACACACACACACACACACACACACACACACACACACACACACACACACACACACACACACACACCAAGCTAGAGAATTTGTCAGTCAGCCTGCACAAGTTCCATCTCTAGCAACACACACACACACACACACACACACACACACACACACACACACACACACACACACACACACAAACACACCAAGCTAGAGAATTTGCCAGTCAGCCTGCAAAAGTTCCATCCCTAGCAACTCAATATTAAAAAAAGGGAGAAGGGAAGGAAAGACTGGCTCCTGGAGGTGATATAACCAGTGCCAAAATTCCACAGGAGTTCTAATATGTGGAACAAGATAGAGAGCCTCAGGCAGAAGGTACAACATGCACAAAGTTTCCTGAGGTGTGGTGTAGAATAGGTGGTGTGGGTGGAATGAAGGATCTGTGGCTTCACACAAGTCCTGCAGGGCATTCAAGGCTGGGTAAAGGTTTGTACTTGAGCCACAGAGAGGGCAGAGGGTGGAGGTCCCAGAATGGGGCTAAGGGGGAAGATGAGCTTGGCTTTTCACCATGGACCCCAGCAATTTCCTGTGGCTGGAAGACTATTTTTCACAGCTACTTACCCTCAGGCCTCCTTTACATGGAGGAGTCAGGGCAAATGCAGAGAAGAACACTTTCTAGCCCAATGCTACTGGTGGTTCAACCCCTGTAAATCCTAGCTACTGAAAAGACTGAGATCAAAGTCATGGGTCAAAGCCAGCTCAGGGGAGGAAAGTTAGTGAGACTCTTCTTGCCGATGGACTACCAAAAGCCAGAAATGGAGCTGTGGCTCAAGTGATAGAGTGCAGGCCTTGAAGCAAAAATTAAAGAGACCGGAGCCCAGACCCTAAGTTCAAGCCCCAGTACTGGCATAGAAAAAATAAAGAAAAGCTTTCAGGAGTTCCTAGAACACTGTGGTGAAAGTCCAAATAAGTTGGGTGCTGCTGGCTCATGTTTATCCTTCTAGCTCCTCAGGAGGCTGAGATCTAAGGATTATGGTTCAAAGCCAGCCTGGGCAGGAAAGTCCGGGAGACTCTGATCTCCAATGAATCACAGGAAAACTGGAAGTGGTACTGTGGCTCAAGTGGTAAGCTGAAAAGCTGAAGGGACAGTGCCCAGGCCCAGAGTTGTAGCCCCATGAGCAACACCTGTCCTGCTCGAACCTCACTCTGTGGCTCTAGGCAGAGTAATTTCCAGTGGGCCCCTAAGGGTCTCCCAATATCTACATTTCTTACAAGTCTTGAAAGCACCACTCTTTGGGAACCTTTGCCTACAGAGCGGGCCAAAGTATCAGAGAAGGTTTTAGCCTTGGGGCACGGAGGACATGGGCCAGAATGGCATCAGAATGGCAACTGTCATGGGTGCAGTGTGGATCTGAGCAGTAAGTCAACATTTCAGACCAGGTTTCTGGGCCAGGAGGGGCAAGATCTGCAAGATGGCACAGCAGGTAATGCCTACTCATGGGGGCAAATTTGTCAAGCACACCTTGGGTGGGTGTTGAGTTGGGCTCATGAAAGACTCATAGGCTCAGGAATCCACAGGTGGCTGGCTGCTGCTTGTAGCAGTGGCTATCCCAAGAGTCCCAGGGCTCAGAGCCCTGCTTTCCATAACAATGTTCAGAGGCAGATGAAGGTCTGCAATCATGCACCGAGTAAAAACGAGTAAAAATGTGTTCTTCCCTTGGTCCTGTACCCTATGCATGGATGGAGGTGCCGGTTCCAAGGAATTTACTGCCATGGCCCAGACCCCTCAGCCCAAGAAGGAGTTGGGGAGAAATAACTTATGTGTCCAGAATTTACTATGACTGTGCCTCTCAACTGCCCCCAGATCTAGCACAACTCATCATTACAATCTACCTCTGTGTGTGTATGTGTGTGTGTGTGTGTGTGTGTGTGTGTGTGTGAGTGTGTGTGTGTGTGTGTGTGTGTGTGTGTGTGTACATGGGCACATCTTGGTACTAGGGCTGGAACTCAGGACCTGGGCTCTGTCCCTCACTTTTTCATTCAAGGCTAGCAACTCTACCACTTGAGGCAGAGCTTTTCTTCCAGCTTTCAGGTGGTTATTGGGAAAGGAGAGTCTCACACACTTTAGAAAAGTGAGCTGGTGATAAGAAATGTACTCATTATCTTGCCCATGTAATTTTAACCCCTCTGTACAGTATTTTCACACACAAAAAAAGATCCTACTGACACCAGAAAAAAAAAAGAAAAGAAAAGTGAGCTGGGCTGCCTCTGAATGCCAATCCTTAGATCTCAGCCTCCGGAGGAGCTAGGAATATGAGAGCATGAGATATTAACATCTGGCCACATTTTCCATCTTGGCTAAGACAGTGTACCTCTCTCCCAGCCTAGCACCCAGCTACAGCTAACCTTCTTCCTCCTCCCCCTACTCCTCCAGGCTTCAGAGGAAACATAACCTCCGGTGAGAACATAGTAATAGGATACTTGGCAGGTTTGAGCTTTATGTTCTCCACACAGTCAAGGGCTGCTGGGAGCTGATGTGGAGATCAGAGATCTAGGCCAGGGCAAGTAGACAGCTGTTAGAACAGAAGACAGTATGAAGAGACATCCTTGCAGCTGGATGCCAGTGGCTCATGCCTATAATCCTAGCTACTCAAGGCTGACACATGAGGATCAAGCAAGATTCAAAGCTAGCTTGGGTGGGCAGACTCTTATCTCCAATGAATCACCAAAAAGCTGAGAAGCAGAGCTACTATAGTACAACTGGTAGAGCATGAGGCTTGTGCAAACAAGCTAAAGGATACCACCTAGGCTCTGAGCTCAAGCCCTGGTAAACACACACACACACACACACACACACACACACACACACACACACACACACACACACACACACTCACTCACACTAACATCCTTAGCAGGTGCGAGTGTCTCATACCAGCAATCCTAGCTACTCAAGAGGCTGAGCTCTTAAGATGGCAGCTTGAAGCCAGCCCAGGCAAAAAAGTTCGTGAGACGCTTATCTCCACTAAACTACTAAAAAAGATGAAATGTGAGCTGTGGTTCAAGTGGTAGAGTGTTAGATTTGAGCAAAGGAAACTCAGTGCCTAGGCCCTGAGTTCCAGCTCTTAGAGATTTTTTTTTTAAAAGACACCTTCACCTCCCCCCCGCCCCCGCCATCAGGCCCTAAATCCAGATATTGGTCATCCGAGATCTCACTTCCACTCTTGCCACTTCTACAGCACCACCACAAGTGGCCTGTTTCTGGCCAGCTCTGGGTTAAGACGTGAACGTACACAATGGGGGCATACCCAGGTCAAGGCTAATGCCCAGAATGTTGAAGTATTGGCCATACCAGTCTCTCCTACCCCAATTCCCTGGCCCTGGAATCTAAAGTCTGTGCCTCAGTGTTCTGGGCATCCAGAATTCTCTAGAAGGATTTGAGAGGCCCAGCTAAGGCTGGAAGATTGACTTGCCTGCGATAATGTATGTTGACATTTCCTAGACACCAACAGACACTTCCAAGCCATCTTGGCCTCACCTTCAATGTAGCACGGAATCCTTCTTGCTTGGGCGGCCTTCAGTCCGCTATGAAGCTGGAGTTGGTGAGAGTCATCGGCAACCCCCTTCCCCCACTCACTGCCAGCCTGCTGAGAGGGACATGCAGCCAGAGGTCTAGAAGAGGAAAAGGGCAGGACATCCCATGTCTAAGTTCCCCACCCACAGACAGGCAAGACTTTATTGCAGCTGGCCTGGCTGACCCAGAATCCCCTGCAGGAGGCCAAAGATTTGGACATCTCGACTTGGGCCCCAAAGAAAAGTGTGAACTCAGGTCTCTGGCAATTTAGGACTCATTGTAGACCCAGATAGGAGGCTAAAGGCAAGGGCGGTGTGGAGAAGGAGCACCATCTGAGGTCAGAAAGAGGCAGACAGGCACCCAGGAAGGGGACAGAGAAAGATGAGGAAAACACACACACACACACACACACACACACACACACACACACACACACACACACAAATATGGCACTGGTGTCTCACACCTGTCATCCTAGCTATTCACGAGTTTGAGGTCAAAGCCAGCCAGCCAGCCCAGAAATGTCTGTGAGGCTCTTATCTCCAATGAACCAACAAATAGCCAGAAATGAGCTGTACCTCAAGTGTTAGAGCACTAGCTTTGAGCACAGAAGCATAGGAATTTCACCTGAGTTCAAGACCCAGGTCTTCTACATCCAAACACACAGACACAGACACACACACGAACACACAGACATACACACTGGTAGCCCAAACCCTCAGCAGTCCCTGAGCACCCTGAATATTCCACCCCAGAGATGATGGCACTACCATCATAGACCAACTGTAGACAAAACTCAGAGCCTCTCACATGTCTGGAATGGTTCACAACACATCATGGCATTTCTACTGTACATTTAAGCAGAAAATTCAGCTACCTTTTGTTTGGTTGTAGGTTATGGAGTTTGAGCTTTGGGCCTGCCAGCAGGCCCTCAGCTCTTCAAATGAAGTTGTGTGTTCTACCACAGGAGCCACAGCACCACATCCAATTTTCTGGTGGTTCATTGGAGATAAAGTCTCACAGACTTTCCTGCCCAAGCTGGCTTTGAACCGTGATCCTTAGATATCAGCCTCCTGAGTAGCTAGGATGACAGTTGTGAGCCACTGGCTGTGCCCAGCTAAAACCAACTTCTTTTTTTTTTTTCAGCTCTTTTCTTTCTTTCTTTTTTTATTGTGAAAATACTGTACAGAGGGGTTACAATTACATGGGCAAGATAAGGAGTACATATCTTATCAAGCATTGTAGCCTCCTCCTTTGTTTCCCCTTCCATCCCTTCCCAGCTTTCCCCTATCCCTTAACCAACCCTTCCCCCCCCCACGAAAATTGTAAATTTCTTTTTTGATATGACAACTTGTACTTATCATTGATGCAAGGGTCAGCCTGTATCCTCACTTAAATGACTTGTTTTTTCCCCTTCCCCTCCACAAATTATACCACAATTAAATACAGTGAAAGCAGGGGTTGTACTGTGGGCAAGGGACATACAAAGCAACAAAGAAATAATCTTATAAATGCATTAGAAACAAATGCTTGAAAGAAAAAAAAACATTTAAATAAAAACCTTAGGGTTCATTTTCCTAACATCACCTTATCTAACCTTTTCTGCTTGACTCATATATATATACTAAATATTGCAAATAAGGGAAACCATGGGACCTAAGTTTCTTTGGGCTTGGCTTACTTCACTTAATATGATTTTTTCCAAGTCTTTCCATTTCCTAACAAATGAGGCAATGTCATTCTTTCTGATGGAGGCGTAGAATTCCATGGTGTATATATACAATATTTTCTTGAACCATTCATCTACTGAGGGGCATCTGGGTTGGTTCCATATCTTAGCTATGGTAAATAATGCTGTAATAAACATAGTTGTGCTGGTAGCTTTAGTGTGGTCTTGTTTGTAAACATTTGGGTAAATGCCCAAAAGTGGGATTCGTGGGTCATAGGGGTGATCTATGTGGAGTCTTTTGAAGAACCTCCATACTACTTTCCAAAGTGGTTGAACAAGTTTACACTCCCACCAACAATGAAGTAAGGTTCCCTTCTGTCCACATCCCCTCCAGCATCTGTTGTTATTAGAGTTCTTGATTTTTGCCATTCTAACGGGTGAGGTAGTATCTTAATGTTGTTTTGATTTGCAACCCTACTACTATCTCTTGCAAGCAAGGAAGGGGTATCTTTCTTTCATGTTTGTTTTTTGTTTTTTATTTTGGTTGAGGGGCTTGAACTCAGGGCTTGGTTACTGTCCCTGATGTCTAATTTTCCTCAAGGCCAGTGCTCTACCATTTGAGCCATAGTGCCACTTCCAGTTAGAGATTGGAGATGAGTTTCTGGAGGGACTTTCCTGCCTGGCTGGGAAATGAGATTCTCTGGATCTCAGCCTCCTGAGTGGCCAGGATGACATGTGTGAGATGACAGGTGTGAGCCACCGGCTCATGGTTTAAGGTGTCTGAAGGACTAGACACCTTAAGCCAAAAATGGCAAAAACTCCTATTCTCTTGGATTGGAAAGATTAACATTGTGAAAATGGCAATACTTCCCAAGGCTATCTACAAATTCAATGTGATACCTATCAAAATTCCAACCTCATTCTTCAAGGAAATAGAAGAGGCAATCCAAAATTTCATATGGAACAATAAAAGACCCCGAATAGCAAAAACGCTCCTCAACGGAAAGAACCCTGCTGGAAGAATATCAATACCAAATTTCAACCTCTACTATTAGGCAATAGTAATCAAAAGAGCATGGTACTGGCACAAGAACAGACCTCAGGACCAATGGAATAGAATTGAAAACCCAGAAATGAACCTAAAGAAGTATAGCTATCTAATCTTTGATAAGGGAGCTAAAAAAATAGAATGGAAGAAAGACAGCCTCTTCAGTAAATGGTGCTGGCAAAATTGGTTAACTACTTGTAGAAAACTAAAGCTAGATCCTTATATATCACCCTGCACCAGAATCAACTCCAAATGGATCAAAGACCTCGGAGTCAAAGCAGACTCTCGGAAAACATTAGAGGATGGAATAGGAGAAACCCTAGGTCTCCTTGGCGCAGGCCAAAATGTTCTTAATAGAGACTCAGAAACACAACAAATCAAAGAAAGGTTGGAGAAATGGGATTGCATGAAGTTGCAGAGCTTTTGCACGGCAAAGGACATAGCTAGCAAGACCAATAGAAAGCCTACGGATTGGGAGAAGATCTTCACTTAGCCATACAATGGACAAGTGTCTCATATCTAAAATATACTTGGAACTCAAAAAATTAGATCCCCCAACAACAAATCCTCAAAGAAACAACTGTCCAATAAATAAGTGGGATAAAGACTTAAAGAGAAACTTTTCTGAAGCAGAAAGAAGTATGGCCAATAGACACATGAAGAAATGCTCAACCTCCCTAACCATAAAAGGAGTACATTTCTTATCAAGCATTGTAGCCTCCTCTGCAGCCAACTTCTTATACCAAGGGAAAACCCAACTCATCAAGACACAAACCAAATGTAACCCTACACTTCAGACTTTGTCACCAGCATCCAAAACCATTCTTCCATGGGTGGAGAGCATATAATTGACACTACCATTCCACCCCAGATCCCATTCACCACTCCCTGCCTGCCATAGCCAAAACCTCTGGAGTTCTTGGTAAGGCACCACCCACCCTGCTTTGGCTTCACACTGGGGTAAATCTGGGGACTTATTAGAAATGTTTGTACTGTGAGGTCAACATCTGGTTCTCACAACCAGAGAAACCCTACTACTTCACCCTCTCTTGCAAGCAAGGAAGGGGTGTCTTTCTTTCTTGTTCGGTTTCTGCATTTTTTGTTTTTTGGTTGAGGGGCTTGAACTCAGGGCTTGGGTACTGTCCCTGATGTCTAATTTTCCTCAAGGCCAGTGCTGTAACACTTGAGCCACAGTGCCACTTCGGGTTGGAGATTGGAGATGAGGCTCTGGAGGGACTTTCCTGCCTGGCTGAGAAATGAGATCCTCTGGATCTCAGCCTCCCGAGTGGGCAGGATGACAGGTGTGAGATGACAGGTATGAGATGACAAGTGTGAGCCACTGGCTCATGGTTTAAGGTGTCTAGTCCTTCAGAATTTCCACCTAGTCCTTCTCTAGACACTACCACCTAGACAGCTCTCTACCTCCTTCAGGGAAAGCAAAGGGAGGCTAGAATCTGGGTGGGGTCATGGGGATTAAAGGGCCCACTCCACATCACTAACCCCCTCGAAGCTCCCATCTGCCTCCTCTGGATCCACCCTCTTCCAGGGTGGATCAGACCCACAAGGAGTTCTGGGGCCTACCCTATGTCCCCCTGCCCCACCCAACCGATACCTGAAGACTTCTTGGGCCAGCTGCTCCATGTCACGGTGGAAGACGTTGGGAGGGTTGCTGATAACCGGGCCCAGGGGTGCGCAGGGCAGAAGGAGTGTCCAGCTCCCCTCTGTCAAAGGAGACACAAAGCACGGATGGATCTACTAAGAGATTCAGTGCATCTACCTCTCACAAAGGTCCCTGGGAAAAGTGTTTTATGTTGACAGCCCTGGGGCCTGACCTCAGGGCCCGGAACTGTCCCTGACTTTCTGTGTCTACAGGGGAGTGCCCTTTCACCTGAGCCATGGTGCCACTTCCAGCTTTTACTGTGTATGCAGGACCTAGGAATCGAACCCATGCTTTCCTGTGTGCTAGGCAGCTCTACCTCTAGGATGCAATCCCAGCCCTGGATAGCTGTTCTTTTGTGATCCCTCGGGCCTGTCTTGGGACAGTCTCGCACATCTATACCAAGTCTCTCACCAGCAGCCCTGGCTGGAAATGAACACGCTCTGCTATGTTGCCCATCATCTGTAGCACCTTTGTACTCTGTGCTTCCTACAGATCCTCCTTGTTAAGCAAGACCCCTTTTCAAGTGCTGGCTCCAAGAAGCCCTTTCTGATCACCTTGGAAAAGCTGGAGCCTCTCCGCTGTGCAGGCTGCCAGCCTTGTCAGACTCTGCCCTCCAGCCAGTGTGGGTTGAGAATGCATGAAGGGGAAGGACTGGATTCCACCACCGGATTTGTGAAGACCCTGATACACCACCCAGGGGCAGGTGTTGTATCACACTCCGTGAGAGGGGCCTCGAGGACTGGGCAATCTGTGGGCAACATGACAGGTCCATTTCTTTTTGTGGGCTTGAACTGAGGATCTGGGAGCTGTTTCTCTGAGTTTTATTGCTCAGGGCTGGTGCTCTACCACTTGAGCCACAGCTCCACTTCTGGCTTTTTGTTGGTTCCATGGAGAGAAGTGTCTCTCTGGCTTTCCAGCTTATGGCTGGCTTTGATCCTTGATCCTCAGATCTCTGCATCCCACGTCGCCAGGATGTCAGGCTTGACCCTGAGCCAGAGGTGACGGGCACCAAAGGCTTTTTGTTTTTTGTTTGCTTCCATTTATCTCCTGTGAACTAGCAAAACCAAGTTAAAATAATCAGTTACAGGGGATCAAATTCCTTCCCAAGTCGGTCAATCCACGGAGATAAAATGTCTTTGGAAAAGGCTAGTCTGAGTTGGCTTAGGGATGTTTGTGTGTGTATGTGTATGGGTGTTGGGGATACCTACCCTCATCTACGTGGTGCCTCCTCCTCCCAGCAGGGAGTGCATCCAGGATCCTGACCCCAAGGGAGGTGGATGAGGGAGGGTACCTAAGGTCACATCCAGGGGGATGATCCGAATTCTGTCCTGCACTGATAAAGCCTGGACAGATAAAGGAGAGAAGGAGAGGGTTATTGGAACATGAAAGTGAGCCCCTACCTTTGGCTACATGTACCAGCAAGAAAACTGAATACATCTTTCTTGGTAGTCAGAAAAAAGATGTACACTATTCATTTATTTTATGTTTGTGTTAGTCCTAGGGCTTGGATTCAGGGCCTGGGTGTTATCCCTTAGCTTCTTTTGTTCAAGGTTGAGGCTCTACCACTTGAGCTACAGCACCACATCTGGCTTTTTTGTGTGTGGGTTTGGGGAGGGAGGTGGTTAATAAGAGATAAGAATCTCCTGGACTTTCCTGCCCGGGCTGCTCTGAGTCACATCCATCAGATCTCAGCCTCCCAAAGAGCCAGGATGATGGGTGGGAGCCATGAGCTCCTGACTGCCACCATCCAATTATAATCCCTTAGGCCCAGGGGCAGGCCACCCACACTATACCTCCTTGCTGGGATTAGGAAGCAGATATGAGTGGGTTTGATACTTCAATAGCCTACCTATCTTTGGGTATTGTTCTGGGTCAGTCTGATGGAGGCTTCGTCCTTATCAACAGCAATGACTTGGCTCTGTCACGAGAACAAATGTCCCCCCGGGAGGAATCAGGTCTGGGGTCTTTCCTCTGTACTCCGCCCGCTAACCGAAACAACACTCCCGAGCAAAGGGTAGTACACTTGGAGTGTTTTTATTGTCTTATAGCCAGGGTCTTGTCAGATAGGTGGGGGTATAGGTCAGAGGCCCGGAATTGTGCTGGCAGGGGGACAAGGCAACACCTTCTCATCCACTTTCCTTCAACAATGTAGCAGAGGGATGTGGGGAAGGACTTATGGGATAGACAATGAATAACCATCACCGTCTAGCCAGGGCACAGAGGGGCTTACCTCAAGGGGCTGGTTCAACAGGCTGGGCAAAACAGCTCCTGACCCACAGCCCACCTCCAGAATGAGAGGGCCACCTTGGGTTCCAGCCACATGGGAATGCTGGGCCACCTCCTCCAGCATTCTACCAATTCCTGCGAGAGAGAAAGAAAGAGGGAGAGAAAAGAGACAGAGAGGGAGAGAGAGAGAGACAGAGGTCCAGAACTACACTTAATTAAGGTGCTGGTGGCTCAGACCTATAATCCTACCTACACAAGAGGCTGAGATGTGAAGATGGTGGTTCATAGCTGGCTCCAGAGGAATGTCTGTGAGACTCTTATCCTCAAAGAACCAACAGAAAACCGGATGTGATGCTGTGGCTCGGGGTAGAGGACTAGCCTTGTTCTGAGGAGCTCAGGGATAGCATCCAGGCCCAGAATTCAATCCCCACAAATGACAAGAAGTGGACTTCCCACCACAAGAAGGGACTGAATAACACACAGGGTCCTATAAGCATGGCAGAGAAATCAGGCCAAGATTCCTGTCAGCTGGGGTCATGAGTAGGTCACCTGGCTTCTCCATGATTCATTTTCCCCAGCTGGAAAAATGAATAGAGTGAAAAATCCCTTCCTCATGGGGACAGGGTAATGATGAAAGCAGCCATGTTTTGTTTCATAATCCCACACCTGTTGCTTGATTAATAACAGACCCCATCTGAGCCCTTTCCCGGCAACTTCCTGTCATATGCTCACAGAATTGTTGAGAACTATATCTGACACCTGCTCCCTCTGTGCCTGGCCCTGCTCCAGAGATCCCTCTGCATTAGTCCCTTATTTACTCACAACTGTCCCATGAGGAGACTGAGGTCCGGTGGTCGACATCCAACCCAGAGCTTCACCTGTGAAGTAAGAGTTTGGGACAATCCGTCTAAAATGATGACTGAGCAGGGCACAAAATGTCTACCGCCACCACTACCTCCCCCCCCCCCACACATACACACAAACACACCTCCACCATCCTTTGCAGGCAAAGATGTTTTACTTTCTTTCTTTTTGTTGTTTCTGGGGCTTGAACTCTGGGCCTGGGTTCTATCCCTGAGCTCTTCAGCTCAAGTCCAGCACTCTACTACTTGAGCCACAGCACCACTTCCGGTTTTCTGGTGCTTTATTGGAGAGAAGAGGCTGAGGGTCTTTCCTGCCCAAGCTGGCTTTTACCCATGATGCTAAGATTCAGCTCGTGAGTACTTAGGATGAGAGCCATGAGCCACTGGCACCCAGCCAAACAGGCTTTTCTATGCGTATCATCCTATCCCCTCAGGAGACTGAGATCTGAGGACTGCACTTGGATGCAACCCTTGGCAGCAAAGTCATTGAAAACTCTTATCTCCAATTAACCACCAAAAAACGTTGCAAGTGGAGCTGTGGCTCAAATGGTAGAGTGCTAGCTTTGAGCATGAAACCAGGGATGGGACCCAGGCCCTAGTTTTAAGCTTTTTCTAGCATAGACCCACCCAAGAAAAGGAAGCAGGTGAGCACACGGGAGCTCAAAGCTCACACATAATACTCAAGACTCACAGAATAGACCCCATCCTGCTCTGAGTCTCTAGATTCTATGTACTAGATCATGGCAGGCTGAGATGGGACTGACCATGCACCAAGTCAGGACATTCAAGTACAATCTCATACTGAGGATCCCGTGACCTCATCAAGGACTCAAGATCTCTCACTGTCCTGCCTTGACATTGGGCAGTCAGGTGAGATCTAGTTATCCAAACAAAGGATATGGGAATGAATGAATTTCTCAGCCAAGGGATGCAGACTGGAGGGCTCTAGGTCCCTCTCTCTCAGGGAGGAGAAAGGGGCTCATCCATCTCAGGAATGTTCCTGGGTTGTGAGTATCCTCAAAGAAACAACCTTGCTCCCACCCCAGTGCCTCCTGATTTCCCACTAGCCTCAACCATCAGTCGGCCCCTCCCTCATCTGCCATCTAGACTAAAGGGTGAGCCAGCAAAGAGACCCACCTCTACCTCTGAGAATGGCAGTCAGGGGGCCCTAGAATCCCCTAGAGGAAGTCTGGGGGCAACACGGGTTTGACTCTCGCCCTCATTCCCTGGGTGTCCTGTTCCAGTGGCATGCTTACCTCTGTCTCTGGTCGAGGAATGAACACTGGGGGTGTCATCTTCAGATTGAGCCAGCAAAAGTGCCAGTGCCCATGGATGTACTGCACAGGCATCCTGCAGTAGACGACAGCCAGGTTTTCAATGGTGAACCCAGAGTGCCAGGACTTTTAATAGCCATGTGGCTGGGTCGAAGATTCTATCACTGATGGTCTAGGTTGTCAGTTGAGGTCATGGCTCCAATGGCCTGATCTGGATCTGGGATTGTCCTCCCTCTTCATCTTCCTGCTAATCACTTGCCACCCCCCTCTGGACACTCCCTCAGCCTATACCTCCCTAGCCCTTGGACAGTTTCTTCTTATCTGACCAGAAAATAAACTCCGTGAGCCAGGGGAAATTGAAACTCTGTGACCCACCCTGAGCCCTAGGGTCTACCCTAGGCTGTTTACCTCTGCAGTCAGCGACCACTCAGATTTGTATGTCATGAAGTTGCTGATGTCATGAATGGGTCAGTGGCTTGGTCCTACACACTAGCTTTAGGCACTGGAACTTTCCCCACAGAGATTGTGAATGGTTGGCTCCCTTGATCTAGGGACTCCATACCAAGGCTTGCATGCTCCCTTCTTCCTTCCTTTCCTCCTTTTCTCCCTCCATCCTTCCCTCCTCTCTTTCTCTTTCCTTTCTTTGTGTCACTCCTGGGCATGAACTCAGAGCCTGGGTGCTGTCCCTGAGCCTTTTTACTCAAGGCCAACAGTCTACAGCTTGAGCTGCTAATCCACTTCTGGCATTTTCTTTTTGGTAGTCAGTTGGAGATAAAGAGTCTCAAGCCTCCTAAGTAGCTAGGATGACAGGTGTGAGGCACCAGCATCCAGCTCAAACCAAGATTTCTTCATGTGCTGTTGAACCAGCACTGGAACCTTTCATCTTGTATGACTCCAACTCTCTCCCCCCCAGGAAATGGCACACACTGTAACGTTTTGTTAGATAAATAGATGAGCATCTGTCTATGACAATACTACAGAAAAGTCCCATCCAACTCAGGTAAGCATCCTGGGTGGGGGTAAAGCCTGATGTAGCCCTCCCACTGTTCTCCCTCCTCCCTCTTCCCACCCTCCTGGTGCCACCGCACTTAACTCTTTTGGTTCCAAGGACGTGAGCCATGTACTCACTGTATTCTGGGGCCTCTAGGATGCCTATCTTCTCAAAGATCTCTGTCCAGCCACTGACCAGCTGTATTGCACTCTATTCCCCACTCAGCTGTGAACAAGGTTGTCCTGAGTTGAAAGCTTGGCTCAAGGGGCCTCCTCTTCACTCCCTAGTGCCAGACTGGATGGTCCACCATATCCGGCCCCCAATTTTCATGGTGCAGAAAAGGATCCCTGAGGCATCCTGGGTCTCTAAGTCTCCCAGAGTCCAGTACAGGTCCTGGGAATTGTCTCTGCTCACAGCAATCAGGCTTCAGATGGCAAGGTCACAATCTCTGCTCCCCACAACATTCTCGAATGTAGTGATCACCCTAGAGAGAGCCGGAGGAGAATCGGCAGCTGCCAGAGAAAGCCAGTCAAGGCACGGCGTTCATATCAGGAGACCATTTGGCTCCGCAACTCTGCTTGTACTGCTTGAATATCATTGTTTGGTGGCTGAAATGGTCTTTCTCATTTGACCCATTATCCCAAGCATTAGTAGAAATTGCCAGCTTCAAGGAAAAAACCCTGGAAAAGCTGGCATTTCAACTTGTCCCAATCAAACTTAAAGGGTTCCAAAGTCAGTGGTCCTCTTTTCCTTCCAGACAGCATACAACAGGTTACAGAAAATGGCAATCAGAGAGCCCTAGCTAACTGCCATGTTCTGATACCAAGCAGGCTCCAGCAGGGGCAAACACTTGCCTACCATTGTCCAGCTGGAAACAGCCCAGGAGGGACACAGATTGGAGTCTGCAGGACTCCAGGGAGGACTACCCACCAGTGCACTGCCCCTAGAGTGAATCCACGCCACCACTGGGGGCCCGGATCCCCCTCCCCAGATGCCCACTTACATGGTCAATACCCTGGGTAAGATTTTCCTCTCATCCTCAGTCGTGGTGAACCATCTGCTATGTCACACCGTTCATCACTTCCCAGACCCTCCTAGATTCAAAGCCCCTGCCCTACTATCTCCCATCTCATTCCCTATTTATGTTTGGCAGACTCATTCCCAACCTTGAATTAGCTCCAACTATACACACCAGAGCAGACTGTCTGGCTGGAAGAGTGCAGCTGTGATCACAGTAGCCTCATGATCCTTCTGGCTAAAGACAGAAGGGCAGGTGTCCACTCTGGTCTGCGGTTCACACAGGCCTCCTAGAAGAGACCCACGCAGGTCCAGCAGCTACTGTGGGCTGCAGAAAAGGGGAAGAAAGAGGTGGAAAGGAACATCTACTGAGACCTTCTCTAAAGGAGCCATGAAACGGTGAAAGAGAAAACAAAAATTATGGCTGGGCTCATACTGGACATTAATTGAAAAAGAATAACAAATACACACATACACACAAATAAAATGCTTTTGCTCTTTTTAGACAAGGTGACTGTACAATGAGAAAGATGATATCTCTCTCTCTCTCTCTCTCTCGCACACACACACACACACACACACACACACACACACACACACACACACACACACATATACACAGATTCAGAGCAGTGTCTCTCCTGAGTTTGTTGGTTTCTCACCTGGGCAATGTACTAGCTGGAGCACAGGGGTTCCCTTGTCAGAACCAAGGGATCTCACCCAAGGGGAACAATGCTCTCATAATGCAGACGGGCCAGACCCTTCCCATTGGTAACAACAAGCCTTGACTCACCATTCACCAAAACCCTGGACCAGGATGCTGGGTGAAGGAGTTCCGAGACATGTGGCTTCTCAGAGCCTGGACAGAAAACAAAGCAGGTGCCTCCAGAAAGGTGTCTGACCTGGGGTGGGGGCGTTGTTGGGGACTTTGATGGGGTCCTAAAGGCTATATACATGGATGGACTCCCTACTTCCCTCCTACATACTTCTGGGCAACTTGGCAAATTCTTGGTGAGGACTACGAGACTAGATGGACTGGTAGCACTAGCAGAAGCTGGCAGAACTGGGAAATGTGATCACCCAGTCAGAACTGTTGACAGCTGGGGTTGGGGGTACAGGCCGTTTATATGTGTGTCAGAGGGGGTGTGTTTTTCTCCCAAATACCCACCTTCTATCTGACCCCAGTGCCCTCATCTCTGTAGTGGGCTCTTCTGGGAATGACCTCAGGTGAAAGGGTGACTGAGCGCAGAAGACAAGGGCTCACACAACAACGGGTTCTATCTTCTGCATCCAACAACTCCTGCCCAGCAAAAGGGAAAAGAACCGAGAAGGTAGGTGTGGAGGTGCAGCTCCCCACTTCTGACTAAAGCCACCAGGTTCCCACCAGGGAGAGGAAGGGTGCAGATGCACAGCTGTGTGGTTCCCACTGCTCCAGGCCAGGGGTTCTGTGGTGCCCCCTCCTCCCCATCCCTGCAGCTCCCCTTTTCCTGGAACACTGTCCACTAGGGATGAGGGTGGGATCTCCAGGTGGACACCCACCTCCACCCCCCACCTCTGGGATGCATTTGTGGCAGAGCCAGGACAGACTGTGGGGCACGGGGGAGGCGCAGGCAGGGCAGGATGGGGAGGCAAGAGGCAAGGGTCCGGGTCCTCGAGGGTGGGGAGGAAGGGTAGAGTGGGGGACGGGGTTTACAGGGGGTTTGTGGAGTGCGGGAGCTCAGGTCGGCCACTCACGTGTGCTGCTGGAAGAAGCTGTAGGCTGCGACTCCGCGTGGCGCCAGGAGTCTGAGAACCGAGGGCTGGAACCACGTCAGGGCCACCAGCAGGCCAGGGGCGCAACATCTCCGCCAGGTGACTGCTAGAGGCTCCACGGGTCCCAGCCAGCAGCGCCATGTTTGAAACCCAGCGCGGGCGCGTGGTGTAGCTGTGCGCAGCCTCTGCTCCTCCTCAGCCACCACCGCAGCCTCAGCGGCCTCCTAATCTGTGGCGGCCGCCGCCTCAGCAGCCACTGCCTCTGCCGTGCTCCCCACACTGGGACCTCAGACTCTGGGCCACCATGGCTGGGCGCCTCCGAGGGGCTGGGTGTGGCGATGTGCCTGCCATGCAGCTCCACATGCTCTGCACTCCCGGCCAGGACCCACACTATGAGCGGAGCAACCGCCAGCCACTGAAGCCGTTTCCACGCGTGCTAGTGCTCATGCTCGCTCTTCTCCCAGCTCTCTCTCTGCCCCACACTCCTTTCCTTGGCCACCCACCCCTGCTGCACACACACCGCTGCCCCTGGAGCTCCTGGCCATTGCTGCCACCAAAGTGTGCTCCTGGGCCCCGCCCCCTCCTCCCCTGGGCTCCACCCCCCACCCCTGGCCACAATTGCAGCCCTGACTGGGCCCTGAGGCTTCTAGACCATGGCAATTGCAGCCTTACCTCAGCTCAAAACTACCCCCACCCCCAGTACCGGCCCAGGGGATCGAATCTCCCCTCAGCCCCACCGCCGGAGGAGACTCTCCTCCATCCCCCTCCACTCCACACACCAAGCAGTTGCATGGTGACACTCCTGTGTGTATGTGTGTTTGTGTTTGTGTCTGTGTGATTGTTGGGGATAACCACCTCTCAAGGCCTCAGAACATAGCACCCTTTGGGATGACTCAGCACACAGCACACTTCCAAAATCAGCACAAACCACCCTGTGTAAATGACTCAGCACACAGCTCCCCTTGAAGGACTCAGCATGTAGTATGCTGAGTACTCTACCCAGCACCCTTTGAAGGAGGGAGTCTATAGCCCACAGTGTAAAGGACTCAGTGAATGGCATGCTTTGAAACACTCAGCACATAGCACTCTTTACCAGGGACTCATCACAATCTGTGTTGAAGCACGCTGTGTAAAACACGCAGTGCACAGCTTCCTTAGGTAAACTCAGCACACAGAACAATTTTGAAGGACTCAGCACATACCACACTGTGGAAGCTCTCAGCACACAGCACCATTTGAAGGACAGTACAGAGCACCCTATGGAAAGGACTTGGCACACAGCACTCAAAATAAACTTCATCCCTCTCTTCTCAAAGGCTCACACATAGCAGGACTCTTTAGGATGCATTAGCACACCACAACTTTTGAAGGACTCAGAGTACAATACTTTTTGTAATGGACTCAGCAAAAAGCCCCCTTTAAAAAAAACCAGGATGGCCCACTCTTCTCAGGGATTCAGCACATAGCACCCTTTGGTATGACTCAGCAAACAGCATCTTTTTAAGGACTCAGCATATAATTCTCATGAGGGAAGGACCCAGTAAATAACGCCCTGTGAAGGACTCAGCACATAGCTGTATGTCACAAGTTCAGCTGTCATTAGAATTAGGGTGCTTTCTTCAGTATCACCATTCTTCAGAAACATTTCACAAATCCTACCAGTTCACATTTAGACAAGCTGTGTTTTATGAGGGAAGTCAACTGGGGGTCTTGAACTCAAAGCTTGGGGGCCCTGTCCCTGAGCTCTTTGATTCAATGCTAGAGCTCTACCACTTTGAGGCACAGATCCAATTTTGTTTTTTGGGGTTGTTCTTTGACAGGTCTTATGGTGATAAGTAAGGCCAAGTTAGGGTATCTGTGGGCAAAGGCTCTTAGCTCAGCCTGGAGCTGACCTCTCCCTTCCCTGTGTCCCTGGAAAGCTGGGCCTCCTGTAGCTCTCTTGGCCTAGGGTGGAACAGACCTGCTCTGGCATCAGCAATCTGGGTAAGCAAAAGTCAGCTTGGCCCTAGTAACTTGCCCAAATTGAACTCTAGAGGATAATGGCATGAGACCGCATGTTCCATGTGTGGCCACTAGGGGGCAGGAGTGGCCCACAATAGGGATTGTACTTGCGACTTGTGTTTACTCTTGCTTCCCTGGGGCCCCCAATCATGATTCAAAGCCACCCTGGACAGAAAAGTCCTTGAGACTCTTACCTACAATTAACCATCGAAAAGGAAGTGGGGCTGCATACACACACACACACACACACACACACACACACACACACACACACCACATGAATGCAAAATCAGAGATTTCTACACTGCAGTCTTTGGGTATTCTCTACTTTTTCCCCCACTAAGCCTGGTGGCTGCTGGGCCAGGTGTTTGGTGCATACAACATCACCTGGCATCTTCAATTTTGGAGGAACAGAATGGCTAGAAGGTCAACCTTCCCCCATCCCGGCTCCTTGGTTGGGTCATCGTCTATCCAGGCCCTTTGGGGCTCCTTTACAGACTCGCCAAGATGCCTTCAAAAGGCATCACATACTGGGCACTGGTGGCTCATGCCTGTCATTCTAGCTACGCAGGAAGCTGAGATCTGGAGGATCATGGTGCCAAGCCAGTCTGGGCAGGACAGTGTATGAGACTCTTATCGATGAACCATCAGAAAACAAAAATGGCATTGTGGCTCAAGTGGTAGAGTGCCAGCCTTGAGAAAAAGAGCTCAGGGACAGCCTTCACGACCAACAACACGGAGAGGCATTGCATGATGTCTTTGGGATTGGCATGGGCCAAATATAATTGGAATTAATTATAATTGGAATTAATCAAGTCCTCCAAGACAAAGCAGTACCTCCTTTAGTCCTGTGCTCCTCCATCTCGTCTCACCCCCTGGCCTTGTCCGTGCTTTGGGTCAGCATGGGTCTGGCTGGATGGGAGGGCTCCAAGGAAGATCCCAGAGCAATCACCCCACCTCCTTCTGCCCTGCTCACCCTGATGCTTCTGCTCTTTGCCATAGACCTTCTTCCTGGAATCTATCCATGAGGTTATCACCACCATCATAGTGGTGAGTGGTGGGTGTGGCCTAACTAGGGGCAGTCAGAGGTGGAAGTAGGTCTGGGACTAGGAGCTTCCACTTTGCCTGTGGGCTGAGGCCTGGGCTGACTTTTATTTCATCCTGAGCCTTGCAGTGGTAGGGAGACAGTTTAGACTTTACATTGAGTCAGGTAAGATCAGAATCTGGAGGACCACTTGTGTGGGGAAGGATGTGGGACTCAGGGGGCCACTGTTGTTGGTATTTTCTTGGGACTCCCCTCTCCCTCTCTCATCCCTCAATGTTAGAAGAGAAGCTTCAACTCAGGGTGTGGGAAGAGGAGGCATGGGAATATTTTGGGGTGAACCAGACTTGTGCTTCATATTCATCCTAGCCCCTACTTCCTATTTATCTGAGGAATGGCCATATGGGTTTGGGAGGGGGAAAAATCATCCTAGCTGAGAATGTGGCTCAGTGGTAGAGTGTTTGCCTAGCATGCCAGAAGTCACCAATGGGCCACCAATAGGCAATTAGATGTCCCTTCAGTTTGGGCCCACTCCCTTCAGCCTCTGCCCTACCCTACCCCCAGTTTAACCTTCCCGTTGCCCGGCAGATGGAGGCCTGAGAGAAAGCCATTTAGTCACCTACTTCTGGTGGCTGCCAACGCTTTTGAGAGTCAGTATGTCACATAGAGAGTCATCATCCGCATCAGCCTACCGGAGAAAGTGAGAAAGCACTCCTCCCCTGAGCCTGGAAGCTGTGGGCAGATCTGGATGTGGGGCATCTGGGGCAGGACCTGCTCCTTGGGGGAGTCCACTATGGGGTCGGGAACCCTGACCTCTCCTCTGGCAGTTTCCATGCTGTCTTCAAGTTGCTTCTGAAGCAGTGTTGGGGAGGGGGATGGGAGGCTCAGCCTGTGCTGGCATCTGGAAACTGCTGTCTGTGCTTTCCCTTTCTAGGAGTGACAGCAGCTCCACAACACTCTCCTCTTCTCGATCTTCTCCTGAGACAGCCAGTGCATGCACTGGGCTTTTTCACAACATAGCTCATTCAGGACCAACATCTGCTCTTTACACACCATGAGGGACTCCTTGATAGTTTGGATGTGTGCCAACAGCTGGCTGCATCAATGGTGGAGCTCACCTGCTGGACTCTGGAAGTCCACCTCATCAGGCAGGTCATGGATGAGGGTCTGTGGCTCCAGCTCAGTCTGGCCCTGAGCTGCTGGGTTGGCCATGGGGTGCCTGAAGCTAGCCCACCATTCTTGGGTCAGGAGTTTCCCCCTGTGGATCTCATCCTCCAAGAGCACTCTCAGAGCCATATCACTCTTGGTCTGGGGAACATCTCCATCCTGTGTGATGGTCACATGGGGTGGGGGGGGATTCACCTCCTTAACTTTTGCTTCTCCAGGGCTCATGCCTTCCCCTTCCCCAGGGAAAGCCAGGAAGCTCAGCTGGGCTTGCAGGCATTCCTCCTGTGATCTGGTGGCTTCCAGGCACTTGAGAGTGTCCTGCCACTTCGGGGACACCACCTGGTCCTTCCAGTTTGTTGAGCCCTTCACTTGCTTCAGCTGCTCCAGCAGCTGGATCTGCCTCTCTAAGTGCTGCTGCAGGGCCTCCTTCTCAGACCACAGTCGCTCATTCGAGACAATGTGCCATTCACAGGAGGTTCTGAACTCCTGCACTGGCCCAGGGACTGCTCCTGCTGCTCCTGAGCTGCTTGGCTCTCTCTCGCTCAGCCACCACTATCCATTTCTCTATCTTCTTCTCTGAACAGTCCTACTGCTCCCACAGATGTTTCTTCATCTGCTGCTCTGAGTCCAGGATGCTGGCGAGCTCCTCCTTCTCAGTGCTCACCCTGTGGAGAGCGTTCCACAGCAGGGCCAGCTTTTCCTCCGGTTGTCTATCCCACACACATGCACATCGTGGGGTCTCAGGGGTCTCCTGCTGATCCTAGGCTTTCTCCTCCAGTCTCTGCAGTTGCTCCTGCTGCTCCACGTTCTGAAGACGGAGACCGGTTTTCCTGGACCTGGATGTGAAGTTGTTCCTCCAGGTTATTCAACTCCATCTTCAGTACCTAATGCCCTCCAGCGCTTGTTGGAACTTGCATATTCTCTTCTTCATGTTGCTCCTCTGTATCTACAGCACGTCCACCTTCTCCTGCAACTCTGTGTTCACTTGCTCCAGGTCATCAGAGTTTCTGGTATTTTCCTCGAGCTGAAGGATCACATCATTCAGCTGTGTGAGGAACATTTTGGTCTTCTCCTTTGCAGCAGTGACCAGAGAAGCCACTATCTCCAGCTCTGCCAAACGCCACTCTGTAGCTTGTAGGCAGCTGGTGAGAGCTTCATGCTCCCTTTCTCTGTCATCAGTGGTCTGCTGCACTTGGGCCAGTACACATTGTAAATCGCTTTCTGCTGAAACCAACCGCTGTATGGGTACCTTTTGGATCTATACCTCCATTTTTGTTGCTGCATGTATCTGGGCTATCTTCTCCCTCTCTTACTCCCATTGACCCTGCGGGTCTGTCTTTCCCAGCTTCAGTGGTAGGATCTTGGCAAAGAGTGCCTGGTTTCTTCTTTTCTGTTGTCCAGGGTGGGCACCACATGCAGGTAGCACCTCTGTGGATCCTTGGTGGTATTGGGACCCTTGACACTCTGGACCCTGGTGGCTGTGACTGTGTCCAAAGGCAGGGTAGGCCCATGGTCGACATCACCTTTGGCCGGACTCTCCATTCAATCTGGGTCCCCAGTGGTGTTTATCTTGGGGATCCCTCCCTTTTTCGTGTTCTTTGTTTTCTTGAATGTTTCAGGTCTGTCGGGAGGATACTGCTGGTGTTCTTGTGGCAGTTTCTTGCCCACAGTTCTCTCATTGATTCTTATTGTTTCAGACATCTGAGCAATGGGATGGGAAAGTTGGGCTGGCCACATTCCCAGGCTCTAGGAAATCCTCTATTCTCCCACTCACCGACTAGGACATCATTTCCTACTCTACCTCAAAGTCACCTGGAGTCTCTTGCTCACCACTCAGCCACCTCTACCTTCCTCAACTGCTGGTGTCAACCAACAGAGGGAATCCAGGTGTAACTGGGAAGCATGGAATGTGGGCGTGGCCACTATTCTTGTATCCCATTGGGCAAAAAGAACCATGAAAGAATGGGGGTGTGCCTGGAATCCTGTGATGCAGACAGAATGGACAGAGTCAAGATGACAGCAGCCCCTTCACCAGGAAACTCTGTACAATCCAGTTGGGGACAAGAGGGAGACCTGCTTTAGCCAGATGGCTGCACAGATTGTTGTGTATGTCTGTTTGTTGCCAAACCTGGACCTTGAACTCAGGATCTGAGCACAGTCCATGAGCTGTTCTTGCTCAAGATTAGCCCTCTACCACTGGAGCCACACAGCTCTACTTTTGCATTGTTGGCATTGAGGTTGGACAGGGGTCTTAAGGATTTTACTTCCTAGGGTGACTTTGACCCTGATCCTCCTATCACAGCCTTTTAAGTATCAAGGAGGACTGCTGAGAGCCACTGGTGCCTGGCTAATCATTGGTCGGGATTATGGCTTCTTCAGTAGCCTGCAAGCCTTCATCAATGCAAGGTGAAGTATCCTTTGGAGTCAGATCACTCAGACCCAGATGGCCATAGTGCAAAGGAAGAAAATGTAAAAACGCCATCACACCACTTTTTTTCTGTGCATTTCCCCCCCCCCCTGCACAAGGCCTGAAGTTCTAGGATCCCAGGATAGGCTGTGTTTTCAGCGGCTGCACCCCAGCCTATGGTGATGAAAGCTGAGGCACTGTTGCCATGACCTGAGTTCAAGACCGTGCTTGGCAAAAAAAAAAAAAAAAAAAAATAGGGTCCCTGGCTTGCAATTCACGCCTTTTCTCCTACCTTTGAATTTGAACTTAAGGCCTGGGTAACTGAAGCACGGTGGATGAAGGGGAAGCTCACCATGCTTGAAGTCAAGAAAATAAGGCTGGTCCCTAGGCCTGAATTCAAGTCCCAGCCCTGGAAACCTTCTATTTATATACATTGTAAAGGTATGATTTGTACTTACGTATAAATGTTGAGTCCATGTCCTCTTTGTTGTAGTTATTTATTGCATTTTTGTTTTATTCATATATTTTCCCTTTTTTTTTTTTTTTTGGTCGGTCGTGGGGCTTGAACTTTGGGCCTGGGAGCTTTCCCTCAGCTCTTCAGCTCAACGAGAGCGCTCTACCACTTGAGCTACAGCGCCACTTCCGGTTTTCTGGTGGTTTATTGGAGATAGGAGTGTCACGGTCTCTCCTGCCCGGGTTGGCTTTGAACCGAGATCCTCAGATCTCAGTCTCCTGAGTAGCTAGGATTACACGCATGAGCCACCAGTGCACGGCTTGTTTTCCTTTTTTTATTGTGAATATATTGTACAGAGGGGTTACAATTACATGGGCAAGATAATGAGTACATTTCTTATCAAGCATTGTAGCCTCCTCCTTTGTTTCCCCTTCCCATCCCTTCCCATCCTCCCCTCCGCCCCCACCCAATCCTCCCCACTCACCCCTGCCACCCTGCACCAAAGTTGTGAAGTTCGTTATTGACAAAATGACTTGTACACCTCATTGTTGCAATGGGTCCACATGTATCCCTATTTAAATGAATTGTTTTTCCCCTTCCCCTCCACAAATTATACTGACATCAAATACAGTGAAAGCATGGGTTATACTGTGGGGGAGGGTCATTCAAAGCAACAAAGAAATAGTCTTATAAATGTGTTAGAAACAATCACAAGAAAGAAAAAAACATTTGAGCACATATCTTAAGGTTCATTTCGCTAACTTCACCTTAACTGACCTTTTCTGCTTGACTCAGACATATACTAGATATTGCAAATAAGGGAAACCATGGGACCTATGTTTCTTTGGACCTGGCTTACTTCACATAATATAAGTTTTTCCAAGACTTTCCACTTCGAATAAATGTGGCAATGTCATTCATTCTGATGGAGGCATAGAATTCCATTGTGTATATATACCACATTTTCTTGAACCATTCATCTACTGAGGGGCATCTGGGTTGGTTCCATATCTTAGCTATAGTAAATAGTGCTACAATAAACATAGTCGTGCTGGTAGCTTTAGTGTGGTCTTGTTTGTAAACATTTGGGTAAATGCCCAAAAATGGGATTGCTGAGTTATAGGGGGGCTCTATGTGGAGTCTTTTGAGGAACCTCCATATTACTTTCCAAAGTGGTTGAACAAATTTACACTCCCACCAACAATGCAGTAAGGTTCCCTTCTGTCCACATCCCCTCCAGCATCTGTTGTTATTACAGTTCTTGATTATAGCCATTCTAACTGGGTGAGGTGGTATCTCAATGTTGTTTTGATTTGCATTTCTTTTATGGGTAGGGAGGTTGAGCATCTCTTCATGTGTCTATTGGCCATCCTTCTTTACTCTTCAGAGAAGATTCTCTTTAAGTCTTTTGCCCACTTATTTGTTGGGGAATTGTTTCTTTCAGGATTTGTTGTTGGGGGATTTAACTTCTTGAGTTCCAAGTATATTTAAGATGATGTGCTGGCACAAACACACAAACACACAAACACACACACACACACACACACACACACACACACACACACACACACACACACACCAAGCCAGAGCATTTGCCAGCCCCCTGCACAAGTTCCATCTCTAGCAAATCAATATTAAAAATAAAGAGAGAGAAGGGAAGGAAAGATTTGCTCCTGGAGGTGATATAACCAGTGCCAAAATTCCAGTGGAGTTCTAAGATGTGGAACAAGATAGAGAGCCACAGGCAGAAGGTACAACAATGCACAAAGTTCCCTGATGTGTGGTGTAGAATCGGTGGTGTGGGTGGAATGAAAGTTCTGTGGCTTCTGACATATCTGGCAGGACATACAAGGCTGGGTCAAGGTTTGTACTTGAGTCACAGGGAAGGCAGAGGCTAGAGGTCCCAGAATGGTGCCCAGGGGAATATGAGCTTGGCTTTTCATCATGGACCCCAGCCATTTCCTGTGGCTGGAAGACTATTTTTCACAGCTCCTGACCCTCAGGCCTCCTTTACATGGAGGAGTCAGGGCAAATGCAGGGAAGAACACTTGCTTAAGTAAAGCTTCTAGCCCAATGCCAGTGGTGGCTCGACACCTGCAAATCCTAGCTACTCAAATGAATGACTGAGATCAGAAGTCTTGGGTCAAAGCCAGCTCAGGTCAGGAAAGTTAGTGAGACTCTTCTTGCCGATGGACTACCAAAAGCCAGAAATGGAACTGTGGCTCAAGTGGTAGAGTGTCAGCCTTGAGGCAAAAATTAGAGAACAGAGCCCAGACCCTAATTTCCAGCCCCAGTACTGGCACATAAAAAATAAAGAAAAGCTTTCAGGAGTTCCTAGTCCACTGTGGTGAAAGTCCAAATTAGTTGGGTGCTGCTGGCTCATGCTTATCCTCCTAGCTCCTCAGGAGACTGAGATCTGAGGATCATGGTTCAAAGCCAGCCTGGGCAGGAAAGTCCAAGAGACTCTGATATCCAATGAACCACAGGAAAACTGGAAGTGGTACTGTGGCTCAAGTGGTAAGCTGAAGAGCTGAAGGGACAGTTCCCAGTCCCAGAGTTCAAGGCCCACCAGACCTGCTTGAACCTCACTCTGTGGCTCTAGGTAGAGTAATTTCCAGTGGACCACTAAGGGTCTCCCAATATCTAGGTGTCCTACAAGTCTTGAAAGCAGCCTCTTTGGGAGCCTTTGCCTACAGAGTGGGCCAAAGTATCAGAGAAGGTTCTAGCCTTGGGGCCTGGAAGTCATCAGCCAGGTCATCAGAATGCCATCTGTCATGGGTGCAGTGTGGATCTGAGCAGTAATTCAATATTTTAGACCAAGTTTCTGAGTCAGGAGGGGCAAGAGCTGCAAGATGGCACAGCAGGTAATGCCTACTCATGGGGGCAAATTTGTCAGGCACACCTTGGGTGAGTGTTGAGTTGGGCTCATGAAAGACTTGTAGGCTCAGGAATCCACAGCTGACTACCTGCTGCTTGTAGTAGTGGCTATCCCGAGTCCCAGGGCTCAGATCCCTGCTTTGGTCACCACTGTTAAGTGGCAGATGAAGGTCTGCAATCATGTACTGAGTATAAACCAGCATCTATCGTGTTCTTCCCTTGGTCCTGTACCCTATGCATGGATGGAGGTGCAGGTTCCATGGGACTTACAGTCATGGCCCAGACACCTCAGCCCAAGAAGGAGTTGGGGAGAAATAACTTATGTGTCAAGAGTTTACTATGACTATGCCTCTGGACTGCCCCCAGTTCTAGCTCAGCTCATCATTGCTACCTTCCTCTGTGTGTGTGTGTGTGTGTGTGTGTGTGAGTGTGTGTGTGTGTGTGTCCATGGGCACATCTTGGTACTAGGGCTTGAACTCAGGACCTGAGCTCTGTCCCTCACTTTTTTCATTCAAGGCTAGCAACTCTACCACTTGAGCCACAGCTTTTCTTCCAGCTTTCAGGTGGTTATTGGGAAAGGAGAGTCTCACACACTTTAGAAAATTTAGCTGGTGATAAGAAATTTACTCATTATCTTGCCCATGTAATTGTAAGCCCTCTGTACAGAATTTTCACACAGAAAAAAAGATCCCACTGATACTAAAAAAAATAGAAAAAAAAGAAAAGAAAATGTGAGCTAGGCTGCCTCTGAATGCCAATCCTTAGATCTCAGCCTCCTGAGGAGCTAGGAATATGAGAGCATGAGATATTAACATCTAGCCACACTTTCCTTCTTGGCTAAGACAGTGTACCGCTCTCCCAGCCTAGCACCCAGCTACAGCTAACCTTTCTTCCCCTCCCCCTACTCCTCCAGGCTTCAGAGGAATCCTACCCTCCCCTGAGGACATAGAAATTGGATGCTTGACAGGTTTGAGCTTTATGTTCTCCACACAGTCAAGGGCTGCTGGGAGCTGATGTGGAGATCAGAGATCTAGGCCAGAGCAAGGAGACAGCTGTTAGAACAGAAGACAGTATGAAGAGACATCCTTGCAGCTGGATGCCAGTGGCTCATGCCTATAATCCTAGCTACTCAAGGCTGACACATGAGGATCAAGCAAGATTCAAAGCTAGCCTGGGTGGGCAGACTCTTATCTCCAATGAATCACCAAAAAGCTGGGAAGCAGAGCTACTGTAGTTCAAGTGGTAGAGCATGAGCCTTGTGCAAACAAGCTAAAGGATACCACCTAGGCTGTGAGTACAAGCCATGGTACACACACACAAACACACACACACACACACACATACACACACACACACACACACACACACACACACACACTAACATCATTAACAGGTGCCAGTGGCTCATACCAGCAATCCTAGCTACTCAAGAGGCTGAGCTATTAAGATGGCAGCTTGAAGACAGCTCAGGCAGGAAAGTTCGTGAGACTTTTATCTCCATGAAACTACTAAAAAAGATGAAAGGTGAGCTGTGGTTCAAGTGGTAGAGTGTTAGATTTGAGCAAAGGAAGCTCGGTGCCTAGGGCCTGAGTTCCAGCTCTAAGAGTTGTTTTTAAAGAGACCTTTTGCCCTCCCATCCCTCCTCACGCCATAAATCCAGATGTTGATGATCCTAGATCTCACTTCCACTCCTGCCACTTCCACAGCACCACCACAAGTGGCCTGTTTCTGGCCAGCTCTGGGTTAAGACGTGAACGTACACAAGGGGAGCATACCCAGGTCAAGGCTAATGCCCCAGAACATTGAAGTATTGGCCATACCAGTCTCTCCTCCCCCAATTCCCTGGCTCTGGAATCTAAAGTCTGTGCCTCTGTATTCTGGGCATCTAGAATTCTCTAGAAGGATTTTAGAGGGCCAGCTGGGGCTGGAAAATAGACTTGCCTGAGATAAACTATGTTGACATTTCCTAGACACCAACAGACACTTCCAAGCCACCTTGGCGTCACCTCCAAAGTAGCCCGGAATCCTCCTTGCTTGGGCGGCCTTCAGTCCATTATCAAGCTGGAGTTGGTGAGAGTCATCGGCAACCTCCTTCCCCCACTCACTGCCAGCCTTCTGAGAGGGACATGCAGCCAGAGGTCTAGCTGAGGAAACGGGAAGGACATCCCATGTCTGAGTTCCCCACCCAGAGACAGGCAAGACTTTATTGCAGCTGCCCCGGCTGACCCAGAATCCCCTGCAGGCGGCCAAAGATTTGGACAGCTGGACTTGGGCCCCGCCCCAAAGAAAAGCTTGAACTCAGGGCTCTGGTAATTTAGGACTCATTGTAGACCCTGATAGGAGGCTAAAGGCAAGGTCGGTGTGGAGGAGGGGCACCATCTGAGGTCAGAAAGAGGCAGACAGGCACCCAGGAAGGGGACAGAGAGATGAGGAAAACACACACACACAAATATGGCACTGGTGTCTCACACCTGTCATCCTAGCTACTCAGGAGGCTGAGGTCAAAGCCAGCCAGCACAGAAATGTCTGTGAGGCTCTTATCTCCAATGAACCACCAAATAGCTAGTAATGGAGCTGCAGCTCAAGTGTTAGAGCTCTAGCTTTGAGCACAGAAGCATAGGAACTTCACCTAGGCCCTGAGTTCAAGGCCCGGGTCTTCTACATCCAAACACAGAGACACAGATACACACAGACAAAAGATACACAAACAAACAGACATATACAGTGGTAGCCCAAAGCCTCAGCAGTCCCTGAGAACCCTGAATATTCCACTCCAGATATGATGGCACTACCATCATCAGAGCCAATGTAGACAAAACTCAGAGCCTCTCACATGTCTGCAATGGTTCACAACACATCATGGCATTTCTACTGTACACACTGTTATGCAGAAAATTCAGCTATCTTTTGTTTGGTTGTAGGTTATGGGGTTTGAACTTTGGGTCAGCAAGCAGACCCTCAGCTCTTCAGATGAAAGTGTGCACACTACTACTGGAGCCACAGCACCACATCCAATTTTCTGGTGGTTCATTGGAGATAAAGTCTCACAGACTTTCCTGCCCAACCTGGCTTTGAACGGTGATCCTCAGATCTCAGACTCCTGAGTAGCTAGGATGACAGTTATGAACCACTGGCAGCGCCCGGATACACCCGTCTTTTTTTTTTCTTCAGCTCTTTTCTTTCTTTCTTTTTTTATTGTGAAAATACTGTACTGAAGGGTTACACTTACATGGGCAAGATAAGGAGTACATTTCTTATCAAGCATTGTCGCCTCCTCTGCAGCCACCTTCTTTTTTTTTTTTTTTAATTGTATTTTATTTTATTTGAGAACATACTGTACAGGGGGGCTACAATTACATGGGCAGGATAATGCATACATTTCTTACCAAGCATTGCAGCCTCCTTGCAGCCACCTTCTTATACCAAGGGAAAACCCAACTCATCAAAACAGAAAACACATTTAACCCTGCACTTCAGACTTGGTCACCAGCATCCAAAACCATTCTTCCACAGATTGAGAGCATATAATTGACACTACCATTCCACCCCTGCTCCCATTCACCCACTCCCTGCCTACCACAGGCCATGACCTCTGGAGTTCTTGGTAAGGCACCACCCACCCTATGGCTTCACACTGGGGTAAATCTGGGGACTTATTAGAAATGTCTGTACTGTGAGGTCAGCATCTGGTCTCACAACCACAGCAACCCTACTACTTCACCATCTCTTGCAAGCAAGGAAGGAGTGTGTTTCTTTCTTGTTAGGTTTTTTTGTTTTTGTTTTGGTTTTGGTTTTTTGGTTGAGGGGCTTGAATGCAGGGCTTGGGTACTGTCCCTGATGTCTAATTTTCCTCAAGGCCAGTGCTCTACCACTTGAGCCACAGTGCCACTTCCGCTTGGAGATTGGACATGAGGCTCTGGAAGAAATTTCCTGCCTAGGCTGGAAATGAGATCCTGTGGATCTCAACCTCCCGAGTGGCCAGGATGACAGGTGTGGTATGACAAGTGTGAGCCACTGGCTCATGGCTTAAGGTATTTAGTCCTGCAGAATTTCCACCTAGTCCTTCTCTAGACACTACCACCTAGACACGCCTCTACCTCCCTCAGGGACAGAAAAGGGATGCTAGAATATGGGTGGAGCCATGGGGATTAAAGGGCCCCCTCCACATCACTAACCCCCTCTATGCTCCCATCTGCCTCCTCCAGATTTGCTGGTCTTCCTGGGCAGATCGGACCCACAAGGAGTTCTGGGGCATGCCCTATGTCTCCGTGCCCCACCCAACCGATACCTGAGGACTTCTGGGGCCAGCTGCTTCATGTCCTGGTGGAAGACATTGGGAGGGTTGCTGACAAGCGGGCCCAGGGGTGCCCAGGTAAGAAGGACTGTGCAGCTTCCCTCTGTCAGAGGAGACACAAAGCATGGGTGGATCTACTAAGAGCTTCACGGCATAGCCATCCACCTGCCACAAAGGTCACTGTGAGCACTGGGAGAACTGTTTTATGGTGACAGCCCTGGGGCCTGACCTCATGGCCCGGCTCTGTCCCTGACTTGTTTTGTCTCCAGCGGAGTGCTCTTTCACCTGAGCCACCGTGCCACTTCCAGATTTTTCTGTGTATGCAGGACCTAGGAATCGAACCCATGCTTTCCTATGTGCTAGGTGATCCCTCCACCTCTAAGACAAAATCCCAGCCCTAGAGAGCTGTTCTTCTGTGACCCTTCAGGCCTGTTTGGGACAGTCTCGCGCATCTATACCAAGTCTCTCACCAGCAGCCCTGGCTGGAAATGAACATGCTCTGCTATGTTGCCCATCATCTGTAGCACCTTTGCTCTCTGCGCTTCTTTCAGATCCTCCTTGTTAAGCAAGACCCCCTTTTCAAGTGCTGTCTCCAAGAAGCCCTTTCTGATCACCTTGGAAAAGCTGGAGCCTCTCCGCTGTGCAGGCTGCCAGTCTTATCAGGCTCTGACTTCCAGCCAGTGTGGGTTGAGAATGCACGAAGGGGAAGGCATGGATTCCACCACCGGATTTGTGAAGGTCCTGATACACCACCCAGGGGCAGGTGTTGTATCACACTCCGTGAGATGGGGCTCAAGGCCTATGCAATCTGTGGGCAACATGACAGGGCCATTTCTTTGTGTGGGCTTGAACTGAGGATCTGGGAGCCGTCTTTCTGAGTTTTATTGCTCAGGGCTGGTGCTCTACCACTTGAGCCACAGCTCCACTTCTGGCATTTTGGTTGTTCTATGGAGAGTAGAGTTTCATGGGCTTTCCAGCTTATGGCTGGCTTCAAACTATGATCCTCAGATCTCAGCCTCTTGAGTAGCCAGGATGACAGGCATGAGCCCCAGGTGATGGGCACCAAAGGCTTTTTGGATTTTTTTGCTTCTGTTTATCTCCTGTCAACTAGCAAGCCCAAGTTAAAATAATCATTACAGGGGATCAAATTCCTCTCCTAGGTCAGTTAATCCAAGGAGATAAAGTGTCTTTGGAAAAGGCTAGTCTGATTTGGATTAGGGGTGTTTGTGTGTGTGTATGTGGGTGAGTGTTGAGGATACCTACCCTCATCTCTGTGGTGCCTCATCCTCCCAGCAGGGAATGCATCCAGGATCCTGACCCCAAGGGAGGTGGATGGGGGAGGGTACCTAAGGTCACATCCAGGGGGATGATCTGAATTCTGTCCTGCAATAGATAAAGCCTGGACAGATAAAGGAGAGAAGGAGACGGTTAGGGGAACATCAAAGGGAGCCCCTTAACTTTGGCTACATGTACCAGCGAGAAAACTGAATACATCTTTCTTGGAAGTCAGATAAAAGTTGGACACTGTTCATTTATTTCATTGTTGTGTTAGTCCTAGGGCTGGGATTCAGGGCCTGGGTGTTATCCCTTAGCTTCTTTTGTTCAAGGCTGAGGCTCTACCACTTGAGTCTCAGCACTACATCTGGCTTTTTTGTGTGTGGTTTTGGGGAGCTAGGTGGTTTATGGGAGATAAGATTCTCACGCACTTTCCTGCCCGGGTTACTCTGAGCCACAACCATCAGACCTCAGCCTCCCAAAGAGCCAGGATGATGGGTGGGAGCCATGAGCTCCTGACTGCCACCATCCAATTATAATCCCTTAGGCCCAGGGGCAGGCCACCCACACTATACCTCCTTGCTGGGATTAGGAAGCAGATATGAGTGGGTTTGATACTTCAATAGCCTACCTATCTTTGGGCATTGTTCTGGGTCAGTCTGATGGAGGCTTCGTCCTTATCAACAGCAATGACTTGGCTCTGTCATGAGAACAAATGTCCCCCCGGGAGGAATCAGGTCTGGGGTCTTTCCTCTGTACTCCGCCCGCTAACCGAAACAACACTCCCGAGCAAAGGGTAGTACACTTGGAGTGTTTTTATTGTCTTATAGCCAGGGTCTTGTCAGATAGGTGGGGGTATAGGTCAGAGGCCCTGGATTGTGCTGGGCAGGGGGACAAGGTGACACCTTTTCATCCACTTTCCTTCAACGGTGTAGCTGAGGGATGTGGGGAAGGACTCATGAGATGTACAATGAATAACCGTCATGGTCTAGCCAGGGTACAGAGGGGCTTACCTCATGAAGCTGCTTCAACAGGCTGAGCAAAACAGCTCCTGACCCACAGCCAACCTCCAGAATGAGAGGGCCACCTTGGGTTCCAGCCACATGGGGATGCTGGGCCACCTCCTCCAACACTCATTCTACCAATTCCTGAGAGACAGAGACAGAGAGAGAGAGAGAGAGAGAGAGAGAGAGAGAGAGAGAGAGAGAGAGAGAGAGAGAGACAGAGACAGAGACAGAGACAGAGACAGAGACAGAGACAGAGACAGAGACAGAGACAGAGACAGAGAGACAGAGACAGAGACAGAGACAGAGACAGAGACACAGAGAGACAGAGAGACAGAGAAAGAGAGAGAGAGAGACAGAGACAGAGACAGAGACAGAGACAGAGACAGAGGGCCAGAATTACACTTAAGGCAGATGCTGATGGCTCATACCTATAATCCTACCTACACAGGAGGCTGAGATGTGAAGATCTTGGTTCATCGCTGGCTCAGGAGGAATATCTGTGAGACTCTTATCCTCAAAGAACTAACAGAAAATGGTAAGTGATTCTGTGGCTCATGTGGTAGAGTGCTAGCCCTGATCTGATGAGCTCAGGGACAGCATCCAGATCCAGAATTCAAGCCCCACAAAAGACAAGAAGTGGACTTCCCACCACAAGAAGTGGACTGAATAACAACCACTGTCATAGGAAGCATGGCAGAGAAATCAGGCCAAGATTCCTGTCAGCTGGCGATCATGAATAGGTTACCTGGCTGGAAAAATGAATAGAGTGAAGGATCCCTTCTTCATGGTGATAGGGTAATGATGAAAGACAGCAACATTTTGTTTCATGATCCCATACCTGTTGCAGGATTTATAACAGACCCCATCTGAGCCCTTTCCCGGCAACTTCCTGTCATATGCTCACAGAATTGTTGAGAACTGTATCTGACACCTGCTCCCTCTGTTCCTGGCCCTGCTCCAGAGATCCCTCTGTATTAGTCCCTTATTTACTCACAACTGTCCTATGAGGAGACTGAGGTCCGATGGTTGACATCCAACCCAGAGCTCCACCTGTGGTCAAGAATTGGCTGCCATGAACTAAGAGTTTGGGACAATCCATCTAATATGATGACTGAGCTGCGCGATAAATGTCTACCCACCCCCACACCTCCCACACACATACACACAAACACATCTCCACCGTCCTTCGCAGACAAAGATGTTTTAGTTTCTTTTTTTTTGTTGTTTGTGGGGCTTGAACTCTGGGCCTGGGTTCTATCCCTGAGCTCTTCAGCTCAAGTCCAGTGCTCTACTACTTGAGCCACAGCACCACTTCTGCTTTTCTGGTGCTTTATTGGAGAGAAGAGTCTGAGGGTCTTTCCTGCCCAAGCTGGATTTCACCAGTGATCCTAAGATTCAGCTCCTGAGTACTTAGGATGACAGCCATGAGCTACTGGCACCCAGCCAAAGATGCTTTTCTATGCCTGTCATCCTATCCCTTCAGGAGACTGAGATCTGAGGACTGCAGTTGAATGCCACCCTCTTATCTCCAATTAAACACCCAAAAACGTTGCAAGTGGAGCTGTGGCTCAAATGGTAGAGTGCTAGCTTTGAGCATAAAACAAGGAATGGGACCCAGGCCCTAGTTTTAAACTTTTTCTAGCATAAATCCACCCAAGAAAGGGAAGCAGGTGAGCACATCGGAGCTCAAAGCTCACACATAATACTCAAGACTCACAGAATAGACCCCATTGTGCTCTGAGTCTCTAAATTCTATGTCCTAGGTCATGGCAGTCTTAGATGGGACTGACCATGCACCAAGTCAGGACATTCAAGTACAATCTAATACTGAGAAACCCGTGACCTCATCAAGGACTCAAGATCTCTCACTGTCCTGCCTTGACACTGGGCAGTCAGGTGAGATCTAGTTATCAAACCAAAGGATATTGGAATGAATGAATTCTCAGCCAAGGGATGCAGACTGGCGGGCTCTAGGTGCCTCTATCTCAGGAGGAGAAAAGGGCTGATCCACCTCAGGAATGATCCTGGGTTGTGAGTATCCTCAAAGAAACAATGCAGCTCAGAGCCCAGTGCCTCTGGTGTTTTCACCAGCCTCGACCTTCAGTCCGCCCTCTCTAAATCCCACATCTTCCATCTAGACTAAAGGCTGAGCCAGCAAGGAGACCCAACTCTAACTCTGAGAATGGCATTCACGGGGCCCTAGAGTCCACTAGAGGAAGTCTTAGAGCAACATGTGTCTGATTCTTTCCCTCATTCCCTGGCTGTCCTGTGCCAGTGGCCTGGTTTCCTCTGTCTGTGGTTGAGGAATGAACACTGGGGGTGTCATCTTCAGATTGAGCCAGCAAAAGTCCCAGTCCCCAAGGATGTACTGCACAGGCATCCTGCAGTGGGCGACAGCGAGGTCGTCAAGGGTGAACCCAGAGTGCTAGGACTTTTAATAGGGATGTGGCTGGGTTGAAGGCTCTATCACTGATGGTCTAGGTTGTCAGGTGAGGTCATGGCTTCAATGGCCTGGCACACCTGATCTGGGATCATCCTCCCTCTTCATCTTCCTGGTTATCTCTTGCCACCCCCCTCTGGACACTCCCTCTCCCTATCCTCCCTAGCTTTTAGACACTTTCTTCTTATCTGACCAAAAAAAAACTCAGTGAGCTAGGGGAGATTGTAACTGGGTGACACACCCTGAGCCCTAGGGTCTACACCAGGCTGTTTCCCTCTGCAGTAAGCAAACAACTCAGATCTTGGATGTCGTGAAGTTGCCAAGGGGACTGTGGCTTGCTCCTACATACTGGCTTCAGGCTCTGAAACTGTCCCCGCAGAGATTGTGAATGGTTGGCTCCCTTGATCCCGGAACTCCAAACCAAGGCCTGCATGATTCCTTCTTCCTTCCTTTCCTTCTTTTCACCCTCCATCCTTCCCTCCTGTCTTTCTCTGTCCTCTCTTTGTGTCACTCCTGGGCCTTAAAATCAGAGACTGGGTGCTGTCCCTGAGCCTTTTTACTCAAGGCCAACAGTCTATGGCTTGAGCCACTCATCCACTTCTGGCATTTTCTTTTTGGTAGTTAGTTGGAGATAAGAGTGTTATACGCTTTCTTTAGCTAGGATGACAGGTATGAAGCAATGGTATCCAACTCAAACCAAGATTTCTTCATGTGCTGTGGAACCAGCACTGGAACCTTTCATCGTGTATGACCCGCCCCCGTCCCCCTGGGCTTGACACACACTGTAATGGTTTGTTGGATAAATAAATGAGCATCTGTCTATGACAATACTACAGAAAAGTCCCATCTAATTCAGGTAAGCATCCTGGGTGGGGGCAAAGCCTGATGTACCTCTCCAACAGTTCTCCCTCCTCCTCTTCCCACCCTCCTGGTGCCACTGGACTTAACTGTTTTGGTTTCAAGGACGAGAGCCATGAGGTCTTCACTGGACTCCAGGGCCTCTGGGATGTCTATCTTCTCAAAGATCTCTGTCCAGCCACTTACCAGTTCTGTGGCACTCCATTCCCCACTCAGGTGTGAACATAGTTGCTGTGAGGTGAATGCCAGGCTCAAGGGGCCTCCTCTCCACTCCCTGGGGCAGACAGGATGGTCCACTATATCTGGCCCCCAAGTTTCATGTTGCAGAGACAGGATCCTTGAGGCATCCCAGGTCTCTGAATCTCCCAGATTCCAGTGCAAGTGCTGGGAATTGTCTCTGCTCACAGCTGACAGGTTGCAGATGGCGAGGTCACAATCTCTGCTCCCCAAGACATCCTCAACTGTGGTGGTCAGCCTAGAGAGAGCCGGTGGAGAATCAGCAGCTGCTGGAGAAAGGCAGTCAAGGCACGACATTCGTAGCAGGAAACCTTCTGGTTTGGGAACTCTGCCTGTGCCGGTTTGAAAGTCATTATTTTCGCCAGGCAATGGTGGCTCACGCCTGTAATCCTAGCTACTCAGAAGGCTGAGATCTGAGGATCGCGGTTCAAAGCCAGCCCGGGCAGGAGAGACTGTGAGACTCCTATCTCCAATAAACCACCAGAAAAGCAGAAGTGGGGCTGTAGCTCAAGTGGTAGAGAGCTCGCCTTGAGCTGAAGAGCTAAGGGACAGCGTCCAGGCCCAGAGTTCAAGCCCCATGACCGACAAAAAAAAAAAAAAAACTCATCTTTTGGTGGCTGAAATGGTCCACTAATTTGACCCAGAATCCCAGGCGTTAGTAGAAATGCCACCTTCAAAAAAATAACCCTGGAAAAGCTGGCATTTCACTTTTCCCTATTAAACTTAATGGGTTCCAAAATCAGTAGTCCCCTTTTCCTTCCAGACAGCCTTCAGCAGGTTACAGAAATGGCATTCAGAGAGCCTTAGCTAACTGCCATGTCCTGATCCCAAGCAGGCTCCAGCAGGGGGAACACACTTGCCTACCATTGCCTAGCTGGAAACAGCCCAGGAGGGACACAGATTGGAGTCTGCAGGACTCCAGGGAGGACTGCCCACCAGTGCACTGCCCTGGGAGGAAATCCATGGCAACATTGGGGACCTGGAGCCCTCTGCCAAGATGCCCTTGGACACCATCAATGCCCTGGGTAAGATTCCCCTCTCATCCTCTGTCGTGGTGAACCATCTGCCATTTCACACCATTCATCACTTCCCAGACCCTCCTAGATTCACAGCCCCTGCCCTACACCCCCTATCTCGTTCCCTAATTATGTTTAGCAGACATATTCCCAACTTTGAATTAGCTCCAACTATACACGTGAGAGCAGACTGTCTGGCTGGAAGAATGCAGCTGTGGTCACAGTAGCCTCATGAGCCTTCTGGCTAAAGACAGAAGGGCAGGTGTCCACTCTGGTCTGTGTTTCACACAGGCCTCCTAGGATAGACCCACGCAGGCCCAGCAGTTACTGTGGGCTGCAGGAAAGGGGACGAATGTGGTGGGAAGGAACATCTAATGAAACCTTCTCTAAAGAAGACATGAAATGGTGAAAGAGAAAACAAAAATTGTGGCTGTGCTCATACTGGGCATTAATGAAAAAAGAACAACAAATACACACATGCACAAAAATAAAATGCTTTTGCTCAGGCTAGGAAGGTGGCTCAGTGTTAGAGCGCATTCCTTTCATGCACAAGGCCCTGGGTTCCATTCCTCAGCACCACATAAGATAAAAGATAAAAGCCGGAAGTGGTGCTGTGGCTCAAGTGGTAGAGTGCTAGCCTTAAGCTGAAGAGCTGAGGGACAGCACACAGGCCCAGAGTTCAAACCCCACAACTGGACCCCCCCCAAAAAAATGCTTGTGCTCTTTTTAGAAATGCTGACTGTACAATGAGAAAGATGGTCTCTCTCTCTCTCTCTCTCTCTCTCTCTCTCTCTCTCTCTCTCTCTCTCTCTCTCTCTCTCTCTCTCTCTCTCTCTCTCTCTCTCTCTCTCACTCTCATACACACCTAAACACACAGACTCAGTGCAGTGCCTCTCCTGAATTTGTTGGTTTCTCATCTAGGCAATGTACCAGCTCAAGCACGGGGGTTCCCTTGTCAGAACCAGGGGCAACCACCCAAGGGGAACAATGCTCTAATAATGTAGAACTACCCTGCCTCCCCCTTTCTCCAGGGCCAGACCCTTGGGAACAACCAGCCTTGACTCCCCATTCACCAAAACCTAGCCTAGGACTCTGGGTGAACGAGTCCCAAGACATGTGGCTCCTCAGAGCCTGGACAGAAAACAAAGCACGGGGTCATGATGCCTCCAGAGAGGTGTCTGACCTGGGGTGGGGGCGTTGTTGGGGACTTTGATGAGGTCCTAAAGGCTATATACATGGATGGACTCCCTACTTCCAGCCTACGTACTTCTGGGCGACTTGGCAGATTCTTGGGGAGGACAAGGAGACCAGATGGACTGGGAGCACTAGTAGAAGCTGGCAGAACTAGGAAATGTGATCACCCAGTCAGAACTGTTGACAGCTGGAGTTGGGGGTACAGGCTGGTTTTATATGTGTCAGAGGGGGTGTATTTTTCTTCCAAATACCCACCTTCTATCTGACCCCAATTCCCTCACCTCTCTAGTGGGCTCTTCTGGGAATGTCCTCAGGTGAAAGGGTGACTGAGCACAGAAGAAAAGAGCTCACACAGCAAGGGGGGGGGCTATCTTCTTTATCCAACACCTCCCTCCCCAGCAAAAAGGAAAAGACCTAAGAAGGCAGGTGGTGGGTGCTGCTCGCCACCTCTGACTAAAGCCACCAGGTTCCCACCAGGGAGAGAAAGGATGCAGATGCAAGGCTGTATGGCTCCCACTGCTCCAGGCTAGGGGCTATGTGGTGCCCCCTCCTCACCTAACTCTGAAGCTCCCTTTTCCTGGAACACTGGCCACTAGCGATGAGGATGGGATCCCCGGGTGGACACCCACCTCCACCTCCCACCCCTGGGGTGCATTTGTGGCAGAGCCAGGGCAGACTGTGGCGCATGGGGGAGGTGTATGCATGATGGGTAAGGGGAAGCAAGAGGTGGTGTTCTGGTTCGGCTGGGATGGGGGGAGGGTAGAGTGGGGAGTTGGTAGGGGGTGGGGTCATGGGCTGCTAGCCCTCAGGGCAGCCACTCACGTGTGCTGCTGGAAGAAGCTGTAGGCTGCGATCAGTTGCGCAACCGGCATCTGAGGACCCGGGGCTGGGACCAAGTCAAGGCCACAAGCATGCCAGGGGCGCGCCATCTCCGCCAGGTGACTGCAAGAGGCTCTGTGGTTCAGAGACGGCAGCACCATATTTGAAAAGCAGTGCTGCTGAGAGGGGGCAGGGGCGTCTGCGGGTGCATTTCGGGGCTGTGCGCAGCCTCTGCTCCTTCTCAGCTCCTCCTCCCCTGTGTAGGCAGCTGCTGCTGCCTCCACCTCAGTAGCAATAGCTGCCTCATCGCCACATGCTCTGCACTTCTGGCCAGGACTCACACTATGGACAGAGCAGCCGACAGCCACTGAAGCCGTTTCCACTGTGTTAGGTTTTTTAAAAAGAGGTAGCCGAGTAAGAACTGCACCACGCATGTGGTATTCAGGATAGGGGTAGGTTTATTCAGTAGACCTGCTGGGACCAGGCAAGGTTGGCACTCCACGCAGCTGGCAAAAGAAAAAGAGGGATGTTTGGCCCCAGATTAGGCCTTATATAGGGTAGGGATACGGGGAAGGGTGTGTCCAGGTAAAGGGAAGTGGGATCAGGTGGGAGAAAGGTGTGGCCACATCAGGTTAAGATGTGACCTCAGCAGATGTGGATGTGACCTCTTCCAGGTGTCCCAGTTGCCTAGATAACACAGGTACTGTGTGAGGTCTGTTCACAGTCCAGGAATGGACCTTACACACTGGTGCTTGTGTAGTAAGAAGACCCCCTACTCAGGCAGGCAAGCCCAACTAGCCGTCCGGAGTGACAGAGCCCACCGCAACAAAGTTATTATTAAAGAAGCAACTTTATTGAGAAGGTTCCTACACTGACAGGCCAGGGCCGCAGCACAGGCTTGGAGATGATACTGCAACCCCGAGCAGCCCACTTGCTTAGGTTTTTAAACGCAAAAATCACAAGGTGAAGCCTGGTCAAGTAGGCAACCAATGAGATTTTCACACACCCAAAAGATTGCACAGTCATACCAGACCACATGCAGGTGGCCAGTGAGGTTACACTTTGTCACATAATGGCTGTTTAAACCAGCCTGTCACTTTTGGTTTAAATGACTCATGAATTCAAGGTAAAGCAGAGCTTAAGGTAAACATACACAAAGGAGTTTAGTGGAGTTTAACATAAACATGTGAAAAAGGTGGAGTTTATAGTAAACTTGGGATGTCCCCAGCATGCCAGCATGAGCCTGATTTCTGGCTACCTGTTTAGTCCCTGAGTCTTTAACAGAACAATGGAGGTGGGTTAAGTTGTTATGGGGAGGGGGACCTAGAGGCATTTTCATTCCAAGAACTGGGCTGGTTGGAGCCAAGGTTTTTTTTTTTTTTTTTCTAAAATCCCTAAAACAAAAACAAAACCTGTAAAGAAGCTGTCCCAGCTCGAGTCTCCTCTCAGGGCCTACTTCACTTGTGCTCCTGCTCGCTCTTCTCTCTGCTCTCTCTCAGCCCCTCTCCTGGGCCTTGCCACCCTGATGCACAAGCCCCTGCTTCCTTGGGCCCCTAGTCATTGCTGCCACCAAAGTGTGCCCCTGAGCCCTGCCCCCTCCTCCCCTGGGCCCCGCTCCCCACCGCTGGCCACAATTGCAGCCCTGACTAGATCCTAAGGCCTCCAGACCATGGCAATTGCAGCCTTACCTCAGCTCAGCATTCTCCACCCCCCCCCCAGTACCTGCCCAGGGGATTGAATCTCCCCTCAGCCCCACCACTGGAAGAGACTCTCCTCCATTCCCCTTCACTCCACACACCAAGCAGGTGCATGGTGACATGTGTGTATCTGTGTTTGTGTTTGTGTCTGTGTGATTGTTGGGGATAACTACCTCTAAAGGACTCAGAATATAGCACCCTTTGGGATGACTCAGCACACAGTGCACTTCCAAAAACAGCACAAAGCACTCTGTGTAAAGGACTCAGCACACAGCTCCCTTTGAAGGACTCAGCATGTAGTATACTGGGTAGAATACTCCGCACACAGCACCCTTTGAAGGAGGGAGTCCATAGCCTGCAGTATAAAGGACTCAGTGCATGGCATGCTTTGAAAAACTCAGCAGATAGCAATTTTTCCTAGGGACTCATTACATAGCACCCTATAAGACTCCAGACAGCACCTTTGAAGGGCTGAGTATGAAGCACCCTGTAAAAAACACCCAGTGCACAACACCTTTTGAAAAACTCAGCACATAGAACAATTTTGAAGGACTCAGCACATACCACACTGTGGAAGCACTCAGCACACAGCACCATTTGAAGGACAGTACAGAGCACCCTGTGTAAAGGACTCAGCACACAGCACTCAAAAAACTCACCTCATACCTCTCTTCGCAAGAGCTCAGCACATAGCAGGACCCATTGGGATGCATTAGATCACCACACCTTTTGAAGGACTCAGAATACAGTACGTTGTGTAATGGACTCAGCACACAGCACCCTTTGAAAAACCCAGGACGGTCTACTTTTCTCAGGGACTCAGCACATAGCATCCTTTGTGATGACTCAGCAAACAACACCTTTTTGAGGACTTAGCACAAAACCCCCATATAGGAAGGACCCAGCAAATAGCTCCCTGTGAAGGACTCAGCACATAGCTGTATGTCACAAGTTCACCTGTCATTAAAATTAAGGTGCTTTCTTCAGTATCACCATTCTTCAGAAACACTTCACAAACCCTACTACTTCACATTTAGAAAACCTGTGTTTTATGGGGGAAGGTGACTGGGGGTCTTGAACTCAAAGCTTGGGGGCCCTGTCCCTGAGCTCTTTGGTTCAATGCTAGAGCTCTAACACTTGGAGGCACAGTTCCAATTTTGTTTTTTTGGGGTTGTTCTTTCACAGGTCTTATGGTGATAAGTAAGGACAAGTTGGGTATCTGTGGGCAAAGGCTCTTAGCTCAGCCTGGAGCTGACCACTCTCTTCCTTGTGTCTCTGGAAAGTTGGGTATCCCCTGGAGCTCTCTTGGCCTAGGGTGGAACAGACCTGCTCTGGCATCAGCAATCAGAGTGAGCAAAAGTCATTTTGGCTCTGGTCACTTCCCCAAATTGAACTCTAGAGGATGATGGCACCGGGCCACATGTCCCGCGTGTGGCCACCAGGGGGCAGGAGTGGCCCACCATAGGGATTGTACCTGAGAGTTGTGTTTACTCTTGCTTCCCTAGGGCCCCCATCATGCTTCAAAGCCACACTGGAGAGGAAAGTCCTTGAGACTCTTACCTACAACTAACAATCGAAAAGCAAGTGGGGCTGTGGCTCAAGTGGCACAGCACTAGCCTTGAGCAAGAAAACTCAGGGAAAGAGCCTAGGCCCTGAGTTCACACACACACACACACACACACACACACACACACACACACACACACACACACACATACACCACATGCATGCAAAATCAAAGATTTCTACACTGCAATCTTTGGGTATTCTCTACTTTCCCCCCACTAAGCCTGGTGGCTGCTGGCCTAGGTTTTTGATGCATACAACATCACATGGCATCTTTGATTTTGGGGGAACAGAATGGCTAGAAGGTCAGCCTTCCCCCATCCCGGCTCCTTGATTGGGTCATGGTCTATCCAGGCCCTTTGGGCTCCTTACAGACTTGCCAAGATGCGTTCAAAAGGCATCACATACTTTGCACTGGTGGCACATGCCTGTCATCCTAGCTACTCAGGAAGCTGAGATCTGGAGGATCATGGTGCCAAGCCAGTCTGGACAGGACAGTGAGACTCTGAGCCTCCATGAAACATCCGAAAAAAAAGTGCCATTGTGGCTCAAGTGGTAGAGTGCCAGCCTTGAGAAAAAGAGCTCAGGGACAGAGCTCATGGCCAACAACAACAAGGGGAGGCATTGCATGTTGTCTTTGGGATTGGCATGGGCCAAATATAATTGGAATTAATTGTAATTGGAATTGATCAAGTGCACCAAGACAAAGCAGTACCTCCTTTAGTCCCAAGCTCCTCCATCTCTTCTCACCCCCTGGCCTTGTCCGTGCTTTGGGTCAGCATGTGTCTGGCTGGATAGGAGGGCTCCAAGGAAGATCCCAGAGCAATCACCCCAACTCCTTCTGCTCTGCTGCTTCTGCTCTTTGCCATAGACCTTCTTCCTGGAATCCATCCATGAGGTCATCACCACCAACATAGTGGTGAGTGGTGGGTCTGGCCTAACTAGGGGCAGTCAGAGGTGGAAGTAGGTCTGGGACTAGGAGCCTCCACCTTGGGTGTGGGCTGAGGACAGAGTTGACCTTTATTTCATCCTGAGCCTTGCAGTGGTGGGGAGAAAGTTAGTCTTCACATTGAGTCAGGTAAGATCAGAATCTGGAGGAAAACTTGTGTGTGGGAGGATGTGGGACTCAGGGGGCCACTGTTGTTGGTACTCTCTTGGGACTCCCCTCTCCCTCTCATCCCTCAATGGTAGAATAGAAACTTCAACTAAGGGTATGGGAAGAAGGGGCGGGGGATTATTTTGGTGTGAACCAGACTTGTGTTTCATATTCATACTAGCCCCTACTTCCTATTTATCTGAGGAATGGTCATATGGGTTTGGGAGGGGGGACAATCATCCTAGCTGAGAATGTGGCTCAGTGATAGAGTGGTCACCTAGAATGCCTGAAGCCCTTGGTTCTATTGCACACAGAAAAAGCTGGAAAGGAGGTGGGGCTCAACTGGTAGAGTGCCAGTCTTGATCAAAAAGAGCTCAGGGACAGTGGCCAGGCCCTGATTTCAAGCCCCCAAGACTGGAAGAAAAAATCTTTGTTGGAGGCTTTTTTTTTGCTTTGAAAACAATTTATTCTTTGTGATAAGCATAACATGTGCCTCTTTCCTGGCCACCAATGGGCCATTATATGCCCCTTGAGTTTGGGACAACTCCCTGAAGCCTTTGTCCTCCCTGACCCTCAGTTTAACTTTCCCATCACCCAGCAGATGGAGGCCTGAGAGAAAGCCACCTGGCCACCTACTTCTGGTGGCTGCCAAGGCTTATGAGAGTCAGTATGTCACATAGAGAGTCATCATCTACATCAGTTTACAGGAGAAAGTGGGCGAGCACTCCTCCCCTGAGCCTGGGAGCTGTGGACGGATCTGAATGTGGGGCATCTGGAGCAGGACTTGCTCCTTGGGGGAGTCCTCTATGGGGATGGGAACCCTGACCTCTCCTCTGGCAGTTTCCATGCTCTCTTCAAGTTGCAATTCGTCAAAACCTTTCTGCTCCTCCCTCATTTCACCCACCACAGGCCATGAGGCGTCTGAAGCAGTGCTGGTGGTGGGTGGCATCTGAAGACTGCTGTATGTGCCTTCCCCTGTGAGGAGCAACAGCAGCTCTTGCAGCACTCTCCTCCTTTCCATCTTCTCCTGGGACAGCCAGTGTATGCACTTGGCTTTCTCCCAACACAGCTCATAGGATCTCAGGATAGGCTGTGTTTCCAGCAGCTGCACCCCAGCCTATGGTGATGAAAGCTGAGGCACAGGTGCCATGACCTGAGTTCAAGACCATTCTTGGCAAAAAAAAAAAAAACCAAAAAGGAGAAAAAACAATAGCTCCCTTGCTTGCAATTCACGCCGTTTCTCCGACCTTTGAATTTGAACTTAAGGCCATGGTAACTCTGAAGCACTGTAGACGAAGGGGAAGCTCACCATGCTTGAAGACAAGAAAGTAAGGCCTGGTCCCTAGGCCTGAATTCAAGTCCCAGCCTTGGAAACATTCTATTTATATACATTGTAAAGGTAGGATTTGTACTTACGTATAGATGATCAGTCCGTATCCTGTTTGTTGTGGTTATTTATTGTATTTCTATTTTTTTCATTTATTTTCTATTTTTTATTGTGAAAATACTGTACAGAGGGGTTACAATCACATGGGCAAGATAATAAGTATATTTCTTATCAAGCATTGTAGCCTCCTCCTTTGTTTCCCCTTCCCATCTCCTCCCAGCCCCCCCATCCTCCCCACTCCTCCCCCCCCATGGACACCCACCCCCCACCCCACCCCCCCCGGCACCAAAGTTGTAATGTTAGTTTTTGACATAACGACTTGTACATCTCATTGTTGCAATGAGTCCACATGTATCCCTATTAAACAATTTGTTTTTCTCCTTCCTATCCACAAATTATACTACATCAAATACAGTAAAAGCAGGGGTTATCCTGAGGGGGATGGACATACAAAGAAACAAAGAAACAATCTTATAAATGTGTTAGAAACAATTGCAAGAAAGAAAAAAAAACATTTGAGTACATATCTTAGGGTTCATTTCTATAACATCACCTTATCTGACCTTTTCTGCTTGACTCAGACATATACTAGATATTGCAAATAACGGAAACCATGGGACCTATGTTTCTTTGGGCCGGGTTTACTTCACTTAATATAATTTTTTCCAAATCTTTCCATTTCCTAATAAGTGGGGCAATGTCATTCTTTCTGATGGAGGCATAGAATTCCATTGTGTATATATACCACATTTTCTTGATCCATTCATCTTCTGAGGGACATCTGGGTTGGTTCCATATCTTAGCTATAGTAAATAGTGCTGCAATAAACATAGTCATGCTGGTAGCTTTAGTGTGGTCTTGTTTGTAAACATTTGGGTAAATGCCCAAAAGTGCAATTGCTGAGTCATAGGGGAGCTCTATGAGGAGTCTTTTGAGAATTCTCCAGACTACTTTCCAAAGTGGTTGAACAAGCTTACACTCCCACCAACAATTGGGTAAGGTTCCCTTCTGTCTACATCCCCTCCAGCATCTGTTGTTATTAGAGTTCTTGATTATAGGCATTCTAACTGGGGTGAGGTGGTATCTCAATGTTGTTTTGATTTGCATTTCTTTTATGGTTAGGGAGGTTGAGCATTTCTTCATGTGTCTATTGGCTATCCTTCTTTCCTCTTCAGAGAAGTTTCTCTTTAAGTCTTTAGCCCAATTATTTATTGGTCAGTTGTTTCTTTCAGGATTTGTTGTTGGGGGATTTAATTTGTTGGGTTCCAAGTAGATTTTACATATGAGATTTTTTATTGACTATGATGACACACATTCTATTTATGATATTGATGATAACCCATCACATAGTGTCTAGATTTGTAGATATGTTCTCCATCATGTCTGACACCCGGGACTCTCAGAGAAAAGGAAAACAGGTATCACACTCAGCTTCGTACTCCATGATACAATTGTTGGCAGTGCTGGGATCTGAACTCAGGGCCTGGCAGACCCAAATCAGACCCTGAATGGGTGTGTCAACACGGCAACCTCTAGCCAATGAAACTGCCAGGGAATTTTCAAGACCCTGAGGTTGAGCTACAGGGGTGGACAAAATAGCCATACATGGATAGACAGGTGATAGAACACCAATAAACATTTATTTGTACAGAGTGCCAGAGACATCTACCTAAGATTCAATGACATCAACTACATTCCTACTACCTCTTAGGTATTTATTATGCCACCATTGAAGGAATAGTATTCTTTTCATGCTTAATAAACCATTCGTTAAGATGAATCATCGTCCTAGGATCATTGCAACTAATTTTGGACTAGACGAATGCACGCAGAAACTTCTCATTCAATCATGAGTTTGCTAACATTTCATTGTTATTCCCATGCATAGGAACAAGTATCTTGGGATCTCACCCACTGGTAGGTGTCAGGACCAGGATTCAAGCTCAGGGCCTATGTTGCTGCATGGGCCTATGTCTTCCCTGATAGTCCGTTAGCCTTCTCCAATGCAAGGTGAAGTACCATTTGCAGCCGTGTAATTCAGACCCAGGATGGTCACCATGCAAAAGAAGAAAATATAAAAAAATCCATCCTGCGACATTTTTTCCATCATTTTTCTGTCATTTGTTCCTGTAAACTTCAGAGCCTAGGATCCCAGGATTGCCTATGGGACATGGGAGCCCGCCAGCCTAAGGTGATCAAAGCTGAGGTAGAGTTGTCATGAACTGAGTTCAAGTCCCATGCTTGGCAATACTACTACTACTACTAATAATAATAATAATACACCCTGACTCAGAATTCTCACCATTTTTCTGCCACCTCTGAGATTCCAACTCAGGTCTGGGTAACTTTGTTGCACTGTGGGGGAAGGTGAAGCTCACCATCCTTGAAGACTACAAAGTCAGGCCTAGTCCCAAGGCCTGAACTGAAGCCCCAGCACTGGCAAAAATCATATGCTCACCTATTTTACACATAGGATCTCTCTTTACATAGAGATTTGGAAGGTATCATGCATTCAGTGTAGTTATTCTTTTTATTGTGTCTTAGTCATGGATGCATTTTGTATTTTATTGCATATGATGGCAGCTATAACTGTGCTGACATGGATGGCAACTGATTCCCATGAATATAGAGTTGCCTGTATAGCATACTGCATCCTAGCTGAGACCCAGGACTTTCACAAGACAGAAATACAGGTGCAACGATTGGCTTCTCACATCAGGATTCATCTTTTGGCAGTGCTGGGATCTGACCTCGGGAACTAGCAGGCCAAATAGGCGAATGAGTCCAGGTAAGCAAACCAGCCTGTGAGCCACTAAGGAGCTCTGGCCGTTCCCAGGACCTGAGATTGAGCCCCATGGGCGGGGGGGGGGGTAGGGAGAGAAGGGGAAGAACAATAGTCATCTATTCATAATCCGAAGGTAGTATGTAAGTAAGTACATATTTGTATAGAGTAGGATGGCGACCAATGATGGAATCCAATCTACCTTGTTACTAACGATTCTTGGATCTTCCCCAATGCCTCCATTTCATGACTGTGATGATTATGGTCATGTTTCATCAACTCTTCATTAAAAATAATCAATACCCCATGAGTCTTGCCTGTCATTTCCTACTCACATCAAGCAGGAAGTACTCATTCAAGGATAAGATTGATTGCATTCCACGACTCTTCCTCGGTCCAGAAATGAGTGTCCCAATATCTCCCACCATTCCCTCATCGTAACAGGGCTGACTGGGATTCGTCCTCAGGGCCTTCATTGTCTGGTTAGCCTGTGGCTCCCCCAAAAACCAGCAGGCCTTCAGCCATGCCAGGTCACCTTCACTCTGCAGGTAGCCATGTTCGGTTCCAGAATGGTCACCATGCAAAGGAAAATAAACATAAAAGAGCCAGGTGGAATTTACCGCTGCTTATTTTCCCCTCAAGGGTTTTTTTTTCCAGCAAGCCCCAGAGTCCGAGGGTTTGAGGATGGGCTGTGGGTCCAGAGGCTGCAGCCTAGGATGATCAGAGCTGAGGCAGAGTTGCCACGACTTGAGTTCAGGCCCCGGGGCTGGTAAAACAAAATGAAAAAACTGTGAATGAAGAACCCTAGCTCAGAATTTGTGCCATTTTAATGCTAGAGCTGGGATTTGAACTCAAGTTTGGGTAACTGTTGCACTGTGGGGGAAGGTGTAGCTCACAGTCCTTGAAAATTAAAATGTCAGGCCTGGTACTGGGCCTGATTTGAAGCCCCAGCACTGGACAAGCCCACCCCTTTTAAACATAGGATCTCTATTTACATACAGGTGTGGTATGCACCTTGTTTTCAGTATAGTTAATCTTTTTATTTTGTGTCTTATTCATCTATGTATTGTGTATTTTATTGAGTATAGGATGACATATATAAATGTGCTCACATGGATGACAACATATTCCCATGGGTATAGAGTTGCCTATGCTTTCTAGATCCTAGCTGTGACCCAGTTCTTGCCTAAGATAGGAAAACATCTGCAAGGTTTGGCATCTCACATCAGGATGAACCTTTTGGCAGTGCTGGAAGTTGAACTCAGGGCCTAGCAGAACCAACTGCCAAATGTCCACATGAGCACACCAGCTTGTGAGCCAATAAAGAGCTAGACCATACCCAGGATCTGAGATCTAGCCCTGGGGTGGGGGTGGAGCACCATATTCATCCATTCATAAGCTGAAATTAGTATGCTAATAAAGGCCTATTTGTATAGAGTAGGAGATGTGGTGAGCTGTGTTGGAATCCTATCTTCCATGTGACTACCGATTCTTGGATCTTTCCCAATGACTCGATTTCCTGAATGTAATTATTATTGTCACACTTCATGCAGTCTTAATTAATATCTTGCCTATCATTTCCTATGCAAATCATGCATGAACTTCTCAACTCTTCTCTCGGCCTGAATTCAAGCACCAGTACTGAAAAACATAACATTTATAGACATTTTAAAAATTTAAGTTATATCTTTATATTCATTTTAAATCATGTTTGTTGGAGTGATTCATTATATTTTATTATTATTAATTGATTGATTGATTTAGCATTAATTTTATCAACTGTGAGTACAACTATAACATTTATTACATTTGTTCCAATCTATTCCATAGCATGTAGCTTTGCAGACATAATATATACATCATACGTGACACCGAGCATTGCACAGAAAAGGAAATCAGGTGTCACACATGGAATGTTACACCAGGAAGAAACTTTTGGCAAAGATGGGACCTTAACTGAGGGACTAGGAGGCCCAATTCATGAAGGGATGAGTGTCAGCACGGCAGCATCTAGCCCATGCAGGTGCCAAGTGGATCCCAAGACTTGGGATCGAGTTCCAGGTTGGGCCAAAATAGCAAACATCTTCTATGCAGATGATGGTATACAAATAAATATAAATTTAGATATTTACATAGTGCCAGAAATGTCTATTTAGTATTCAATGACACATAATTTGCTCCTCCAGATTCTCAGGTCTTTAGTGAGGACTCCATTTAATCAATAGTATTATTTTAGTGCATAATAAACTATGAATTAAAATCAGTCCGTGTCCTGTGATTATTGGGTGTAATATTCTGCTAGACTAATTGATGAACTACTCATCCAATAATGACATTGTTCACATTCCTCTGGTGCTCCTATGGACTAGCAATAGTTTCTTAGGCTCCCCATCCCTTTGTGGCATGACCGCGATTCAAACTCAGGACCAAGGATTCCAGGTTGGCCTATGGCTTCACTGACAGCTTGTCAGCCTTCAGGAGTGCCAGGTGACCTACAGGCTGCAGCTGTGTCATTTGGACCCGGGATGGTCACCATGCAAGGAAGGAAAACCAAGAAACCGCCAACCATCCAAAGATCGCGGTATTTTTAGGTGCTGTTTTCATTTTGTGTTCCTGTCAGTCCACGAGGCCTACCATCCCATGATCGGCTGTGGGTCCAGAGGCTGCACCATCCCAGCCTAGGGTGATGGAAGCTGAGTCAGTGTTGCCACAACCTCAGTTCAAGTCCCGTGATTGGCAATCAATCAATCAATCAATAAATAAAATATTAAAATATTAAAAATAGCCAGGCACCCGTGGCTCACACCTGTAATCCTAGCTACTCAAGAGGCTGAGGATTGTGGTTCAATCCAACCCAAGTTGTAAAACCCATGAGACTCTTATCTCCAATAAAGCACTAGAAAACCAGAAGTGGTGCTGTGGCTCAAGAGGTAGTGCACTCACTAGGGACAGCGCCCAAGGCCAGAGCTCAAGCCCCATGAAAAAAAAAATTGTAAAAATACTAATGAAGCTCCCCAGCTTGGCATTCGTGCATTTTTTTTCCTGTCAGGCCTGGGATTTGAACTCAGAGTCTGGGTAACTCTAATGCACTGTGGGGGATGGGGAAACTCACCATCTTTGAAGACAAGCAATTCAGGCCTGTTCCCTAGGCCTGAATTCAATCCCCAGCCCTGTTAAATTAATATTCATCCACATTTGAAATAATGATTAATATCCACATACTTATTTTTACCACATATTATTTTACTGTGTATTTATTTTTTGCACTATTCATTCATTATTTATATTGACTATTATTACACTTATAACATGTATTAAATTGATTACATCTTATGAGAACTATACAGATTAGCATATGTATTATATATCTTACTTCAGACACAGGATATTCACAGAAATTCTATAGTAGATGATCCCATGCTTAGAAAAACAGAAAGAATACACCCACCAAAGTTGAATTCATACCTAGGCACCCCAGTGGCTCACATCTGTAATCCCAGCTACTCAAGAGGTGAAAACTGGAAGATGAAGTTTCAAAGCCAATCCAGGCAGAAAAGCCTGACTGACGACATCTCCAATTAACAAGGAAAAATCCAGGCTACAGGTATGGCTGAAGTGGTAGAAAATCAGCTATGAACAATTAAGCCTAGAAAGAGCAAGCTGAATTCAAGTGCGGAGAGAGGGGGTAAGGGAAGAAAGATAAGATTGAACTTCCAGACAGGTGTTCAGTCTATATCATGTTTGGTGTGGTTATTCGTTGTATTTTTGTTTTATTCATTTATTTACCGTTTATTTTATTGACTGTGATGACACCTACCCATGTATTACATTGTTTACACGCTATCACATAGCATTTAGATTTGTACACTTGTTCTCCATCATGCCTGACACCCCACACTCTCACAGAAAAGGAAAACAGGTGTCACACTTGGCTTCTTACTCCAGGAGGAAATTTTTGGCTTGCTCTGAGATCAAGCCCCAGGAGTGGCCAAAATAGCCATACATGGATAGGCAGGTGGTAGTACACCAGTAACTATGTATTTGTAAAGAGTTCCAGAGCCGTGTATCTAGTATTCAATGACATCTGCTACATTCCTACCAAGTCTTAGGTAGTTATTATGCCTCCATTGAAGGAATATTATTCTTTTCATGCCTAATTAACCATTCATTAAGTACAATCAGCATCCTAGGATTATTGCGTCTAATTTGAGTCTAGACCGCTGCACAAACTATTCAATCATGAGTTGGATACCATTCCATCGGAATTTCTATGCACAGGCAGGAGTCTCTTGGATCTCCTGCCATTGGTAGGTGTCAGGACCAGGATTTAACTCAGGGACTGTGTTGCCGTGTTGGCCTATAGCTTTCCTGACAGTCCACCAGTCTTCAACAATGACAGGTCACCTGTGCGTGGCATCCATGTCATTCAGACCTAGGATGGTCACTGTGCAAGGAACCAAAGCCAATAAACCGCCTACCATGGGCAGCTGGCGGCTTGTTTTAGTGTCATTTTCATTTTGTTTTCCTGTCAGACATCAGGTCTTAGGATTCCAGGATCAGCTTTGGTTCTGGAAGCTGCACCCCAGGCTAGTGTGATGGAAGCTGAGACAGAGCTGTCATGATCTGAGTTCAAGCCACGTGTATGGCCAAAAACAAACAAAAAAAATTAAATTAAAAAATAAAAACAATTAAAAAATTAAACAATTAAAAAATTTAAAAAATATTTATTTATCTCCCTGTTTTGCAATTCATGCCATTTTTTCTGCGAGGCCTTGGATTTGAACTCAAGGTCAGTGTAAATAGGCAGCACTGTCAGGCTAGGGGAATCACACCATACATGAAGCCAAGAAAGTCAGGCCTGTTCCCTAGGCCTGAATTCAACCTCAGTCCTGCAAAACATACTCCTCATATACATTTTATTTACATTTTAAAGACAGAATTTATACTTCCATATAGTCAGACAATATCATGTTTGGTATGGTTATTCATTCCATTTCTCATTTTATTCATTTATTTACCAATTATTTTATTGACTCTGATGACACCTATACCGTTTCTTACATTGTTTACTTCCTATCACATAGCATCTAGATTTGTAGATGTGTTCACTATCATACCTGACACTCAGGACTCTCCCAGAAAAGGAAAACCTGTGTAACACTCAGCTTCTTACTCCAAGATTAAATTTTGGCAGTGCTGGGATCCGAACTCGGGGCCTATCAGGCCCAATTCATGAATGGGTAAGGGTGTGCATGGCAGCCTCTAGCCAATAAAGCTGTGAGGTGGTTCCCAGGTGCTGAGATGGAGCCCAGGTTTGGCCAAAACAGTGATACATGGATTGGCAGATGGTGTATACATTTGATATACAATTGATACATATTGGTAAAGAGTGCCAGAGCCATCTATCTGACTGAATGACGCCTACTACATTCCTACCATCTCTTAGGTATTTATTATACTGCCTTTGAAGTAATATTATTCTTTTTAAGATTAATAAACTATCAATTAAAATCAGTCAGCATCCTAGGATTATTACATCCCCTTTTATACTTGAGTGATGCACGAACTACTCTTTCAATCAGTATTCCTATGCATAGGAATGAGTCTCTTGTGCTGTCCTGCCATTGGTAGGTGTCAGGACTTAGATTTTTAACCCAGGGCCTATGTTGACAGGTTGGCCTATGGCTTCCCTGATGGCCCACAAGCCTTCAGGAATAGCATTTCAACTCCACTTTGCAGCTGTGTCATTCAGACTCAGGATGGTCACCCTGCAAAGAAAAAAATAATGTAAAACCCCCAGTCCTCTGCAGCTCGCTACTTTTTGTGCTGTCGCACATTTTTTTTCTTCCTGCAAGCCCTCTGGGCCTAGGATCCCAGCATCGACTATGGGTGAGAGGCTGCAGCCCAGTCTAAGGCAATCAAAGCTGAGGTAGAATTGCCACGACCTGAGTTCAAGCTCCATGGTTGGCAAAAAAAAAAAAAGAATGAATAAAAAAATTAATTAATTATTTAAGTAAATTGAAAAAAGTCCCCATGGTTTGGAATTTCTTCTAGTTTTCTTTCCTAGCCTGCGATTTGAACTCAAGATCTTGGTAAATCTGTAGAAATGTGAGGGAAGGTACAGAGATTCTTCTACTTGAGTTCAAATCCTGTGCCAAGCCAAAAACAAAAAATTAAGTCACTGACCTCAGCTGGGGGTTGGGGGGATAGCTGTGGATGTGGGAGGGAAGGGATGGCAAGGGGAAAACAACGGAGGAGGCAACAATGCTCAATAGTAAATGTACTCATTACTTTGCTCATGTAACTGCATCCCCTCTATACAGCATTTTTACAACAAAAAATGTACAAAAATGAAACTATTTAGACCTCGGGGAAGCACCTTGCAGGTAAGGGAAGGATGTCTGAATAGATATACAAAATTATACACTGCTGTTTTTAAAATGTTCAGTATGGAACTGAATAAACATAACTGCTTGCATTAAAACTAATAAAGTCACTGTCTTGGAACTGGAGCTAGTATTTCTGCCACTGCTGGGATTTGATCTCACCATCCGGGTAACTCTTTTGCATCGTAGGTGAAGGGGAAGCTCACTGTCCTTGAGGAAAAGAAATTCAGGGTAGAGTTCCCAGGGCCTGAATGAAATCCCTATAATGGAAAATAATATTTATGTACATGTGTAATATATGTGATGTATTACATGTGTATGTTTATTACAAACTATGATTTTTTATTATTCATTTTGTATTTCTGTATTTATATAATTTATTCATTTACTCATTATTTATTGTATTAGTATTGTTATACACATAAAATTTATTACATTTTACACATCTCTTATAAAATTTTACATAATAATTTAGGACATTGACTCATTTTTCATTAATAATTTATTATGTGTTGAAACATGATACATAATTAAATGGAGGCATTTGTCACAGTCTTCACATGTTTAGAGTCTCTCCCAAAAATGAACTTTGTCTTGTTGATCTTTAACACCTTCCTATAGGAATTTCTTTAGATGATTTATATTCAGGAGCCTTTCCTTGAGGATAGGCAAGTTGAGGGATAAATTTATAAGGATGGGACTGGGAATGTGGCTTAGGGGTAGAGAGCTCTCTCAGCATGCATGAATGCCAGGAATTGAATTCTCAGTGCCACATACTCAGAAAAAAAAACACAAGCTGTGGAGTGCTCAAGTGGTAGAGCACTAGCCTTGAGAAAAAGAAGCACACAGACAGTAACCAGGCCATAAGTTCAAGTCCCAACACTGGCAAAAACAATAGGCCAGATGCCAGTGGCTCACACCTGGAACCCTATCTTCTCAGGAGGCTGAGATCCGAAGACTACAGTTCAAAGCAGCATAGGCAAGGAAAGCCTGCTAGACATTTATCTCCAATGAACCACCAAAAGACCCCATGTGGTGCTGTCGTTCAAGTGGTAGAGTGTTCACCTTGAGATGAAGGGCTCAGGAACAGTGCCCAGGCTTGAGTTCGAGACACACAATGAGCAAAAAGTGAGGGTTAATCAAAGTACTTTTCCTATTTGCTAATTAGGAGAACATTCTCTGGAAAATGAACGCTGATGTACACCAGAACTGGAGTCAGAGCTCAAGGTTCAAGTTTAGCAAATCCATATGCCCAGCCTCTCAGACCCTAGCATTATAACCTTGTGTCCTACAGAGTTCTGAAAGGTCCATTGTTGAAAGGCTTAATATGCTCCCCAAGCCCTTTGTGATAAGCAGTTGACTTATATTGTCAATGTCATTACAATTCTGACCTAGCAGAGCACCAGTAGTAAGGCCCATCACCCTAGCTCAGGAGGCTGAGGTCTGAGGATCACAGGGTGAAGCCAGCCAGGTCAGGAAAGTCTATGACACTCTGAATTCCACTTCTGAAAGGGCAGATGTTCAAGAGCTTCCTGGGTTTCCCTTGGTGATGAGAAGTTACTTGTACTTGAGTTGAACTCAAGGTCTGGGCACTGTCTCTAGCACTCTACTACTTGAGCCACAGCACCAATTCTGGCTTTTTCTCTGCATGTGCTATAGAGTGATCAAATGCCGTGCTTCTTGCATATTAGGCAAGCACTCTCACACAAATCCACATTCCCAGCCCTCTCATCTTTTTCATAATGGTATTTTCTACATAAGTATGCTACCATTTTCCATTCCCCAAGTTTAATTTTCTGAATACTCGTTATTTTTAAAAAAAAAACAAACCTGATCTTCTGTTCCCCTGCCTGATTTGTGACTGTTCCTGCCTTGGCCTCATAATAAAATGTAAATAAAGGCTGCTGAGACCTTAAGTGTGCATCATATAAGGACACAGGTCTGGAACTATGGAAGAGAAAAGCCATGGGCCTGAAAAGAAGAGAACGATGCAGTATGCGCATCAAGTCTATCTGAAAAATAAATCTTACATAAAAGGAGAAGCATTGCATACAATCTGTTTGCACTCAGGGAGGTAATATACACACATAAGTAGATAGGACACTGATACATAAACTTGGCCTTCTCTTTTTGAATTTTTTTGGTGGCCATATCAGGGCTTAAACTCAGGGCCCTATGTGTTCCTCAGCTGTTTTGCTCAAGGCTGAGACTCTACCACTGCCACAGCTCCACTTCTACCCATCTGGGTTAATTGGACATACGTGCCTGCCAGGTTTTCCTGCCTGGTCTTGCTTGTATCTCCTGCTCGGCTTTCTTTCTCAAGGCTGGAGCTCTACCCTCTGGGCCACTGATCCACTTCTGGTTTTCTGGTGGTTTATTGGAAATAAGAGTCTTGCAGACTTTCCTGCTGGGGCTGGCTTTGAACAGAGATCTCCTGAGGAGACTTCAAGTGGCTTTTCTCAGTGATTCGCCGAGGATCTGCTCCACACAAACTCTTAGTCTAAATCTTGAGAGGTACTAGAGAAAAAAGGAAACATGAAGATGCTTCTAGTATGTTCTAGGTACTTCAGGTTGGAGACACAAAACACTGAAAATTATTAGATGATTTAATAGGCAGAGAGTATGAGGATGGCTCCAGGTTTTGGTCCTCTGGTGCTGAGACAGTAAATTCACTGCAGCTCAATGCTAAGTGACTGAACTGGCATGTCCTGTGGACATTTACTGCCAAAATCATGTGACACTCATTTCTCACTTTTGGCTTCAAACCTGTGACCAGAGAAGAGGAGGAAAAAAAATCCTTCTCAGAGAAAGCACCTATAAAGAACATTGGGTAGTTTACTTATAAATTCAAGGCATTGGAATGATGCTGTTAAGTAGTCAGATTGTCCAGATTAAGAAATGAAGAAGAAAAGAAAGGCAGGTGACAGTGGCTGCTGACTAGAATCCTCGATCCTCAGGAGGCTGAGATGTAGAGAATCTGAGTTTGAATCCAGCCAGCATAGGAAAGTCCATGACATTGTTATTTCTAAGAAGTCACAGAAAACCCAAAAGTGGGTCTGTGGCTCAAGGTTAATGCACTACTCTTGAGCAAAAGTAACTCAGGGACAATGCCTATGCTCATAGTTCAACCCCAGGAACTACTTCCATGTCTTTGTGTATGTGTGGATATATTTCTATAGGTGAAGCTCCAGAGTAGCTATGATAAAAGGCATAAAGCTAGAAATTTTGTTTTGAATACAATGATTTCATAACACAGAGACTGCTTTCATGACAGTGCATGTTCCTGGGCTCCCCTCACAGTTCCCAGTGCAGCCTGAGGGTTTCTCTGCCTCCCAGGCCTGTTGGAAGAAGTCTCTCTCATTGTCTGGACAGGCAGACAAAAGGCCTCAGTCCTGTACAGCTGTGTAACAAACAACTGCATCTGGGCCAATTAGTGAGGGTTGAGTGTGGATGGGCTCTGAAGGTCAGTATAAAAATGCCTCTTTATACCCCAAGCTATCTCTCTCCCCAGTGCTCCCTGTTCACTGGCAGCCTTCATTGATGCCACCTCCTTTGGCAGGCCAAGTTCCCAGCACTTATCCTGCCTTTGTGAAACTATATTCTGCTGTTCAGATACAGTGCTCAATATAATTCAGGAGTCCTTCTGGCAGACAACTAGGGCACTTAACCTCAAGAAATGTTTCAATGAGGATGATGATGGGCCTATGATGCCTCTGCTATGTTTCCGGAAGCTTTGGAAATCCAAGCACATGTCTGATCTCACCATGCTTCTTGTCATCTAGGACTGTTGAAGCACATTAAGCTTTGAAACCTTTGACCTCTCCAAGGTGAGCTCTGGGTGGCAAGGTTTTGGGGATGAACACAGGACCTGGGTGCTGACAACGAGCTCAGTGCAGGAGCCCAGTGCTTTACCATTTTGTGTCACAGCTTTTACTTCTAGTCTGTGTGTGTGTGTGTGTGTGTGTGTGTGTGTGTGTGTGCATGCGCGCGTGCACACATACACCAGTCCTGGAGCTTGAAGTCAGAAACTGAGCACTGTACCTAATTTCTCTTGTACAAGAATAGCCCTCTCTCACTTGAGCAACAGAACCACATCAGGCTTTTTTTTTCTAGTGATGTGTTCCTGAGAAATCAAGTCCAGAGTTTCATAGATGAAAAGCACTGTACCACTAAGGCACATTCCCAGCCCTCTACTTCAGGTTTGTTATTTTGTTTCTTTTCTGTTGTTGTTGCTTGTAGGAGTTGAAGTCTGAGCCTGGGTGCTGTCCCTCAAGTCTTGTGCTCTACCACTTAAGCCAAAGTACCATTTCAGGTTTTCTCATGGTTTATTGGAGCTAAATGTCTTGAGGACTTTCCTGCCCAGGCTAGCTTTGAACCATGATCCTCAGATCTCATCCTCCTGAGGCACTAGAATGACAAGCATGAGTGACAAGCATCCAGCTTCCACTTCAGGTTTCTTAGTGGTGAATTGGAGATAGTATTCTCATGGGACCTTTTGTGTCTGGAATAGTTTGGAAGCCAGATCCTCAGATCTCAGCTTCCTGAGAAGGCAGGCTGACAGACCTCAGCTATACATCCCTATGCTGTGACACTGTACTGCAAGGGGGTACTTGGCTGCACATGGTGGAGTAATAGCCATGTGCCCAAGAGGTAAGGGTCAGTACCAATGCCACGAGTGCAAGGTTCATCACTGAGAAAAAACAAAACAAAACAATTGTCTGCAGTAGACAACTCACCCACTCTTCAGTAATACATAATTTTGTCTCTGCCATGGAGACATACCTGTATCTCCATATTCTTGTCTGCATAATCATCTCAGTTGTGTAGCTTTAAAAGGACCATATGAAAGAATGCACTCTGTGAAGGACACAGCAGATGGCACTCTTTGAAGGACTCAGCACACAACATCCTGTGAAGACTTAGCACCAAGCACGCAATGCAGGACTCAGCACACTGCACCCTGTGAAGAACTCAGCACACAGAACCCTGTGCCACACTCAGCACAGAGCACCCTATGAAGGATTCAGCACTTAGCTCTATTCCACAAGCTGTCATTAAAATAAGGATGCTGTCATCAGTATCATCATTCTTTGAGGAATATTTCACAAATCACACAAGTTCACATCTAATGGTTTAGTGGGGTGTTTTTTTTTGGGGGGGGCAGGATACCCATAGGGCTTGAACTCAACGCATGGGGATACTGTTCTAATAACATTTGCTCAAGGCTAAGGCTCTGCTACTTAGAGCCACATCTCCAAGAATCTCATATACTTCCTACCAGAGCTTTGTTTTAAAGCTCCCAAGCAGCCAGGATGATGGGGGTAAGCCAGCAGCATCTGCTTCTGTGGAGCTCAGTTGCAGCTGTTTACATCTGCTTGAGTCAGGTTAGGTCCAACTGTCAGTGCCAGACTCCTGGCTTGTCCGTGATGTGGTATTTGAAGTCCTGTCCTTCTATAATTGCAGTTAGAACATTCTACCATTTTTTGGTGGCAGTGGTGGGGCTTGAGTAAGGGCTTAGACACTCTCCCTAAGCATTTGTGCTCAAGGCTAGCACTCAATTGATTGAAAGACAGCAGAACTTCCAGGTTTTCTGCTTAAGTGACACTGAGGAATCAAACCAAGGGCTTCATGTTTACTAGGGGAGCACTCAATCACTGAGCCCCAGGCGTAAAGGAGGTATAAATAGATAGATTGTTGTATATAAATATTATATAGACAAAAGAGAGATGTCTATATTATTACATTATAGATAATATTGTTATCAATTATTAGGTATTAAATTATATCTCCATTTATTGATGTGTCCCAGCTAACAATTAATAAAGCATTAATTAATACTCAATATCCTGTTATTGTTTATCATATATGTACATACATCCATACATATAATTAAATATTTTAGAGAATGAGACAGGTGTCTATATGTTATTAAATTATGCATCATGTACTACTACCAATTATTAGGTATTTATGTCTCCATGCAATTTTTATTCTGTTAATACTTAATAAAATATTAATTAAACTTAATCCACATCCTATAATTACCGCATCTAATTTTATCCTAGAATGATTCATTACTAATTCAATCTGTTTATCATTTGTTGTAGTGACAAATCTTACCACCTATGACTTTTTTTACCTTTGTGACATTCTACTTACATAGCTTATTGATTTGCATCCAAATTATACATCCTACCTGACACTGAGCATTTTCAAAGAAAAGAAAATCATGTATTACTTTCGGCTTCCCACTCTATGATTACATTATTGTCAGTGTTGTTATCTAAACTCAGGGCCTAGAAAGCTCAATTCATTTATTTGTGGCTCCCAGCACAGCAGCCTCTAGCCAATTCAGCTGCCAGGTTGTTCCCAGGCCCTGAGATCGAGCCCCAAATATTGACTCTATATTGTGCTTAGTGTAGCTATTTATTTTTTAATTCACTTATTTACCATTTATTTTATTGACTGTTCTTACACATGGACTATTTATTTCATTTATTACATAGGATAGATTTGCCTATGTATGACACTTCACACCTGACATCCAGGACATTCACAGCGAAGGAAAACCTGTGTCACCAAGAGTTTCTTACTCTATGAAACAATTTTTGTAAGTGCTGGCATCTGAACTCACAACCTACAAGGCCCAATTCATAAATTGGCGAGTGTCAGTATGCCAGCCTGGGGCATATGGAGTTGACAAGCAGTTTCCAACACCTGAGATCGAGCCCCAGGGGTTGACAAAATAAGAACAGATTGACATACAGATGGTAGTACACAAAAAAATATAGATCCGTAAAGAGTTCCAGAGATGTCTATACATTATTCAGCTAACTAGGCTAAATTCCTACCAATATTTGGGTATTTTAATGCCTCCATGTAATTTATATTATTGTTTTCATCCTTAATGAATTGTTAATTAAATCAACCACTGTCCCAAAACTATTGAGTCCATGTAATTAATAGTATTCTTTTAATGTTTCAAAAATATTCATGAAAATCCATCGGCCTCATAAAATCACTCTAATTTTATGGTAGCATCATTCAGGAACAACTAATTACACCTTGACATTCATAACCTTCCATCGGTATTCCTATGAATAGGAATGAGACTATTAGGATCTCCCGCTGTTTGTAGAGGTCAGGACCAAGTTTGAACCCAGGGCCTATGTTGCCGTGTTGGCCTATGGCTTCCCTGGTAGCCCTCCAGCCTTCAGCAATGCCAGGTTTCCAACACTTTTCAGCCATGTCATTCAGACCCAGGAAGGTAACCTTGCAAAGAAAACAAATGGAAAAACCGGCAGCCATCTGCAAGTTGCAGGTTTTTCTTCTTTGTTTCTGTGTTGTTTTATGTATTTATTATTCCTGTCAGCATTTGGGCCCCGGGAACTCAGGTTTGGCTGTGGGTCCTTTGGCTGCACCCCAGCCTGGAATGATCAAGCTGAGGCACAGTTGCCAGGCCCTGAGTTCAAGCTCTGTGCTTGAGAAAATGAAAATAAAAAAAAGTAAACACATTAAAATATTTTAAAAATTATGAGGCTGCTTGGCTTGGAATTCATGCCATTTTTTCTGCCAGTCCTGGGATTTGAACTCAGGGCCTAGGTACATCTAAAGCACTGTGTCAGAAGGGGAAGCTCACTATGCTGGTAGACAAGAAAGTCAGGCTTTTTCGCAGGGCCTGAATTCAAGTCCTAGCTCTTGCAAAAATAATATTCATATGCATTTTAAATACAGGATTCATATTTACATACACATGTTTACTGCATATTGCAGTTAGTGTGGTTATTCATTTTATTTTGTGTTTTATTTATTTCTTATGTATTTTAGTGAGTATGATTACACACATAACCTTTTTTACATCTTATTACATAGACCATAGATTTGCCAATGTACTATACCTCATTCCTGAGACCCAGGACTTTCACCGATAAGGAAGACAAATGGGACATTTGGCTTCTTCCACCAGGATTACTTAAGTTTTTGGCAGTTCTGTGATTTGAACTCAGGGCATAGAAAGCCCACTTCATGAATGGGACGTGGGTCAATGTTAGCACACCAGTCTGATGCAAATGGAGTTTTCGGTCAAATTTGGTCCTAGGAGTGGCCAATATATGAACACATAGATGTGTAAAATGAAGTATGTGTGTATTTACATATGTATATGCATCTATAAACATATACAGAGAGAGACAGATAGACATTTATGTAGATTCTAGTGTATAACTCTATATGAAGAGTGATGTCTATATCTTAATTTTATATATTCTATTGCTACTAATTATTTGGTCTAAAATTATTCCTCCATTAATTAATCTCGGTAGAAGACTTAATAAAGCATTAATTAAATTAATCAATGACCTATATTTAATGTATACAATCTTATATTAGAAAGACTAGTTAAATAGTAATTCAATTAGCACATTTCAAACATTCTATTAGTGTTCCTAGAGATAGGAACCAGTTTCCTAGGATCTTCAACCATGTGTATGTGGGAGTCCCAGGCTTGAACTCAGTTCGCCGGTGTCTGGGTTAACCTCCCGCTACACTGACCGCCCACCAGCCTCAGCCATGCAAAGTCATGTACAATTTTCAAGCCAAGTCAGTGAGACCCAGGATGGTCACTGTGCAAAAGAAACAAAGTAAAAACTGTTGTGTAAAACTTTCTGGTTTTTCTTCTTCCATTTTGATTTGTTTGTTTGCTGGCCAGTGCTGGGAGTTGAAATTGGGTCCTAGGATCCTTGGATCATCTGTGGGTGTAAAAGCTGCACCCCAGCCTAGGGTAATCAAGGCTGAGGCAGAGATGTGACGAACTGAGTTCAAGACCCGTGCCTGGCCCCCCCCCCAAAGTTAAGGTCCTGGCTTGGAATTTGGGACATTTTATCTGCCATACCTGGGATTTGAAATCAGGGCCTGGGTAACTCTATTTTGCTGTGGGTGAAGTGGAAGTTCACCCTCCTTGAATAAAAGAAAGTCAAGAGCATTTCCCAGGGCATGAATTCTAGCCCCAGGACTGGCAAAATAATATTTATATACATTTATAATGTACATCATATATGTATTTGTGTAGGTATTACATATTGTACCTAGAAAACAATATTTTCACAGACAGCAGAACAAGTCAACATTGGCTTCTTACTCCATCTATTGTCTTTGGAGCTGCTAGGATTTGAACTCAGGGCCTCGAAAGCCAATTCATCAAGGGATCAATGTAAGCACAGCAGCATCAAACAAATTCACTGCCAGGGAGTTCCCAGGACCTAAGTTTAACCTCCAGGAGTGGCCAATATATAAATAGATAGATGCATAAATTACTGCAAATACATATATATGCATAGAGAGTGAGAGAGATGTATATGTATATTCCATTGTATATTTAAATATATAAATATATTTATAGAATGTGAGAAGTCTATATATCATTAAATTACAGGTAATATATTACTAATCATTATTAAGTATTAAATTATGCCTTCATTTAATGATGTATCATGGTTTAAGGCACAATAAATTGCTTCCTTTTGAAAAATTAGCTCAGGGACAATGCCTAAGCTCACAGTTCAAGCCTCAGGGCCTGCACCAAAAAAAAAATATATATATAGCCAGTAACTCCATGTGTCTATGGATGTGTGAATGTATTTCTATTAGTGAACATGCAGAGTCACTATGAAGAAAGGCACCCAGTTAGGAAATTTGCTTTGAATAGAATGATTTCATAGCACAGAGGGTGCTTTCAAGACAGTGCATGTTCCAGTGCCCCCCTCCCTGTTCCCAGAATAGCCTGAGGGTTTCTCCACAGCCCAGGTTGCTGGAGGACGTCTGTCTCTTTGTTGGAACAGGCAGACAAAAGGCCTCACTCCCTACAGCTCTCTAACAAACAACTATATCTGGGCCAACTAGTGATGATGATTGTGGGCAGGCCCTGAAGACTAGGAGAAAAGGGCCTCTTTGTACCCCAAGATATCTCTCTCCCCAGTGCTCTGTTTTGACAGGAAGCCTTCATTTGTGCCACCTCCCGGGGCAGGCCAAGTTCCCTGCACTTATCCTGTCTTTGTTAGAATATGTTCTAGTGTTGAAACAAACTGCTACAATTAGTTCAAGATTCCTTCTGGCAGACAACAACCAGGGAGCTGAACCTAATGCAATGATTCATTATTGGCAACATTGCCTCCCTAGGTTTTTGGAAGCTTGCTACATCTAAGCACATTTGCAAAATCACAATGTTCCCTGTTATGTAGGTCTGGTGGAGCTCATCAGGTTTTGAAACATTTGACCTCTCCTAGTTGGGCCTTGGGTGGCTAGGTTTGAACACAGTGCCTGAGTACTGACCATGAGCTCAGAACAGAAGCACAATGTGTGATAGGAAGACCCCTACTCAGGCAGGCAAACCCACCTAGTCGTCTGGAGTGACAGAGCCCACCTCAGCAAAGTTGGTAACAAAGAAGCAACTTTATTGAGAAGGTTTCTACACTGACCAGCCAGGGCCACAGCACAGGCTAAGGAGCTGATACTGCCACCCTGAGCATCCCCCATTCTTTGGTTTTTAAAGGCAAAATCCATGAGATCGAGCCAGGACATGCACAGGTGACCAATGAAATCATACCATACAAAAGGATTGCATGGTCATACCAGACCACACACAGGTGGCTAATAGGCAGAGTTTACTGTAAGCATGTGTGAAAGGTAGGGTTTACCACCATAAGCAGATGGTGTCCGGTAGTTGCAGCCAGATTACATTCTATCTGTTTTATGTGTCAGTCTTTAACTCAACAATCAAGGTAAGTTAGGTTGTTAAGGGGAGGGGAAACTAGAGGCATTCTTTCCATTCTAGAGGCATTCTTTCCATTCCAGGAGCAGGGCTGCTTGGAGCCAAGGTCTAGTTATCCTTGTTTAAAGTTTTTTTTTTTTTCTAAAATCTCTAAAACAAAGGCAAATCCTGGAAAGAAGCTGTACCAGCTCAAGTCTCCTCTCAGTGCCTACTTCCCAGTGCTTTACCCTTTGATGTCACAGTTTCACTTCTGGTATCTGTGTGTGTGTGTGGGGGGGGGGTAATTTGTGTGCATATAACAGTCCTGGAGCTTAAATTCAGGAACTGCGCACGGTACCTGAGTTTCTCCTGTACAAGGATAGCACTCTACCACTTAAGCCACAGAGCCACTACAGGCTTTTTCTAGTGATGTGCCACTGAGGATTCAAAGCCAGGTTTTCAAACATGCAAAGCACTCTACCGCTAAGACCCATTCCCAGCACTGCACTTCAGGTTTCTTTCTTTCTTTTCTTGTAAGTTGGAGGAGTTGAAGTCTGGGCCTGGGTGCTGTCACTCAGCTCTTCAGCTTAAGTGGAGAGCTCTACCACTTGAGCTACAGAACCCATTCAGGTTTTCTGTTGGTTCACTGTAGATAACCATCTCTAGGAATCTCCTGCTCAGGCTGGCTTTGGACCATGATCCTGTGCTCTCAGCCTGCTGAGTAAGTAGCTAGGATGATAAGCATGAGTCACGGACACCCAGCTTCTACTTCAAGTTTCTAAGTGGTGAATAGGAGATGATAATGTCATGGGACCTTTTGTGTGTGGGATAGTATTGAACCCAGATCCTCAGCTTCCTGAGCAGGCAGGATGATAGACCTCAGCTAAAGACACCTAAGCTGTGACACTTTGCTGCAAGGGGTTCCTTGGCTCGGCACGGTAGAGTGTTAGCCATGAGCATAAGAGGAAAATCTGTGTCTAGGCTCTGAGTTCAAGGTTCATGATGGAGAAAAATAAACCAAAACAATTGTCTGCAGAGACACCTCAATAGAGTTCAGTACATACATAAATTTGGCCTTGCCTTGGGAAATATCTGTGCCTCAAGTTTCTCACCTGCACAATCATCTTACTTGTGGAGCTCTAACCAGGATCAGATGAAAGAATACACCCCGTGAAGGACTCAGCACCCAGCACCCCAGGAAGGACTCTTCATATATATGAAGGACTCTTCATATCCCTCAAGCTGTCATTAGAATTAGGATGTTTTCATCAGTATTTCCATTCCTTCAGAAACATGTCACGAACCACACAAGTTCACATCTAACGGTTTAGACAGGTGGTTAGTCGGGGTTGGGGGGAGAGAAAGGGTCATCAGACTCAGGGTTTGCACTCATAGGGTTGTGGGTACTGTCCTAAGATCTTTTCCTCAAGGGTAGAGCTCTACCACTTTGTGCCTCAGCTCAGAGTCTCACAGACTTCTTGCCAGGACTGAGTTTTCAACCCACCACCTGAGCAGCTAGGGTGAGTAAGCAGCATCTGGTTCGATGGAATTGGTTTGCAGCTGTTAACCTCTGGCTGTCAGGATAGATGGCAGCTGTTATCTTCAGATTCCCAGCTTGCTCTGTCATGAAGTATTTAATGCCCTTGCCTTGTATACTTGCAGTTAGAACCTTCTAACTTTTCTTTGGTGCTTGAGTGACAGCACCACTTCCGGCTTTTCTGTGCATGTGATAGTGTGGAGACAAACCCAGGGTTTCATACCTACTAGGCAAGCACTATACCACTGAGAACCAGGAGTGACAAGTGTAGAAATATATATATATATATATATATATATATATATATATATATATATATATATGTATAAAATAAGAAAAATATCTGTATATTATTAAATTACATATCCTATATTACTATCAATTATACATAATTAAATTATTCCTTCATTTCTCCTTGTTGAAAATATAATAAAATATTAATTGAAAATTAGTCAATGTACTATGATTATTGTTTTTAAGTTTAAAATATAATCATACACTAATTACTAATGTAATTGTTACTTTTACAACATTCCATTCATATGGATGTATGTCAGAATACGTTTCTTAGGATCTCCCGCCATTCGTAGGTGGCGGTCCCAGATTTTGAACACTGGGCCTAGGTTGCTGGTTTTGGCTATGGCTTGCCTGATAGCCCACCAAACTTCAGCAGTATAAGGTCACATACTCTTTCTGGGCCCTTTCATTTAGACCCAGTATGGTCACAATACAAAGGAAAAAAACAAAGTAAAACCGCCTTCTGGAACTTCCCAATTTTAGGCTTATTCTCACCCCCCCTTTTTCTTTTTTTCTTTTTTGTTGTTTGTGGCGCCAGAAATCTGGGTCTGGACACTGTTCCTCAACTATTCATCTCAAGATTAGTGTTCTACCACTTGAGCCATAGCACCAATTCCAGCTTTTTTCTGCATATGTGGTGCTGAGGAATCAAGCCCAGGGCCTTATGCATGCAAAGCAAGGAATCTACTACTGAGCGAACTTCCCTGCCCCACTCCTTTTTTTTTTTTTTTATCAGTCCCGAGATTTGAACTTGGGTCATAGGATCTCAGAATGGGCTGTGGGTTCATTGGCTGCACCCCAGCCTAGGGTGATCGAACCTGAGGCAGAATTGCCACAAGATGAGTTCAAGCCCCGGCCCTGAAAAAAATAAATTAAGGCCATGGCTTAGAATTTACTCCATTTTTCTGGCAGGCCTGGATTTGAACTCAGGGTCTGGGAAACTCTGTGACACTGTGGGGGAAGGGAAGTTCACTGTTGTTGAAGACAAGAATTTCAGACCAGTTTCCAGGCCTGAATTTAAGCACCAACACTGGAAAAATTAATATTCATATATGTGATCTTTTTACATACATGGGCTTACTCCATTTGACATTCATTACCCTTATTTATTCATTATTTATTTTATTTAGTATTACTACATACATAACATTTATTTCATTCATTACACCTTATCACATGCATATATTTGAATATGGATTATACTTCATACTGAGACCCAGGATTTTTACAGAGAAGGAAAAAAAATGTGTCAAAGTAGGCAGGATGACAGATATCAGCCACAGATGCCTAGACTGTAACACTTTTGTAAGGGTTTCCTTGGGTCCCCTTGGTAGGGTGCTAACCATGAGCCCAACAGGGAAGGGTCAGTAGCTAGGCCCTGAGTTTAAGGTTCATGAGCGAGAAAAATAAACCAAAACAATTGTCTGCAGGAGAAAACTCACTAGAGTTCAGTACATACATCATTTTGGCCCTGACATGGGGACATATCTGAGCCTCAAGGTTCTCATCAGTACAATAATCTTTGGAGCTCTTACAAGGACCAGATGAAAGAATGTACTCAGTACACCATTCCTCATATAAGACTCATGACAGAGCTGTATCCCACACACTGTCATTAGAATTAGGGTGCTTTCATCAATGTTACCAAACTACACAAAGTTCACATCAAATGATTTAGAGGGGTGGGTTTTTTGTAGGGGAGTGGTGAGTCAGCCACGGGGATTACACTGAAAGTTTGGGGGCACAGTCCTAAGATCATTTGCTCAAGGCTAGAGATCTACCACTTTGAGCCACAGCTCAGAGTTTTGCAGACTTCCTGTCAGGACTGGATTTTAAAACCACCAGTGTCTGATCTCAGCCCTCCAGTATCTTGGATGACAGGGCTGAGCGAGTCAGAAGCATCTGGTTCTAATAAAAGACCCCGAATAGCAAAAACGCGCCTCAACAGAAAGAACACTGCTGGAGGAATATCAATACCAAATTTCAAACTCTACTATAAAGCCATAGTAATCAAAACAGCTTGGTATTGGCATAAGAACAGACCTTAGGACCAATGGAATAGAATTGAAAACCCAGAAATGAACCTACAGACCTATAGCCATCTAATCTTCGATAAGGAAGCTAAAACAATAGAATGGAAGAAAGACAGCCTCTTCAGTAAATGGTGCTGGCAAAATTGGTTAACTACATGTAGAAAACTAAAGCTAGATCCTTATATATCACCCTGCACCAGAATCAACTCCAAATGGATCAAAGACCTTGAACTCAAAGCAGACACTCTGAAAACATTACAGGATGGAATAGGAGAAACATTAGGTCTCCTTGGCTCAGGCCGAAATTTTCTGAATAGAGACCCGGAAGCACAACAAATCAAAGAAAGGTTGGACAAATGGGATTGCATACGGTTGCAGAGCTTCTGCAGGGCAAATGACATAGCTAGCAAGATCAATAGAAAGCCCACCGATTGGGAGAGGATCTTTACTAGCCATACAACGGACAAGGGTCTCATATCTAAAATATACTTGGAACTCAAAAAATTAAACCACCCAACAACAAATCCTCAAAGAAACAACTGCCCAATAAATAAGTGGGCGAAAGACTTAAAGAGAAGCTTCTCTGAAGAAGAAAGAAGGATGGCCAATAGACACATGAAGAAATGTTCAACATCCCTAGCCATAAAAGAAATGCAAATCAAAACAACATTGAGATATCACCTCACTCCAGTTAGAACAGCAAAAATCAAGAACTCTAACAACAACAGATGCTGGAGGGGATGTGGACAGAAAGGAACCTTACTTCATTGTTGGTGGGAATGTAAACTTGTTCAACCACTTTGGAAAGCAGTATGGAGGTTCCTCAAAATACTTCACATAGATCTCCCCTATGATCCAGCAATCCCACTTTTGGGCATTTACCCAAATGTTTACAAACAAGACCACACTAAAGCTACCAGCACAACTATGTTTATTGCAGCATTATTTACCATAGCTAAGATATGGAACCAACCCAGATGCCCTTCAGTAGATGAATGGATCAAGAAAATGTGGTATATATACACAATGGAATTCTATGCCTCCATCAGAAAGAATGACATTTCCCCATTTGTTAGGAAATGGAAAGGCTTGGAAAAAATTATATTAAGTGAAGTAAGCCAGGCCCAAAGAAGCATAGGTCCCATGGTTTCCCTTATTTGCAATATCTAGTATAGGTATGAGTCAAGCGGAAAAGGTCAGATAATGTGATGTTAGGAAAATGAACCCTTAAATATGTATTTTAATGTTTTCGTTTCTTTCATGCATATGTTTCTAACGCATTTATAAGATTATTTCTTTGTTGCTTTGTATGTCCCTCCCCCACAGTGTAACCCCCGCTTTCACTATATTTGATGTCAGTATAAAATGTGGAGGAGATGGGGGCAAAAAAGTCGTTTAAGGATTCAGGTGGACCTGTTGCAACAATGAGAAGTACAAAATGTCATGTCAAAACCAGCTTTACAATGTCGGTGGGGGGGGGAGGGGGGTATAATTAGGTGGGGGGAGGGGGGAGGCTGGGAAGGGAGGTGAAGGGTAAACAAAGGAGGAGGCTGCAATGCTTGGTAAGAAATGTATGCATTATCCTGCCCATGTAATTGTAGCCCCTCTGTACAGTATGTTCTCAAATAAAATAAAATAATATTAAAAAAAAAGAAAGATATTAAAAAAAAAAAAAGAAGCATCTGGTTCTGTGTACCTGGGTTGCAGCAGTTTACCTTTGGCTAAGTCAGGTTACATGGCAGCTCACATCACCAGACTCCTAGCTTGCTCTACAATGATGTATTTGCAGTCCTATTCTTATATCTTTGCAGTCAGAACATTCTATTGTTTTGTTTTGGTGCCAGACCTGCATCTTGAGTAAGTGTCTAGAAACAGTCCCTAATCTTTTAAGCTCAAAGCTAGTACTCGACTGTTTGAGCAACAGCATGACTTCTGGATTTTTCTGTGCAAGTGGTAGTGAGGAATGGAACCTAGGACTTTGTACATACTCAGTGAGCACTCTAACACTGACCCCCAGGAGTGACAATTGTATAAACAGATAAATTTGTAGATTGGTAGATAGAGATAGATGGCTCAGTGGTAGAACGCTTGCCTTGCAGGCCTGAGGTCCTGGGTTCGATTCCTCAGCACCACATAAGTAAAAAGAAAAAAGCCAGAAGTGGTGTTGTGGCCCAAGTGGTAGAGTGCTAGCCTTGAGCTGAAGAGCTGAGGGACAGTACCCAGGCCCAGAGGTCAGGCCCTATGACCGGACCCATAAAAAAAGAAAATTAGTCAATGTAGAGTAATTGTTGTGTATAGTTTTAGAATATAATCATATACCAACTACTAATTTAAATGTTACTTTTATAACATTCTATTTGTACGGATGTATATCAGAATGAATTTCTTAGAACTTCCCACCATTCATTAGTGGCAGTTCCAAGACTGGACCTCCAGGTCTAAGTTGCTTGTTTCAGCTTTGGCTTCCCTAATAGCCCACCAAACATTAGCAATGCAATGTCACGTACACATTCTGGGGCTTGTCATTTAGACCCAGATGGTCACAATACAAAGGAAAAAAAAATAAAACAACCTTCTTGAACTTCTCAGTTTCATCCTTGTCCTTTTTATTGTTTTTTTTTTTTTTTCTGTCAGCTCCAAAATTTGAAGTAGGGTCGTAGGATCCAGTGAGCAGCTGTGGCAGAGATGCAAAGACCTGAGTTCAAGCCCTGTGCTAGGCCATAAAAAAAGTAATAACAATAAGACACTGGCTAGGAAATTGCATCATTTTTCTAGCAGGCCTGGGATTTGAACTCAGGGTCTGGGTAACTCTGTGACACTATGTGTGAAGAGGAAAACTCACCATCATTAAAGACAAGAAATTCATGGGGCTGGGAAGGTGGCTCAGTGGTAGAGTGCTTGCCTTGCATGCATGAGGCCACTGGTTCAATAACTTAGCACCACATAAGCAGAAAAAGCTAGAAGTGGCACTGTAGCTCAAGTGGTAGAGTGCTCGCTCACCTTGAACTGAAGAGCTGAGGGACAGTGCCCACGCCCAGATTTCAGACACCATGACTGGCAAAAAAAAGAAAAGGAAAGAAAAAAGAAATTCAGACCAGTTCCCAGGGCATGAATTGAAGCCCCAGCACAGGAAAAGATAATATTCATATATATGAGATCTATTTACATACATAGGTTCTACTGCACATGACATTTATTACCCTTATTTAGTATTGTTACACATATAACATTTCCTTTATTATATCATATCCCATAGGATATATTTGCATATGGATTATACATCCTATTGAGACCCAGGACTTTCACAGAGAAGAAAAAAAATGTGTCAAATTGGCTTCTTACTCCACAAATAAATTTTTGGCCAGCTGGAATTTCAACTCATCCTACATTGCCCAATCCATAAATGGGGTACAGTCTTAGCACAACAGCCTCCGGCAAACTGAGCATCCAGGAAATTCTGATGAACTGTGATCAAAATGTGCTCAAAAATGTGTAGATTGATATTATATATATATATATATATATATATATATATATATATATATATACCTGCACCTATATGTGTATATATATATATATATATATATATATATATATATACAAACACTTACAAAGAGGGAATGTGAAGATGTTATTAAATTATATATATGTTAGAACCAATTATTAGTTACTAAATTATGACTCCATTTAATGAGGTATCATGGTTGAATACTTACAACAGAATTAAAAATTAGTCAATATCCTTAATCATACCTTGGTGCTAGAATGAAGATTTAAATCCAATAATTTTTGTGTGGCATTCTAAAATAGAATCATGAATTAACTGCAAATTTAATTATTACTTTTATAACATTCAATTAGCATTCATCAGGATCTCCCTCCATTTGTGGGTGATAGACATAGCATTCGAATTCCAGGCCTGGCTAGGTTACTTTGAATGCAAAACATTGGAATGACACCATGAAGATTTCAGATTGTCATGATTAAAAAAGAGAACAACAAGAAGAAAAGAAAGCCAGGTGTCAGTGGCTCCTGCCTATAAACCTAACTAATCCTGAGGCTGAGATGTAGAGAATGCCAATTTGAATTCATCCGGGGCAGGAAAGTCCACAACACTCTTCTTTTTCAAACAGATCACAGGGGAAAAAAAATATGAGTGGGGCTGTGGTTCAAGGGCAGAGTGCTATCCTTGAGCAAAAGGAGCTCAGGGACAGGGCCTAGGCTCAAAGTACAAACCTGGACCTGCCTAAACCCCCACCCCCAAAAAAGGAGGCAATAACTCCATGTCTCTGTGTATGGATGGATGATGTATGGATGATGGGCATTCAGCAGGTTGCCCATGCTCATGTCCTTCCCTCAACCTGGGCAAGTCCTCAGAGAGTCCTAAGTCTGAGCCAGCAGCTTGAACAAAGCATCCTTCTCTGCCATTTAATAACTGAAGCCCCGCCAGCTTTGCCTGGGCTGTGCAACAAGTGCCTTATGTTCTGGTTGAGATGTCCCATCGGGACACCGAGCAGCCAGCCACTGCCTCCAGGGAGACCACAGGTCCTAGGCTGTAGGAGTTGTCAAAGGTTCTGGCTCCATATTCTCTATCCCTCTGTTAAATGTGAGCCTACTCCTCTGGGGCCTGGTGGCTATTCCTCATTCACCATTCTCATTGCCGAGTCACAGGTTGTTCCCAAATCTTGGCAAAGATATGAAGTAGCAAGCGATTTCTGCACCAAAAGGGATAAGCCAATAAAGCCCACCCTCATAGTTCCTGTCAGAAGTGAGCCTTGAGCTGCGAATGTGGCTTAGTGGTAGAGTACTTACCTAGCACACAGAAAGGCTTGGGTTTGATTCCGCAGGATCACAGAAACAGAAAAAGCCAAAAGTGGCACTGTGGCTTAAGTGATAAGAGTGCTAGCCTTGACCAAAAGAAACTCAGGAACATGCCCAGAGTCTGAGTTCAAGCCCCAAGACTGGCAAAAAAGTGAGCCTGGTGAGACATATTCTTCTGGTACTCATAGGAGGGCCAAGGTTAGAGGTAAGAGATAGGGTAGAGGACAGTTGCTGGTGGCTCACACCTGTAATCTTAGCTACTCAGGAGGCTGAGATCTGAGGATCACAATAGCAAGCAGGAAAGTCTATATGAGACACTTTTCTCCTATTAAACACCCCAAAAGTCAGAAGTAGAGCTGTGGTTCAAGTAATAGAGTGCTAACCTTGAGCACAAAACCTCAGGGATAGCATCCAGGTCATGAATTCAAACCCTAGGACTGGCATGAACACACACACACACACACACACACACAAACCAAGCTAGAGCATTTGCCAGTCAGCCTGCACAAGTTCCATCTCTAGCAACTCAATATTTAAAAAAAAGAGGGAGAAGGGAATGAAAAACTTGCTCCTGGAGGTGGTATAACCAGTGCCAAAATTCCAGTGGAGTTCTAAGATGTGGAACAAGATAGAGAGCCTCAGGCAGAAGGTACAAACTGCACAAAGTTTCTTGAGTTGTGGTGTAGAATAGGTGGTGTGGGTGGAATGAAGGTTCTGAGGCTTCACACAAGTCCGGTAATACATTCAAGGCTGGGTCAAGGCTTGTATTTGATCCACAGGGAGGGCAGAGGGTGGAAGTCCCAGAATGGGGCCCAGGGGGAAGATTAGCTTGGCTTTTCAAGATGGACCCCAGCCATTTCCTGTGGCTGGTAGCCTTTTTTTCACAGCTCCTGACCCTCAGGCCTCCTTTCCATGGAGGAGTCAGGGCAAATGCACGGAAGAACACTTGCTTAAGACAAGGTTCTATTTTAATGTTTTCGTTTCTTTCATGCATGTGTTTCTAACGCATTTATAAGATTATTTCTTTGTTGCTTTGTATGTCCCTCCCCCACAGTGTAACCCCCGCTTTCACTATATTTGATGTCAGTATAACATGTGGAGGAGATGGGGACAAACAAGTCGTTTAAGGATTCAGGTGGACCTGTTGCAACAATGAGAAGTACAAAATGTCATGTCAAAACCAGCTTTACAATGTCGGTGTGGGGGGGGAGGGGGGTATAATTGGGTGGGGGGAGGGGGGTAAAATTGGGTGGGGGGAGGGGGGAGGCAGGGAAGGGTAAGTGAAGGGTAAACAAAGGAGGAGGCTGCAATGCTTGGTAAGAAATGTATGCATTATCCTGCCCATGTAATTGTAGCCCCTCTGTACAGTATGTTCTCAAATAAAATAAAATACAATTAAAAAAAAAAAAAGAAAAGGTTCTAGGGGGCTGGGAAGGTGGCTCAGTGGTAGAGCGCTTGCCTTGCATGCATGAGGCCCTGGGTTCGATTCCTCAGCACCACATAAGCAAAAAAGAAAAAAGCCGGAAGTGGCGCTGTGGCTCAAGTGTTAGAGCGCTAGCCTTGAGCTGAAGAGCTGAGGGACATCGGCCAGGCCCAGAGTTCAGGCCCCACGACTGGATCCAAAAAAAAAAAGAAAAGTTTCTAGCCCAATGCTACTAGTGGCTCAACCCATATAAATCCTAGCTACTGAAAAGACTGAGATCAGAAGTTGTGGGTCAAAGTCAGCTCAGGGGAGGAAAGTTAGTGAGACTTTTCTTGCCGATGTACTACCAGAAATGGAGCTGTGGATCAAGTGCTAGAGTGCCAACCTTGAGGCAAAAGTTAAAGAGACCGGAGCCTAGAACCTAAGTTCAAGCCCCAGTACTGGCACATAAAAAATAAAGCTTTCAGGAGTTCCGAGTCCACTGTGGTGAAAGTCTAAATCAGTTGGGTGCTGGTGGCTCATGCCTATCCTCCTAGCTCATCAGGAGGCTTAGATCTGAGGATCGTCGTTCAAAGCCATCCTGAGCAGCAAAGTAGAGGAGACTCTGATCTCCAATGAACCACAGGAAAACTGGAAGTGGTACTGTGGCTCAATTGGTCAGTTGAAGAGCTGAAGGGACACTGCCCAGGCCCAGAGTTCAAGCCCCACCTGGCCTGCATGAACCTCACTCTGTGGCTCTAGGCAGAGTAATTTCCAGTGGACTGCTAAGGGTCTCCCAATATCTAGGTGTCCTACAAGTCTTGAAAGCAGCCTCTTTGGGAGCCTTTTTCTATAGAGCGGGCCAAAGTATCAGACAACGGTCTAGCCTTGGGGCACTGAGGTCATCAGCCAGGTCATCAGAATGGCATCTGTCATGGGTGCAGTGTGGATCTGAGCAGTAAATCAACATTTCAGACCAGGTTTCTGGGCCAGGAGGGGCAAGAGTTGCAAGATGGCACAGCAGGTAATGCCTACTCACGGGGGCAAATTTGTCAGGCACACCTTAGGTGGGTGTTGAGTTGGGCTCATGAAAGGCTTGTTGGCTCAGGAATCCACAGCTGGCCGTCTGCTGATTGTAGCAGTGGGTATCCCAGGAGTCCCAGGGCTCAGAGGCCTGCTTTCCTCACCAATGTTCAGCGGCAGATGAAGGTCTGCAATCATGCATTGAGTATAAACGAGCATCCATCGTGTTCTTCCCTTGGTCCTGTACCCTATGCATGGATGGAAGTGCAGGTTCCATAGAACTTATTGCCATGGCCCAGAACCCTCAGCCCAAGAAGGAGTTGGGGAGAAATAAATTACATGTCGAGAGTTTACTATGACTATGCCTCTGGACTGCCCCCAGTTCTAGCTCAGCTCATCATTACCACCTTCTTGTGTGTATGTCTGTGTGTGTGTGTGTGTGTGTGTGTGTGTGTGTGTGTGTGTGCATGGGCACATCTTAGTACTTGGGCTTGAACTCAGAACCCGGGCTCTTTTTTCATTCAAAGCTAGCAATTCTACCACTTGAGTCACAACTTTTCTTCCAGCTTTCAGGTGGTTATTTGAAGAGGAGAGTCTCACACACTTTAGAAAAGTGAGCTGGTGATAAGAAATGTACTCATAATCTTGCCCATGTAATTGTAACCCCTCTGTACAGTATTTTCACAATAAAAGATGCTATTGATACAAAAAAAAAAAAGAAAAAACAAAGTGACGTGGGCTGCCTCTGAATGCCAATCCTTAGATCTCAGCCTCCTGAGGAGCTAGGAATGTGAGAGCATGAGCTATTAACATCTGGCCACATTTTCCTTCTTGGCTAAGACAGTGTACCTCTCTCCCAGCCTAGCACCCATTTATACCTAACCTTCTTCCCCCTCTCCCTACTCCTCCAGGCTTCAGAGGAAACGTACCCTCCCCTGAGGACATAGAAATTGGATGCTTGAGAGTTTTGAGCTTTATGTTCTCCACACAGTTAAGGGCTGCTGGGAGCTGATGTGGAGATCAGAGATCTAGGCCAAGGTAAGTAGATAGCTGTTCGAACAGAAGACAGTATGAAGAGACATCCTTGCAGCTGGATGCCAGTGGCTCATGCCTATAATCCTAGCTAATCATGGCTGACACTTGAGGATCAAGCAAGATTCAAAGGTAGCCTGGGCAGACTGTTATCTGCAATGAATCACCAAAACGGTGGGAAGCAGAGCTACTGGAGTACAAGAGGTAGAGCACCAACCTTGTGCAAACAAGCTAAAGGATACCACCTAGGCTCTGAGTTCGAGCCCTGGTAAACACACACACACACACACACACACACACACACACACACACACACACACACACACACACACACAAACATCCTTAGCAGGTGCCAGGGGCTCATACCAGCAATCGTAGCTACTCAAGAGGCTGAGCTCTTAAGATGGCAGTTTGAAACTAGCCCAGGCATGAAAGTTCGTGAGATTCTTATATCCACTAAAATACTAAAAAGATGAAATGTGACCGGTGGATCAAGTGATAGAGTGTTAGATTTGAGCAAAGGAAGCTCAGTGCCTAGGCCCTGAGTTCCAGCTCTAGAGTTTTTTTTTAAAGACACATTTTGCCCCCCCCCCTTAGGCCATCAATCCAGATTTTGGTCATCCTAGATCTCACTTCCACTCCTGCCATATCTACAGCACCACCACAAGTGGCCTGTTTCTGGCGAGCTCTGGGTTAAGAAGTGAATGTACACAAGGGGGGCATACCTAGGTCAAGGCTAATGCCCCAGAACATTGAGGTATTGGCCATACCAGTCTCTCCTCCCCCAATTCCCTGGTCCTGGAATCTAAAGTCTGTGCCTCTGTAATCTGGGCATCCAGAATTCTCTAGAAGGATTGGAGAGGCCCAGATGGGGCTGGAAGATAGACTTGCCTGCGATAAAGTACTTGGACATTTCCTAAGTACCAACAGATATTTCCAAGCCACCTTGGCCTCACCTCCAATGTAGCCTGGAATCTTCCTTGCTTGGGCAGCCTTCAGTCCGCTATCAAGCTGCAGTTGGCCAGAGCCACCGGCAACCCCCTTCCCTCACTCCACTACCAGCCTGCTGAGAGGGACATGCAGCCAGAGGTCTAGCTGAGGAAAAGGGCAGGACATCCCATGTCTGAGTTCCCCACCCAGAGACAGGCAAGGCTCTATTGCAGCTAGCCCAGCAGATGCAGAATCCCCTGCAGGAGGCCAAAGATTTGGACAGCTGGACTTGGGCCCCAAAGAAAAGTTGAACTCAGGTCTCTGGCCATTTAGGACTCATGGTAGACCCTGTTAGGAGGCTAAAGGCAAGGTCGATGTGGAGGAGGGGCACCATCCGAGGTGAGAAAGAGGCAGACAGGCACCCAGGAACGGGACAGAGAAAGATGAGGGAAACACACACACACACACACACACACACACACACACACACACACACACACACACACACACAAATATGGCACTGGTGTCTCACACCTGTCATCCTAGCTACTCAGGAGGCTGAGGTCAAAGCCAGCCAGCACAGAAATGCCTGTGAGGCTCTTATCTCCAATGAACCACCAAATAGCAAGAAATGGAGCTGCAGCTCAAGTGTTAGAGCACTAGCTTTGAGCACAGAAGCATAGGAACTTCACGTAGACCCTGAGTTCAAGGCCCAGGTCTTCTACATCCAAACTCACAGACACACACACACAGACAAAAGACACACGAACACACAGACACACCCAGTGGTAGCCCAAAGCCTCAGCAGTCCCTGAGCACCCTGAACTTTCCACCCCAGAGAAGATGGCTCTACCATCATCAGACCAACTGCAGACAAAACTCAGAGCCTCTCACATGTCTGGAATGGTTCACAACATATCATCGCATTTCTACTGTACACACTGTTATGCAGAAAATTCAGCTACCTTTTATTTGGTTGTAGGTTATGGGGTTTGAGCTTTGGGCCTGCCAGCAGGCCCTCAGCTGTTCAGATGAAGGTGTGCGCTCCACTACTGGTGCCACAACACCACATCCAATTTTCTGGTGGTTCATTGGAGGTAAAGTCTCACAGACGTTCCTTCCCAAGCTGGCTTTGAACAGTGATCCTCAGATCTCAGCCTCCTGAGTAGCTAGGCTGACAGTTATGAGCCACTGGCAGCGCCAGGCTACACCCAACTTTTTTTTTCTTCAGCTCTTTTCTTTCTTTCTTTTTTTATTGTGAAAATCCTGTACAGAGGGATGACAATTACATGGGCAAGATAAGGAATACATTTCTTATCAAGCATTGTAGCCTCCTCATGTAGCCACCTTCTTATACCAAGGGAAAACCCAACTCATCAAGACACAAACCAAATGTAACCCTACACTTCAGACTTGGTCACCAGCATGCAAACCATTCTTCCATGGATGGAGAGCATATAATTGACACTACCATCCGACACCTGCTCCCATTCACCCACTCCCTGCCTACCACAGGCCATGACCTCTGGAGTTCTTGGTAAGGCACCACCCACCCTGCTATGGCTTCACACTGTGGTAAACCTGGAGAGTTATTAGAAATGTCTGTACAGTGAGGCCAGCACCTAGTCTCACAGCCATAGCAACCATAGTACTTCACTATCTCTTGCAAGCAAAGAAGGGGTGTCTTTCTTTCTTGTTTGTTTTTTTGTTTTTGCTTTTGCTTTTTGGTTGAGGGGCTTGAACTCAGGGCTTGGGTACTCTCCTTGATGTCTAATTTTCCTCAAAGCCAGTGCTCTACCACTTGAGCCACAGTGCCACTTCCGGTTGGAGATTGGAGATGAGGTTCTGGTGGGACTTTCCTGCCTGGGCTATGAAATGAGAGCCTCTGGAACTCAGCCTCCTGAGTGGCCAGCATGACAGGTGTGGGATGACAGGCATGAGCCACCGGCTCATAGCTTAAGGTGTCAAGTCCTTCAGAATGTCCACCTAGTCCTCCTCTAGACACTACCACCTAGACACACCTCTACCTCCCTCAGGGACAGCAAAGGGATGCTACAATCTGGGTGAAGCCATGGGGATTAAAGGGCCCCCTCCACATCACTAACCCCCTTTATCCTCCCATCTGCCTCCTGCAGATTGCCTGGTCTTCCAGGGCAGATCAGACGCCCAAAGAGTTCTTGGGCCTGCCCTATGTCCCCCTGCCCCACCCAAATGATACCTGAGGACTTCTGGGTCCAGCTGCTCCATGTCCTCGTGGAAGACATTAGGAGGGTTGCTGACAAGCGGGCCCAGGGGTACCCAGGGCAGAAGGACTGTCCAGCTCCCCTCTGTCAGAGGAGACACAAAGCACAGATGGATCTACTAAGAGCTTCAGGGCATAGCCATCCACTTGTCACAAAGGTCACTGGGAGAACTGTTTTATGGTGACAGCCCTGGGGCCTGACCTCATGGCCTGGCACTGTCCCTAACTTGCTTTGTCTCCAGGGGAGTGCTCTTACACCTGAGCCACCATGCCACTTCCAGATTTTTCTGTGCATGCAGGACCTAGGAATCGAACCCATGCTTTCCTGTGTGCTAAGCGAGCCCTCCACCTCTGAGACAAAATCCCAGCCCTAGATAGCTGTTCTTCTGTGAAGCCTCAGGCCTGTCTTGGGACAGTTTCGCACATCTATACCAAGTCTCTCACCAGCAGCCCTGGCTGGAAATGAACACGCTCTGCTATGTTGCCCATCATCTGCAGCACCTTTGTTCTCTGTGCGTCTTTCAGATCCTCCTTGTTAAGCAAGACCCCCTTTTCAAGTGCTGTCTCCAAGAAGCCCTTTCTGATCACCTTGGAAAAGCTGGAGGCTCTCCGCTGTGCAGGCTGCCAGCCTTGTCAGACTCTGCCTTCCAGCCAGTGTGGGTTGAGAATGCATGAATGGGAAGGCTTGGATTCCACCACCGGATTTGTGAAGGCCCTGATACACCACCCAGGGGCAGGTGTTGTATCACACTCCGTGAGAGGGGGCTCAAAGCTTGGGCAATCTGTGGGGAAAAAGACAGGACCATTTCTTTGTGTGGGCTTGAACTGAGGATCTGGGAGCTGTCTTTCTGAGTTTTGTTGCTTAATGCTGGTGCTCTACCACTTGAGCCACAGCACCACTTCTAGCTTTTAGGTGGTTCTATGGAGAGTAGAGTTTCATGGGCTTTCCAGCTTATGGCTGGCTTCAAACTGTGATCCTCAGTTCTCAGCCTCCCGAGTAGCCAGGATGATAGGCATGAGCCCGAACCCCAGGTGATGGGCACCAAAGGCTTTTTGTTTTTTTTTGTTCCTGTTTATCTCCTGTCAACTAGCAAGCCCAAGTTAAAATAATCATTACAGGGGATCAAATTCCTCTCCTAGGTCAGTTAATCCAAGGAGATAAAGTGTCTTTGGAAAAGGCTAGTCTCAGTTGGATTAGGGGTATTTCTGTGTGTGTGTGTGCGTGAGTGTTGGGAATACCTACCCTCATCTCTGTGGTGCCTCATCCTCCCAGCAGGGAGAGCATCCAGGATCCTCACCCCAAGGGAGGTGGATGGGGCAGGGTACCTAAGGTCACAACCAGGGGGATGATCTGAATTCTGTCCTGCAACCTAAGCCTGGACAGATGAAGGAGAGAAGGTGAGGGTTAGGGAAACATGAAAGGGAGCCCCTTTCCTTTGGCTACATGTACCAGCAAGAAACCTGAATACATCTTTCTTGGAAGTCAGATAAAAGGTGTACAATGTTCATTTATTTCATGATTGTGTTAGTCCTAGGGCTTGGATTCAGGGCTTGGGTGTTATCCCTGAGCTTCTTTTTTTCAAGGCTGAGGCTCTACCACTTGAGCCACAGCACATCTGGCTTTTTGTGTGTGTTTTTGGGGAGGGAGGTGGTTTATGGGAGATAAGATTCACACGTACTTTCCTGCCTGGGTTACTCTGAGTCACAAAGATCAGAGCTCAGCCTCCCAAAGTGCTAGGATGGTGGGTGGGAGCCATGAGCTCCTGACCGCCACCATCCATTTATAATCCCTTAAACCCAAGGCCAGGCCACCCATACTACACCTCCTTTTTGGGAGTAGGAAGCAGACATGAGTGGGATTGATACTTCAACAGCCTACCTATCTTTGAGCATTGTTCTGGGTCAGTCTGATGGAGGCTTCGTCCTTATCCACAGCAATGATTTGGCTCTGTCACAAGAACAAATGTTCCCTGGGAGGAATCAGGTCTGGGGTCTCTCCTCTGAACCCGCCACCCTAACCAAAACAACACTCCCCAGCAAAGGGTAGTACACACAGAGTGTTTTTATTGTCTTAGAGCCAAGGTCTTGTCAGATAAGTGGGGGTATAGGTCAGAGGCCTGGGATTGTGCTGGGCAGGGGGACAAGGTGACACTTTCTCATCCACTTTCCTCCAATGGTGTAGCAGAGTGATGTGGGGAAGGACTCATGGGATGGACAATGAATAATCATCATGGTCTAGCCAGGGCACAGAGGGGCTTACCTCATGAAGCTGCTTCAACAGGCTGAGCAAAACAGCTCCTGAACCACAGCCCACCTCCAGAATGAGAGGGCCACCTTGCGTTCCAGCCTCATGGGGATGCTGGGCCAACTCCTCCAACACTCATTCTACCAATTCCTGAGAGAGAGAGAGAGAGAGAGAGAGACAGAGACAGAGACAGAGACAGAGACAGAGACAGAGACAGAGACAGAGACAGAGACAGAGACAGAGACAGAGACAGAGACAGACAGACAGAGAAAGAGACAGAGACAGAGACAGCGACAGAGTTCCAGAATTACACTTAAGCCAGATGCCGATGGCTCAAACCTATAATCCTAACTACACAGGAGTCTGGGATGTGAAGATCTTGGTTCATAGCTGGCTTGGGAGGAATGCCTGTGAGAATCTTATCCTCAAAGAACTAACAGAAAATGGGAAGTGATGCTGTGACTCCTGTGGTAGAGCGCTAGCCTTTATCTGAGGAGCTCAGGGACAGCATCCAGATCCAGAATTCAAGCCCCACAAATGACAAGAAGTGGACTTCCCATCACAAGAAATGGACTGAATAACACCCACTGTCCTAGGAAGCATGGCAGAGAAATCAGGCCAAGATTCCTTTCAGCTGGTAATCATGAATAGGTCACCTGGCTTCTCCATGACTCATTTTCCCCAGCTGGAAAAATGAATAGAGTGAAGGATCCCTACCTCATGAGGATAGGGTAATGAGAGACAGCCATGTTTTGTTTCATAATCCCACACCTGTTGCATGATTAATAACAGAACCCATCTGAGCCCTTTCCCAGCAACTTCCTGTCATATGCTCACAGAATTGATGAGAAATATATCTGACACCTGCTCCCTCTGTTCCTGGCTCTGCTCCAGAGATCCCTCTGTATTAGTCCCTTATTTCCTCACAACTGTCCCATGAGGAGACTGAGGTCCGATGGTTGACATCCAACCCAGAGCTTTACCTGTGGTCAAGAATCGGCTGCTGTGAACTAAGAGTTTGAACAATCCGTCTAATGCGAGGAATGAGCTGGGCGATAAATATCTACCAGCCCCCTCCTCCCCACACACATACACACAACACATGTCCATCCTCCTTTGCAAAGATGTTTTACTTTCTTTCTTTTGATTGGTTGTGGGTCTTGAACTCTGGGCCTGGGTTCTATCCCTGAGTTCTTCAGCTCAAGTCCAGCACTCTACTACTTGAGCCACAGCACCACTTCCGGTTTTCTGGTGCTTTATTGGAGAGAAGTGTCTGAGGGTCTTTCCTGCCCAAGCTGGCTTTTACTCTTGATCCTAAGATTCAGCTCCTGAGTACTTAGGATGACGGCCATGAGCCATTGACACACAGCCAAAGATGCATTTCTATGCTTGTCATCCTATCCCCTCAGGAGACTGAGATCTGAAGACTGCAGTTGAATGCCATCCTTGGAAGGAAAGTCATTGAGAACTCTTATCTCCAATTAAAAACCCAAAAACCTTGCAAGTGGAGCTGGAGCTCAAATGGTGGAGTGCTAGCTTTGAGCATAAAACAAGGGATGGGACCCAGGCCCTAGTTTTAAACTTTTTCTAGCATAAACCCACCCAACCAAGGGAAGCAGGTGAGCACACCGGAGCTCAAAGCTCACACATAATACTCAAGACTCACAGAATAGACCCCATCGTGCTCTGAGTCTCTAGATTCTATGCCCTAGATCATGGCAGGCTGAGATGGGACTGACCATGCACCGAGTCAGGACATACAAGTACAATCTCATACTGAGATCCCGTGACCTCATCAAGGACTCAAGATCTCTCACTGTCCTGTCTTGACACTGGGTAGTCAGTTGAGATCTAGTTATCCAACCAAAGGATATTGGAATGAATTAATTTCTCAGCCAAGGGATGCAGACTGGAGGGCTCTAGGTCCCTTTATCTGGGGAAGGAGAAAAGGGCTGATCCACCTCAGGAATGATCCTGGGTTGTGAGTATCCTCAAAGAAACAATGCAGCTCAGAGCCCAGTGCCTCTGGTTTTCTCACCAGCCTCGACCTTCAGTCTGCCCTCTCTAAATCACACATCTGCCATCTAGAGTAAAGGCTGAGCCAGCAAGGAGACCCAACTCTACCTCTGAGAATGGCAGTCATGGGGCCCTAGAGTCCCCTAGAGGAAGACTCAGAGCAACATGCGTCTGACTGTTTCCCTCATTCCCTGGCTGTCCTGTGCCAGTGGCCTGGTTTCCTCTGTCTGTGGTTGAGGAATGAACACTGGGGGTGTCATCTTCAGATTGAGCCAGCAAAAGTCCCAGTACCCAAGGATGTACTGCACAGGCATCCTGCAGTGGACGACAGCGAGGTTGTCAAGGGTGAACCTAGAGTGCCAGGACTTTTAATAGCCATGTGGCTGGGTTGAAGGCTCTATCACTGATGGTCTAGGTTGTAAGGTGAGGTCACGGCTTCAATGGCCTGACACACCTGATCTGGGATCATCCTCCCTCTTCATCTTCCTCCTTATCCCCTGCCTCCCCCCCTCTGGATATCGCACTCCCTATCCTCCCTAACGTTTGGACACTTTCTTCTCATCTGACCAGAAAATAAAGTCGGTGACACATCCTGAGCCCTAGGGTCTACCCCAGGCTGTTTCCCTCAGCAGTAAGCAAATCACTCAGATCCTGGATATCATGAAGTTGCTGAGGGGACAGTCGCTTCGTCCTACATACTGGCTTTAGGCTCTGAAACTGTCCCCACAGAGATTGTGAATGGTTGGCTCCCTTGACTCCAAACCAAGGCCTGCATGATCCCTTCTTCCTTCCTTTCCTCCTTTTCTCCCTCTATTCTTCACTCCTCTCTTTCTCTGTCCTCTCTTTGTGTCACTCCTGGGCCTTAAAATCAGAGACTGGGTACTGTCCCTGAACCTTTTTACTCAAGGTCAACAGCCTATGGCTTGAGCCACTCATCCACTTCTGGCATTTTCTTTTTGGTAGTTAGTTGGAGACAAGAGTCTTAAAGGCTTTCCTGCATGGGCCTTAAGCCTCAATCCTCCCATCTCAGCCTCCTAAGTAGCTAGGATGACAGGAGTGAAGCAATGGTATCCAACTCAAACCAAGATTTCTTCATGTTCTGTGGATCCAGCACTGGAACCTTTCATCGTGTATGACCCGCCCCTCACCCCCTGGGCTTGGCACACACTAATCGTATTTTTGGATAAATAAAGTAGCATCTGTCTATGACAATACTACAGCAAAGTCCCATCTAATTCGTTAAGCATCCTGGGTGGGGACAAATCCTGATGTAGCTCTCCAACAGTTCTCCCTCCTCCCTCTTCCCACCCTCCTGGTACCACTGCACTTAACTGTTTTGGTTCCAAGGACGTGAACCATGTTGTCCTCACTGGATTCCAGGGCCTCTGGGATGCCTATCTTCTCAAAGATCTCTGTCCAGCCACTGACCAGCTCTGTGGCACTCCATTCCCCACTCAGGTGTGAACAAGGTTGCTGTGAGGTGAACGCCAGGCTCAAGGGGCCTCCTTTCCACTCCCTGGTGCAGACAGGATGGTCCACTATCTCTGGCCCCCAAGTTTCATGTTGCAGAGAAAGGATCCTTGAGGCATTCCAGGTCTCTGAATCTCCCAGATTCCAGTGCAGGTTCTGGGAATTGTCTCTGCTCACATCTGACTGGCTGCGGATGGTGAGGTCACAATCTCTGCTCCCCAAGACATCCTCAACTGTGGTGGTTAGCCTAGAGAGAGCCGGTGGAGAATCAGCAGCTGCCAGAGAAAGGCAGTCAAGGCACGACGTTCATAGCAGGAAAACTTCTGGCTTGGGAACTCTGCCTGTGCCGCTTTGAAAGTCATTGTTTGGTGGCTGAAATTGTCCATCTAATTTGACCCAGAATCCCAGACATTAGTAGAAATTGCCAGCTTCAAGAAAAAACCCTGGAAAAGGTAGCATACTTAATGGGTTCCAAAATAAGCAGTCCCTTTTTCCTTCCAGACAGCCTACAGCAGATTACAGAAAATGGCATTCAGAGAGCCTTAGCTAACTGCATGTCCTGATCCCAAGCAGGCTCCAACAGGGGGAACACACTTGCCTACCATTGCCTAGCTGGAAACAGCTCAGGAGTGATATAGCTTGGAGTCTGCAGGACTCCAGGGAGGACTGCCCACCAGTGCACTGCCCTGGGAGGAAATCCATGGCAACATTGGGGAGCCGGAGCCCCCTGTTAAGATGCCCTTGGACACCATCAACGCCCTGGGTAAGATTCCCCCCTCATCCTCGGTCGTGGTGAACCATCTCCCATGTCACACGGTTCATTAATTCCCAGACCCTCCTAGCTTCACAGCCCCTGCCCTACACCCCCTATCTAGTTCCCTAATTATGTTTGGCAGACACATTCCCAACTTTGAATTAGCTCCAACTATACGCATGAGCAGACTGTCTGGCTGGAAGAATGCAGATGTGGTCACAGAAGCCTCATGAGCCTTCTGGCTAAAGACAGAAGGGCAGGTATCCACTCTGGTCTGTGGTTCACACAGGCCTCCTAGGAGAGACCCACGCAGGCCCAGCAGTTACTGTGGGCTGCAGGAAAGGGGACGAAAGTGGTGGGAAGGAACATCTAATGAAATCTTCTCTAAAGGAGCCATGACACTGTGAAAGAGAAAACAAAAATTGTGGCTGGGCTCATACTGGGTATTAATGAAAAAAGAACAACAAATACACACATGCACACAAATAAAATGCTTTTGCTTGGGCTAGGAAGGTGGCTCAGTGGTAGAGTGCTTTCCTTGCATGCACAAAGCCCTGGGTTTGATTCTTCAGCACCATGTAAGCAAATAGAAAAAAGTCGGAAGTGGCGCTGTGGCTCAAGTGCTAGAGTGCTAGCCTTGAGCTGAAGAGCTGAGGGACAGAGCACAGGCCCAGAGTTCAGACCCCACAACCAGACCCCCACTCCAAAAAATTATTGTACTCTTTTTAGACATGCTGACTGTACAATGAGAAAGATGATCTCTCTCTCTCTCTCTCTCTCTCATACACACCTAAACACACAGACTCAAAGCAGTGCCTCTCCTGAATTTGTTGATTTCTCATCTAGGCAACGTACCCTTGTCAGAACCAGGGGCAACCACCCAAGGGGAACAATGCTGTAATATTGCAGAACCACCCTGCCTCCCCCTTTCTCCAGGGCCAGACCCTTCTCCTTGGGAACAACCAGCCTTGACTCCCCATTCACCAAAACCCTAGTTTAGGACTCTGGGTGAAGGAGTCCCGAGACACGTGGCTTCTCAGAGCCTGGACAGAAAACAAAGCAGGGGGTCATGGTGCCTCCAGAGAGGTGTCTGACCTGGGGTGGGGGTGTCATTGGGGACTTTGATTGGGTCCTAAAGGCTATATACATAGATGGACTCCCTACTTCCCTCCTACATACTTCTGAACAACTTGGCAGATTCTTGGGGAGGATGAGGAGACCAGATGGACTGGGAGCACTAGCAGAAGCTGGCAGAACTGGGAAATGTGATCACCCAGTCAGAACTGTTGACAGCTGCGGTTGGGGGTACAGGCCGGTTGTATGTGTGTCAGAGGGGGTGTGCTTTTCTCCCAAATACCCACCTTCTATCTGACCCCAGTGCCCTCACCTCTCTAGTGGGCTCTTCTGGGAATGTCCTCAGGTGAAAGGGTGACTGAGCACAGAAGACAAGGGCTCACACAGCAAGGGGGGCCTATCTTTTGCATCCAACACCTCCCTCCCCAGCAAAAAGGGAAAGACCTAGAAGGCAGGTGGTGGGGTGTTGCTCCCCATCTCTGATGAAAGCCACCAGGTTCCCACCAGGGAGAGAAAGGATGCACATGCAAGGCTGTGTGGCTCCCACTGCTCCAGGCTAGGGGCTCTGTGGTGCCCCCTCTTCACCCATCCCTGAAGTTCCCCTTTTCCTGGGACACTAACCGCTAGAGATGAGGGTCGGATCCCCGGGTGGACACCCACTTCCACCCCCCCCCTTGGGTGCATTTGTGGCAGAGCTAGGGCAGACTGTGGCACATGGGGGAGGTGCAGGGGTGATGGGTAAGGGGAAGCAAGAGGCGGGGTTCTGGCTCTGCAGGGGTGGGGGGTTGGGTAGAGTGGGGAGGTTGCTGGGGGTTGGGTCGTGGGGTGCTGGCCCGCAGGGCGGCCACTCACATGTGTTGCTGGAAGAAGCTGTAGGCTGTGATCAGGTGTGCACCTGGCATCTGAGGACCTGGGGCCGGGACCAAGTAAGGGCCACAAGCATGCCAGGGGCACGCCATCTCAGCCAGGTTACTGCAAGAGGCACTGTGGTTCAGAGCTGGCAGGGCCATGTTTGAAAAGCAGCGCTGCTGAGAGGGGGCGGGGCATCTGCGGGCACATGGCGGGGATGTTCGCAGCCTCTGCTCCTTCTCAGCAGCAGTTGACTCAGCGGCCTCCTCCCCTGAGTCTGCCGCCACTGCTGCCTCCACCTCAGCAGCCATAGGTGCCTAATTGTCACATGCTCTGCACTTCTGGCCAGGACCCACGCTATGATCGGAGCAGCCGCCAGCCACTGAAGCCGTTTCCACTGGTGGTTGTGTAGTAGGAAGACCCCTACTCAGGCAGGCAAGCCCTCCTAGTCGACCGGAGTGACAGAGCCCACCGCAACAAAGTTGTTATTAAAGAAGCAACTTTATTGAGAAGATTCCTACACTGACAGGCCAGGGGCACAGCACAGACTCGGGGAGCTGATACTGTGACCCCCAGTGGCCCAAGTACTTAGGTTTTTAAATGCAAAAATCACAAGGTGAAGCCTGGTCACGTAGGCAACCAATGAGATTTTCACACACCCAAAAGATTGCACAGTCATACCAGAACACACCCAGGTGGCCAATGAGGTTACACTTTGTCACATAATGGCTGTTTAAACCAGCCTATCACTTTTGGTTTAAATGACTGGAGAATTCAATGGTAAAGCAGAGCTTAAGGTAAACATACACAAAGGAGTTTAGTGGAGTTTAATATAGGCATGTGAAAAAGGTGGAGTTTATACTAAACTCCGGATGTTGCCAGCATGCCAGCAGGAGCCGGATTACTGGCTAACTGTTTAGTCAGTCTGTCCTTAACAGAACAATGAAGGTGGGTTAAGTTGTTAAGGGGAGGGGGACCTAGAGGTATTCTTTTCATTCCAGGAACTGGGCTGGTTGGAGCCAAGGTTTTTTTTGGTTTTTTATTTTTGTTTTTTTTTTCTAAAATCCCTAAAACAAAAACAAAACCTGTAAAGAAGCTGTCCCAGCTCGAGTCTCCTCTCAGGGCCTACTTCACTTGTGCTCCTGCTCACTCTTCTCTCTGCTCTCTTTCAGCCCCACACTCCTCTCCTGGGCCACGCTGCCCTGATGCACACATGCCCCTGCTCCCTTGGGCCCCTGGCCATTGCTGCCACCAAAGTGTGCCCATGAACCCCGACCTCTACTCCCCTGGGCCCCGCCCCCCACCACTAGCCACAATTGCAGCCCTGACTAGGTCCTAAGGCTTCCAGACCATGGCAATTGCAGCCTTACCTCAGCTCAGCATTCTCCCTCCCACCCCAGAGCCTGCCCTGGGGATCGAATCACCCCTCAGCCCCACAGCTGGAGGAGATTCTCTTCCATTCCCCTTCATTCACACACAAAGCAGGTGCATGGTGACACTCGTGTGTGTATGTGTGTTTGTGTTTGTGTCTGTGTGATTGTTGGGGATAACTACCTCTAAAGGACTCAGAATATAGCACCCTTTGGGATGACTCAGCACACAGCGCACTTCCAAAAATAGCACAAAGCACTCTGTGAAAAGGACTCAGCACACAGCTCCCTTTGAAGGACTCAGCATGTAGTACTTTGGGTAGAGTACTCAGCACACACCACCCTTTGAAGGAGGGAGTCCATAGCCTGCAATGTGAAGGACTCAGTGCATGGCAAGCTTTGAAAAACTCAGCACATAGCACTTTTTCCCAGTGATTCATCACATAGCACCCTATAAGACTCCACACAGCACCCTTTGAAGGGCTGAGTATGAAGCACCCTGTGTAAAACACCCAGTGCACAGCACCCTTTGAAAAACTCAACACATAGAACAATTTTGAAGGACTCAGAACATACCACACTGGAAGCACTCAGCACACAGCACCATTTGAAGGACAGTACAGAGCAAACTTTGTAAAGGACTTAGCACACAGCACTCAAAATACACCTCATCCCTCTCTTCACAAGGGCTTAGCACATAGAGGACCCTTTGGGATGCAGTAGCTCACTACACCTTTTGAAGGACTCAGCATACAGTACATTATGTAATGGACTCAGCACACAGCATCCTTTGAAAAACCCAGGATGGTCCACTTTTTCAGGGACTCAGCACATAGTATCCTTTGCAATGACTCAGCAAAGGGAACCTTTTTGAGGACTCAGCACAAAACCCCCATGTGGGAAGGACCCAGCAAATAGGTCCCTGTGAAGGAATCAGCACATAGCTGAGTGTCACAAGTTCAGCTGTCATTAGAATTAGGGTGCTTTCTTCAGTATCACCATTCTTCAGAAACACTTCACAAACCATACTAGTTCACATTTAGACAACCTGTGTTTTATGGGGGAACTTGACTGGGGGTCTTGAACTCAAAGATTGGGGGCCCTGTCCCTGAGCCTTTTGGTTCAATGCTAGAGGCCTACCACTTGGAAGCACAGCTCCAAATTTGTTTTTTGGGGTTTGTTCTTTCACAGGTCTTATGGTGATAAGTAAGGACAAGTTGGGGTATTCGTGGGCAAAGGCTCTTAACTCAGCATAGAGCTGACCTCTCCCTTTTTTGTGACCCTGAAAAGCCGGACCTCCTGGAGCTCTCTTGGCCTAGGGTGGAACAGACCTGCTCTGGCATCAGCAATCAGGCTGAGCAAAAGTCAGCTTGGCTCTGGTCACTTCCCCAAATTGAACTCTAGAGGATGATGGCACAGGGCTGCATGTTCCGCCTTTGGCTACGAGGGGGCAAGAGTGGCCCACCATAGGGATTGTACCTGCAAGTTGTGTTTACTCTTGCTTCCTTAGGGTCCCCATCATGATTCAAAGCCACCCTGGAGAGGAAAGTCCTTTAGACTCTTACAATTAACAATCGAAAAACAAGTGGGGCTGTGGAAGTGGCACAACACTAGCCTTGAGCAAGAAAACTCAGGGAAAGAGCCTAGGCCCTGAGTTCACACACACACACACACACACACACACACACACACACACACACACACACACACACACACACACACACACACACACACACACCACATGCATGCAAAATCAGAGATTTCTACACTGCAATCTTTGGGTATTCTCTACTTTTCCCCCACTAAGCCTGTTGGCTGCTGGCCTAGGTGTTTGATGCATACAACAGCACCTGGCATCTTTAATTTTGGGGGGACAGAATGGCTAGAAGGTCAGCCTTCCCCCATCCCAGCTCCTTGATTGGGTCATGGTCTATCCAGGACCTTTGGGCTCCTTTACAGACTCACCCAGAGGCCTTCAAAAGGCATCACATACTGGGCACTGGTGGCTCATGCCTGTCATCCTAGCTACTCAGGAAGCTGAAATCTGGAGGATCACGGTGCCAAGCCAGTCTGGGCAGGACAGTGTGTGAGAATCTTATCCTCCATGAAACGTCAGAAAACAAAAATGGCATTGTGGCTCAAGTGGTAGACTGCCAGCCTTGAGCAAAAGAGCTCAGGGACAGTGCTCACGGCCAACAACAGCACGGAGAGGCATTGCATGTTGTCTTTGGGATTGGCATGGGCCAAATGTAATTGGAATTAATTATGATTGGAATTAATCAAATCCTCTAAGAGAAAGAAGTACCTCATTTAGTCTTGTGCTCCTCTCTCTCGTCTCACCCCCTGGCCTTGTCCGTGCTTTGGGTCACCACGGGTCTGGCTCGACAGTAGGGCTTGAAGGAAGATCCCAGAGCAATCACCCCACCTCCTTCTGCCCTGCTCACTCTGCTGCTTCTGCTCTTTGCCATAGACCTTCTTCCTGAAATCCATCCATGAGGTCATCACTACCAACATAGTGGTGAGTGGTGGGTCTGGCCTAACTAAGGGCAGTCAGAAGTGGAAGTAGGTCTGCGACTAGGAACTTCCACCTTGGGTGTGGGCTGAGGCCAGGGCTGACTTTTATTTCATCCTGAGCCTTGCAGTGGTGAGAAGAAAGTGTAGACTTTACATTGAGTCAGATAAGATCAGAATGTGGAGGATCACTTGAGTGGGGTAGGATGTGGGACTCAGGGGGCCACTGTTGTTGGTATTTTCTTGGGACTCCCCTCTCCCTCTCTCATCCCTCAATGGTAGAAGAGAAACTTCAACTAAGGCAGTGGGAAAAGGGGGCGGGGGAATATTTTTGTGTGAACCAGACTTGTGTTTCATATTCATCCTAGCCCCTACTTCCTATTGATCTGAGGAATGGCCATATGAGTTTGGAAGGGGGAAGAATCATCCTAGCTGAGAATGTGGCTTAGTGGTAGAGTGTTCGCCTAGCATGCCTGAAGCCCTGGGTTCTATTCCACACAGAAAAAGCTGGAAGGGGAGGTGGGGCCAGCCTTGATCAAAAAGAGCTCAGGAATAGTAGCCAGGTCCTGAGTTCAAGCCTCAGGGCTGGAAGAACAAATCTTTGTTGGAGGCTTTTTTTTTATTTTGATTTGAAAACACTTTATTCTTTGTGATAAGCATAACATGGGCCTCTTTCTTGGCCACCAATGGGCCATTAGATATCCCTTGAGTTTGGGCCAACTCCCTGCAGCCTCTGCCCTACCTTACCCCCAGTTTAACCATCCCGTCATCTGGCATATGGAGGCGTGAGAGAAAGCCACTTGGCCACCTACTTCTGGTGGCTGCCAAGGCTTTTGAGATTCGGTATATCACAGAGTTCTTCATCATCCACATCAGTCTACAGGAGAATGTGAGAGAGCACTCCTCCCCTGAGCCTGGGAGCTGTGGGCGCATCTGGATGTGGGGCATCTGGGGTAGGACCTTCTCCTTGGGGGAGTCCACTATGGGGTTGGGAACCCTGAACTCTCCTCTGGCAGGTTCCATGCTGTCTTCAAGTGGCAATTCTTCAAAACCTTTCTGCTCCTCCCTCATTTCAACCACCACACGTCCTGAGGCGACTGAAGCAGAGTTGGTGGTGGGGAGGAGGGGTTCAGCCTGTGCTGGCATCTGTATACTGCTGTCTGTGCCTTCCCTTGGGAGGAGTGACAGCAGCTCCCGCAGCACTCTCCTCTTCTCCATCTTGGCCTGGGACAGCCAGTGCATGCACTGGGCTTTCTCCCAACACAGCTCATTCAGGACCAACATCTGCTCTTTACACACCATGAGGGACTCCTCAATGGTTTGCATGTGTGCCGACAGCTGGCTGCATCAATGGTGGAGCTCACCTGCTGGACTCTGGAAGTCCACCTCATCAGGCAGGTCATGGACAAAGCAGATTTTCTTCTTAGATGCCCATGTCTTCCGCTTCTCATCCCCATGCCTACTGTGGTGGCAGCTCATGGTGTTGAGGGTCTCTGGCTCCAGCTTAGTCTGGCACTGAGCTGCTGGGTCGGCCAGAGGGTGCCTGCAGCTGGCCCGCCATTCTTGTGGCAGGAGTTTCCCCCTGTGGATCTCATCCTCCAAGAGCACTCTCAGAGCCATGTCACTCTTGGTATGGGGAACATCTCCATCCTCTGTGATGGTCACATGGGGGGGAGGGAGTCACCTCCTTACCTTTTGTTTCTCCAGGGCTCATGCCTTCCCCTTCCCCAGGGAAAACCAAGGAGCTCAGCTGGACCTGCAGGCACTCCTCCTGTGATCTGCTGGCTTCCAGGCACTTGAGAGTGTCCTGCCACTGGGCAAACCACCTGGTCCCTCCAGTTTGTTGAGCCCTTCACTTGCTTCAGCTGCTCCAGAAGCTGGGTCTGCCTCTCTAAGTCCTGCTGCAGGGCCTCCTTCTCAGAGCACAGCCACTCATTGGAGGCGATGTGCCTCACAGGAAGCTCTGAACTCCTGCACTGTCCCAGGGACTGCTCCTGCTGCTCCTCAGCTGCTTGGCTCACTCTCTCAGCCACCACTATCCATTTCTCTATCTTCTCCTCTGAGCAGTCCAACTGTTCCCACAGATGTTTCTTCATCTACTGCTCTGAGTCCAGGATGCTGGCGAGCTCCTCCTTCTCGCTGCTCACCCTGTGGAGAGCGTTCCAAAGCAGGGCCAGCTTTTCCTCGGTTTGTCCATCCCGCACACATGCACATCGTGGGGTCTCAGGGATCTCCTGCCGATCCTAGGATTTCTCCTCCAGTCTCTGCAGTTGCTCCTGCTGCTCCACGTTTTGAAGATGGAGACTGGTTTTCCTGGACCTGGATGTGAAGTTGTTCCTCAAGGTTTTTCAACTCCATCTGGTTGCTGTAGGCCTGGGCTTGCAGCTGCCGCTTGGCCTGATGGTCCTGAGGGGGCCGTGGCTTTACCAGCTTCCTTCTCAGTTCCCACAGCTCATTCCCCAGGTCCAACACATGCCTTGCCCCTCATTCCTTCTCCTCTGTCAGTTGGTTCACCCATTGGGTTCAGCTGCCATGCCTCCTCCTTCCGTGCAGACCTCTCAATGCTCACGGCCTCCATGAAGGTGTCTCTCTCCAGATAAGCTGTGGTCACCAGCCTGCTCAGGTTGTCCAGTAGTCTCTTCAGTACCTCACGTCCTTCCAGTGCTTGTTGGAACTTACATATTCTCTTCTTCATGTTGCTCCTCTGAATCCACAGCACTTCCACCTTCTCCTGCAACTCTGTGTTCACTTGTTCCAGGTCATCGAACCTTCTGGTCTCTTGCTAGAGCTGAAGGGTCACATCATTCAGCTGTGCGAAGAACATTTTGGTCTCCTCCTTTGCAGAGCAGTGACTGCAGAACCCGCTATCTCCAGCTCTGCCACGGGCCACTCTGTAGCTTACAGGCAGCTGGTGAGAGCTTCGTGATCCCTTTCTCTGTCACCAGTGGCCTGCTGCACTTGGGCCAGTGCACATTGTAAATTGCTTTCTGCTGAAACCAACCACTTTATGGTGCCTTGTGGATCTCTACCTCCATTTTTGGTGCTGCATGTATCTAGGCTATCTTCTCCCTCACTTACTCCCATTGATTCTGCAGGTCTCTCTTTCCCAGCTTCAGTGATTGGATTGTGGCATAGAGTGCCTGGTTTCTTCTTTTCTGTGGTCCAGGGTTGACACCACATGAAGGTAGCACCTCTGTGGATCCTTGGTGGGATTGGGACCCTTGACACTCTGGACCATGGTGGCTGTGACTGTGTCCAAAGGCAGGGGAGGACCATGGTCGGCATCACCTTTGGCCAGACTCTCCATTCAATCCGGCTACCCAGTGGTGTTTGTCTTCGTGATCCCTCCCTTTTTCGTGTTCTTTGTTTTCCTGAATGTTTCAGGTCTGTCGGGAGGATACTGCTGGTGTTCTTGTGGCAGTTTCTTGCCCACAGTTCTCTCAATGAGTCTTATGGTTTAAGACATCTGAGCATTGGGACAGGAAAGTTGGGCTGGCTATGTTCCCAGGCTCTAGGAAATCCTCTCTTCTCCCACTCACCAACTAGGACATCATTTCCTAATCTACCTCAAAGTCACCTGGAGTCTCTTGCTCACCACTCAGCCACCTCTACCTTCCTCAACTGCTGGTAGTGGTGTCAACCAACAGAGGGAATCCAGGTGTAACTGGGAAGCATGGAATGTGGGCGTGGCCACTATTCTTGTATCCCATTGGACAAAAAGAACCATGAAAGAATGGGGGTGTGCCTGGAATCCTGTGATGCAGACAGAATGGACAGAGTCAAGATGACAGCAGCCCCTTCACCAGGAAACTCTGTCCAATCCAGTTGGGGACAAGAGGGAGACCTGCTTTAGCCTGATGGCTGCACAGATTGTTGTGTATGTCTGTTTGTTGCCAGTCCTGGACCTTGAACTCAGGACCTGGGCACAGTCTATGAGCTTTTCTTGCTCAAAATGAGCCCTCTACCAGTGGAGCCACACAGCTCTACTTCTGGCTTTGTTGGCATTGAGGTTGGACAAGGGTCTCAAGGACTTTCCTTTCTAGGGGGACTTTGACCTTGATCCTCCTGTCTCAGCCTTGTAAATATCAAGGAGGACTGCTGAAAGCCACTGATGCCTGGTTAATCATTGTTTGGGATTATGTCTTCCCCAGTCTCCTGCAAGCTTTCAGCAATGCAAGGTGAAGTATCATTTGGAGCCAGATCACTCAGACCCAGATGGCCACGGTGCAAAAGAAGAAAATGTAAAAATGCCATCCCGCCACTTTTTTTCTGTGCATTCCCCAAACCCCCTGCACAAGGCCTGGAGTTCTAGGATCCCAGGATGGGCTGTGTTTTCAGCGGCTGCACCCCTGTCTATGGTGATGAAAGCTGAGGCACGGTTGCCATTACCTGAGTTCAAGACCGTGCTTGGCAAAAAAAAAAAAAAAAAAAAAAAAAAATACTTCCCTGGCTTGCAATTTACGCCATTCCTCCTACCTTTGAATTTGAACTTAAGGCCATGGTAACTCTGAAGCACTGTGGATGAAGGGGAAGCTCACCATGCTTGAAGACAAGAAAATAAGGCCTGGTCCCTAGGCCTGAATTCAAGTCCCAGCCCTGGAAACATTCTATTTATATACATTGTAAAGGTAGGATGTGTACTTACGTATAGATGTTCAGTCCATGTCCTGTTTGTTGTGGTTGTTTATTGTATTTTTGTTTTATTCATTTATTTTCCATTTTTTATTGTGAAAATACAGTACAGAGGGGTTACAATTACATAGGCAAGATAATGAGTACATTTCTTATCAAGCATTGTAGCCTCCTCCTTTGTTTCCCCTTCCCATCCCTTCCCTTCCTTCCCTCCACCCCCCACCCTATCCTCCACGCTCTCACCTGCCACCCTACACCAACGTTGTAAAGTTCATTTTCAACATAACGACTTGTATATCTCATTGTTGCAATAGGTCCACCTCTATCCATATTTTAACGATTTGTTTTTTCCTCTTCCTCTCCACAAATTATACCGACATCAAATACAGTGAAAGCAGGGGTTATACTGTGGGGCAGAGACATTCAAAGCAACAAAGAAATCATCTTATAAATGTGTTAGAAACAATCCCATGAAAGGAAAAAAAGAACATTTCAATACATATCTTAGGATTCATTTCCTTAACATCACCTTATCTGATCTTTTCTGCTTGACTCAGACATATACTCGAAATTGCAAATAAGGGAAACCCTGGAACCTATGTTTCTTTGGGCCTGGCTTACTTCATTTAATATAATTTTTTCAAGGTATTTCCATTTCCTAACAAATGGGGCAATGTCATTTTTTGTGATGGAGGTATAGAATTCCATTGTGTATATATACCACATTTTCTTGATCCATTCATCTAACGAGGGGCATCTGGGTTGGTTCCATATCTTAGCTATAGTAAATACTGCTGCAATAAACATAGTCATGCTGGTAGCTTTAGTGTGTCTTGTTGTAAACATTTGGGTAAATGCCCAAAAGTGGGATTGCTGGGTCATAGGAGAGCTCTATGTGGAGTCTTTTGAGAATTCTCCAGACTACTTTCCAAAGTGGTTGAACAAGTTCACACTCCCACCAACAATGCAATAAGTTTCCATTCTGTCCACATTTCCTCCAGCATCTGTTGTTATTAGAGTTCTTGATTATAGGCATTCTAACTGGGGTGAGGTGGTATCTCAATGTTGTTTAGATTTGCATTTCTTTATGGCTGGGGAGGTTGAGCATTTCTTCATTTGTGTATTGGCCATCCTTCTTTCTTCTCCAGAGAAGTTTCTCTTTAAGTCTTTTGCCCAGTTATTCATTTGATGGTTGTGTCTTTGAGGATTTGATGTTGGGGGATTTAATGTTTTGAGTTCCAAGTATATTTTAGATATGAGATTTTTTTATTGACTGTGATGACACACATTCCATTTATGATATTGATGACAACCCATCACATAGTGTCTAGATTTGTAGATGTGTTCTTCATCATGAGTGACACCCAGGACTCTCAGAGAAAAGGAAAACAGGTATCACACTCAGCTTCTTACTCCATGATCCAATTGTTGGAAGTGCTGGGATCTGAACTCAGGGCCTGGCAGACCCAATTCAGACCCTGAATGGGTGTGTCAACATGGCAACCTCTAGCCAATGAAGCTGCCAAGGAATATCCAGACCCTGAGATTGAGCCACAGGGATGGACAAAATAACCATACATGGATAGACAGGTGGAAGAACAACAATAAATATATATTTGTACAGAGTGCCAGAGAAATGTACCTAGGATTCAATGGCATCAACTACGTTCCTACTAACTCTTAGGTCTTTTTTATGCCACCATTGAAGGAATAGTATACTTTTCATGCTTAATAAACCATTCATTAAGATGAATCATCGTCCTAGGATCACTGCGTCTAATTTTGGACTAGACCAATACACGCAGAAACTTCTCATTCAATCATGAGTTTGCTAAAATTTCATTGTTATTCCCATGCATAGGAACAAGTATCTTGGGATCTCACTCACTGGTAGGTGTTAGGACCACGATTTAAGCTCAGGGCCTATATTGCCGCATGGGCCTATGGCTTCCCTGATAGCCCATTAGCCTTCGCCAATGCAAGGTGAAATACCCTTTGCAGCGGTGTAATTCAGACCCAGGATGGTCACCGTGAAAAAGAAGAAAATATAAAAAATCAATCCTGCGACATATTTCCCTGTCATTTTTCTGTCATTTTTTCCTGCAAAGCTTTTGAGCCTAGCATTCTAGGATCGGCTACGTGCCCATGGGAGCCCGCCAACTGAGGTGATCAAAGCTGAGGCAGAGTTGTCATGAACTGAGTTCAAATCCTATGCTTGGCAATAATAATAATAATAATAATAATAATAATAATAACACACCCTGGCTCAGAATTCTCACCATTTTTCTGCCACCTCTGAGATTCCAACTCAGGTCTGGGTAACTTTGTTGCACTGTGGGGGAAGGTGAAGCTCACCATCCTTGAAACTACAAGGTCAGGCCTAGTCCCAGGGCCTGAACTGAAGCCCCAGCACTGGCAAAAAACATATGCTAACTTATTTTACACATAGGATCTCTCTTTACATAGAGATGTGGAAGGTATCATGCATTCAGTGTTGTTATTCTTTTTATTGTGTGTCTTAGTCATGGATGCATTTTGTATTTCATTGCGTATGATGGCAGCTATAACTGTGCTAACATGGATGGCAACTGATCCCATGAATATAGAGTTGCCTATATAGCATACTGCATCCTAGCTGAGACCCAGGACTTTCACAGAACAGAAAAACAGGTGCAATGATTGGCTTCTCACATCAGGATTCATCTTTTGGTAGTGCTGGGATCTGACCTCGGAGACTGCAGGCCCAATAGGGGAATTGGTCCAGGTAAGCACACCAGCATGTGAGCCACTAAGGAGCTAGGCTGTTACCAGGACCTGAGATGGAGCCCTGCGAGGGGGGAGATGGGAGAGCACAATAGTCATCCATTCATAATCTGAAGGTAGTATGTAAATAAGTACATATTTGTATAGAGTAGGATGGCGACCAGTGATGGAATCCAATCTACCTTGTTACTAACGATTCTTGGATCTTCCCTAATGCCTTCATTTCATGACTGTAATGATTATGGTCATGTTTCATCAACTCTTCATTAAAAATAATCAATACCCCATGAGTCTTGCCTGTCATTTCCTACTCATATCAAGCAGGAACTACTCATTCAAAGATGAGATCCATCGAATTCCATGACTCTTCCTAGGTTCAGAAACGAGTATCTCAGGATCCACTGCCATTCCCTCAATGTATGGTGGCTGACCAGGGTTCGACGTCAGGGCTTCCTTTGCTGGGTCAGCCTCTGGCTCTTCTGATAGCTAACAGGCTATCTGCCACCCCAGGTCACCTTCACTCTGCAGGCCACTGTGTTTGGACCAAGCATTGTCAGCATGCAAAGGACAATAAATGTAAAAGCACTAGGTGGACCTTCCTACCGCTTTTATTCACCCTAGCATTTTTTTTTCCCAGCAAGCCCCGAGATCCTAGGGTCCGAGGATGGGCTGTGGGTCCAGAGGCTGCAGCCTAGGATGATCGGAGCTGAGGCAGAGTTGCCATGACTTGAGTTCAAGCCCCGGGTCTGGGAAAAAAACAAAAATAAAAAATTATGAATGAAGCACCCTAGCTAAGAACTCACACTGTGATACTGCTAGAGCTGGGATTTGAACTCAGGTCTGGGTAACACCATTGCACTGTAGGAGAAGGGGAAGCTCAACATTCTTGAAGACTAGAATGTCAGGCCTGGTCCAGGGCTTGATTTGAAGCCCAAGCACTGGATAAAATAGCAAGCCCAACTCTTTTACACATAAGATATCTATTTACATACAGGTGTGGTATGCATCTTGCATTCAATGTGGTTATCTTTTTTAAATTTTGAGTCTTATTTATGGATGTATTGTGTATTTTATAGAGTATGGTGACAGGTATATCTGTGCTGACATGGATGACAACCTATTCCCATGGCTATAGAGTTGCCTATGCTCTCTAGATCCTAGCTGTGACTCAGGACTTGCACAATATAGGAAAACATCTGCAAGGTTTGGCATCTCACATGGATGAACCTTTTGGCAGTGCCGGAAGTTGAACTCAGGGCTTAGCAGAACCAACTGCCAAATAGGTCCACATGAGCACACCAGCTTGTGAGCCACTAAGGAGCTAGGCCATACCCAGGACCTGAGATCTAGCCCCGGGGTGGGGGTGGAGTACCATATTCATGCATTCATAAGCTGAAATTAATATGCTAGTAAAAGCCTGTTTGTATAGAGTAGGAGATGTGGTGAGCTGTGTTGGAATCCTATCTTCCATGTGACTACCGATTCTTGGATCTTTCCCAATGCCTCGATTTCCTGAATGTAATTATTATTGTCACACTTCATGCATTCTTAATTAAGATCTTGCCTATCATTTCCTATGTGAATCATGCATGAACTTCTCAACTCTTCCCTAGGCCTGAATTCAAGCACCAGTACTGAAAAACATAACATTTATAGACATTTTAAATATTTGAGTTATATCTCTATATTCATTTCCAATAGTGTTTGTTGGAGTGATTCATTATATTTTATTATTATTGATTGATTGATTGATTTAGCATTTATTTTATGGACTGTGAGTACACCTATAACATTTATTACATTTGTTCCAATCTATTCCATAGCATGTAGCGTTGCATACATAACATGTACATCATACCTGACACCGAGCACTTGCACAGAAAAGGAAAACAGGTGTCACACATGGAATGTTACACCAGGAAGAAACTTTTGGCAATGAGACTGAGGGACTAGGAGGCCCAATTCATGAAGGGATGAGTGTCAGCACGGCAGAATCTAGCTCATGTAGGTGCCAAGTGGATCCCAAGACCTGGGATCGAGTTCCAGGTTTGGCCAAAATAGCAAAAATGTTCTATGCAGATGATGGTATACTAATAAATATAAATTTAGATATTTACATACTGCCAGAAATGTCTATTTAGTATTCAATGACATATACTATGCTCCTAAGGATTCTCAGGTCTTTAGTGAGGACTCCATTTAATCAATAGTATTCTTTTAGTGTATAATAAACTATGAATTAAAATCAGTCGGTGTCCTGTGATTATTGGGTCTAATTTTCTGCTAGACTGATTGATGAACTACTTATCCAACCATGACATTGTTCACATTCCTCTGGTGCTCCTATGGACGGGCAATAGTTTCTTAGGCTCCCCAGCCCTTTGTAAGTGGCATGACCAGGATTCAAACTCAGGACCTAGGTGTCCAGGTTGGCCTATGGCTTCACTGATAGCCTGAAAGCATTCAGCATTGTCAGGTGACCTACAGGTTGCGGCCGTGTAATTTGGACCCGGGATGGTCACCATGCAAGGAAGGAAAAGCAAGAAACCGCTGACCATCCACAGATTGCGGTTTTTTTCGGTGCTGTTTTCATTTTGTTTTCCTGTCAGCCCCAATTAACTGACAAAAAGCCAGGCTACAAGTATGGCTGAAGTGGTAGAAAATCAGCTATGAACAATCAAGCCAAGAAAGAGCAAACTGAATTCAAGTGTGGAGAGAGGGGAGTAGGGGAAGAAAGCAGAGAGAAATCCTCCAAAAACAGAGAAAAAACCAACAGTACACACATCCCACCTAATTTAGGGTAGCAGCAAACTGAAAATAAAAAATCAAGCTTGTGCAGTTGTATAACATTACATAAACACATATGCTTTTAGGTACACTTCAAAGCTATGTTTTAATAATATAAATACATATATATTTAAATATATATACATATTATATATATATCTTTAAATAAACTAAGAAAGCAGCCAATGAATAAATACTTCTGAATTAGTGCCTTAACCATGGCATTATAAATTATTTATATTAAAATTGTATTCCAAGTTTCATTCCTCAAAATCAATCTTTAATAAGTTTGTTCATGCACTGGGCATCGGTGGCTCACACCTGTAATCCTAGCTACTCAGGAGGCTGAGTTCTGAGGATGGTGGTTCTAAGCCAGCCTGGGCAGGAAAGTAGTGAGATTCTTATGTCCAATAAACCGGAAATGGCACTGTGGCTTATCTCCAATAAACCAGAAACAGCACTGTGGCTCAAGCTGTAGAGCACTTGCCATGAGTTGAAGAGCTGAAAACGGGCAGCCAAGCCTAGAGTTTAAGCCCCACCACCGACAAAAAAAGAAAGAAAGAAAGAAAGAAGTTTCTTCATACAGACCATAAAATTCTAACCTTCTGAGCTTTAGGAAACTTGTCTTCCTTTTCTTCCAGGGTCTTATGCTCTTTAGGAAAGTACTCCACTACTGAGCTACATCCCAGGCCCATTGTTTTAGTTTTTCATTTTACAATTCACTTTATTCCCAAAATGCTTACAAGTACCTCCTGTCCTTACAGAAGTGAGTTTTTATTCAGAAACCCAACCTTTTGTGGTATGAGAACTCTCCTAGTGTATTTTGTGGTAGGCACTGAGGAAAACTCACATGATGCAATTGCAGAGAGTTTATAGTTATAGAAATAACTCTAAATAGAAATAACATCAACTGTCCCTCTAGGGAGGAATGATGTACTCATTTTCATTCTCACTCTTCATGGCAGATGGTCAAAATGGAAACACCAATGTGCTGTGCTGAAATGTAAACGTTTAAACCCCTTTTTGAAAAACTCTCATGTTATAAAATCAAAATGTATCAAATAAAGGCTAAGTGAACTTTTAAAAATATGAAAAATGCTAATGAACCTCCCTGGCTTGGAATATGTGCAATTTTTTCTGCAAGGCCTGGGATTTGAACTCAGGCTCTGGTAACTCTGTTGCATTCTGGGTCAAGGGGAAGCTCTTTATGCTTGAAGATCAGAAAGTCAGGCCTCTTCCCTAGGCCTGAATTCAGGCCCCAACCCTGGAAAGCATAGTCCTTACATGTATTTAAAGATAGGATTGAACTTCCAGAGAGGTGTTCAGGCTATATCATGTTTGGTCTGGTTATTCATTGTACATTTTGTTGTATTCATTTATTTACTGTTTATTTTATTGACTGGGATGACATCTAACCATGTATTACATTGTTTACACCCTATCACATAGCATTTAGATTTGTAGACATGTTCTCTATCATGCCTGACATCCCGCACTCTCACAGAAAAGGAAAACAGGTGTCACACTTGGCTTCTTACTCCAGGAGGAAATTTTTGGCAGGCTCTGAGATAGAGCCCCAGGGGTGGCCAAAATAGCTATACATGGATAGGCAGGTGGTAGTACATCAATAAATACATATTAGTACAGAGTGCCAGAGCTGTGTATCCAGTATTCAATGACATCTGCTTCATTCCTACCAAGTCTTAGGTAGCTATTATGCCTCCATTGAAGGAATATTATTCTTTTCATGCCTAATTAACCATTAATTAAGTTCAATCAGCATCCTAGGATTATTTAATTTGAGTCTAGACCGCTGCACGAACTATTCAATCATAAGTTGGATACCATTCCATCGGAATTTCTATGCACAAGCAGGAGTCTCTTGGGATCTCCTGCCATTGGTAGTTGTCAGGACCAGGATTTGAACTCAGGGACTGTGTTGCGGGGTTGGCCTATGGCTTTCCTGACAGTCCACCAGCCTTCAGCAATGACAGGTCACCTGAGTGTGGCATCCATGTCATTCAGACCTAGGATGGTCACCATGCAAGGAACCAAAGCCAAGAAACCGCCTACCATGGGTGGCTCGTGGCTTGTTTTAGTGTCATTTTCATTTTGTTTTCCTGTCAGACATCGGGTCTTAGGATTTCAGGATCGGCTCCCCAGGCTAGTGTGATGGAAGCTGAGACAGAGTTGTCATGATCTGAGTTCAAGCCACGTGCATGGCCAAAAACAAAAAAAAAAAAATTAAATTAAAATATTAAAACAATTTAAAAAATCAAACAATTTAAAAAATTTTAACAAACAATTATTTATCTCCCTGTTTTGCAATTTGTGCCATATTTTTTTTGCCAGGCCTGCGATTTGAACTCAAGGTCTGGGTAAATAGGCAGCACTGTCGGGCTAGGGGAATCACAACATACTTGAAGCCAAAAAAGACAGTCCTGTTCCCTAGGCCTGAATTCAAGCCTCAGTCCTGCAAAACATCTCAGTATATACATTTTATTTACATTTTAAAGACAGGATTTATACTTCCATATAGTCAGACAATATCATGTTTGGTATGGTTATTCATTTCATTTCTTGTTCTATTCATTTATTTACCATGTATTTTTTTGACTCTGAGGACACCTATACCGTTTCTTACATTGTTTACTTCCTATCACATAGCATCTAGATTTGTAGATGTGTTCACTATCATACCTGACACTCAGGACTCTCCCAGAAAAGGAAAACCTGTGTCACACTAGGCTTCTTACTCCAAGATTAAATTTTTGGCAGTGCTGGGATCCAAACTCAGGGCCTAGCAGGCACAATTCATGAATGAGTAAGGGTGAGCATGGCAGCCTCTAGCCAATAAAGCTGTGAGGCGGTTCCCAGGTGCTGCGATGGAGCCCCAGGTTTGGCCAAAACAGTGATACATGGATTGGCAGATGGTGCTAAACAATTAATACATATTGATAGAGTGCCAGAGCCATCAATCTGACTGAATGACGCCTACTACATTCCTACCAACTCTAAGGTATTTATTATACTGCTTTTGAAGTAATATTATTCTTTTCATGCTTAATAACCTATCAATTAAAATCAATCAGCATCCTAGGATTATTACATCCACTTTTAGACTCAAATGATGAACAAACTACACTTTCAATCAGTATTCCTATGCATAGGAACAAATCTCTTGTGATATCCTGCCATTGGTAGATGTGAGGACTTAGATTTTAACCCAGGGCCTATGGTGACATGTTGGGCTATGGTTTCCCTGATGGCCCACCAGCCTTCAAGAATAGCAGTTCAGCTCCACTTTGCAGCCGTGTCATTCAGACTCAGGATGGTCACCCTGTAAAGAAAAAAATAATGTAAAAGCCCTAGATCTTTGCAGCTTGCCACTTTTTGTGCTGTCCAACTTTTATTTTCTTCCTGCAAGCCCTCTGGGCCTAGGATACCAGCATTGACTATGGGTGAGAGGCTGCACCCCAGTCTAAGGCAATCAAAGCTGAGGTAGAGTTGCCACAACCTGAGTTCAAGCTCCATTGTTGGCAAAAAAAGAAAAGAATAAGTAAAAAAATTAATTAATTATTTAACAAAATTGAAAAAAATCCCCCTGGTTTGGAATTTCTGCCAGTCTTTTTCCTAGCCTAGGATTTGAACTCAGGATCTTGGTACATCTGTAACAATGTGAGTGAAGGTGCAGAGTTTCTACTACTTGAGTTCAATTCCTGTGGCAAGCCAAAAACAAAAACTTAAATCACTGACCTCAGCTGGGGTTGGGGGTTAGCTGTGGAGGTGGGAGGGAAGGGATGGCAAGGGGAAAACAAAGGAGGAGGCAACAATGCTCAATAGTAAATGTACTCATTACTTTGCTCATGTAAATGTAACCTCTCTATACAATATTTTTACAACAAAAAATGCACAAAAAAGGAAATAATTTAGAGCTCAGAGAAGCACTTTGCAGGTAAGGGAAGCATGTCTGAATAGATATACAAAATTATACACTGCTGTTTTTAAAATGTTCAGTATGGAACTAAATAAACATAACTGCTTCCATTAAAAATAATTAAGTCACTGTATTAGAACTGGGGCTAGTATTTCTGCCACTGCTGGGATTTGATCTCACCATCCGGGTAACTCTTTTGCATCGTAGGTGAAGGGGAAATTCACTGTCCTTGAGGAAAAGAAATTCAGGGTAGAGTTCCCAGGGCCTGAATGAAGTCCCTATAATGGAAAATAATATTTATGTACATGTGTAATATATGTTACATATTACATGTGTATGTTTAATACAAACTATGATTTTTTATTATTGATTTTGTATTTCTATATTTTATTCATTTACTTATTTTTTATTGTATTAATATTATTATACACATAATATTTATTACATTTTGCACATGTATTATAGAATTATACACAATAATTTAGGACATTGACTCATTTGTCATTAATACTTTATTAAGTGTTGAAACATGATACATAATTAAATGGAGGCATTTGTCACAGTCTTCACAATTTTAGAGTCTCTCGAAAATATGAGATTTTTCTTGTGTATCTTTAACACATTCCTATAGGAATTTCTTTAGATGATTTATACTCAGAAGCCTTTCCTTGAGGATAGGCAAGTTGAGGGATAATATTGTAAAGTTGAGACTGGGAATGCGGCTTAGTGGTAGAGAGCTTTCTCAACATGCATGAATGCTAGGGTTTGAATCCTGAGTGTCACATACTCAGAAAAAGCCAGAAGCTGTGGAGTGCTCAAGTTGTAGAGCACTAGCCTTGAGAAAAAGAAGCACACAGACAGTAACCAGGCCATAAGTTCAAGTCCCAACACTGGCAAAAACAATAGGCCAGATGCCAGTGGCTCACACCTGGAACCCTATCTTCTCAGGAGGCTGAAATCCGAAGACCACAGTTCAAAGATAGTCTGGGCAAGGAAAGCCTGTTAGACTCTTATCACCAATGACCCACCAAAAGACCCCATGTAGGGCTGTGGCTCAAGTGGTAGAGTGTTCACCTTGAGATGAAGGGCTCAGGAACAGTGCCCAAGCTTCAGTTTGAGACACACAATGGGAAAAATTGAGGGTTAATGAAAGTACTTTTCCTATTTCTAATTAGGAGAACATTCTCTGGAAAATTAACCCTGATGCTGATGTACACCACAATTAGAGTCAGAACTCAAGGTTCAAGTTTAGCAGATCCATATGCCCAGCCGCTCAGACGCTAGCATTATAACTTGTGTCCTACAGGGTTCTGAAAGGTCCATTGTTGAAAGGCTTAATATGCTCCCCAAGCCCTTTGTGATAAGCAGTTGACTTGTATTGTCATTGTCATTACAGTTCTGACCTAGCAGAGCAACAGTAGCTAAGGCCCATCACCATAGCTCAGGAGGCTGAAGTCTTAGGATCACAGGGTGAAGCCAGCCAGGGCAGGAAAGTCAATGACACTCTGACTTCCACTTCTGAAAGGGCAGTTGTTCAAGAACTTCCTGGGGGCCTGGGGGTTTAGCCCAGCGGAAAGGCGCCAGCCTCGCGGGCGCAAGGCCCTGGGTTCGGTTCTCAGCCCTTGTTAAAAAATAAAAAATAAATAAAAAAAAGAACTTCCTGGGTTTCCCTTGGTGATGAGAAGTTACTTGTACTTGAGTTGAACTCAAGGCCTGGGCACTGTCTCTAGCACTCTACAACTTGAGACACAGCACCAATTCTGGCTTTTCTGTGCATGTGCTACAGAGGGATCAAACCCTCTGTAGGGCTTCTTCCATGGCAGGGAAAAGCACTCTCTCACTAATCCACATTCTCAGCCCTATCATCTTTTTCTTAATTATAGTTTCTACCTAAGTATGCTGCCATTTTACATCCCCCAAGTTTAATTTTCTAAATACGGTTATTTCAAAAACCCTGATCTTCTCTTCCCCTGCCTGATTTGTGACTGTTCCTGCCTTGGCCTCATAATAAATTGTAAATAAAAGCCGCTGAGATCTTAAGTGTGCATCATATAAGGACACAGGCCTGGAACTCTGGAAGAGAAAAGCCATGGGCCTGAAAAGAAGAGAATGATGCAGAATGTGCAACAAGCCTATATGGAAAATAAATCTGTACATAAAAAGAGAAGCATTGCATACAATCTGTTTGTACTCAGGGAGGTAATATACACACATAAGTAGGTAGGACACTCATACATAAACTTGGCCTTCTCTTTTTGAAATATTTTCATGGCCATCTCAGGACTTAAACTCAGGGCCTTATGTGTTCCTCACCTTTTTTGCTCAAGGCTGAGACTCTACTACTGCCACAGATCCACATCTAGACATCTGGGTTAATTGGACATAAGCACCTGCCAGGCTTTCCTGCCTGGTCTGGCTTGTATCTCCTGCTCGGCTTTCTTTCTCAAAGCTGGAGCTCTACCCTCTGGGCCACTGATTCACTTCTGGTTTTCTGGTGATTTGTTGGAAATAAGAGTCTCGCAGACTTTCCTGCTCAGCCTGGCTTTGAACAGAGATCTCCTTAGGAGACTTCAAGTGGCTTTCCTCAGGGATTCGCCGAGGATCTGCTCCACACAAACCCTTAGTCTAAATCTCGAGAGGTACTAGAGAAAAAAGGAAACATGAAGATGCTTCAAGTGTGTTCTAGAGGGGCTGGGAAGGTGGCTCAGTGGTAGAGCGCTTGCCTTGCAATGCATGAGGCCCTGGGTTCGATTACTCAGCACCACATAAGCAAAAAAACAAAACAAAACAAAAAAAAACATATGTTCTAGATACTTCAGGTTGGAGACACAAAACACTCAAAATTATTAGATAATTTTATAGGCATACAGTATGAGGATCACTCCAGCTATTGGTCCTCTCATCCTGAGACAGTAAATTCACTGCAGCTCAATGATAAGTGACTGAACTGATATGTCCTGTGGACATTTGCTGTCAAAACGATGTGACACTCATTTCTCACTTTTGGCTTCAAACCTGTATACAGAGAAGATGAGGAGAGAAAATCCTTCTCAGAGAAAGCACCTATAAAGAACATTGGGTAGTTTACTTATAAACTCAAGACATTGGAATGATGCTGTTAAGTAGTCAGATTGTCCAGATTATAAAATGAAGAAGAAAAGAAAGGCACGTGCCAGTGGCTTCTGACTGTAATCCTGCTCCTCAGGAGGCTGAGATGTAGAGAATCTGAGTTTGAATCCAGCCAGCATAGGAAAGTCCATGACACTGTTATTTCTAAGAGATCACAGAAAACCCAAAAGTGGGGCTGTGGCTCCAGGTTAATGCACTACTCTTGAGCAAAAGTAACACAGGGACAATGCCTGTGCTCATAGTTCAACCCCAGGACCTGCTTCCATGTCTTTGTGTATGGTTGGATGTATTCCCATAGGTGAAGCTCCAGAGTAGCTATGATGAAAGGCACCAAGCTAGAAAATTTGTTTTCAATACAATGATTTCATAACACAGAAACTGCTTTCATGACAGTACATGTTCCTGGACTCCTCTCATAGTTCCCAGTGCAGCCTCAGGGTTTCTCTGCTTCCCAGGCCTGCTGGAAGAAGTCTCTCTCATTGTCTGGACAGGCAGACAAAAGGCCTCAGTCCTGTACAGCTGTATAACAAACAACTCCATCTGGGCCAATGAGTGAGGATGAGTGTGGATGGGCTCTGAAGGTCAGGATAAAAAGGACTCTTTGTACCCCAAGCTATCTCTCTCCCCAGTGCTTTGTTTTGACAGGAAGCCTTCATTTGTGCCACCTCCTGTGGCAGGCCAAGTTCCCTGCATTTATCCTGCCTTTGTGAGACTATATTCTGGTGTTCAGATACAGTGCTCAATATAATTCAGGAGTCCTTCTGGCAGACAATTAGGGCACTTAACCTCAAGAAATGTTTCATTGAGGGTGATGATGCGCTTATGATGCCTCTGCTAGGTTTCCAGAAGCTTTGGAAATCCAAGCACATGTCTGATCTCACCATGCTTCCTGTCATCTAGGACTGCTGAAGCACATTAGGTTTTGAAACCTTTGACCTCTCCTAGTTGAGCTCTGGGTGGCAAGGATTTGGGGATGAACATAGGACCTGGGTGCTGACCATGAGCTCAGCGCAGGAGCCCAGTGCTTTACCACTTTGTGTCACAGCTTTACTTCTAGTCTCTGTGTGTGTGTGTGTGAGTGTGTGGGTGTGTGTGTGCGTACATGTGCATGTGCACACATACACCAGTCCTGGAGCTTGAACTCGGGACCTGAGCACTGTACCTAATTTCTCTTTTACAAGAATAGCCCTCTCCCACTTGAGCCACAGAGCCAGTTTAGGCCTTTTTCTAATGATGTGTTCCTGAGAAATCAAGTCCAGAGTTTCATAGATGCAAAGCACTCTACCCCTAAGGCATATTCCCAGCCCTCTATTTCAGGTTTGTTATTTTGTTTCTTTTTTGTTGCTGTTTCTTGTAGGAGTTGAAGTCTGGGCCTGGTGCTGTCCCTCAAGTCTTGTGCTCTACCACTTGAGCCAAAGCACCATTTCAGGTTTTCTCATGGTTTATTGGAGCTATGTGTCTCAAAGACTTTCCTGCCCAGGGAAGCTCCTCAGATCTCATCGTCCTGAGGTGCTAGGATGACAAGCATGAGTGACAAGCATCGAGCTTCCACTTCAGGTTTCTTAGTGGTGAATTGGAGATAATAGTCTAATGGGACCTTTTGTGTCTGGCATAGTTTGGAAGCCAGATCCTCAGATCTCAGCTTCCTGAGAAGGCAGGCTGACAGACCTCAGCTATAGACCACTAGGCTGTGGCACTCTACTGCAAGGGGGTCCTTGGCTCCACATGGTGGAGTAATAGCCATGTGCCCAAGAGGTAAAGTCAATGCCTATGTCGCGAGTACAAGGTTCATGATTGAGAAAAATCAAAACAAAACAATTGTCTGCAGTAGACAACTCACCCACTCTTCAGTAACACATAATTTTGTCCCTGCCATGGGAACATATCTGTATCTCAGTGTTCTTGTCTGTATAAGGATCTCAGTTGTGTAGCTCTTACAAGGACCATATGAAAGAATGCACTCTGTGAATGACACAGCAGATGGCACTCTTTGAAGGACTCAGCACAAACCATCCTGTGAAGACTCAGCACCCAGCATCCAATGCAGGACTCAGCACACTGCACCCTGTGAAGCACACAGCACACAACACCCTGTGCCAGACTCAGCACAGAGCACCCTATAAATGACTCAGCACATAGCACTATTCCACAAGCTGTCATTAGAATTAGGTTGCTTTCATCAGTATCACCATTCTTTGAGGAACATTGAACATTTCACAAATCACACAAATTCACTTCTAATGGTTTAGAGGGGATTTTTTTTTGGGTGGGGCTACCCTTAGGGCTTGAACTCAATGCATGGGGATACTGTTCTAATAACATTTGCTCAAAGCTAAGGCTCTACTACTTAGAGCTACATCTCCAAGAGTGTCACATACTACCTACCAAGGTTTGGTTTTAAAGCTCCCAAGCAGCCAGCATGGTGGGGGTAAGCCAGCAGCATCTGGTTCTGTGGAGCTGGGTTGCAGCTGTTTACATCTGCCTGAGTCAGGTTAGGTGGCAACTGTCATTGCCAACTCCTAGCTTGTTCTGTGATGTGATATTTGAAGTCCTGTCCTTCTATAATTGCAGTTAGAACATTCTACCATTTTTTGGTGGCAGTGCTGGGGCTTGAGTAAGGGCATGGACACTGTCCCTAAGCATTTGTGCTCAAGGCTAGCACACAATTGATTGAAAGACAGCAGAACTTCCAGGTTTTCTGCTTATGTGGCACTGAGGAATCGAACCAGGGCTTTGTGCTTACTAGGGGAGAACTCCATCACTGAGCCCCAGGAGTAAAGGAGGTATAAATAGATAGATTGTTGTATATAAAAATTATATAGTCAAAAGAGAGATTTCTGTATTATTACATTATAGATAATATTATTACTGATTATTAGGTATTAAAGTATATCTCCATTTAATGATTTGTCCCAGCTAATATTTAATAAAGCATTAATGAATACTCAGTATCCTGTTATTGTTTATCACATAGGTACATACATCCATGCATATACTTTATAGAATGACACAGATGTCTATATATTATTAAATTATGTCTATATATTATTAAATATTATTAAATTTATTAAATTAAATTATTAAATTAAATACCAATTATTAGGTATTTATGTCTCCATGCAACTTTTATTCTGTTAATACTTAATAACATATTAATTAAACTTAATCCACATCCTATAATTACTGCATCTAATTTTATCCTAGAATGATTCATTACTAATTCAATCTGTTTATCATTTATTGTAGTGACAATTCTTCCACCTATGACATTTTTTTACCTTTGTGACATTCTATTTACATAGCATATTGATTTGCATCAGAATTATACATCCTACCAGACATTGAGCACTTTCAAAGAAAAGAAAATCATGTGTCACGCTCGGCTTCCCATTCCATGATTACATTTTTGGCAGTGCTGGGATCTGAACTCAGGACCTAGAAGGCTCAATTCATTTATGGGTGGCTGCCTAAACAGCAGCCTCTAGCCAATTCAGCTGCCAGGTTGTTCCCAGGCCCTGAGATCGAGCCGCATATATTGACTCCATATTGTGCTTAGTGTAGCTATTCATTTTTTTTGTTTTATTCATTTATTTACCATTTATTTTATTGACTTCTTACACATGGACTATTTATTATGTTTATTACATAGGATAGATTTGCCTATGTATTAAACTTCACACCTGACATCCAGGACATTCACAGCAAAGGAAAACCTGTGTCACCATGGGCTTCTTACTACATTAATCAATTTTTGTGAGTGCTGGCATCTGAACTCACAACCTACAAGGCCCAATTCATGAATTGGTGAGTGTCAGTATGCCAGCCTGGGGCATATTGAGCTAACAAGCAATTTCCAGCACCTGAGATCGAGACCCAGAGGTTGAGAAAATAAGAACAGATGGACATGAAGATGGTAGTACACAAATAAATATAGATCTTTATAGAGTACCAGAGATGTCTATACATTATTCATTTAAATAGGCTACATTCCTACCAATATTTGGGTATTTTTAATGCCTCCATGTAATTTATATTATTGTTGTCATCCTTAATGAATTGTTAATTAAATCAACCACTGTCCCGAAACTATTGCGTCCATGTAATTAATAGTATTGTTTTGATGTGTCAAAAATATTCTATAAAATCCATTGGCCTGCTAAAATCACTCTAATTTTATTGTAGTACCATTCAGGAACAACTTATTCAACCTTGACATTCTTAACCTTCTATCAGTATTCCTATGAATAGGAATGAGACTATTATGACCTCCCACCATTTGTAGGGGTCAGGACCAGGCTTTGAACCCAGGGCCTATGTTGCCGTGTTGGCCTATGGCTTCCCTGGTAGCCCTCCAGCCTTCAGCAATGCCAGGTTTCCAACACTTTTCAGCCATGTCATTCAGACCCAGGAAGTTCACCTTGCAAAGAAAACAAATGTAAAACCGGCAGCCATCTGCAAGTTGCAGGTTTTTCTTCGTTTCTGTGTTGTTTTATTTATTTATTATTCCTGTCAGCATTTGCGCCCCAGGTACCCAGGTTTGGCTGTGGGTCCAGTGGCTGCACCCAAGCCTGGAGTGATCAAAGCTGAGGCAGTTGCCATGCCGTGAGTTCAAGTTGTGTGCTTGACAAAATAAAAATGAATAAAAATTATAATAAACACATTCAAAATATTTTAAAAATTATGAGGCTGCTTGGCTTAGAATTCATGCCATTTTTTCTGCCAGTCCTGGGATTTGAACTCAGGGCCTAGGTACATCTAAAGCACTGTGGGAGAAGGGGAAGCTCACCGTGCTGGAAGACAAGAAAGTCAGGCCTGTTCCCAGGGCCTGAAGTCCTAGCTCTTGCAAAACTAATATTCTTATGCATTTTAAATACAGGATTCGTATTTACATACACAGGTTTACAGCATATTGCAGTTAGTTTGGTTATTCATTTTATTTTGTGTTTTATTTATTTCTTATGTATTTTAGTGAGTATGATTACACACATAACCCTTTTTACATCTTATTAAATAGGACATAGATTTGCCAATGTACTATACCTCATTCCTGAGACCCAGGACTTTCACTGATAAGGAAAACAAATGGGATATTTGGCTTCTTCCACCAGGATTACTTAAGTTTTGGCAGTTCTGTGACTTGAACTCAGGGCCTAAAATCCCACTTCATGAATGGGGAGTGGGTCAATGTTAGCACACCAGTCTGATGCAAATGAAGTTGTCTGGCAAATTTGGCCCTAGAAGTGGTCAATATATAAACACATAGATGTGTAAAATGCAGTGTGTATGTATTTACATATTTACCTAAATTGATGTAGATTCTAGTGTATAACTCTATAGTTATGTAGATTCCAGTGTATAACTAGATATTTATGTAGATTCTAGTGTATAACTACACATTTATGTAGATTCTAGTGTATAACTCTATATAAAGAGTGATGTCTATATCTTACTTTTGGATATTCTATTACTACTAATTATTTGGTCTAAAATTATTCCTCCATTAATTAATCATGTTAGAAGACTTAATAAAGTATTAATTAAATTAATCAATGACCTATATTTAATGCATACAATCTTACATTAGAAAGACATTAATTAGTAATTCAATTAGTACATTTCAAACATTCTATTAGTGTTCCTAGAGATAGGAACCAGTTTCTTAGGACCTTCAGCCATGTGTATGTGGCAGTCCCAGGATTGAACTCAGGGCCCAGGTGTCTGGGTTAACCTCAGGCTTCACTGACAGCCCACCAGCCTCAGCCATGCAAAGTCATGTACAATTTTCAAGCCAAGTCAGTGAGACCCAGGATGGTCACTGTGCAAAAGAAACAAAGGTAAAACTGTTGTGTAAAATTTTCTGGTTTTTCCTCTTCCATTTTGGTTTGTTTATTGGCCAGTGCTGGGAGTTGAAATTGGGTCCTAGGATCCCTGGATCATCTGTGGGTGTAAAAGCTGCACCCTAACCTAGGGTAATCAAGGCTGAGGCAGAGTTGTGATGACCTGAGTTCAAGCCCCGTGCCTGCCCCCCCCAACAAAGTTAAGGTCCTGGCTTGGAATTTGGAATATTTTATCTGCCATACCTAGGATTTGAAATCAGGCCCTGGGTAAATCTATTTTGCGGTGGGTGAAATGGAAGCTCACCCTCCTTGAATAAAAGAAAGTCAAAAGCATTTTCCAGGGCATGAATTCTAGACCCAATCATGGGAAAATATTTATACATATTTATAATGTACATCATATATATGTATTTGCAAAGGTATTACATATTGTACCTAGGAAACAATATTTTCACAGAGAGCAGAACAGGTCAACATTGGCTTCTTACTCAACCTATTGTCTTTGGCACTGCTGGGAATTGAACTCAGGGCCTAGAATGCCAATTCATCAAGGGAACAATGTAAGCACAGCAGCCTCAAACAAATTCACTGCCAGGGAGTTCCCAGGACCTAAGTTTAACCTCCAGGAGTGGCCAACATATAAATGGATAGATGCGTAAATTGCTGCAAATACATATATATGCATAGAGAGTAAGAGAGAGAGAGATGCATATGTATATTCCAGTGTATATGTAAATGTGTAAATATATTTATAGAATGTGAGATGTCTATATATCATTAAATTACTTGTAATATATTACTAATCATTATTAAGTATTAAATTATGCCTTCATTTAATGATGTATCATGGTTTAAGGCACAATAAAGTGCTTCCTTGTGCAAAAGGAGCTCAGGGACAATGTCTAAGCTCACAGTTCAAGCCTCAGGACCGATCCCCCCCCAAAAAAAATATAGCGAGTAACTCCATGTGTCTGTGTATGTGTGAATGTATTTCTATTGGTGAACATCCAGAGTCGCTATGAAGAAAGGCACCCAGCTAGGAAATTTGCTTTGAATAGAATGATTTCAAGACAGTGCAGGTTCCAGGGCTCCCCTCCCTGTTCCCAGTGTAGCCTGAGTGTTTCTCCACACCCCAAGTTGCTGGAGGAAGTCTGCCTCTTTGTTGGAACAGGCAGACAAAAGGACTCACTGCTGTACAGCTCTCTAACAAACAACTCTATCCAGGCAAACTAGTGATTATGAGTGTGGGCAGGCCCTGAAGACCAGGAGAAAAGGGCCTCTTTGTACCCCAAGATATCTCTCTCCCCAGTGCTCTGGTTTGACAGAAAGCTTTCATTTGTGCCACCTCCCATGGCAGGCCAAGTTCCCTGCACTTATCCTGTCTTTGTTAGACTATGTTCCAGTGTTGAAACAAACTGCTACAATTAATTCAAGATTTCTTCTGGCAGACAACAATTAGGGAGCTGAACCTAATGCAATGATTCATTATTGGCAACGGTGCCTCCCTAGGTTTTCGGAAGCTTGCTACATCTAAGCACATTTGCAAAATCACAATGTTCCCTGTTATGTAGGTCTGGTGAAGCTCATCAGGTTTGGAAACCTTTGACCTCTCCTAGTTGGGCCTTGGATGGCTAGGTTTCCGGGTTGAACACAGGGCCTGGGTACTGACCATGAGCTCAGAACAGAAGCTCAGTGTCTAGTAGGAAGACCCCTACTTAGGCACGCAAACCAACCTAGCCGTCTGGAGTGACAGAGCCAACTGCAACAAATTTGTTAACAAAAGAAGCAACTTTATTGAGAAGGTTCCTACACTGACCGGCCAGGGCCACAGCACAGGCTCAGGAGCTGATACTGCTAAAGTGAGCAGCCCCCATTCTTTGGTTTGTAAAGGCAAAATCCATGAGGTTGAACCTGGTCATGCATAGGTGACCAATGGGATCATACCATACAAAAGGATTGCATGGTCAAGTCTCCTCTCCGGGCCTATTTCCCAGTGCTTTACCCTTTGATGTCACAGTTTCACTTCTGGTATCTGTGTGTAGGGGGTAATTTGTGTGCATATACCAGTCCTGGATCTTGAACTCAGGACCTCAGCACTGTACCTGAGTTTCTCCTGTACAAGGATGCACTCTACCACTTGCACCACAGAGCCACTTCAGGCTTTTTTTCTAGTGATGTGCCACTGAGGATTCAAAGCCAGGGTTTCATACATGCAAATCACTCTACCCCTAAGACCCATTCCCAGCACTGTACTTCAGGTTTCTTTCGTTCTTTTCTTGTAAGTTGGAGGAGTTGAAGTCTGGGCCTGGGTGCTGTCACTCAGCCCTTCAGCTTAAGTGGAGAGTTCTACCACTTGAGCTACAGAGCCCATTCAGGTTTTCTGGTGGTTCATTGGAGATAACCATCTCAAGGAATCTCCTGCTCAGACTGGCTTTGGACCATGATCCTGAGCCCTAAGCCTGCTGAGTAAGTAGCTAGGATGACAGGCATGAGTCACCAGCACCCAGCTTCCACTTCAAGTTTCTAAGTGGTGAATAGGAGATGATAGTGTCATGGGACCTTTTGTGTGTGGGATAGTTTTGAACCCAGATCCTCAGCTTCCTGACCAGGCAGGATGATAGAACTCAGCTAAAGACACCTAACCCGTGACACTTTGCTGCAAGGGGGTCCTTGGCTCCATGTGCTAGAATACTAGCCATGACCATAAGAGAAAAATCAGAGTCTAGGCTCTGAGTTCAAGGTTCATGATGGAGAAAACTAAACCAAAACAATTGTCTGCAGGAGATAAGTCAATAGAGTTCAGTACATTCATCAATTTGGCCCTGCCTTGGGAAATATCTGTGCCTCAAGTTTCTCATCTGCACAATCATCTTACTTGTGGAGCTCTAACAAGGATCAGATGAAAAAATACACCCTGTGAAGGACTCAGCACACAGCACCCCATGAAGGACCTAGTACCCCAGGAAGTACTCTTCATATACCTGTATCCCACAAGCTGTCATTAGAATTAGAATGCTTTCATCAGTATTGCCATTCCTTTAGAAACATGTCAGGAACCACACAAGTTCACTGTAGCGACCGTCTACTCGACCAGCGAGAAAAAACGACCGCCACACCAGGAGTCTTCTCAGATCACGCTTTATTGGAGAGCCTTTTAGTTGTAGGAGAGCTTGGGCGCGAGAGAGCGTGCACCCGAAACACAGCCGCTTATATAGGAGAATCGGAACGCGGGTCTTTCTATTGTTGGTCGCCTGCCTTTCACCGTCACCAGGTGTCATGGGATTGGCTGGGGACTCTACCTGGCTCGTGCATGCGCACAGCCCAGGCGTCCTGCCAAGCACCGTCTGGGGTGGTTACCTCAAAGCTGCAAGGGAGTGGGCGGAGTCTCGCCTCGGCTCCCTACAGTTCCCCCTTCTTTGTTTTATGGCAACAGGTAAGAGTAGAGGTTGGGCCTCTGTCTAAAACATTAGGACCTTGCACTGGCCTTCGCCTGAGGGGCGCGCCTTCCCCAGTGATGACCAGGCCCGTCCGATGCCTTTTTTGCAGAGGTGGGATCTTGGGCATCAACCCACTTGCAACCCAGCATGCTCTTCTTGAGGAGATGAGAACCATCTCCTCAAGTGCAGTGCACTTGCCTTGCACCCTGTCCCAAATTGCAAATTGCATACCTGTCCCGGTGCAATGGGATCCCCTGATCCCTCGGGGTGCTAAGGCTATGCAGAATGGTAAGGCTTAACTGCCTCTTAGGGCCGACAGCCAAATCTGGGGTGAGGATCCACTTTCCAAAGCGGCTAATGCTTGCAAGATAACAACCTTGTCCCTTCTGGTTTGGGCTCGAAGGCGACAGACCAACCATAGGCAGACCACGCATCCTCCCAAGCAGCAGGCTAAAAACATTCCGACTCCCACCCGCTCTTTGGAAAAGGACACCGCAGAGGCAATCCAGTCAGTAAATTGTAACAGCCCACAGCATCATTGGTTTAGCTATCACAGGGATTGCTATTAGCACTGTTGCTAACAGCAGGAAGATCAGCTGCATCTTCAAGAGGGGGTTCTGCTGCCATCTCCACCGGCCTGGTCAGTCTCATTGGCACCCAGTGAGGTACTTCTTGACTCTGTGGAAAAACACAAACAGCTCCCCTGGATCTCGTTATTACCGGATCCGGTCCATACCATTTATTATTAATAACATCCTTCCACATAACCATGTCTTTAGTATCCATGGAGTCTCTTGTCATATGCCGATCTGCGGCAGACTGATCGTTGTCATTTAGAATTAAAAAATTAAGGGTAAAGAGTGCAAGAGAAAGTCTTTCCCTGGGGGACGTGGACTCAGCAACTCCCCCTTTTTGTTTTTGAAGCATTTCTTTTATGTTTCTATTAGCTCTTTCCACTATACCTTGTCCTTGAGGATTGTAGGGCAATCCGGTGGTGTGGGCAACCTGCATTTGTGTGCAAAAGGCGCGAAAACCATGGGAAGTATAAGCAGGGCCATTATCCGTCTTGAGTCTAAGGGGCTTTCCTCAAGCTTCCCAAGCTTCTAAGCAGTGTATTCTGACGTGAGACACCTTTTCTCCTGCCAGAGGTGTGGCATGAATGACACCGGAAAAGGTGTCCACAGACACATGTAAATATTTCAACTTACCAAATTCCGTCAGATGAGTAACATCCATTTGCCATAGGGCGTTTGGTCTCAACCCCCTGGGGTTTACCCCCACATGGGGAGGATGAAGAAAGGTAACACAAGATTTACAGGCTTTAACAATATCTCTTGCCACATGCCTGGACAAATTATATCTTTTCCTAAGGGTATTAGCAGGTACATGATACAATCTATGAAAGTCTTTTGCCAATTCTACAGGATCAGCAGCGACCAGAGCCACAGCCCGAGTTGCCTGGTCCACCAAATCATTACACTTTGCCATTGGGCCCGGCAACATAGAGTGGGCGCGAATATGTCCAATATAAAAAGGATGTTTTCTGTTTAAGATAAGGGATTGAATCTGTAACAAAACATTAGAAATTGTACTGGCCTGCTTAACTGAAGCAGCAACTTCAAGAGAAGCAACGGCATTTACAACATATAATGAATCAGAAAATAAGTTAAAAGGTTGATCAAATCTTTTAAAAACTTCAAGCACAATTAAACATTCAACAGCCTGTGGGGCATTCGGCCGAAAATTAAAGACTACCGGCTGTTTGTGTCCTTGAACAAAAAAGGCACCTTGTCCAGATTTTGATCCATCCGTAAAAATGGTTAGAGCATCAGCCAAGGGCTCCTTTGAAGTGACAACAGGAAAATACATTAAATTTTTGTTAACTATGGCAAGCAGAGGATGCTTAGGATAATGATTATCAATTACATTTGGAAATGAGCAAACAAGAATTGCCCACATATCCATTGTGGCTGCTAAAATTTCAACTTGTTCACGGGTGTATGGAATAATTAATTTATCTGGAATTTTTGCAAAGTGCATCAAACAATACTTTATACCCAAAATTGCCTCTTTTTTTAATTTTTTTTATTTTTATTTATTATTTTTAATTTTTTTTATTGTAAAGATTCTATACAGAGGGTTACAGTTACATGAGTGGGGTAATGAGTACACTTCCTCTTGAACATTGTTACCCCCTCCATTGTTTTCTCCCTACCATCCCCTCCCTCCCTCCCTTCCCCAAGGTTCTTTTTTTTTTTTTTTTTTTTTTGATTGTGATTAAGTGATTACTTAATTTCCGGAAATTCACAGTATTGTGGAATAATGATGCTCATTTAAAGTCACAAGTTCATTCTAACTTTCCTGGAGCAAATTGTCTATCACAGTCTGTAATATATAACGGTGTTCATATGTTATATACCATACACGTGATCAGCAGCATGGGGATATTTAGTAGTGGTTCAACCAGATGAGTGGGAGTTCTTTGTTTCTTAAGTCCTGTTAGTTTTGTCATATCACCTAACATTTTGGATTTATCATCCGCTTATCAGGGAGACCATGTACTGTTTATCTCTTCGTTCTTGGCTTACCTCGCTCAACATGATTCCTTCTAGCTCCATCCATTTCCCTGCAAATGCCATTATTTTGTCATTTCTAATGGCTGCATAATATTCCATTGTGTATAGATACCACAATTTTTGGATCCATTCATCTGTGGTGGGGCATCTAGGTTGTTTCCATATCCTAGCTATTGTGAACAGTGCTGCAATAAACATGGAGGTGCACGTGTCCTTGTATATTGGTTCCTGTTGTTCAGGGTAGATGCCTAGAAGTGGTATGACTGGGTCGTAAGGGAGGTCAATCTTTAGCTTTCTAAGGACCCTCCAGACTGCTTTCCAAAGTGGTTGTATGAGTGTACATTCCCACCAGCAGTGTAATAGCGTTCCTCGTTCTCCACATCCCCTCCAGCATTTGTCGTTGGCTGATTTGTGGATGTGGGACATTCTGACTGGGGTAAGGTGGTATCTCAGGGTTGTCTTTATTTGCATTTCCTTCACCACCAGGGATGATGAACATTTCCTCATGTGTTTCTTTGCCATTTTTATTTCTTCATTTGAGAAGTCCCTCTTTAGTTCCCTTGCCCATTTAGTAATTGGTTTGTTAGGTTTGGGAGGGATTAGTTTCTTGAGTTCCCTGTATATACAGGATGTTAACCCCTTGTCTGATATATTGCTGGTAAATATTTTTTCCCAATTAGTTGGTTGTCTTTCTAGCTTGGTTGCGATAGCTTTATCTGTGCAGAAGCTTTTTATTTTAAGGTAGTCCCATTTGTCGAGTCTCTCTCCAATTTGTTGTGACCCTGGGACTCTGTTCAGGAAGTTCCTTCCTGTGCCTATTAGTTCAAGTGTCTCTCCTACTCTGTCCTGCAGTAGTTTCAGAGATTCAGGTTTAATGTTAAGGTCTTTAATCCATTTTGAGTTGATGTTGGTGCATGGTGATAGGCTGGGGTCCACTTTTAGTTTTCTGCATGTGGCTGCCCAGTTTTCCCAGCACCAGCGGTTGAAGAGGCTGTGTTTCTTCCATTGTATGTCTTTGGCTCCTTTGTCGAATATCAGCTGGCTGTAGGCCTGTGGATTTATTTCTGGATCTTCTATTCTGTTCCATTGGTCTTCGGGTCTGTTTTTGTGCCAGTACCATGCTGTCTTTGTTATTATAGCTCTGTAGTAGAGTTTGAAGTTCGGCATGGATAGCCCTCCCATATTGTCTTTATCCCCTAGAATTGTTTTGGCTATTCTAGGTCTTTTGTTGTTCCATATGAATTTTTGGACTGTTTTCTGTATTTCAGAGATGTACGTCATTGGGATTTTAATAGGAATTGCGTTGAATTTGTATATTAGTTTTGGAAGTATTACCATCTTTACTATATTAAGTCGGCCTATCCAAGAGCATGGGAGGTCTTTCCATTTCCTAGTGTCTTCTGCAATTTCTTTCTTTAACTTTTTATAGTTCTCATTAAATAGTTCTTTTACATCTTTGGTTAGGTTAATTCCTAAATATTTTATTTTTCGGGAGGTTATTGTGAATGGGGTTGCTCCCTTTATTTCCCTCTCTTCCTGTACATTATCAGTGTATAGGAAGGCAACTGATTTTTGTGGGTTTATTTTGTATCCTGCTATTTTGCCAAAGTGATTTATGATTTCTAAGAGTTTGGGGATGGAGTTTTTGGGATCTTGGAGGTATAGTATCATGTCGTCTGCAAAAAGGGATAGTTTAACTTCTTCTTTCCCTATGCGGATCCCTTTAATGTCTTTTTCTTGCCTTATTGCCCTGGCTAAGGGTTCTAGGACTATATTGAAGAGGAGTGGAGACAGTGGGCATCCTTGCCTTGTTCCTGATTTTAGGAGAATTGGTTGTAGCTTTTCCCCATTAAGTATAATATTGGCTATTGGTCTGTCATAAATGGCTTTTATTGTTTTTAGAAATGTTCCTTCTATTCCTATTTTCTCCAGAGCTTTTAGCATGAATGAATGTTGAATTTTGTCAAAGGCCTTTTCTGCATCTGTAGCGATAATCATGTGATTCTTGACCTTGGCTCTGTTGATATGTTGGATTACATTTATTGACTTACGTATGTTAAACCATCCCTGTGTCTCTGGGATGAAGCCTACCTGGTCATAGTGAATTATTTTTTTTATGTGTTTCTGGATTCTGTTAGCTAGAATCTTGTTAAGGATCTTTGCATCTGTGTTCATCAAGGAGATTGGCCTGTAATTCTCCTTTTTGGTTGGGTCTTTGCCTGGTTTGGGGATGAGTGTGATATTGGCTTCGTAGAATGAGTTTGGGATAGCTCCTTCCTTCTCTGTTTCTCTGAAGAGCTTGAGGAGTATGGGTATTAGTTCTTGTTTGAAGGTCTTATAGAATTCTGCTGTGAATCCATCTGGTCCTGGGCTTTTTTTTGTTGGAAGACTTTTGATAGCTTCCTGTATCTCATTATAGGATATTGGCTTATTTAATTGGTTAACTTCTTCTTTGCTCAGTTTGGGCAACTTGTATTTCTCTAAAAATGCATCCATTTCTGCCCGATTTTCTTCCTTTAGAGAGTATAGCTTTTGAAAGTAGTCTGTTAGAATTGTTTGGATATCTTGGGTACGTGTGGTGATGTTTCCCGTGGCATCCCTAATCCTATTAATATGGGTTTCCTCTCTTCTTTTTTTAATTAATCTAGCCAATGGGCCATCAATTTTGTTTATTTTTTCAAAGAACCAGCTTTTTGTTTGGTTTATTTTGGTTATGGTTTTCTGATTTTCTAATTGGTTAATCTCTGCTTTTAATTTGGTTATCTGGCTTCTTCTAGTAGCTTTAGGTCCCATTTTTTCCTGTTTTTCTAGCTGTTTTAATTGCAACATGAGATTATTTACTTGGTCTGTCTCCATTCTCTTGATGTGGGCACTGAGGGCAATAAATTTGCCCCTCAGGACTGCTTTTGCTGTGTCCCACAAGTTTCTTTGTGAGGTGTTTTCATTTTCATTGAGTTGTAGGAAATGCTTTATTTCTTCTCTGATCTCTTCTGTTATCCAGGCATTGTTAAGGAGTGTGCTGTTCAATTTCCATGTATTGGAGAAATTTCTGCGGTATGCTTTGTTATTGAGAGCTAGCTTGATTCCACTGTGGTCAGATAGGATACAGGGGATTATGTCGATCCCTTTGTATTTGCTTAAGTTCCTTGCATGAACTATGATATGGTCTATTTTGGAGAAAGTTCCGTGAGCTGCTGAGAAGAATGTGTACTGTGTTGTTTTAGGGTGAAATACTCGGTAGATGTCAGTTAATTCCGCTTGCAGTATGGCCTCTCTTAATTCGGTAGCTTCTTTGCCAATCCTCTGGTTGGTAGACCTGTCCTTTGGTGAGAGTGGTGTGTTAAAGTCTCCTAGTATTATCGTATTGGGATCTATTTTATTCTGTAAGTTTGAGAGCATTTGTTTGACATATCTGGGTGCACCAATATTTGGGGCATATAAGTTGATGATGGTTATATCCTCCTCTTGGATTGTTCCCTTTATTAATATGTAGTGTCCGTCCTTGTCTTTCTGTACTGATTTTAATGAAAAGTTTATTTTGTCAGATATCAGGATAGCTACACCTGCTTTCTTACTGGGGGCGTTTGATTGGTAGATCCTTTTCCACCCCTTCACTCTGAGTTTGTTTGTATGTTTGGCTGAGAGGTGGGTCTCCTGAAGGCAACAAATGGATGGGTCTTGTTTTCTTATCCAGTCCTCAGTTCGTTTTCTTTTAATTGGCGAATTCAGCCCATTTATATTAAGAGAAAGTATAGAGAGATGCATTGTTGTCCCTGCCATTCCGTTTTCCTAAGTTTTTCTTTTTTCCTTTCCTCCTGTGCTTGCTCAGTTAGACTTTGAGTAACGCCTGTTTGGGGCAGGCCCCAGTTCCTGGCTGCTTTCTTCAGGTTGTGTCCCCCCTCTTAGAATTCTTTGTAATGCTGGCTTAATGTTTATGTATTCATTTAGTTTTTCTTTGCTATTAAAAGTTTTCAGTTCTCCATCAAATGTGAATGCTAGCTTTGCCGGGTAGATCAGTCTGGGTTGGCAGTTATTGGCTCTCAGGGCTCGTATGGTGCTTTCCCAGGCTTTTCTTGCATTCATTGTTTGTGTGGAGAGATCTGCAGTAATTCTTATTTTTTTCCCATTGTAGTATAGCTCCTTCTTCATTTTTGCTGCATGCAGGATTGTTTCCTTATTATTCAGATCTATCATTTTTACTATAATGTGTCTAGAAGTGTTTCTCCTGGGGTCTTGCTTGTTGGGTGTTCGATAAGCTTTTGTGATGTAGTTAAGATGGTCGTTTTTGAGGTGGGGAAAATTTTCATTGATTATATTGTTAAATAGGTGGTGCATTCCCTTGCTCTGGAATTCCTCACCTTCGTCCACTCCAATTATGCGAAGGTTAAATTTTTTAGCATTATCTGCTTGCTCTTGAATATCCCTTTGGTTTAATTTGAGTAATTTTTCCATATCTGTCACTTTTTGGTCCAGTTGGTGTATTCTGTCTTCTGTATCTGACACTCGACCTTCCATTTCATTCACTCTGTTGACAGTGGCTTCTATTTTGGTTTGCATGGAGGAAATGGATCCCTTTATGGATTCAATGTTGGTTCTCAGAGTACTGATCTCACCTCTCAATGAGGTATGCATTACCTCTAATTTGGCGTTTATCTCACTTCTTACTGAGGTTTGTGCAGCTTCTATTTTTGCATGCATCTCTTGTTTGATACCCTGTATCTCTTTGGATAGTTCATCCTTGTGCTCTTTCAATTTCTGATCAATTTCTCGCTTTATTTCTTGAGTCATTGCCTCCAGCAACCCTTGGAAGTAGCCTTTGTCTTCCATTCCTGCTTTGCTCCCACTGGGGCTCTCCCCTGTGTGGCTGCTGGCTTTTGAGGTGAGCTTGCTGTCCTGGGTGGTAGTAAACCTTGTGATTTTTCTCTGTGATTTTCGCATGGAGGTTCAGGAGACTGCTCTTCAATTTTGTTTTGGAGTGTCTGTCTTTGCTTGGTTGCTGATTCTGTATTGGTAGAGAGAGTCTGTGCCTGATCTGGGTTCTGTTGGGAGCCTATTTCCAGCTGCTATTCTGACTTACTTAGGATTCTCAGCTCTCTGCTGTAGATTGCTGGCAGTTCCCACCTTTGGAAGGGTTGAGCAGCCTAGACTGCTTGTGTTTGCTCCTACGGGTGCTCTTGTGAAGAACAGATGCTCTGGATGCACTCTCCCAAATGCTGGAGTCTGCTATGGGCTCCTGATGTGTTTTTGTTTGTTTGTTTTGGGCTGGTTGTGGGCTTGAACTCTAGGTTTGGGTGCTGTCCCTCAGCTTTTCAGCTCAAGGCTGGCACCCTATCGTTTGAGCCACAGCACCACTTCTGACCCTTTTTGCTTTTGTGATGCTGAGGAATCAGATCCAGGGCCTCATACATCCAAGACTATCACTCTATTGCTGAGCCGCCTTAACAGTCTGAGCTCCTGCTTACTATCAGGTGCTGGCAGCCTGTGTTGCCCAATTCCCAGTCTAGGGTATATGGGTGGAGTTTTGGTGGGGTTTGGGCTTCTCTTGTCCTGGGCCTCCAGGTCTTTTGTTGTCACAGGCGTGCTTCCCCGGGGAGTGTTGTTTCCTGGCTTTCTCCCCTCTGTTGAGGCGTATGCTCAGCTTTTTACTTCAATTGGGAGGAGTTGGTTGTGTTGTTCAGGCGCCGGATCCCTGGGCCTGGTTCCGACCCCAGCCTGGAGTGCGCTTGTTAGGCCTGTGCTGATGTGTATACCACCTAGGTTATGCAGCCTGGAGCGCACTCGTTAGGCCTGTGCTGATGTGTATACCACCTAGGTTATACAGCCTGGGGGACACAGTTCAAATTTCTTCTACTGTTGGTAGTCTTGACCCAGGGGTGCTGTTCCTGGCTTGGGCATTTAAGCTCCCTTCCAGGGGTGCTCTTGCTCTAGCCTGGCCAGCTGAGTGTGCTCCACGGGCTGGTGGAGCTCTCAAACAGTTCCCAGTTTTAGTGGGTCCTGTGGTCCGGGTGTTAGGGTAGGGAGTCTAGGTCAGGGTCTGGGGATTCCCTCCAGCTCTGGTCTCCCTTGAGGGATACACTTCCCCTGTGGGGTACTCACCCTGGAGCTGGTTGTTTCTGTGTGGTGTAGGTCGTCAGTTGTTGTTGCAATCCGGGCTGGGTTGGGCGGTGGTGGCTCTGTGTGATTCTTTTCTGTCTCTGCCTCTGTCGAAGCTGTCGGGTCAAGAGTGTCCCCGCTCAGACAGCTTCTTTGCGGTACCTCTGGGGCCTGAGTGGCCCCGCCGGGTCGTTGTGATCGTGATCGGGCGGGCGGGTGGGTGGTCTGCAGACAGTTCCCTTTGCGCGCTGCTGGCGGTTTTGGCGGGATGGAACCTCTCTGCTCGGGTGGAGAGTGCCGGGTCGTTGCGATCGCGATCGTGCGGGCGCGCTGCTGGTGCCGAGCGGCTTTGGCGGGATGGAGCCTCTCTGCTCAGGTGGAGAGTGAGGGGTGGGGGTGGGATCCTCGTGGAGACTCCCGGCTGGTAGGCTTCTCTGTTCCTGGCGATCCGCTGTTCTGTAAACCAGTACCTGGTGATCTGAAAGCGGCCCCCTGTGTCTCTGCTGTGTCTCTTGGGGCTCCCGCAGCCCCCGCCGGGGCCGGCTGGCCGGCGGCTTGGCGCACTGCCGCGCGGCCAGTAAAGGTTGGGGGAGGGGTCTTCGCTTTTCTTCTGAAATTCTTCTTTTCCTCTGTTTCTTTTTTGTTATTCTCCGCCTCTGGTTTTTCTCTGAGTGTTCGTCTTTTTGTTGTTGTCGGTCTCTTGGGGAGATTAAGCGTTGGAGCTCGAACTCTCTTTTTGGTTGGAGAGAGCTGTGGCGTTTCCCTACTGCCCCGTCGCCATCTTGGTCCCCCCCTCTATTTTTATTTTTTTAATTTTATTTTTTTTTCTCAGATCAAAATTGCCTGTTTAGCCACTAATTCAGGAAAATATTGAACAGTTTTTGCTGCCACAGAATCATAGCATTAATAGTTAGCCTTTGAAGCAAGGCAGTGGTATAAGTCCTGACTGCCTCAACTAAATCTTTTAACTGGGAGTAGGAAACCGGCTCAAGAATTCTGTCATTAGTAATTGGATTTTCAAAGACTGGAAAAGCGGCCGCTAATGGCGACCAGGTGCTGCCTTTTATAAAGTGACTCTTCCCTGCTGGCGGGCACGGCGGGGGGGGGGGCCGACGGGTGAGGGCCAGCTCCGTTTCCTCTTCCTGGCTGCTGCGGTACTCCCACCCCTAGGGGGCGCCACCCCCCATATCTGTCTGCCTCGTGCTCCGCCGCAGCCTCTTCTAACTCTTCACTATCAGCTGGATCAAGCTGCTCTCCCTCCTCCTCTAACATTTCTTCCTCTGAGTCACTCACAAAATTACTATATTCTTGGTCCCGCCCTTCCACATGTAGGGCTGAGAACCGGTTTGCTTTTAAAGAAGGGCACGGGGGTCTCCTTGAGACCCCCTCCTCCCTAAAACCCTTCTCCTTTTGTGAGGGCTGCAGCCCCTCTTGCTTTAATTCTTTAGGATACTTTTGTCTTTTTTCCCTTTTTCTTTTAGGCCTATTTTCCTCCCCCTTACTGTATGCTGACTCTGATAGACTATCCTGATGCCGCGTTAGTACTTTGCATCCTTCCTGGATTAAATCAAACCCTCCCTCCTCGAGGCAAGTGCGCACCATCAAAAAGACAAGCCACAAAGGAAGAAGCAATGCAAGCAACCAATAAATATCTAAATCTACAGTGAACAGCATACCGAGGGATATTTCCCGAAGTCCCCTCTCCGCGTGTTGAGTTCTGGCTCCGGTTCAGCCTCTCGCGCGGGTCCCGTCCCAGGTTCGTTCCCGGGTTTCGGCACCAGTTGTAGCGACCGTCTATTGACCACCGAGAAAAAACGACCGCCACACCAGGAGTCTTCTCAGATCACGCTTTATTGGAGAGCCTTTTAGTTGTAGGAGAGCTTGGGTGCGAGAGAGCGTGCACCCGAAACACAGCCGCTTATATAGGAGAATCGGAACGCGGGTCTTTCTATTGTTGGTCGCCTGCCTTTCACCGTCACCAGGTGTCATGGGATTGGCTGGGGACTCTACCTGGCTCGTGCATGCGCACAGCCCAGGCGTCCTGCCAAGCACCGTCTGGGGTGGTTACCTCAAAGCTGCAAGGGAGTGGGCGGAGTCTCGCCTCGGCTCCCTACAGTTCACATCTAATAGTTTAGACAGGTGGTTAGTCGGGGGGGGGGGGGAAGAGGGGGAAGGGTCATCAGACTCAGGGGTTGCACTAATAGTTTGTGGGTACTGTCCTAAGATCTTTTCCTCAAGGCTTGAGCTCTACCACTTTGAGCCACAGCTCAGAGTCTCACAGACTTCCTGCCAGGGCTGAGTTTTCAACCCACCAGTGTCAGATCTCATCCCCTGAGCAGCTAGAGATGAGCCAGCAGTGTCTGGTTCGATGGAGTTGGTTTGCAGCTGTTAACCTCTGGCTGTTAGGATAGATGGCATCCTTCATCTTCAGATTCCCGGCTTGCTCTGTCATGAAGTATTTAAAGTCCTGGCCTTGTATATTTGCAGTTAGAACATTCTAACTTTTCTTTGGTGCTTGAGTGACAGCACCACTTCCGGCTTTTCTGTGCATGTGATAGTGTGGAAACAAACGCAGGGCATTATACATACTAGGCAAGCACTCTATTACTGAGCCCCAGGAGTGACAAGTGTAAAAATAGATATATAGATAGCTTATATATATATATATATATATATATATATATATATGTATAAAATAAGAAAGATATCTCTATATTATTAAATTACATATACTATGTTACTACCAATTATCCATAATTAAATTATTCCTTACTTTATTTTTCATTCTTGAAAATATAAAAAGCATTAATTGAAAAATAGTCAATGTACTATGATTATTATTTACAATTTTAAAATATAATCATACACTAATTACTAATGTAATTGTTACTTTTACAACATTCCATTCATATGGATGTATGTCAGAAGTCGTTTCTTAGGATCTCCCTCCATTCGTAGGTGGCGGTCCCGGGATTTGAACCCTGGGCCTACGTTGCTGGTTTTGGCTATGGCTTGCCTGATAGCCCACCAAACTTCAGCAGTGTAAGGTCACATACTTTTTCCGGGCCCTTTCATTTAGACCCAGTATGGTCACAATGCAAAGGAAAAAATAAAGTAAAACCGCCTTCTGGAACTTCCCAGTTTTAGCCTTATTCTTCCCCCCCCTCTCTTTTTTTTTCTTTTTTGTTGGTTGTGAGGCCAGAAATGTGGGTCTGGAAACTGTTCCTCAAGACTAGTGTTCTACCACTTGAGCCATAGCACCACTTACAGATTTTTCTGCTTATGTGGTGCTGAGGAATTGAGCCCAGGGCCTTATTCATGCAAGGCAAGCACTCTACTACTGAGCCACATTCCCTGCCCTTCGCCCTTTTTTTTATCAGTCCCGAGATTTGAACTCGGGTCCTAGGATCCCAGGATGGGCTGTGGATCCATTGGCTGCACCCCAGCCTAGGGTGATAGAAGCTGAGGCAGAATTGCCACAATCTGAGTTCAAGCCCGGGGCCTGAACAAAATAAATTGAGGCCATGACTTGGAATTTGCTCAATTTTTCTGGCAGGCCTGGGATTTGAACTCAGGGTCTGGGTAACTCTGTGACACTGTGGGGGAGGGGAAGCTCACTATTGTTGAAGACAAGAATTTCAGACCAGTTTCCAGGCCTGAATTTAAACACTAGCACTGGAAAAAATAATATTTATTTATGCGATCTTTTTACATACATGGGCTTACTCCATATGACATTTATTACCCTTATTTATTCATTATTTATTTTATTTAGTATTATTACATATATTACATTTATTTAATTTATTGCATCTTATCACATGGATATATTTGCATATGGATTATACTTCCTGCTGAGAACCTGGATTTTTACAGAGAAGGAAAAAAATGTGTCAAAGTAGGCAGGATGACAGATATCAGCCACAGATGCCTAGACTGTAACACTTTTGTAAGGGTGTCCTTGGGTCCCCTTGGTAGGATGCTAACCATGAGCCCAACAGGGAAGGGTCAGTGCCTAGACCCTGAGTTCAAGGTTCATGACCGAGAAAAATAAACCAAAACAATTGTCTGCAGGAGACAACTCACTAGAGTTCAGTACATACATCATTTTGGTCCTGACATGGGGACATATCTGAGCCTCAATGTTCTTATCTTCACAATAATCTGTGGAGCTTTTACAAGGACGAGATGCAAGAATGCAGTCAATATACCATTCCTCATATAAGACTCATGACATAGCTGTATTCCACATGCTGTCATTAGAATTACGGTGCTTTCATCAGTGTCACCAATCTACACAAAGTTCACATCTAATGATTTAGAGGGGTGGGTTTTTTTGGGGGGGGCGTGAAGTCAGCCACGGGGATTCCACTGAAAGTTTAGGGGTACTGTCCTAAGATCTTTTTCTCAAGTCTAGAGCTTTACCACTTTGAGCCACAGCTCAGAGTTTTGCATACTTCAATCAGAGTTGGATTTTAAAACCTACAGTGTCTGATCTCAGCCTCCCAGTATCTTGGATTACAGGGCTGAGCGAGCCAGAAGCATCTGGTTCTGTATAGCTGGGTTGCAAGCAATTTACCTCTGGCTAAGTCATGTTAGATGGCAGCTCTCAGCACCAGACTCCTAGCTTGCTCTATGATGATGTATTTGCAGTCCTATCCTTATATCTTTGCAGTCAGAACATTCTATTGTTTTGTTTTGGTGCCGGTTCTGCATCTTGAGTAAGTGTCTAGACACGGTCCCTAAAGTTTTATGCTAAAAGCTAGTACACGACTGCTTGAGCAATATCATGACTTCTGGATTTTTCTGTGCAACTGGTAGTGAGGAATGGAACCCAGGACTTTGGACATACTCGGTGAGCATTCTATCACTGAGCCCCAGGAATGACAAGTGTATAAATAGATAAATGTGTAGATTGGTAGATAGAGATAGATAGATAGATAGATAGATAGATAGATAGATAGATAGATAGATAGATAGATAGATAGATAGATAGATAGACAGATAGATGTATATGTATAAAACAAAAGAGATACCTATATATTATGAAACTGCATATATGATATTGCTACCAATTTTTGGCAATTAAATTATTCCTTCCTTTTTTAAGTATCATGATTGAATACATAATAAAGTATTAATTGAAAATTAGTCAATGTAGAATAATTGTTATGTATAATTTTAGAATATAATCATACATTTACTAATTTAAATGTTACTTTGATAACATTCCATTTGTACGGATGTATATCAGAATTCATTTCTTAGCACCTCCCACCATTCATTGGTGGCAGTTCTAAAATTCGACCTTCAGGCCTAAGTTGCTGGTTTCAGCTTTGGCTTCCCTAAAAGCCCACCAAACATTAGCAATGCAATGTCATGTACACATTCTGGGGCTTGTCATTTAGACCCAGGATGGTCACAATACAAAGGAAAAAAAAAGTAAAACCACCTTCTTGAACTTCTCAGTTTTATCCTTCTCCTTTTTATTTATTTATTTATTTTTTGCCAGCTCCGAAATTTGAAGTAAGGTGGTAGGATCCAATGATCAGCTGTGGCAGAGATGTGAAGACCTTAGTTCAAACCCTGTGCTAGGCCAAATAAAAAGTAATAATAACAATAAGACCCTGGCTAGGAAATTGTACCATTTTTCTAGCAGGCCAGGGATTTGAACTCAGGGTCTGGGTAACTCTGTGACACTGTGTGTGAAGGGGAAAGCTCACCATCATTGAAGACAAGAAATTCATGGGGCTGGGAAAGTGTCTCAGTAGTAGAGTGCTTGCCTTCCTTGCATGAGGCCCTGGGTTCAATTCTTCAGCACCACATAAGCAGAAAAAGCTGGAAGTAGCGCTGTAGCTCAAGTGGTAGAGTGCTCACCTTGAGCTGAAGAGCTGAGGGACAGTGCCCAGGCCCAGAGTTCAGGCACGATGAGTGGCAAAAAGAAAGAAAGAAAGAAAGAAAGAAAGAAAGAAAGAAAGAAAGAAAGAAAGAAAGAAAGAAAGAAAGAAAGAAAGAAAGAAAGAAAAAAAGAAAGAAAGAGAGAAAGAAAGAAAGAAAGAGAGAAAGAAAGAAAGAAAGAGAGAAAGAAAGAAAGAAAGAAAAAAGTAAAGAAAGAAAGAAAGAAGTAAAGAAAGAAAGAAAGAAGTAAAGAAAGAAGTAAAGAAAGAGAAAAGAAAGAAAAAAGAAATTTAGACCAGTTCCCAGGGCATGAATTGAAGCCTCAGCCCTGGAAAAAAATAATATTCATATATATGAGATCTATTTACATACATGGGTTCTACTGCATATGACATTTATTACCCTTATTTATTTAGTATTATTACACATATAACATTTTATTTATTATATCATATCACATAGGATATATTTGCATATGGATTATACATCGTATTGAGACCCAGAACTTTCACAGAGAAGGAAACAAATATGTCAAATTGGCTTCTTACTCCACAAATAAATTTTTGGCCTTGCTGGGATTTCAACTCACCTACAATACCCAATCCATGAATGGGGTACAGTCTTAGCACACCAGCCTCCGGCAAACTGAGAATCCAGGAAATTCTGAGGACCTGTAATCAAGCCACAGTAGTGCCAAATAGATAGATGTGTAGATTGATATTATATATATATAAATAATATATATATACAAACATATATACCTGCATATATATGTAAATATGTATACATACATGCACACACATACAAAGAGAGAATGTGAGGACATTATTCAATTACACATATGTCATTACCAATTATTACTTACTAAATTATGACTCCATTTAATAAAGTATCATGGTTGAATACTTATAAGAGCATTAATTAAAAATTAGTCAATATCCTTAATCATACCTTGGTGCTAGAATGAAGATATAAATCCAATAAATTTTGTGTGGCATTCTAAAATAGAATCATGAATTAACTGCAAATTTAATTATTACTTTTATAACATTCCATTAGCATTCACATGAACAGGAATGAGTTAATCAGAATCTCCCTCCATTTGTGTGTGGTAGTAATAGCATTCGAATTCCAGTCCTGGGTAGATTACTTTGAATGCAAACCATTGGAATGACACCGTGAAGATTTCAGATTGTCACGATTAAAAAAGAGAACAACAAGGAGAAAAGAAAGCCAGGTGTCAGTGGCTCCTGCCTATAACCCTAACTCCTCCTGTGGCTGAGATGTAGAGAATGCCAACTTGAATTCATCCAGGGCAGGAAAGTCCACAACACTCTTCTTTCTAAGAGATCACAGGGGGAAAAAAACCATGAGTGGGGCTGTGGCTCAAGGGCAGAGTGCTATCCTTGAGCAAAAGGAGCTCAGGGACAGTCCTAGGCTCATAGTACAACCCTGAACCTGCCTCACCCCCCCAAAAAAAAGGGAGGCAATAACTCCATGTCTCTGTGTATGGATGGATGATGTATGGATGATGGGCATTCAGCAGGTTGCCCATGTCCATCCTCCCAACTTGGGCAAGGCCTCAGAGAGTCCTAAGTCTGAGCCAGCAGCTTGAACAAAGCATTCTTCTCTACTTTAATAACTGAAGCCCCACCGGCTTTGCCTGGGCTGTGCAAAAGGTGCCTTATGTTCTGACTGAGATGTCCCATCGGGACACCTAGCAGCCAGCCACTGCCTCCAGGAAACCACAGTTCCTAGGCTGTAGGAGTTGTCACAGGTTCTGACTCCATATTCTCTATCCCTCTGTAGGATATGTGAGCCTACTCCTCTGGGGTCTGGTGGCTATCCCTCATTCACCATTCCTCATTGCCCAGTCACAGACTGGTCCTAAATCTTGGCAAAGATATGAAATAGCCAGCGATTTCTGCACCAAAATGGGTAAGCCAATAAATCCCGCCCTCATAGTTCCTGTCAGAAGTGAGCCTTGAGCTGCGAATGTGGCTTAGTGGTAGAGTACTTACCTAGCACACAGAAAGGCCTGGGTTTGATTCCTCAGGATCACAGAAACAGAAAAAGCCAAAAGTGGCACTGTGGCTTAAGTGATAAGAGTGCTAGCCTTGACCAAAAGAAACTCAGGAACATGCCCAGACTCTGAGTTCAAGACCCAAGACTGGCAAAAAAGTGAGCCTGGTGAGACATATTCTTCTGGTACTCATAGGAGGGCCAAGGTTAGAGGTAAGAGGTAGGGTAGAGGACAGTTGGTGGTGGCTCACACCTGTAATCTTAGCTACTCAGGAGGCTGAGATCTGAAGATCACAATAGCAAGCAGGAAAGTCTATATGAGACACTTTTCTCCAAATAAACACGCAAAAAGTCAGAAGTAGAGCTGTGGTTCAAGTAATAGAGTGCTAGCCTTGAGCACAAAACCTCAGGGATAGCATCCAGGCCATGAATTCAAACCCCAGGACTGGCACAAACACACACACACCGACACACACCGACAAACACACACACACACACACACACACACACACACACACACACACACACACACACACACACACAGCAAGCTAGAACATTTGTCAGTCAGCCTGCCTAAGTTCCATCTCTAGCAACTCAATATTAAAAAAAAAAAAGAGGGAGAAAGGAAGGAAAGACTTGCTCCTGGAGGTGATATAACCAGTGCCAAAATTCCACAGGAGTTCTAAGATGTGGAACAAGATAGAGAGCCTCAGGCAGATGGTACAACACTGCACAAAGTTTCCTGAGGTGTAGTGTAGAATAGGTGGTGTGGGTGGAATGAAGGTTCTGTGGCTTCAGACAAGTCCAGCAGGACATTCATGTCTGGGTCAAGGTTTGTACTTGAGCCACAGGGAGGAAAGAGGGTGGAGGTCCCAGAATGGGGCCCAGGGAGAAGATGAGCTTGGCTTTTCACCATGGACCCCAGCCATTTCCTGTGGCTGGAAGCCTATTTTTCACAGCTCCTGACAGTCAGGCCTCCTTTACATGGAGGAGTCAAGGCAAATGCAGGGAAAAACACTTGTTTAAGAAAAGCTTCTAGCCCAATGTCAGTGGTGCTCAACCCCTGTAAATCCTACCTACTGAAAAGACTGAGATCAGAAGTCGTGGGTCAAAGCCAGCTCAGAGGAGGAAAGATAGTGAGACTCTTCTTGCCAATGAACTACCAAAAGCCAGAAATGGAGCTGTGGCTCAAGTGGTAGAGTGCCAACCTTGAGGCAAAAATTAAAAGACCGGAGCCCAGACCCTAAGTTTAAGCCCCAGTACTGGCACATAAAAAATAAAGAAAAGCTTTCAGGAGTTCCTAGTCCACTATGGTGAAAGTCTAAATCAGTTGGGTGCTGGTGGCTCATGCTTATCTTCCTAGCTCCTCAGGAGGTTGAGATCTGAGGATTATTGTTCAAATCCAGCCCATGCAGGAAAGTCTGGGAGACTCTGATCTGCAATGAACCACAGGAAAACTGGAAGTGGTACTGTCGCTCAAGTGGTAAGCTGAAGACCTGAAGGGACAGTGCACAGGCCCACAGTTCAAGTCCCACCTGACCTGCTTGAACCTCACTCTGTGGCTCTAGGCAGAGTAATTTCCAGTGGGCCCCTAAGGGTCTCCCAATATCTAGTAGTCCTACAAGTCTTGAAAGCAGCATCTTTGGGAGTCTTTGCCTACAGAGCGGGCCAAAGTATAAGAGAAGGGTCTAGCCTTGGGGCACAGAAGTCATGGGCCTGGTCATCAGAATGGCATCAATCATGGGTGCAGTGTGGATCTGAGCAGTAAATCAACATTTCAGACCAGTTTTCTGGGCCAGGAGGGGCAAGAGCTGCAAGATGGCACGGCAGGTAATGCCTACTCACGGGGGCAAATTTGTCAGGCACACCTTAAGTGGGTGTTGAGTTGGGCTCATGAAAGACTTTTAGGCTCGGTAATCCACAGCTGGCTGGCTGCTGCTTGTAGCAGTGGCTATCCCAGGAGTCCCATGGCTCAGAGCCCTGCTTTCCTCACCAATGTGCAGCGGCAGAGGAAGGTCTGCAATCATGCACTGAGTATAAACGAGCATCCATCTTGTTCTTCCCTGGGTCCTGTACCTTATGCATGGATGGAGGTGCAGGTTCCATGGAACTTATTGCCATGGCCCAGACCCCTCAGCCCAAGAAGGAGTTGGGGAGAAATAACTTATGTGTCAAAAGTTTACTATGACTGTGCCTCTCCACTGCCCCCAGTTCTAGCTCAACTCATCATTACCACCTACCTTGGTGTGTGTTTGTGTGTGTGTGCATAGGCACATCTTGGTACTAGGGATTGAACTCAGGACCCGGGCTCTGTCCCTCACTTTTTCATTCAAGGCTAGCAACTCTACCACTTGAGCCAGAGCTTTTCTTCCAGCTTTCAGGTGGTTATTGGTAAAGGAGAGTCTCACACACTTTAGAAAAGTGAGCTGGTGATAAGAAATGTACTCATTATCTTGCCCATGTAATTGTAACCCCTCTGTACAGTATTTTCACACACAAAAAAGATCCTACTGATACCAGAAAAAAAAGAAAAGTGAGCTGGGCTGCCTCTGAATGCCAATCCTTAGATCTCAGTCTCCTGAGGAGCTAGGAATATGAGAGCATGAGCTATTAACATCTAGCCACACTTTCCTTCTTGGCTAAGAAAGTGTACGTCTCTCCCAGCCTAGCACCCATCTACAGCTAACCTTCCTTCCCCTCCCCCTACTCCACCAGGCTTCAGAGGAAACATACCCTCCCCTGAGGTCATAGAAATAGGATAATTGACAGGTTTGAGCTTTATGTTCTCCACACAGTCAAGGGCTGCTGGGAGCTGATGTGGAGATCAGAGATCTAGGCCAGGGCAAGTAGACAGCTGTTAGAACAGAAGACAGTACAAAGAGACATCCTTGCAGCTGGATGCCAGTGGCTCATGCCTATAATCCTACCTACTCCAGGCTGACACACGAGGATCAATCAAGATTCAAAGCTAGCCTGGGTGAGCAGATTCTTATCTCCAATGAATCACCAAAAAGCTGGGAAGCAGAATTACTAGAGTGCAAGTGCTACAGCACCAACCTTGAGCAAACAAGCTAAAGGATACCATCTCGGCTCTGAATTCAAGCCCTAGTAACACACACACACACACACACACACACACACACACACACACACACACACACACACACACACACACACACACACACACACACAGAGTAACATCCTTAGCAGGTGCCAGTGGCTCATACCAGCAATCCTAGCTACTCAAGAGGCTGAGCTCTTAAGATGGCAGCTTGAAGTCAGCCCAGGCAGAAAAGTTTGTGAGACTTTTATCTCCACTAAACTACTAAAAAAGTTGAAAGGTGAGCTGTGGTTCAAGTGGTAGAGTGTTAGATTTGAGCAAAGGAAGCTCAGTGCCTAGGCCCTGAGTTCCAGCTCTAAGAGATTTTTTTTTTAAAGACACCTTCCCCCCTCTACCCCCAGCCTTCAGGCCATAAATCCATATATTGTTCATCCTAGATCTCACTTCCACTCTTGCCACTTCTACAGCACCACCCCAAATGGCCTGTTTCTGGCCAGCTCTGGGTTAAGAAGTGAATGTACACAATGGGGGCAAACCCATGTCAAGGCTAATGCCCCAGAATATTAAAGTATTGGCCATGCCAGTCTCTCATCCCCCAATTCCCTGGTCCTGGAATCTAAAGTCTGTGCCTCTGTATTCTGGGCATCCAGAATTCTCTAGAAGCATTGGAGAGGCGCAGCTGGGGCTGGCAGATAGACTTGCCTGCGATAAAGTATGTTGACAGTTCTTAGACACAAACAGACACTTCCAAGCCACCTTGGCATCACCTCCAATGTAGTCCGGAATCCTCTTTGCTTGGGCAGCCTTCAGTCCGCTATCAAGCTGCAGTTGGCCAGAGCCACTGGCAATCCCCTCCCCCACTCACTGCCAGCCTGCTGAAAGGGACATACAGCCAGAGGTCTAGCTGAGGAAAAGGGCAGGACATCCCATGTCTGAGTTCCCCACCCAGAGACAGGCAAGACTTTATTGCAGCTGACCCGGCTGACCCAGAATCCGCTGCAGGCGGCCAAAGATTTGGATAGCTGGACTTGGGCCCCAAAGAAAAGCTTGAACTCAGGGCTCTGGCAATTTAGGACTCATTGTAGACCCTGATAGGAGGCTAAAGGCAAGGTCGGTGTGGAGGAGGGGCTCCATCCGAGGTGAGAAAGAGGCAGACAGGCACCCAGGAAGGGGACAGAGAAAGATGAGGAAAACACACACACACATACACACACACACACACACACACACACACACACACACACACACACACACACAAATATGGCACTGTTGTCTGAAACCTGTCATCCTAGCTACTCAGGAGGCTGAGGTCAAAGCCAGCCAGCCCAGAAATTTCTGTGAGGCTCCTATCTCCTATGAACCACCAAATAGACAGAAATGGAGCTGCAGCTCAAGTGTTAGAGCACTAGCTTTGAGCACAGTAGCATAGGAACTTCACCTAGACCCTGAGTTCAAGGCCCAGGTCTTCTACATCCAAACACACAGACACAGACACACACAGACAAAAGACACACAAACACACAGACACACACTGGTAGCCCAAACCCTCAGCAGTCCCTGAATATTCCACCCTGATGGCAATACCATCATCAGACCACCTGTAGACAAAACTCAGAGCCTCTCACATGTCTGGAATGGTTCACAACACATCATGGCATTTCTACTCTACACAGTTATGCAGAAAATTCAGCTACCTTTTGTTTGGTTGTAGGTTATGGGGTTTGAACTTTAGATCTGCCAGCAGGCCCTTATCTCTTCAGATGAAGTTGTGTGCTCTACCACTGGAGCCACAGCACCACATCCAATCCTGCCCTAGCTGGTTTTGAACCGTGATCCTTAGATATCATCCTCCTGAATATCTAGGATGACAGTTGGGAGCCACTGACAGCGCCCGACTGCACCCAACTTTTTTTTTTCTTCAGCTCTTTTCTTTCTTTCTTTTTTTTATTGTGAAAATACTGTACAGAGGGGTTACAATGACATGGGCAAGATAAGGAGTACATATCTTATCAAGCATTGTAGCCTCCTCCTTTTTTCCCCCTCCCATCCCTTCCCAGCTTCCCCCTGTCCCCCAACCAACCCTCCCTCCCCACCAAAGTTGTAAAGTTCGTTTTCGATATGACAATTTGTACTTCTCATTGATGCAAGGGTCAGCCTGTATTGTTATTTAAACTACTTGTTTTTCCCCTTTCCCTCTACAAATTATACCATAATTAAATAGAGTGAAAGCAGAGGTTGTAATGTGGGAGAGGAACATACAAAGCAACAAAGAAATAATCTTATAAATGCATTAGAAACAAATGCTTGAAAGAAAAAAGAGCATTTAAATATAAACCTTAGGGTTCATTGTCCTAACATCACCTTATCTAACCTTTTCTGCTTGACTCATATATATACTAAATATTGCAAATAAGGGAAACCATGGGACCTAAGTTTCTTTTGGCTTGGCTTACTTCACTTAATATAATTTTTTCCAAGTCTTTCCATTTCCTAACAAATGGGGCAATGTCATTCTTTCTGATGGAGGCATAGAATTCCATTGTGTATATATACCACATTTTCTTGATCCATTCATCTACTGAGGGGCATATGGGTTGGTTCCATATCTTAGCTATGGTAAATAGTGCTGCAATAAACATAGTCGTGCTGGTAGCTTTAGTGTGGTCTTGTTTGTAAACATTTGGGTAAATGTCCAAAAGTGGGATTGCTCGGTCATTGGGGAGATCTATGTAGAGTCTTTCGAGGAACCTCAATATTACTTTCCAAAGTGGTTGAACAAGTTTACATTCCCACCAACAATGAAGTAAGGTTCCTTTCTGTCCACATCCCCTCCAGCATCTGTTGTTATTAGAGTTCTTGATTTTTGCCATTCTAACTGGGGTGGGGTAGTATCTTAATGTTGTTTTGATTTGCAACTCTACTACTTCACCATTTCTTGCAAGCAAGGAAGGGGTATCTTTCTTTCTTGTTTGGGTTTTTGGTTTTTTTTTTTTTTTTTTTTTTTTTTTTTTTTTTTTTTTTTTTTTTTTTGGTTGAGTGGCTTGAACTCAGGGCTTGGGTAATGTCCCTGATGTCTAAATTTCCTCAAGGCTGGTGCTCTACCATTTGAGCCACAGTGCCACTTCCAGTTAGACATTGCAGATGAGGCTCTGGTGGGACTTTCCTGCCTGGCTGGGAAATCAGATCCTCGGGATGTCAGCCTCCTGAGTGGCCAGGATGACGTGTGTGAGATGACAGGTGTGAGCCACCGGCTCATGGCTTAAGGTGTCTGAAGGACTAGACACCTTAAGCCAAAACTGGCAAAAACTCCCATGCTCTTGGATTGGAAAGATTAACATTGTGAAAATTGCAATACTTCCCAAGGCTATCTACAAGTTCAATTTGATACCTATCAAAATTCCAACCTCATTCTTCAAGGAAATAGAAGAGGCAATCCAAAAATTCATATGGAACAATAAAAGACCCCGAATAGCAAAAATGCTCCTCAATGGAAAGAACGCTGCTGGAGGAATATCAATACCAAATTTGAAACTCTACATAAAGACATAGTAATCAAAACAGCTTGGTACTGGCACAAGAGCAGACCTCGGGACCAATGGAATTGAATTGAAAACCCAGAAATGAACCTAAAGAACTATAGCCATCTAATCTTTGATAAGGGAGCTAAAAAAATAGAATGGAAGAAAGACAGCCTCTTCAGTAAATGGTGCTGGCAAAATTGGTTAACAACATGTAGAAAACTAAAGCTAGATCCTTATATATCACCCTGCACCAGAATCAACACCAAATGGATCAAAGACCTCGGAGTCAAAGCAGACACTCTGAAAACATTAGAGGATGGAATAGGAGAAACCCTAGGTGTCCTTGGCGCAGGACAAAATGTTCTTAATAGAGACCCGGAAACACAACAAATCAAAGAAAGGTTGGAGAAATGGGATTGCATGAAGTTGCAGAGCTTCTGCATGGCAAAGGACAAAGCTAGCAAGATCAATAGAAAGCCTACGGATTGGGAGAAGGTCTTCACTAGCCATACAGTGGACAAGGGTCTCATATCTAAAATATACATTGAACTCAAAAAATTAGATCCCCCAACAACAAATCCTCAAAGAAACCACTGCCCAATAAATAAGTGGGCTAAAGACTTAAAGAGAAACTTCTCTAAAGAGGAAAGAAGTGTGGCCAATAGACACATGAAGAAATGCTCAACCTCCCTAGCCATAAAAGGAGTACATTTCTTATCAAGCATTGTAGCCTCCTCTGCAGTCAACTTCTTTTTTTTTTTTTTATTTTGGGTCCGGTTGTGGGGCCTGAACTCTGGGCCTGGGCTCTGTCCCTCAGCTCTTCAGCTCAAGGCTAGCACTCTACAACTTGAGCCACAGTGCCATTTCAGGCTTTTTTCTTTTTGCTTATGTGGTGCTGAGGAATCGAACCCAGGGCCTCGAGCATGGAAGGCAAGTGCTCTACCACTGAGCCACCTTCCCAGCCCCTGCAGCAACCTTCTTATACCAAGGGAAAACCCAACTCATCAAGACACAAACCAAATGTAACCCTACACTTCAGACTTGGTCACCAGCATCCAAAACCATTCTTCCATGGATGGAGAGCATAGAATTGACATTACCATTCCGCCCCAGCTCCCATTCACCTACTCCCTGCATGCCATAGCCATAACCTCTGGAGTTCTTGGTAAGGCACCACTCACCCTGCTTTGGCTTCACACAGGAGTAAACCTGGGGACTATTAGAAATATCTGTACTGTGAGGTCAGCATCTAGTCTCACAACCACAGAAACCCTATTACTTCACTATCTCTTGCAAGCAAGGAAGGGGTGTCTTTCTTTCTTGTTTGTTTTTTTAGGTTTTTTTTTTTTTGGTTGAGGGGCTTGAACTCAGGGCTTGGGTACTGTCCCTGATGTCGAATTTTCCTCAAGGCCAGTGCTCTACCACTTGAGCCACAGTGCCACTTCTGGTTGGAGATTGGAGATGAGGCTCTGGAGGGACTTTCCTGCCTGGCTGGGAAATGAGATCCTCTGGATCTCAGCCTCCTGAGTGGCCAGGATGACAGGCGTGGAATGACAGGTGTGAGCCACCGGCTCATGGCTTAAGGTGTCTAGTCTTCAGAATTTCCACCTAGTCCTTCTCTACAACCTAGACACCCCTCTACCTCCTTCAGGGACAGCCAAGGGAGGCTGGGAATCTGGGTGGGGCCATGGGGATTAAAGGGCCCCCTCCACATCACTAACACCCTCTAAACTCCCATCTGCCTCCTCCAGATTGCCTGGTCTTCCAGGGTGGATCAGACCCACTAGGAGTTCTGGGGCTTACCCTATGTCCCCATCCCCATCCAACCGATACCTGAGGGCTTCTGGGGCCAGCTGCTCCATGTCCCCATCGAATATGTTGGGAGGGTTGCTGATAACCAGGCCCAGGGGTGCCCAGGGCAGAAGGAGTGTCCAGCTCCCCTCTGTCAAAGGAGACACAAAGCACGGATGGATCTACTAAGAGCTTCAGGGCATAGCCATCTACCTGTCACAAAGGTCCCTGGGAGAACTGTTTTATGGTGACAGCCCTGGGGCCTGACCTCATGGTCCGGCACTGTCCCTGACTTTCTGTGTCTCCAGGGGAGTGCTCTTTCACCTGAGCCACCGTGCCACTTCCAGCCTTTTCTTTGTATGCAGGACCTAGGAATCGAACCCATGCTTTCCTGTATGCTAGGCGAGCCCTCTACCTCTAGGATGCAATCACAGCCCTGGATAGATATTCTTCTGTGACTCCTCAGGCCTGTCTTGGGACAGTCTCACACCAGCAGCCCTGGCTAGAAATGAACACGTTCTGCTATGTTGCCCATCATCTGTAGCACCTTTGTTCTCTGTGCTTCCTTCAGAAACTCGTTGTTAAGCAAGACCCCTTTTCAAGTGCTGTCTCCAAGAAGCCCTTTCTGATCACCTTGGAAAAGCTGGAGCCTCTCCGCTGTGCAGGCTGCCATCCTTGTCAGGCTCTGCCTTCCAGCCAGTGTGGGTTGAGAATGCACGAAGAGGAAGGCCTGGATTCCACCACCGGATTTCTCAAGGCCTTGATATACCACCCAGGGGCAGGTGTTGTATCACACTCCGTGAGAGGGAGCTCAAGGCCTGGGCAATCTGTGGGCAACATGACAGGTCCATTTCTTTGTGTGGGCTTGAACTGAGGATCTGGGAGCTGTTTCTCTGAGTTTTATTGCTCAGGGCTGGTGCTCTACCACTTGAGCCACAGCTCCACTTCTGGCTTTTTGGTGGTTCCATGGAGAGAAGAATCTCTCTGGCTTTCCAGCCTATGTCTGGCTTTGATCTTTGATCCTCAGATCTCTGCCTCCCAAGTCACCAGGATGTCAGGCTTGGCCCTGAGACTGAGGTGATGGGCACCAAAGGCTTTTTGTTTTTTGTTTGCTTTCATTTATGTCCTGTGAACTAGCAAGCCCAAGTTAAAATAATCAGTTACAGGGGATCAAATTCCTCTCCTAGGTCAGTTAATCTAAGGAGATAAAGTGTCTTTGGAAAGGCTAGTCTGAGTTGGCTTAGGCGTGTTTGTGTGTGTGTATGTGTGTGAGTGTTGGGGATACCTACCCTCATCTCTGTGATGCCTACTCCTCCCAGCAGGGAGTGCATCCAGGATCCTGACCCCAAGGGAGGTGGATGAGGGACGTACCTAAGGTCTCATCCAGGGGGATGATCCGAATTCTGTCCTGCAACGATAAAGCCTGGACAGATAAAGGTGAAAAGGAGAGGGTTAGGGGAACATGAAAGGGAGCCCCTTACATTTGGCTACATGTACCAGTGAGAAATCTGAATACATCTTTCTTGATAGTCAGATAAAAGATGTACACTATTCATTTATTTCATTGTTGTGTTCGTGCTAGGGCTTGGATTCAGGGCCTGGGTGTTATGCTTTAGCTTCTTTTGTTCAAGGCTGCGGCTCTACCAATTGAGCCATAGCACCACATCTGGCTTTTTTGTGTGTGGGTTTGGGGAGGAAGGTGCTTTATGGGAGATAAGAATCTCTTGGACTTTCCTGCCCGGGCTGGTCTGAGTCACAACCATCAGACCTCACCCTCCCAAAGATCCAGGATGATGGGTGTGAGCCATGAGCTCCTGACCTCCACCATCCATTTATAATCCCTTAGACCCAGGGCCAGGCCACCCATACTACACCTCCTTGTTGGGAGTAGGAAGCAGACAAGAGTGAGTTTGATACTTCAACAGCCTACCAATCTTTGAGCATTGTTCTGGGTCAGTCTGATGGAGGCTTCATCCTTATCCACAGCAATGATGTGGCTCTGTCACAAGAAAAATGTTGCCCCAGGGGGTGTCAGGTCTGGGGTCTTTCCTCTGAACCCCGCCCCCCTAACCGAAACGGCACTCCCCAGCAAAGGGTAGTACAAATGGAGTGTTTTAATTGACTTTTAGCCAGGGTCTTGTCAGATAGGTGGGGGTATAGATCAGAGGTCCGGAATTGTGCTGGGTATGGGGACAAGGGGACACCTTCTCATCCACTTTCCTTCAACGGTGTAGCAGAGGAATGTGGGGAAGGACACATGGGATGGACAATGAATAACTGTCACGGTCTAGCCAGGGCACAGAGGGGCTTACGTCGAGGGGTGGTTCAACAGGCTGAGGAAAACAGCTCCTGACCCACAGCCCACCTCCAGAATGAGAGGGCCACCTTGAATTCCAGCCACATGGGAAGGATTGGCCACCTCCTCCAGCTCTCATTCAACCAATTCCTGAGAGAGAGAAAAAGAGAGAGAGAGGGAGAGGGAGAGGGGGAGAGAGAGAGACAGAGGGAGAGAGAGAGAGAGACAGAGGTCCAGAATTACACTTAAGCCAGGTGCCAGTGGCTCAGACCTATAATCCTACCTACACAGGAGGCTGAGATGTGAAGATCCTGGGTCATAGCTGGCTCGGGAGGAATGTCTGTGAGACACTTATCCTCAAAGAACCAACAGAAAGCGGGAAGTGATGCTGTGGCTCAGGGGGTAGAGTAATAGCCTTGTTCTGAGGAGCTCATAGACAGCATCCAGGCTCAAAAATCAATCCCCACAAATGGCAAGAAGTGAACTTCCCACCACAAGAAGTGGGCTGAATAACACCCACTATCCTAGGAAGCATGGCAGAGAAATCAGGCCAAGATTCCTGTCAGCTGGAGGTCATGAGTATGTCACCTGGCTTCTCCATGACTCATTTTCCCCAGCTGGAAAAATTAATAGAGTGAAGGATCACTTCCTCATGGGGATAGGGTAATGATGAAAGACAGCCACATTTTGTTTCACAATCCCATACCTGTTGCATGATTAATAGCAGACTCCATCTGAGCCCTTTCCAGGCAACTTCCTATCATAAGCTCAGACAATTGTTGAGAACTGTATCTGACACCTGCTCCTTCTGTGCCTGGCCCTGCTCCAGAGGTCCCTCTGTATTAGTCCCTTATGTCCTCACAACTGTCCCATGAGGAGCCTGAGGTCCGATGGTCGACACCCAACCCAGAGCTTCAACTGTGGTCAAGAATCGCATGCCATGAATTAAGAGGTTGGGACAATCCATCTAAAATGATGACTGAGCAGGGAACTAAATGTCTACCACCACCATCACCCCCCCCACACACACACATACACACAAACACACCTCCACTGCCTTTGCAGGCAAAGATGTTTTACTTTCTTTCTTTTTGTTGGTTGTGGGGCTTGAACTCTGGACCTGGGTGCTATCCCTGAGCTCTTCAGCTCAAGTCCAGCACTCTACTACTTGAGCCACAGCACCACTTCTGGTTTTCTGGTGCTTTATTGGAGAGAAGAGTCTGAGGGTCTTTCCTGCCCAAGCTGGCTTTCACCCATGATCCTAAGATTCAGCTCCTGAGTACTTAGGATGACAGCCAGGAGCCACTGGCTACGGCCAAAGATGCTTTTCTATGCCTGTCATCCTATCCCTTCAGGAGACTGAGATCTGAGGACTGCAGTTGAATGCCACCCTTGACAGCAAAGTCATTCAGAACTCTTATCTCCAATTAAACACCCAAAAACCTTGCAAGTGGAGTTGTGGCTCAAATGGTAGAGTGCTAGCTTTGAGCATGAAACAAGGGATGGGACCCAGGCCCTAGTTTTAAGCTTTTTCTAGCATAGGCCCACCCAAGAAAAGGAAGCAGGTGAGCACACGGGAGCTCAAAGGTCACACATAATACTACAGACTCACAGAATAGACCCCATCCTGCTCTGATTCTCTAGATTCTATGTCCTAGATCATGGCAGGCTGAGATGAGACTGACCATGCACCAAGTCAGGATATTCAAGTAAAATCTCATACTGAGGATTCCGTGACCTCATCAAGGACTCAAGATCTCTCACTGTCCTGCCTTGACACTGGCAAGTCAGGTGAGATCTAGTTATCCAAACAAAGGATATGGGAATGAAATTCTCAGCCAAGGGATGCAGAGTGGAGGGCTCTAGGACCCTCGCTCTCAGGGAGGAGAAAAGGGCTGATCCATCTCAGGAATGATACTGGGTTGTGAGTATCCTCAAAGAAACAACCCTGCTCCCAGCCCAGTGCCTCCTGTTTTCCCAATAGCCTGGACCTTCAGTCGGCACCTCCCTCATCTGCCATCTAGACTAAACGCTGAGTCAGCAAAGAGACCCACCTCTACCTCTGAGGATGGCAGTCATGGGGCCCTAGAGTCCCCTAGTGGAAGTCTCAGAGCAACATGCGTCTGACTCTCACCCTCATTCCCTGGGTGTCCTGTTCCAGTGGCACTCTTACCTCTGTCTCTGGTCGAGGAATGAACACTGGGGGTGTCATCTTCAGATTGAGCCAGCAAAAGTGCCAGTCCCCAAGGATGTACTGCACAGGCATTCTGCAGTGGATGACAGCCAAGTTGTCAATGGTGAACCCAGAGTGCCAGGACTTTTAATAGCCATGTGGCTGGGTTGAAGATTATATCACTGATGGTCTAGGTTGTCAGTTGAGATCATGGTTCCAATGGCCTGACACACTGGATCTGGGATTGTCCTCCTTCTTCATCTTCCTGCTTATCCCTTGCCACCCCCATCTTGCCACTCCCTCACCGCATACCTCCCTAGCCCTTGGACTGTTTCTTCTTATCTGACCAGAAAATAAACACCCTGATCCCTAGGGTCTACCCGAGATTGTTTCCCTCTGTAGTCAGGGACCACTCAGATTAGGATGTTCTGAACTTGCTCATGTCATGAATGGGTCAGTGACTTGGTCCTATGCACTAGCTTTAGGCTCTGAAACTGTCCCCAAAGAGATTGTGAAAGGTTGGCTCCCTTGATCCAGGGACTCCAAACCAAGGCTTCCATGCTCGCTTCTTCCTTTCTTTCCTCCTTTTCTCCCTCCATCCTTCCCTCCTCTCTTTCTCTTTCCTTTCTTTGTGTCAATCCTGGGCATGAACTCAGAGCCTGGGTGCTGTGCCTGAGCCTTTGTACTCAAGGCCAACAGTCTACAGCTTGAGCTACTCATCCACTTCTGGCATTTTCTTTTTAGTAGTCAGTTGGAGATAAGAGTCTTACAGGCTTTTCTGCCTGGCTCTTAAGCCTCAATCCTCCTATCTCAGCCTCCTAAGTAGCTAGGATGACAGGTGTGAGGCATCAGCATCCAGCTCAAACCAAGATTTCTTCATGTGATGTGGAACCAGGACTGGAACCTTTCATCGTGTATGACCCCCACTCTCTCCCCCCCAGGAACTGGCACACACTGTAATGTTTTGTTAGATAAATAGATGAGCATCTGTCTATGACAATACTACAGAAAAGTCCCATCCAACTCAGGTAAGCATCCTGGGTGGGGGTAAAGCCTGATGTAGCCCTCCCACAGTTCTCCCTCCTCCCTCTTACCACCCTCCTGGTGCCACCACACCTAACTCTTTTGGTTCCAAGGACGTGAGCCATGAGGTACACACTGTATTCTGGGGCCTCTGGGATGCCTATCTTCTCAAAGATCTCTGTCCAGCCACTGACCAGCTGTATGGCACTCAATTCCACACTCAGCTGTGAACAAGGTTGTTATGAGGCGAAAGCTTGGTTCAAGGGGTCTCCTCTGCACTCCCTAGGGCCAGACAGGATGGTCCACCATATCCGGACCCCAATTTTCATGGTGCAGAAAAGGATCCCTGAGGCCTCCTCGGTCTCTGAATCTCCCAGAGTCCAGTACAGGTCCTGGGAATTGTCTCTGCTCACAGCGATCAGGATTCAGATGGCAAGGTCACAATCTCTGCTACCCACAACATTCTCAACTGTAGTGATCACCCTAGAGAGAGCCGGAGGAGAATCGGCAGCTGCTGAAGAAAGGCAGTCAAGGCACGACATTCATAGCAGGAGACCATTTGCTCGGGAACTCTGCTTGTGCTGCTTGAATGTCATTGTTTGGTGGCTGAAATGGTCCATCTCATTTGACCCAGTATCCCAAGCATTAGTAGAAATTGCCAGCTTCAAGGAAAAAAACCTGGAAAAGCTGGCATTTCAACTTGTCCCAATCAAACTTAAAGGGTTCCAAAGTCAGTGGTCTCCTTTTCCTTCCAGACATCCTACAGCAGATTAGAGAAAATGGTATTCAGAGAGCCCTAGCTAACAGCCATGTCCTGATCCCAAGTAGGCTCCAGCAGGGGGAACACACTTGCCTACCATTGCCCCGCTGGAAACAGCCCAGGAGGGACACAGATTGGAGTCTGCGGGACTCCAGGGAGGACTGCCCTCCAGTGCACTTCCCCTAGAGGGAATCCATGCCACCATTGGGGGCCCAGAGCCCCCTGCCCAGATGCCCACTTACACCGTCAATACCATGGGTAAGATTCCCCTCTCATCCCCAGTCGTGGTGAACCGTCTGCTATGTCACACCGTTTGTCACTTCCCAGACCCTCCTAGATTCACAGCCCCTGCCCTACTACCTCCCATCTCGTTCCCTATTTATGTTTGGCAGACTCATTCCCAACCTTGAATTAGCTCTAACTATATACATGAGAGCAGATTGTCTGGCTGGAAGAGCGCGGCTGTGGTCACAGTAGCCTCATGAGCCTTCTGGCTAAAGACAGAAGGGCAGGTGTCCACTCTTGTCGGCGGTTCACACAGGCCTCCTAAGGGAGACCCACGCAGGTCCAGCAGTTACTGTGGGCTACAGGAAAGGGGAAGAAAGAGGTGGAAAGGAACATCTACTGAAACCTTCTCTGAAGGAGCCATGAAACGGCGAAAGAGAAAACAAAAATTATGGCTGGGCTCATACTGGGCATTAATTGAAAAAGAATAACAAATACACACATACACACAAATAAAATGCTTTTGCTCTTTTTAGACATGGTGACTGTACAATGAGAAAGATTCTCTCTCTCTCTCTCTCTCTCTCTCTCTCTCTCTCTCTCTCTCTCTCTCTCTCTCTCTCTCTCTCTCTCTCTCTCTCTCTCTCTCTCTCTCTCTCTCTCTCTCTCTCTCTCTCACACACACACACACACACACAGATTCAGAGCAGTGTCTCTCCTGAGTTTGTTGGTTTCTCACCTGGGCAATGTACTAGCTGGAGTACAGGGGTTCCCTTGTCAGAACCAGGGGATCTCAACCAAAGGGAACAATGCTCTAATAATGCAGAACCACCCTGACTCTCCCTTTCTCCAGGGCCAGATCCTTCCCCTTGGGAACAACCAGCCTTGACTCCCCATTCTCCAAAACCCTAGGCCAGGACGCTGGGTGAAGGAGTTCCGAGACGCGTGGCTTCTCAGAGCCTGGACAGAAAACAAAGCAGGTGCCTCCAGAAAGGTGTCTGACCTGGGGTGGGGGCGTTGTTGGGGACTTTGATGGGGTCCTAAAGGCTATATACATTGTTGGACTCCCTGCTTCCCTCCTACATACTTCTGGCCAACTTGGCATATTCTTGGGTAGGACAAGGAGACCAGATGGACTGGTAGCACTAGCAGAAGCTGGCAGAACTGGGAAATGTGATCACCCAGTCAGGACTGTTGACAGCTGGGGTTGGGGGTACAGGCCGGTTGTATGTGTGTCAGAGCGGGTGTGTTTTTCTCCCAAATACCCACCTTCTATCAGACCCCAGTGCCCTCACCTCTCTAGTGGGCTCTTCTGGTAATGTCCTCAGGGTAAAGGGTGACTGAGCACAGAAGACAGGGCTCACACAACAACAGGGTCTATCTTCTGCATCCAACCTCCCCCTGCCCAGCAAAAGGGACCGAGAAGGCAGGTGTGGAGGTCCAGCTCCCCACCTCTGACTACAGCCACCACGTTCCCACCAGGGAGAAGAATGGGCAGATGCACAGCTGTGTGGCTCCCACTGCTCCAGGCCAGGGTCTCTGTGATGCCCCACCTCCCCATCCCTGCAGCTCCCCTTTTCCTGGAACACTGGCCACTAGGGATGAAGGTGGGATCCCCGGGTGGACACCCACCTCCATCCCCCACCCCAGGGGTGCATTTTTGGCAGAGCCAAGACAGACGGTGGGGCACGGGGGAGGGGCTGGCAGGAAGAGAAGGGGAGACAAGAGGCAAGGGTCCAGGTCCGCGAGGGTGGGGAAGAAGGGTAGAGTGGGGGACGGGGTTTACAGTGGGGTGTTGTGGGGGTGCAGGAGTGCAGGTTGTCCAGTCACGTATGCTGCTGGGAGAAGCTGTAGGCTGCGACTCCGGGTGGTGCCGGGAGTCTGAGGACCGAGGGTCAGGGGCGCAACGGCTCCGCCAGGTGACTACTAGAGGCTCCGCGGGTCCAAGCCAGCAGTGCCATGTTTGAAACTCAGCGCGGGCCCATGGTGGAGCTGCACACAGCCTCTGCTCCTCCTCAGACACCACCGCAGCCTCAGCGGCCTCCTAACCTGTGGCCGCCGCTGCCTCAGCGGCCACTGCCTCTGCCATACTCCCTGAACCGGGACTTCAGACTCAGGGCCACCATGGCTGGGCGCCTCCGGGGGGCTGCATGTTGCTATGTGTCTGCCGTGCAGGCTCCACATGCTCTGCGCTCCCGGCCAGGACCCACACTATGAGCGGAGCAGCCGCCAGCCACTGAAGCCGTTTCCACGGGTGCTAGCGCTTGTGCTCGCTCTTCTCCCAGCTCTCACTCGGTCCCACACTCCTCTCCTGGGCCACCCTGTCCGTGCTGCACACACAACCCTGCCCCCTTGGGCCCCTGGCCATTGCTGCCACCAAAGTGTGCTCCTGGGCCCCGCCCCCTCCTCCCCTGGGCCCCGCCCCCTCCTCCCCTGGGCCCCGCCCACACCGCTGGCCACAATTGCAGCCCTGACTAGGCCCTGAGGCTTCTAGACCATGGCAATTGCAGCCTTACCTCAGCTTAGCTCTACCCCGCACCCTCCAGTACCGGACCAGGGAATCGAATCTCCCCTCAGCCCCACCAGTGGAGGAGACTCTCCTCCATCCCCCTCCACTCCACACACCAAGCAGGTGCATGGTGACACTCGTGTGTGTATGTGTGTTTGTGTTTGTGTGTGTGTGAGTGTTGGGGATAACCACCTCTCAAGGACTCAGAACATAGCAACCTTTGGGATGACTCAGCACACAGCACACTTTCAACATCAGCACAAAGCACCCTGTGTAAATAACTCAGCACACAGTTCCCTTTGAAGGACTCAGCATGTAGGATGCTACGTATTCTACCCAGCACCCTTTGAAGGAGGGAGTCTATAGCCCACAGTGTAAAGGACTCAGTGAATGGCACGCTTTGAAACACTCAGCACATAGCACTCTTTACCAGGGACTCATCACAATCTGTGTTGAAGCACGCTGTGTAAAACACACAGTGCACAGCTTCCTTAGATAAACTCAGCACACAGAACATTTTTGAAGGACTCAGCACATACCACACTGTGGAAGCTCTCAGCACACAGCACCATTTGAAGGACAGTACAGAGCATCCTATGGAAAGGACTTGGCACACAGCACTCAAAATACACCTCATCCCTCTCTTCTCAATGGCTCACACATAGCAGGACCCTTTAGGATGCATTAGCACACCACAACTTTTGAAGGACTCAGCATACAATACTTTGTGTAATGGACTCAGCACAAACCTCCTTTTAAAAAAAAGCAGGATGGCCCACACTTTTCAAGGACTCAGCACATAGCACCCTTTGGGATGACTCAGTAAACAGCATCTTTTTGAGGACTCAACATATAACTCCCATGAGGGAAGGACCCAGTAAATAGCGCCCTGTGAAGGACTCAGCACATAGCTGTATGTCACAAGTTCAGCTGTCATTAGAATTAGGGTGCTTTCTTCAGTATCGCCATTCTTCAGAAACACTTCACAAATCCTACTAGTTCACATTTAGACAAGCAGTGTTTTATGGGGGAAGTCAGCTGGGGGTCTTGAACTCAAAGCTTGGGGGCCATGTCCCTGAGCTCTTTGGTTCAATGCTAGAGCTCTACACTTGGAGGCACAGATCCAATTTTGTTTTTTGGGGTTATTCTTTGACAGGTCTTATGGTGATAAGTAAGGCCAAGTTGGGGTATCTGTGGGCAAAGGCTCTTAGCTCAGCCTGGAGCTGACCTCTCCCTTCCCTGTGTCCCTGGAAAGCTGGGCCTCCTGGAGCTCTCTTGGCCTAGGGTGGAACAGACCTGCTCTGGCATCAGCAATCAGGGTGAGCAAAAAGTCAGCTTGGCTCTGGTCACTTCCCCAAACTGAACTCTAGAGGATAATGGCATGAGACCGCATGTTCTACGTGTGGCCACCAGGGGGCAGGAGTGGCCCACAATAGGGATTGTACTTGCGACTTGTGTTTACTCTTGCTTCCCTGGGGCCCACATCATGATTCAAAGCCACCCTGGACAGGAAAGTCCTTGAGACACTTACCTACAATTAACCATCGAAAAGTAAGTGGGGCTGTGGCTCAAGTGGCACAGCACTATTTTGAGCAAGAAAACTCAGAGATAGAGCCTAGGTCCTGAGTTCACACACACACACACACACACACACACACACATACACACACACACACACACACACACAACACATGAATGCAAAATCAGAGATTTCTACACTGCAGTCTTTGGGTATTCTCTACTTTTCCCCCCACTAAGCCTGGTGGCTGCTGGCCCAGGTGTTTGGTGCATACAACATCACCTGGCATCTTCAATTTTGGGGGAATAGAATGGCTAGAAGGTCAACCTACCCCCATCCCAGCTCCTTGATTGGGTCATGGTCTATCCAGGCCCTTTGGGGCTCCTTTACAGCCTCGCCATAATGTCTTCAAGAGGCATCACATACTGGGCACTGGTGGCTCATGCCTGTCATCCTAGCTACTCAGGAAGCAGAGATCTGGAGGATCACGGTGCCAAGCCAGTCTGGGCAGGAAAGTGTGTGAGACTCTTAGCCTCCACGAAATGTCAGAAAACAAAAGTGGCATTATGGCTCAAGTGGTAGAGTGCCAGCCTTGAGAAAAAGAGCTCATGGACAGTGCTCATGGCCAACAACAACACCGACAGGCATTGCATGTTGTCTTTGGGATTGGCATGGGCCAAATATAATTGGAATTAATTATAATTGGAATTAATCAAGTCCTCTAAGACAAAGCAGTACCTCCTTTAGTCCTGTGCTCCTCCATCTTGTCTCACCCCCTGGCCTTGTCTGGGCTTTGGGTCAGCATGGGTCTGGCTGGACGAGAGGGCTCCAAGGAAGATCCCAGTGCAATCACCCCACACCCTTCTCTTCTGCTCACCCTGCTGCTTCTGCTCTTTACCATAGAACTTCTTCCTGGAATCCATCCATGAGGTCACCACCACCATCATAGTGGTGAATGGTGGGTCTGGCCTAACTAGGGACAGTCAGAGGTGGAAGTAGGTCTGGGACTAGGATCTTCCACCTTGGGTGTGGGCTGAAGCCAGAGCTGACTTTTATTTCATCCTGAGCCTTGCAGTGGTAGGGACACAGTTTAGACTTTACATCAAGTCAGGTAAGAACAGAATCTGGAGGACCACTTGTGTGGGGAAAGATGTGGGACTCAGGGGGCCACTGTTGTTGGTACTCTCTTGGGACTCCCCTCTCACTCAATGGTAAAAGAGAAACTTCAACTCAGGGTGTGGGAAGAGGGGGTGGGAAATATTTGGGGGGGAACCAGACTTGTGCTTCATATTCATCCTAGCCCCTACTTCCTATTTATCTGAGGAATGGCCATATGGGTTTGGGAGGGGGAAAAATCATCCTAGCTGAGAATGTGGCTCAGTGGTAGAGTATTCGCCTAGCATGCCTGAAGCCACGAATGGGCCACCAATGGGCCATTAGATGTCCCTTGAGTTTGGGCCAACGCCCTTCAGCCTCTACCATACCCTACCCTCAGTTTCATCTTCCCGTTGCCCGGCAGATGGAGGCCTGAGAGAAAGCCACTTGGTCACCTACTTCTGGTGGCTGCCAAGGCTTATGAGAGTCAGTATGTCACATAGAGAGTCATCATCCGCATCAGTCTACAGGAGAAAGTGAGAAAGCACTCCTCCCCTGAGCCTGGGAGCTGTGGGCAGATCTGGATGTGAGGCAACTGGGGCAGGACCTGCTCCTTGGGGGAGTCCACTATGGGGTCGGGAACCCTGACCTCTCCCTAGCAGTTTCCATGCTGTCTTCAAGTTGCTTCTGAAGCAGTGTTGGTGAGAGGGGTGGGAGGCTCAGCCTGTGTTGGCATCTGGAAACTGCTGTCGGTGCCTTCCCTGGCGATGAGTGACAGCAGCTCCGCAACACTCTCCTCTTCTCGATCTTCTCCTGAGACAGCCAGTGCATGCACTGGGCTTTCTCCCAACACAGCTCATTCAGGAACAACATCTGCTCTTTACACACCATGAGGGACTCCTTGATAGTTTGGATGAGTGCCGACAGTTGGCTGCATCAATGGTGGAGCTCACCTGCTGGACTCTGGAAGTTCACCTCATCAGGAAGGTTATGGATGAAGCAGATTTTCTTCTCAGATGCCCGTGTCCTGCTTCCCATCCCCAGGCAGCTCATGGGGTTGAGGGCCTGTGGCTCCAGCTCAGTCTGGCACTGAGCTGCTGGGTTGGCCAGGGGGTGCCTGCAGCTGGCCCGCCATTCTTGTGGTAGGAGTTTCTCCCTGTGGATCTCATCCTCCAAGAGCACTCTCAGAGCCATGTCACTCTTGGTCTGGGGGACATCTCCATCATCTCTGATGGTCACAAGGGGTGGGTGGGATTCGCCTTCTTACGTTTTGCTTCTCCAGGACTCATGCCTTCCCCTTCCCTAGGGAAAGCCAAGAAGGTCAGCTGGGCCTGCAGGCACTCCTCCTGTGATCTGGTGGCTTCCAGGCACTTGAGAGTGTCCTGCCACTTCGGAGACATCACCTGGTCCCTCCAGTTTGGTGAGTCCTGCACTCACTTCAGTTGCTCCAGCAGCTGGGTCTGCCTCTCTAAGTGCTGCTGCAGGGGCTCCTTCTCAGAGCACAGTCACTCTTTGGAGACAATGTGCCATTCACCGGAGGCTCTTAACTCCTGCACTGACCCAGGGACTGCTCCTGCTGCTCCTGAGCTGCTTGGCTCACTCTCTCAGCCACCACTATCCATTTCTCTATCTTCTTCTCTGAGCAGTCCTACTGTTCCTGCAGATGTTTCTTCATCTGCTGCTCTGAGTTCAGGATGCTGACAAGCTCCTCCTTCTCACTGCTCACCCTGTGGAGAGTGCCCCACAGCAGGGCCAGCTTGTCCTCTGGTTGTCCATCCCACACACATGCACATCATGGGGTCTCAGGGATCTCCTGCTGATCCTAGGCTTTCTCCTCCAGTCTCTGCAGTTACTCCTGCTGCTCCACGTTCTGAAGACGGAGACTAGTTTTCCTGGACCTGGATGTGAAGTTGTTCCTCGAGATTTTTCAACTCCATCTTCAGTACCTAATGCACTCCAGCGCTTGTTGGAACTTGCATATTCTCTTTTTCATGTGGCTCCTCTGTATCTGCGGCACTTCCACCTTCTCCAGCAACTTGTGTTCACTTGCTCCAGGTCATCAAAGTTTCTGGTATTTTCCTCAAGCTGAAGGGTCACATCATTCAGCTGTTTGAAGATCATTTTGGTCTCCTCCTTTGCAGCAGTGACCACAGAAGCCGCTATCTCCAGCTCTGCCACATGCCACTCCGTAGCTTGCAGACAGCTGGTGAGAGGTTCGTGATCCCTTTCTCTGTCATCAGTGGCCTGCTGCACTTGGGCCAGTGCACATTGTAAATCGCTTTCTGCTAAAACCAACCACTGTATGGGTGCCTTTTGGATTTCTACCTCCATTTTTGGTGCTGCATGTATCTGCTCTATCTTCTCCCTCTCTTACTCCCATTGACCCTGCGGGTCTGTCTCCCTACTTCAGTGGTTGGATCTTGGCACAGAGTGCCTGGTTTCTTCTTTTCTGTGGTCCAGGGTGGGCACCACATATAGGTAGCAACTCTGTGGATCCTTGGTGGGATTGGGACCCTTGACACTCTGGACCCTGGTGGCTGTGACTGTGTCCAAAGGCAGCGGAGGCCCATTGTCGGCATCACCTTTCGCCGGACTCTCCATTCAATCTCACTCCCCAGTGGTGTTTGTCTTGGGGATCCCTCCCTTTTTCGTGTTTTTTGTTTTCTTGAATGTTTCAGGTCTGTCGGGAGGATACTGCTGGTGTTCTTGTGGCAGCTTTTTGCCCACAGTTCTCTCATTGATTCTTATTGTTTCAGACATCTGAGCGCTGGGACGGGAAAGTTGGGCTGCCCACATTCCTAGGCTCTAGAAAATCTTCTATTCTCCCACTCACCGACTAGGACATCATTTCCTACTCTACCTCAGTCACCTGGAGTCTCTTGCTCACCACTCAGCCATCTCTACATTCCTCAACTGCTGGTAGTGGTGTCACCCAACAGAGGGATTCCAGGTGCTACTGGGAAGCATGTAATATGGGCGTGTCCACTATTCTTGGATCCCATTGGTGAAAAAGAACGATGAAAAAATGGGGGTGTGCCTGGAATCCTGGGATGCAGACCAAATGGGCCTAGTCAACATGACAGCAGCTCCTTTACCAGGAAAGTCTGTGCAATCCAGTTGGGGACATGAGGGAGACCTGCTTTAGCAAGATGGCTGCACAGATTGTGTGTATGTCTGTTTGTTGCCAGTCCTGGACCTTGAACTCAGGATCTGGTCACAGTCCATGAGGTGTTCTTTCTCAAGATTAGACCTCTACCAGTGGAGCCACACAGCTCTACTTCTGGCTTTGTTGGCATTGAGGTTGGACAGGTGTCTCAAGGACTTTCCTGCCTAGGATAACTTTGACCATGATCCTCCTATCACAGCCTTGTAAGTATCAAGGAGGACTGGTGAGAGCCACTGGTGCTTGGCTAATCATTGTTCGGGATTATGGCTTCCTCAGTAGCCTGTAAGCCTTCAGCAATGCGAGGTGAAGTATGCTTTGGAGCCAGATCACTCAGACCCAGATGGCCATACTGCAAAGGAAGAAAATGTAAAAATGCCATCCTGCCACTTTTTTTCTGTGCAATTCCCCCATTGCACAAGGCCTGAAGTTCTAGGATCCCAGGATAGCTTGTGTTTCCAGCGGCTGCACCCCAGCCTATGGTGATGAAAGCTGAGTTCAAGACCATGCTTGGCAAAAAAAGCAAAAAAGCAGAAAAAACTTAGCTCCCTGGCTTGCAATTCACGCTGTTTCTCCTACCTTTGATTTTGAATTTAAGGCCTGGGTAACTCTGAAGCACTGTGGACGAAGGGGAAGCTCACCATGCTTGAAGACAAGAAAGTAAGGCCTGGTCCCTAGGCATGAATTAAAGTCCCAGCCCTGGAAACATTCTATTTATATACATTGTAAAGGTAAGATTTCTACTTACATATAGATTTTCAGTCCATGTCCTGTTTGTATTGGTTATTTATTGTATTTTTGTTTTATTCATTTATTTTCCATTTTTTAATTGTGAAAATAGTGTACATAGGGGATACAATTACTTGGGCAAGATAATGAGTACATTTCATATCAAGCATTGTAGCCTCCTCCTTTGTTTCCACTTCCCATCCCTTCCCATGCTCCCTCTCACCCCCCCCAACCAATCCTCCCTGCTCCTCCCCCGCACTCCCCCTGCACCAATGTTGTAAAGTTCATTTTTGACATAACGACTTGTACATCTCATTGCTGCAATGGGTCCACCTGTATCCCTATTTAAACGATTAATTTTTCCTGTTCCCCTCCACAAATTATACCGACATCAAATACAGTGAAAGCAGGGGTTATACTGTGGGAGAGGGACGTACAAAGCAACAAAGAAATAATATTATACATGTGTTAGAAACAATTTCAAGAAAGAAAAAAAAACATTTGAGTACATATCTTAGTGTTCATTTCCCTAACATCACCTTATCGGACCTATTCTGCTTGACACAGACATACTAGATATTGCAAATAAGGGAAACCATGGGACCTATGTTTCTTTGGGCCTGGCTTACTTCACTTAATATAATTTTTTCCAAGTCTTTCCATTTCCTAACAAATGGGGCAATGTCATTCTTTCTGATGGAGGCATAGAATTCCATTGTGTATATATACCACGTTTTCTTGATGCATTCATCTACTGAGGGGCATCTGGGTTGGTTCCATATCTTAGCTATAGTAAATAGTGCTGCAATAAACATAGTCGTGCTGGTAGCTTTAGTGTGGTCTTGTTTGTAAACATTTGGGTAAATGCTCAGAAGTGGGATTGCTGGGTCATAGGAGAGTTCTATGTGAAGTCTTTTGAGGAACCTCCATACTACTTTCCAAAGTGGTTGAACAAGTTTACACTCCCACCAACAATGCAGTAAGGTTCTCTTCTGTCCACATCCCCTCCAGCATCTGTTGTTATTAAAGTTCTTGATTATAGGCATTCTAACTGCTGTGAGGTGGTATCTCAATGTTGTTTTGATTTGCATTTCTTTTATGGGTAGGGATTTTGAGCATTTCTTCATGTGTCTATTGGCCATGCTTCTTTCCTCTTCAGAGAAGTTTCTCTTTAAGTCTTTTGCCCACTCTTTTATTGGGCAATTGTTTCTTTGAGGATTTGTTGTTGGGCGATTTAATTTTCTGAGTTCCAAGTATATTTTAGATGTGAGATTTTTTATTGACTGTGATGACACACATTCCATTCATGGTATTGATGACAACCCATCACATAGTATCTAGATTTGTACACCTTTGTTCTCTGTGCTTCCTTCAGATCCTCCTTGTTAAGCAAGACCCCTTTTCAAGTGCTGACTCCAAGAAGCCCTTTCTGATTACCTTGGAAAAGCTGGAGCCTCTCCCCTGTGCAGGCTGCCAGCCTTGTCAGACTCTGACCTCCAGCCAGTTTGGGTTGAGAATGCATGAAGGGGAAGGCCTGGATTCCAGCACCGGATTTCTCAAGGCCCTGATACACCACCCAGGCGCAGGTGTTGTATTAAACTCGGTGAGAGGGGGTCGAGGCATGGGCAATCTGTGGGCAACATGACAGGGCCATTTCTTATTGTGGGCTTGAACTGAGGATCTGGGAGCTGTTTCTCTGAGTTTTATTGCTCAAGGCTGGTGCTCTACCACTTGAGCCACAGCTCCACTTCTGGCTTTTTGGTGGTACCATGGAGAGAAGAGTCTCTCTGGCTTTCCAGCTTATGGCTGGCTTTGATCTTTGATCCTCAGATCTCTGCTTCCCAAGTCACCAGGATGTCAGGCTTGACCCTGAGCCAGAGGTGATGGTCACCAAAGGCTTTTTGGTTTTTGTTTGCTTCCATTTATCTCCTGTGAACAAGCAAGCCCAAGTTAAAATAATCAGTTACAGGGGATCAAATTCCTCTCCTAGGTCAGTTAATCCAAGGAGATAAAGTGTCTTTGAAAAGGCTAGTCTGAGTTGACTTAGGGGTGTTTGTGTGTGTGTATGTATGTGAGTGTTGGGGATACCTACCCTCATCTCTGTGATGCCTCCTCCTCCCAGCAGGGAGTGCATCCAGGATCCTGACCCCAAGGGAGGTGGATGAGGGAGGGTACCTAAGGTCACATCCAGTGGGATGATCTGAATTCTGTCTTTCAACCTAAGCCTGGACAGATAAAGGAGAGAAGGAGAGGGTTGGGGAACATGAACGGGAGCCCTTACCTTTGGCTACATGTACAAGCTAGAAAACTGAATACATCTTTCTTGGTAGTCCGATAAAAGATGCACACTATTCATTTATTTTATGATTGTGTTAGTCCTAGGGCTTGGATTAAGGGCCTGGGTGTTATCCCTTAGCTTCTTTTGTTCAAGGCTGAGGCTCTACCAGTTGAGCCTCAGCACCACATCTGGCTGTTTTCTGTGTGGGTTTGGGGAGGGAGGTGGTTTATGGGAGATAAGAATCTCACGGACTTTCCTGCCAGGGCTGCTCTGAGTCACAACCATCAGACCTCAGCCTCCCAAAGAGCCAGGATGATGGGTGGGAGCCATGAGCCTCTGACCGCCACCATCCATTTATAATGCCTTAGGCCCAGGGCTGGGCCACCCATACTACACCTCCTTGTTGGGAGTAGGAAGCAGACATGAGTGGGTTTGATACTTCAACAGCCTACCTATCTTTGAGCATTGTTCTGGCTCAGTCTGATGGAGGGTTCGTCCTTATCCACAGCAACGATGTAGCTCTGTCACAAGAACAAGTGTCCCCAGCGGAGGTGTCAGGTCTGGGGTCTTTCCTCTGAACCCCACCACCGTAACCAAAACGACACTCCCCAGCAAAGGATAGTACATATGGAGTGTTTTTATTTTCTTATGGCCAGGGTCTTGTCTGATAGGTGGGGGTATAGGTCAGAGACCCGGGATTGTGCTGGGCAGGGGGACAATGTGACAGCTTCTCATCCAATTTCCTTCAACAGTGTAGCAGAGGGATGTGGGGAAGGACTCATCGGATGGACATTGAATAACCGACACGGTCTAGCCAGGGCACAGAGGGGCTTTCCTCATGAAGCTGCTTCAACAGGCTGAGCAAAATAGCTCCTGACCCACAGCCCACCTCCAGAATGAGAGGGCTACCTTGGTTCCACCCACATGGGTTGCTGGGCCAACTCCTCCAACACTCATTCAACCAGTTCCTGAGGGAGAGAAAGAGAGAGGGACAGAGAGACAGACAGACAGACAGAGAGACAGAGAGGGAGAGAGAGACAGAGGTCCAGAATTACACTTAAACCTGGTGCCGGTGGCTCAGACCTATAATCCTACCTACACAGGAGGCTGAGATGTGAAGATCGTGGTTCATAGCTGGCTCGGGAGGAATGTCTGGGAGACTCTTATCCTTGAAGAACCAACAGAAAACTGGAAGTTATGCTGTGGCACAGGGGGTAGAGTACTAGCCTTGTTCTGAGGAGCTCAGGGATTGCATCCAGGCCCAGAATTAAATCCCCACAAATGACAAGAAGTGGACTTCTCACCACAAGAAGTGGACTGAATAACACCCACTGTCCTAGGAAGCATGGCAAAGAAATCAGACCCAGCTTCCTGTCAGCTGGGGTCATGAGTAGGTCACCTGGCTTCTCCATGATTCATTTTCCCAGCTGGAAAAATGAATAGAGTGAAGGATCCCTTCCTCATGGGGACAGGGTAATGATGAAAGACAGCCCTGTTTTGTTTCATAATCCCACACCTGTTGCATGATTAATAACAGACCCCATGTGAGCCCTTTCCTGGCAACTTCCTGTCATATGCTCATAGAATTGTAGAGAACTGTATCTAAAACCTGCTCCATCTGTTCCTGGCCCTGCTCCAGAGATCCTTCTGTATTAGTCCCTTATTCACTCACAACTGTCCCATGAGGAGACTGAGGTCCGATGGACAACATCCAACCCAGAGCTTCACCTGTGGTCAAGAATCGTATGCCATGAATTAAGAGTTTGGGAAAATCCATCTAAAACGATGAATGAGCAGGGCGCTAAATGTCTATCACCCCCCCACACACACACACACATACACACAAACACACCTCCACCATCCTTTGCAGGCAAAGATGTTTTACTTTCTTTCTTTTTGTTGGTTTTGGGGCTTGAACTCTGGGCCTGGGTGATATCCCTGAGCTCTTCAGCTCAAGTCCAGCACTGTACTTCTTGAGCCACACCAATTCCAGTTTTCTGGTACTTTATTGGAGAGAAGAGTCTGAGGGTCTTTCCTGCCCAAGCTGGCTTTCACCCGTGATCCTAAGATTCAGCTCCTGAGTACTTAGGATGACAGCCAGGAGCCACTGGCTACGGCCAAAGATGCTTTTCTATGCCTGTCATCCTATCCCCTCAGGAGACTGAGATCTGAGGACTGCAGTTGAATGCCACCCTTGGCATCTAAGTCATTCAGAACTCTTATCTCCAATTAAACACCCAATAACCTTGCAAGTGGAGCTGTGGCTCAAATGATAGAGTGCTAGCTTTGAGCATGAAACAAGGGATGGGACCCAGGCCCTAGTTTTAAGATTTTTCTAGCATAGACCCACCCAAAAAAAGGAAGCAGGTGAGCACACAGGAGCTCAAAGCTCACACATAATACTACGGACTCACAGAATAGACCCCATCCTGCACTGATTCTCTAGATTCTATTTCCTAGATCATGGCAGGCTGAGATGGGACTGACCATGCACCAACTCAGGACATTCAAGTACAATCTCATACTGAGGATCCCGTGACATCAAGGAATCAAGATCTCTCACTGTCGTGCCTTGACACTGGGCAATCAGGTGAGATCTAGTTATTCAAACAAAGGATATGGGAATGAATGAATTTCACAGTCAAGGGATACAGACTGGAGGGCTCTAGGTCCCTCTCTCTCAGCGAGGAGAAAAGGGCTGATCCATCTCAGGAATGATACTGGGTTGTGAAAGAAACAACCCTGCTCCCGGCCCAGTGCCTCCTGTTTTCCCACTAGCCTGGACCTTAATTCGGCCCCTCCCACATCTACCTTCTATACTGAAGGCTGAGCCAGCAAAGAGACCCACCTCTACCTCTGAGGATGGCAGTCATGGGGCCCTAGAGTCCCCTAGTGGAAGTCTCAGAGCAACATTCCTCTGACTCTCACCCTCATTCCCTGGGTGACCTGTTCCAGTGGCATGCTTACCTCTGTGTCTGGTCGAGGAATGAACACTGGGGGTGTCATCTTCAGATTGAACCAGCAAAAGTGCCAGTCCCCAAGGATGTACTGCACAGGCATCCTGCAGTGGATGAAAGACAGTTTGTCAACGGTGAACCCAGAGTGCCAGGACTTTTAATAGCCATGTGGCTGGGTTGAAGATTCTATCACTGATGGTCTATGTTGTCAGGTGAGGTCATGGCTCCAATGGCCTGACACACTGGATCTGGGATTGTCCTCCCTCTTCCTCTTCCTGTTTATCCCTTGACACCCCTCCAAACCCCTCTTCACCGTCTTGCCACTCCCTCACCCTACACCTCCCTAGCCCTTGGACAGTTTCTTCTTATCTCACCAGGAAATAAACTCCGTGAGCCAGGGGAGATTGAAACTCTGTGACCCACCCTGAGCCCTAGGGTCTACCCGAGGGTGTTTCCCTCTGCAGTCAGCGACCACTCAGATTTGTATGTCCTGAAGTTGCTGATGTCATGAATGGGTCAGTGACTTGGTCCTATGCACTAGCTTTAGGCTCTGAAACTGTCCCCAAAGAGATTGTGAAAGGTTGGCTCCCTTGATCCAGGGACTCCAAACCAAGGCTTCCATGCTAGCTTCTTCCTTTCTTTCCTCCTTTTCTCCCTCCATCCTTCCCTCCTCTCTTTCTCTTTCCTTTCTTTGTGTCACTCCTGGGCATGAACTCAGAGCCTGGGTGCTATCCCTGAGCCTTTTTACTCAAGGCCAACAGTCTACAGCTTGAGCTACTCATCCACTTCTGGCATTTTCTTTTTGGTAGTAAGTTGGAGATAATAGTCTTACAGGTTTTTCTGCCAGGGCCTTAAGCCTCAATCCTCGTATCTCAGCCTCATAAGTAGCTAGGATGATAGGTGTGAGGCAACAGCATCCAGCTCAAACCAAGATTTCTTCATGTGATGTGGAACCAGCACTGGAACCTTTCATCGTGTATGACCCCCACTCTCTCCCCCCCAGGAACTGGCACACACTGTAATGTTTTGTTAGATAAATAGATGAGCATCTGTCTATGACAATACTACAGAAAAGTCCCATCCAACTCAGGTAAGCATCCTGAGTGGGGGTAAACCTGATGTAGCTCTCCCACAGTTCTCCCTCCTCCCTCTTACCACCCTCCTGGTGCCACTGCACTTAACTGTTCTGGTTCCAAGGATGTGAGCCATGATGTACTCACTATATTCTGGGGCCTCTGGGATTCCTATCTTCTCAAAGATCTCTGTCCAGCCACTGACCAGCTGTATGGCACTCAATTCCACACTCAGCTGTGAACAAGGTTGTTGTGAGACGAAAGCCTGGTTCAAGGGGCCTCCTCTGCACTCCCTAGGGCCAGACAGGATGGTCCACAATATCCGGACCCCAATTTTCATGGTGCAGAAAAGGATCCCTGAGGCCTCCTGCGTCTCTGAATCTCCCAGAGTCCAGTACAGGTCCTGGGAATTGTCTCTGCTCACAGTGATCAGGCTGCAGATGGCAAGGTCACAATCTCTGCTCCCCACAACATTCTCCACTGTAGTGATCACCCTAGAGAGAGCCGGAGAAGAATAGGCAGCTGCCGAAGAAAGGCAGTCAAAGCATGACATTCATAGCAGGAGACCATTTGGCTCGGCAACTCTGCTTGTGCTGCTTGAATGTCATTGTTTGGTGGCTGAAATGGTCCATCTTATTTGACCCAGTATCCCAAGCATTAGTAGAAATTGCCACCTTCAAGGAAAAACCCTGGAAGAGCTGGCATTTCAACTTGTCCCAATCAAACTTAGAGTGTTCCAAAGTCAGTGGTCTCCTTTTCCTTCCAGACAGCCTACAGCAGGTTACAGAAAATAGCATTCACAGAGCCCTAGCTAACTGCCATGTCCTGATCCCAAGTAGGCTCCAGCAGGGGGAACACACTTGCCTACCATTGCCCAGCTGGAAACAGCCCAGGAGGGACACAGGTTGGAGTCTGCAGGACTCCAGGGAGGACTACCCACCAGGGCACTGCCCCTAGTGGGAATCCACGCCACCATTGGGAGCCCGGAGCCCCCTGCCCATAGGCCCACTTATACCGTCAATATCCTGGGTAAGATTCCCCTCTCATCCTCAGTCGTGGTGAACCATCTGCTATGTCACACCTTTTCTCACTTCCCAGACCCTCCAAGATTTACAGCCCCTGTCCTACTACCTCCCATCTCGTTCCCTATTTATGTTTGGCAGACTCATTCCCAACCTTGAATTAGCTCCAACTATACACACCAGAGCAGACTGTCTGGCTGGAAGAGTGCAGCTTTGGTCACAGTAGCCTCATGAGCCTTCTGGCTAAAGACAGAAGGGCAGGTGTCCACTCTGGTCTGTGGTTCACATAGGCCTCCTAGGGGAGACCCACGCAAGTCCAGCAGCTCCTGTGGGCTGCAGGAAAGGGGAAGAAAGAAGTGGAAAGGAACATCTACTGAAACATTCCCTAAAGGAGCCATGAAATGGTGAAAGAGAAAACAAAAGTTATGGCTGGGCTCATACTGGGCTTTAATTGAAGAAGAATAACAAATACACACATACACACAAATAAAATGCTTTTGCTCTTTTTAGACAGGGTGACTATACAATGAGAAAGATGATCTCTCTCTCTCTCTCTCTCTCTCTCTCTCTCTCTCTCTCTCTCTGTCTCTCTCACATACATATACACACACACAGATTCAGAGCAGTGTCTCTCCTGAGTTTGTTGGTTTCTCACCTGGGCAATGTACTAGCTGGAGCACAGGGTTTCCCTTGTCAGGACCAGGGGATCTCACACAAGAGGAGCAATGTTCTAATAATGCAGAACCACCCTGACTCTCCCTTTCTCCAGGGCCAGACCCTTCCTATTGGGAACAACCAGCCTTGACTCCCCATTCACCAAAACCTTAGGCCAGGACGCTGGGTGAAGGAGTCCCGAGACACGTGGCTTCTCAGAGCTTGGACAGAAAACAAAGCAGGTGCCTCCAGAAAGGTGTCTGACCTGGGGTTGGGGTGTTTTTGGGGACTTTGATGGGGTCCTAAAGGCTATATACATGGTTGGACTCCCAACTTCCCTCCTACATACTTCTGGGCAACTTGGCAAATTCTTGGGGAAGACTAGTAGACTAGATGGACTGGGAAAACTAGCAGAAGCTGGAAGAACTGGGAAACGTGACCACCCAGTCAGAACTATTATTGACAGCTGGGGTTGGGGGTACAGGAAGGGCATATGTGTGTCAGAGGGAGTGTGTTTTTCTCCCAAATATCCACCTTCTATCTGACCCCAGTGCCCTCACCTCTCTAGTGGGCTCTTCTGGGAATGTCCTCAGGTGAAAGTGTGACTGAGCATAGAAGACAAGGGCTCACACAACAACGTGGTCTAGCTTCTGCATCCAACACGCCCCCCCCCTCAGCAAATGGGAAAAGAACTGAGAAGGCAGGTGTGGAGGTGCTGCTCCCCATCTCTGACTAAAGCCACCAGGTTCCCACCAGGGAGAGGAAGGGTGCAGATGCAAGGCTGTGTAGCTCCCACTGCTCCAGGCCAGGGGCTCTGTGGTGCCCCCTCCTCCCCATCCCTGCAGCTCCCCTTTTCCTGGAACACTGGCCACTAGGGATGAGGGTGGGATCCTCGGGTGGACACCCACCTCCACCCCTCACTCCTGGGGTTCAATTGTGGCAGAGCCAGGACAGACTGTGGGGCACGGGGGAGGCACAGGTAGGAAAGGAGGGGGAGGCAAGAGGCAAGAGTCCAGCTCCACAAGGGTGGGGAGGAAGGGTAGAGTGGGGGATGGGGTGTACAGGGGGGGTTGTGAGGTGCGGGAGCTCAGGTCGGCCACTCACGTATGTTGCTGGGAGAAGCTGTAGGCTGCGACTCTGGGTGCGCACCAGGAGTCTGAGGACCAAGGGCAGGAACCAAGTCAGGGCCACAAGCAGGCCAGGGGCACAACAGCTCCGCCAGGTGACTGCTAGAGACTCTGCGGGTCCCAGCCAGCAGCGCCATGTTTGAAAAGCAGAGTGGGACCATGGTGGAACTGTGCACAGTCTCTGTTCCTCCTCAGCCACCACCGCAGCCTCAGCGGCCTCCTAACTTGTGGCCGCCGCCACCTCAGCAGCCACTGCCTCTGCCGTGCTCCCCGAACCGGGACCTCAGACTCAGGGCCACCATGGTTGGGCGCCTCAGAGCGGCTGCATGTGGCGATGTGCCTGCCATGCAGGCTCCACATGCTCTGCGCTCCCGGCCAGGACCCACACTATGAGTGGAGCAGCCGCCAGCCACTGAAGCCGTTTTCACGCATGATAGTGCTCGTGCTAGTGCTCGTGCTCACTCTTCTCCCAGCTCTCTCTCGGCCCCACACTCCTCTCCTGGGCTACCCCGCCCAGGCTGTACACATACCCCTGCCCCCTTGGGCTCCTGGCCATTGCTCACACCAAGTGCGCTCCTGGGCCCCGCCCCCTCCTCCCTTGGGCCCCGCCCCCCACCCCTGGCCACAATTGCAGCCTTGACTGGGCCCTGAGGCTTCTAGACCATGGCAATTGCAGCCTTACCTCAGCTCAGCAGTACCCCCCACCCCCAGTACTGGCCCAGGGGATCGAATCTCCCCTCAGCCCCACTGCTGGAGGAGACTCTCCTCCATTCCCCTTCATTCCACAAACCAAGCAGGTGCATGGTGACACTCGTGTGTGTATGTGTGTTTGTGTTTTTGTCTGTGTGATTGTTGGGGATAATCACCTACAAGGACACAGAACATAGCATCCTTTGGGATGATTCAGCACACAGCACACTCCCAAAATTAGCACAAAGCACCCTGTGTAAATGACCCAGCACACAGCTCCTTTTGAAGAACTCAGCATGTAGTATGCTAGGTAGAGTACTCAGCACACAGCACCCTTTGAAGAAGGGAGTCTAGATCCCACAGTGTAAAGGACTCACTGTATGGCCGCTTTGAAGCACTCAGCACATAGCACTCATTTCCAGGGACTCATCACACTCTGTGTTGAAGCACTCTGTGTAAAACACCCAGTGCACAGCTTCCTTAGATAAACTCAGCACACAAAACATTTTTGAAGGACTCAGCACTATGGAAGCTCTCAGCAGACAGCACCATTTGAAGGAGAGTACAGAGCACCCTATGAAAAGGACTTCACACACAGCACACAAAATACACCTCATCCCTCTCTTCTCAAGGGCTCACCCATAGCAGGACCCTTTAGGATACATTAGCACACCACAACTTTTGAAGGACTCAGCATACAATACGTTGTGTAATGGACTCAGCACAAAGCCCCGTTTAAAAACCCCAGGATGGCCCACTCTTCTCAGGGACTCAGCACATAGCACCCTTTGGGATGACTCAGCAAACAGCACCTTTTTGAGGACTTAGCACATAACTCCCATGAAGGAAGGACCCAGTAAATAGTGCCCTGTGAAGGACTCAGCACATAGCCTTATGTCACAAGTTCAGCTGTCATTAGAATTAGGGTGCTTTCTTCAGTATCACCATTCTTCAGAAACACTTCACAAATCCTACTAGTTCACATTTAGACAACCTGTGTTCTATGGGGGAAGGTCAGCTGGAAGTCTTGAACTCAAAGCTTGGGGGCCCTGTCCCCGAGCTCTTTGGTTCATTGCTAGAGCTCTACCACTTTGAGGCACAGATCCAATTTGTTTTTTGGGGGTTGTTCTTTGCCAGGTCTTATGGTGATAAGTAAGGCCAAGTTGGGGTATCTGTGGGCAAAGGCTCTTAGCTCAGCCTGGAGCTGACCTCTCCCTTCCCTGTGTCCCTGGAAAGCTGGGCCTCCTGGAGGTCTCTTGGCCTAGGGTGGAACAGACATGCTCTGGCATCAGCAATCAGGCTGAGCAAAAGTCAGCTTGGCTCTGGTCACTTCCCCAAATTGAACTCTAGAGTATGATGGCACTGGGTGGCATGTTCCATGTGTGGCCACCAGGTGGCAGGAGTGGACCACCATAGGGATTGTACCTGCAAGTTGTATTTACTCTTCCTTCCCTAGGGCCTCCTTCATGCTTCAAAGTATGAAGAGGAAAGTCCTTGAGACTCTTACCTACAATTAACCATCCAAAAGCAAGTGGGGCTGTGGCTCAAGTGGCACAGCACTAGCCATGAGCAAGAAAACTCAGGGATAGAGCCTAGTCCCTTAGTGTACACACACACACACACACACACACACACACACACACACACACACACACACACCACATGCATGCAAAATCAGAGATTTCTACACTGCAGTCTTTGTGTATTCTCTAATTTTTTCCCCCACTAAGCCTTGAAGCTACTGACCTAGCTGTTTGGTGCATAAAACATCACCTGGCATCTTCAATTTTGGGGGTAAAGAATGGCTAGAAGGGCAATCTTCCCGCATCCCAGCTCCTTGATTTGGTAATGGTCTATCCAAGCCCTTTGGAGCTCCTTTACAGACTCGCCAATATGCCTTCAAAAAACATCACATACTGGGCACTAGTGGCTCATGCCTGTCATCCTAGCTACTCAGGAAGCTGACATCTGGAGGATCACGGTGCCAAGCCAGTCTGGGCAGGACAGTGTGTGAGACTCTTATCAATGAACCATCAGAAAACAAAAGTGGCATTGTGGCTTAAGTGGTAGAGTGCTAGCCTTGAGAAAAAGAGCTCAGGGACAGCCTTCACGACCAACAACAACACGGAGAGGCATTGCATGCAGCCTTTGGGATTGGCATGGGCCAAATATAACTGGAATTAATTATAATTGGAATTAATCAAGTCCTACAAGACAAAGCAGTACCTCCTTTAGTCCTGTGCTCCTCCATCTTGTCTCACCCCCTGGCCTTGTCCGTGCTTTGGGTCAGCATGGGTCTGGCTGGATGGGAGGGCTCCAAGGAAGATCCCAGAGCAATCACCCTACCTCCTTCTGCCCTGCTCACCATGCTGCTTCTGCTCTTTGTCATAGACCTTCTTCCTGGAATACATCCATGAGGTCATCAGCACCAACATAGTGGTGAATGGTGGGTCTGGCCTAACTAGGGACAGTCAGAGGTAGAAGTAGGTCTGGGACTAAGAGCTTCCACTTTGGGTGTGGGCTGAGGCCTGGGCTGACTTTTATTTCATCCTGAGCCTTGCAGTGGTGGGGAGACAGTGTAGATTTCACATTGAGTCAGGTAAGATCACAATCTGGAGGACCACTTCTGTGGGGGAGAATGTGGGACTCAGGGGTCCACGGTTTTTGGTACTCTCTTGGGACTCCCCTCTCCCTCTCTCATCCCTCAATGGTAGAAGAGAAACTTCAACTCAGGGTGTGGGAAAAGGGGCCGGGAAATAATTTGGGGGGAACCAGATTTGTGCTTCATATTCATCCTAGCCCCTACTTCCTATTTATCTGAGGAATGGCCATATGGGTTTGGGAGGGGAAAAAATCATCCTACCTGAAAATGTGGATCAGTGGTAGAGTGTTTGTCTAGCATGCCTGAAGCCCTTGGTTCTATTCCACACAGAAAAACCTGGAAGGGAAGGTGGGGCCAGCCTTGATCTAAAAGAGCTCAGGGAGAGTGGCCAGGCCTTGAGTTCAAGCCCCAGGGCTGGTAGAACAAATCTTTGTTTTTAGGCTTTTTATTTTTTGCTTTGAAAACAATTTATTCTTTGTGATATGCAAAACATAGGCCTCTTTCCTGGCCACCAATGGGCGATAAGATGTCCCTTGAGTTTGGGCCAACTCCCTTCAGCTTCTGCCCTACTCTACCCCCGGTTTTACCTTCCCGTTGCCAGGCAGATGGAGGCCTGAGAGAAAGCCCCTTGGTCACCTACTTCTGGTGGCTGCCAAGGCTTTTGAGAGTCATTATCTCACATAGAGAGTCATCATCCACATCAATCTACAGGAGAAAGTGAGAAAGCACTCCTCCCCTGACCTGGGAGCTGTGGGCGGATCTGGATGTGGGGTATCTGGAGCAGGACCTGCTCCTTAAGGGAGTCCAGTATGGGGTCAGGAACCCTGACCTCACCTCTGGCAGTTTCCATGCTGTCTTCTGCCACGGACCGGGTTCTGTCAGGACGACGGAGGATACCTAGGGGAGGAACCTGGAATAGGATGGGGAGATGGCAAACAGACAACTCACACACATTAGGAGTGGATGCTGAGTGCTGAGTGCTGAGTGCGATTTAATGCAGAGGATAACAAACTTTTATAGCAAAAAGTCTCCATAAGAAAAGGGGCAAAAGGTTACACAATCTTGCTGCAAGGCTTCGTTCTTGGATGGTCACCAGCTGGTCGCCTGAAAGGGCAAAAGTTTACACAATCTTGCTGCAGGGCTTCATTCTTAGGTGGTCACCAGCTGGTTGCCTGAAAGGCACTTGTTTCCGGCTTATCTCTAAGAAATATAATGGGTTTCGACGTTTGTCACCATCTCACCATTACCTTATTTCTATAGAGGCCTTAATTATAAGGTTACGGAGGCCTAGATCTAGCAAGTTTCTTAGTAAATGAGAGTACCAGGAAGTTCTTTCTCCTAAGTAGTTATCTCAGCAACTGCCATACATTCCTTCTGTTCTAGCCGCGCCTACAGCTTCTTGTAAATTTCTTACAATTCCTTCTGCTGGAGTGACTTTGTGAAACCCCCATTACTTTTATATTTGCTTATAACTTGTCTACTAGCCTTCATAAGAGGGGTTTCAGGGTAGCACTCAACTCTGGTGAGTTAGTCATATTTTTAAGACACTCATCAGATATTGGAGTCATCAACACTCTTAAGAAAGAGCGTTGAATAAGGGAACATTGACAATGAGTAAGTACAATGAACAGCAGAAACAGTAAAAGATTGATAGGCACTCTTATGAGGAGAAGAAAGACAGAAACACATTTTTCCCAGGGGTTTTTCCAGCTTTTCCCAGGAGTAGGCCTCTTAGAAGCCCTATTCTCCGAGGTAGACTTCGGTGAAGTCCCAAAACTTGGAGATAGGTTTCTGTAAAGCCCCATTCTCTGAGGTAGACTTCGGTGAAGTCCCAAAACTCAGAGATAGGTCTCGAGGCCCCTATCATGGTCTGATAGATGGTTTCCCATGCTAAGCAGACTCTACTGGGGTCGGCGTGGCAGTCTTCAAGTTGCTTCTGAAGCAGTGTTGGGGAGGAGGGTGGGAGGTTCAGCCTGTGCTGGCATCTGGAGACTGCTGTCTTTGCCTTCCCTGGCAAGGAGTGACAGCAGCTCCACAACACTCTCCTCTTCTCAATCTTCTCCTGGGACAGCCAGTGCATGCACTGGGCTTTCTCCCAACACAGCTCATTCAGGACCAACATCTGCTCTTTACACACCATGAGGGACTCCTCGATAGTTCGGATGTGTGCCGACAGCTGGCTGCATCAATGGTGGAGCTCACCTGCTGGACTCTGGAAGTCCACCTCATCAGGCAGGTCATAGACGAAGCAGATTTTCTTCTCAGATGCCTGTGTCCTGCTTCCCATTCCCAGGCATGCTGTGGTGGCAGCTCATGGGGTTGAGGGCCTGTGGCTCCAGCTCAGTCTGGCACTGAGCTGCTGGGTTGGCCAGGGGGTGCCTGAATCTGGCCCGCCATTCTTGTGTCAGGAGTTTCCCCCTGTGTATCTCATCCTCCAAGAGCCCTCTCAGAGCCATGTCACTCTTGGTCTGGGGAACATCTCCATCCTCTGTGATGGTCACATGGTCGGGTGGGGGGGATTTGTCTCCTTACCTTTTGCTTCTCCAGGGCTCATGCCTTCCCCTTCCCTAGGGAAAGCCAGGATGCTCAGCTGGTCCTGCAGGCACTCCTCCTGTGATCTGGTGGCTTCCAGGAAGTTGAGAGTGTCCTGCCAATTCAAGGACATCACCTGGTCCCTCCAGTTTGTTGAGCCCAACACTTTCTTCAGCTGCTCCAGCAGCTGGGTCTGCCTTTCTAAATGCTGCTGCAGGGCCTCCTTCTCAGAGCACAGTCACTCATTGGAGACAAGGTGCCATTCACAGGAGGCTCTGAACTCCTGCACTGGCCCAGGGACTGCTCCTGCTGCTCCTGAGCTGCTTGACTCTCTCTCTCTCAGCCACCACTATCCATTTCTCTATCTTCTCCTCTGAGCAGTCCTACTGTTCCTGCAGATGTTTCTTCATCTGCTGCTCTGAGTCCAGGATGCTGGTGAGCTCCTCCTTCTCAGTGCTCACCCTGTGGAGAGTGTTCCACAGCAGGGCCAGCTTTTCCTCCGGTTGTCCATCCCACACAAATGTTCAACGTGGGGTCTCAGGGATCTCCTGCCGATCCTAGGCTTTCTCCTCCAGTCTCTGCAGTTGCTCCTGCTGCTCCACGTTCTGAAGACGGAGACTGGTTTTCCTGGACTTCGATGTGAAGTTGTTCCTCCAGGTTTTTCAACTCCATATTCAATACCTAACGCACTCCAGCGTTTATTGGAACTTGCATATTCTCTTCTTCATGTTGCTCCTCTGTATCCACAGCATTTCCACCTTCTCCTGCAACACTGTGTTCACTTGCTCCAGGTCATCAAAGTTTCTGGTATTTTCCTCGAGCTGAAGGGTCACATCATTCAGTTGTTTGAAAAACATTTTGGTCTCCTCCTTTGCAGCATTGACCACAGAAGCCGCTACCTCTAGCTCTGCCACACGCCACTCTGTAGCTTGCAGGCAGCTGGTGAGAGCTTAGTGCTCCCTTTCTCTGTCATCAGTGGCCTGCTGCACTTGGGCCAGTGCACATTGTAAATCGCTTTCTGCTGAAACCAACCGCTGTATGGGTGCCTTGCGGATCTCTATCTCCATTTTTGGTGCTGCATGTATCTGGTCTATCTTCTCCCTCTCTTACTCCCATTGACCCTGCGGGTCCGTCTTTCCCTGCTTCAGTGGTTGGATCTTGGCAAAGAGTGCCTGGTTTCTTTTTTCTGTGGTCCAGGGTGGGCACCACATGAAGGTAGCACCTCTGTGGATCCTTGGTGGTATTGGGACCCTTGACACTCTGGACCCTGGTGGCTGTGACTGTGTCCAAAGGCAGCGGAGGCCCATTGTCGGCATCACCTTTCGCCGGACTCTCCATTCATTCCGGCTCCCCAGTGGTGTTTGTCTTGGGGATCCTTCCCTTTTTCGTGTTCTTTGTTTTCTTGAATGGTTCAGGTTTTTCGGGAGGATACTGTTGGTATTCTTGTGGCAGTTTCTTGCCCACAGTTCTCTCATTGATTCTTCTTGTTTCAGACATCTGAGCAATGGGATGGGAAAGTTGGGCTGGCCACATTCCCAGGCTCTAGGAAATCCTCTATTCTCCCACTCACTGACTAGGACATCATTTCCTACTCTACCTCAAAGTCACCTGGAGTCTCTTGCTCACCACTCAGCCAACTCTACCTTCCTCAATTGCTGGTAGTGGTGTCAACCAACAGAGGGAATCCAGGTGTAACTGGGAAGCATGGAATGTGGGCGTGGCCACTATTCTTGATTCCCATTGGTCAAAAAAAACCATGAAAGAATGGGGGTGTGCCTGGAATCCTGGGATGCAGACAGAATGGAGAGAGTGAAGATGACAGCAGCGCCTTTTCCCAGGAAAGTCTGTGCAATACAGTTGGGGACAAGAGGGAGACCTGCTTTAACCAGATGGCTGCACAGATTGTTGTGTATGTCTGTTTGTTGCCATTCCTGGACCTTGAACTCAGGATCAGGGCACAGTCCATTGTTCGGAATTATGGCTTCCTCAGTAGCCTGCAAGCCTTCAGCAATGCAAGGTGAAGTATCCTTTGGAACTGGATCACTCAGATCCAGATGGCCATAGTACAAAGGAAGAAAATATAAAAACGCCATCCTGCCACTTTTTACTGTGCATTCCCCCACCTCACTGCACAAGGCCTGAAGCTCTAGGATCTGAGAATAGGCTGTGTTTTCAGCGGCTGCATGCCAGCCTATGGTGATGAAAGCTGAGGCATGGTTGCCATGACCTGATGTCAAGACCATGCGTGGCAAAAAAAAAAAAAAAAAAAAAGCTACCTGTATTACAATTCACGCCGTTTCTCCTGCCTTTGAATTTGAACTTTACTCTGAAGCACGGTGGATGAAGGGGAAGTTCACCATGCTTGAAGACAAGAAAGTAAGGACTGGTCCATAGGCCAGAATTCAAGTCCCAGCCCTGGAAACATTCTATACATTTATATACATTGTAAAGGTGTGATTTGTACTTATGTATAAATGTTCAGTCCATGTCCTGTTTGTTGTTGTGATTTATTGTATTTTTGTTTTATTCATTTATTTTCCTTTTTTATTGTGAAAATACTGTACAGAGGGGTTACAATTACATGGGCAAGATAATGAGTACATTTCTTATCAAGCATTGTAGCCACCTCTTTTGTTTCCCCTTCTCATCCCTTCCCATCCTCCCCTCCACCCTCACCCAATCCTCCCCACTCCACCCAGGCACCCAGCACCGAAGTTGTAAAGTTCGTTTTCGACATAACGACTTGTTCATCTCATTGTTGCAATGGGTCCACCTGTATCCCTATTTAAATGAATTGATTTTCCCCTATCCCTTCACAAATTATACAGACATCAAATACAGTGAAAGCAGGGGTTATACTGTGGGGGAGGGTATTTCAAACAACAAAGAAATAATCTTATAAATGTGTTATTAACAATCACAAGAAAGAATAAAACATTTCAGCACATACCTTAGGGTTCGTTTCCCTAACATCACCTTATCTGACCTTTTCTGCTTGTCTCAGATATATACTAGATATTGCAAATAAGGGAAATCATGGGACCTATGTTTCTTTGGGCCTGGCTTACTTCACTTAATAAAATTTTTTCCATGTCTTTCCATATGCTAACAAATGGGGCAATGTCATTCTTTCTGATGGAGGCATAGAATTCCATTGTGTATATATACTACATTTTGTTGATCCATTCATCTACTGAGGGGAATCTGGGTTGGTTCCATATCTTAGCTATAGTAAATAGTGCTACAATAAACATAGTCGTGCTGGTAGCTTTAGTGTGGTCTTGTTTGTAAACATTTGGGAAATGCCCAAAAATGGGATTACTGGGTCATAGGGGAGCTCTGTGTGGAGTCTTTTGAGGAACGTCCATACTACTTTCCAAAGTGGTTGAACAAGTTTACACTCCCACCAACAATGCAGTAAGGTTCCCTTCTGTCCACATCCCCTCCAGCATCTGTTGTTATTAGAGTTCTTGATTATACCCATTCTAACTGGGGTGAGGTGGTATCTCAATGTTGTTTTGATTTGCATTTCTTCTTTGGCTAGCGAGGTTGAGCATTTCTTCATGTGTCTATTGGCCAGCCTTCTTTCCTCTTCAGAGAAATTTCTCTTTAAGTCTTTTGTCCACTGATTATTGGGCAATTGTTTCTTTGAGGATTTGTTTTTGGAGGATTTAATTTTTTGAGTTTCAAGTATATTTTAGATATGAGATTTTTTATTGACTGTGATGACACACATTCCATTCATGATATTGATGACAACCCATTACATAGTATCTAGATTTGTACATGTGTTCTCCATCATGTCTGACACCCAGGACTCTCAGAGAAAAGGAAAACAGGTATCACACTCAGCTTTTTACTCCATGATCCAATTGATGGCAGTGCTGGGATCTGAACTCAGGGCCTGGCAGACCCAAATCAGACCCTGAATGGGTGTGTCAAAACTGCAACCTCTAGCCAATGAAGCTGCCAGGGCATTTCCAGACCCTGAGATTGAGCTGCAGGAGTGGACAAAATAGCCATACATGGATAGACAGGTGGTAGAACACTAATAAATATATAATTGTACAGAGTGCCAGAGACATCTACCTAGGATTCAATGACATCAACTACGTTCCTACTAACTCTTAGGTCTTTATTATGCCACCATTGTAGGAATAGTATTCTTTTCATGCTTAATAAACCATTCATTAAGATGAATCATCGTCCTAGTATCATTGCATCTAATTTTGGACTAGACCAATACACGCAGAAACTTCTTATTCAATCATGAGTTTGCTAACATTTCATTGTTATTCCCATGTATAGGAACAAGTATCTTGGAATCTTCCCCCATTGGTAGGTTTCAGGAACAGGATTCAAGCACAGGGCCTATTTTGCCGCATGGGCCTATGGTTTCCCTGAAAGCCCGTTAGCCTTCGCCAATGCAAGGTGAAGTACACTTTGCAGCAGTGTAATTCAGACCCAGGGTGGTCATCGTGCAAAAGAATATATAAAAAATCCATCCTGCGAATTTTTTTCTGTCATTTTTCTGACATTTTTTTCCTGCAAATTTTCAGAGCCTAGGATCCCAGGATCGGCGACGGGCCCATGGCAGCTTGCCAGTCTGAGGTGATTGCAGCTGAGGCAGAGTTGTCATGAACTGAGTTCAAATCCCATGCTTGGCAATAATAAATAATAATAATAATAATAACACAACCCGGCTCAGAATTCTGACCATTTTTCTGCCAACTCTGAGATTCCAACTCAGGTCTGGGTAACTTTGTTGCACTGTGGGGGAAGGTGAACCTCACCATCCTTGAAACTACAAGGTCAGGCCTAGTCCCAAGGCCTTAACTGAAGCCCCAGCACTGGCAAAAATCATATGCTCACCTATTTTACACATAGGATCTCTCTTTACATAGTGATGTGGAATGCATCATGCATTCAGTGTAGTTATTCTTTTTATTGTGTCTTAGTCATGGATGTATTTTGTATTTTATTACATATGATGACAGCTATAAATGTGCTGACATGTATGACAACTGATTCCCATGAATATAGAGTTGCCTGTATAGCATACTGCATCCTAGCTGAGACCCAGGACTTTCACAGGACAGAAAAACAGTTGCAACGATTGGCTTCTCACATCACAATTCATCTTTTGGCAGTGCTGGGATCTGACACGGGGACTGGCAGGACCAATAGGCGAATGGGTACAGGTAAGCACACCAGCATGTGAGCCACTAAGGAGCTAGGTCGTTCCGAGGACCTGAGATTGAGCCCCTCAAGGAGGGGATAGTGGGGTGGACCACAATAGTCATCCATTCAAAATCTGAAGGTAGAATGCAAATAAGTACATATTTGTGTAGAGTAGGAGAGATGGCGACCAGTGATGGAATCCAATCTACCTTGTGACTAACGATTCTTGGATCTTCCCCAATGATTCCATTTCATGGCTGTGATGATTATGGCCATGTTTCATCAACTCTTCATTAAAAACTAATCGATACCCCATGAGTCTTGCCTATCATTTCCACTAGCATCAAGCAGGAACTACTCATTCAAAGATGAGATCAATTGAATTCCATGACTCTTCCTAGGTCTGCAAATGAGTATCTCAGGATCTCCTGCCATTCCCTCAATGTATGGGCGCTGACCGGGAATCGAACTCAGGGCATACATTGCTGGGTCGGCCTCTGGCTCTTCTGATATCCAACAGACCATCAGCCACACTAGGTCACCTTCACTCTGCAGGCCACCATGTTTGGACCCAGCATGGTCAGCATGCAAAGGAAAATAAATGTAAAAGTGCCAGGTGGAACTTCCCACTGCTTTTATTCCTGCTGGCGGATTTTTTTCCCAGCAAACCCCGGGATCCTAGGGTCCGAGGTCTGTGGTTCCAGAGGCTACAGCCTAGGATGATCGCAGCTGAAGCAGAGTTGCCATGACTTGAGTTCAATCCCGGGTCTGGCAAAAAAAAAAAAATTAAAAATTATGAATGAAGCACTCTAGCTAAGAACTCACACTGTTATACTGCTAGAGCTGGGATTTGAACTCAGGTCTGGGGGACCATATTGCACTGTGGTAGAAGGGCAAGCTAACCATCCTTGAAGACTAGAATGTCAGGCCTGGTTCAGGGCTTGATTTGAAGCCCAAGCACTGGACAAAATAACAAGCCCACGTCATTAACACATAGGATCTCTATCTACATACAGGTGTGGTATGCATCTTGCATTCAATGTAGTTATCTTTTTTTGAGTGTTATTCATGGATGTATTGTGTATTTTATTGAGTATGGTGACAGGTATATCTGTGCTGACAATGATGACAATTATTCCCATGGCTATAGAGTTGCCTATATAGCATTCTCCATCCTCGCTGAGGCCCAGGACTTTCACAGGACAGGAAAACAGGTGGATCGATGGGCTTCTCACATCAGGGTGAAGCTTTTGGCAGTGCTGGGATTTGACCTCAGGGTCTAGCATGCCCAATTGTTGAATGGGTAAAAGTGAGCAAACCAGCCTGTGAGCCACTAAGGAGGTAGGCCAGTCCCAGGACATGAGATACAACCCTAAGAAGAGGGGATTGGGAGGGGTGGGAAATAGTCATGCATTTATAAGTGCAAGTGAGTATGCAAATAAGTACATATTTTTATAGTGTAGGAGAGATGGCAACCTGTGATGAAATCTACCTTGTGACTACTCATTCTTGGATCTTCGCCAATGCCTCCATTTCATGACTGTGATGATTATGGTCACGCTTCATCAATTCTTCATTAAAAATAATCGATACCCCATGAGTCTTGCCTATCATTTCCTACTCACATCAAACAGGAAATACTCATTCAAGGATGAGATTGATTGCATTCCACGACTCTTCCTAGGTCCAGAAACAAATGTCCCAGGATCTCCTGCCATTCCCTCATCTTAACAGGGCTGACTGGGATTTGTCCTCAAGGCCTCCATTGTGTGATTAGCCTGTGGCTCCCCCGAAAACCAGCAGGCCTTCAGCCATGCCAGGTCAACTTCACTCTGCAGGCAGCCATGTTCTGACCCAGAATGGTCACCATGCAAAGGAAAATAAACATAAAAGCGCCAGGTGGAACTTCCCACAGCTTTATTTCCCAGCAAGCCCCAGGTTCCTAGGGTCCGAAGACGGGCTGTGAGTCCAGAGGCTGCAGCCTAGGATGATCAGAGCTGAGGCAGAGTTGCCACGACTTGAGTTCAAGCCCCGGGTCTAGTAAAAAAAAAAAATTAAAAAACTATGAACAAAGAACCCTAGCTCAGAATTTGTGCCATTTTACTGTGAGAGCTGGAATTTGAACTCAGGTTTGGGTAACTCTGTTGCACTGTGGGGAAAGGTTAAACTCACCGTCTTTGAAGACTAAAAGGTAAGGCCTGGTACTGGACCTTATTTGAAGCCCCAGCACTAGACAAGCCCACCTTTTTTAAACATGGGATCTCTATTTACATACAGGTGTGGTATGCATGTTGTTTTTATTTTGTGTCTTATTCATCTATGTATTGTGTATTTTATTGAGTATAGGATGAAATATATAACTGTGCTCACATGGATGACAACCTATTCCCATGACTATAGAGTTGCCCATGCTTTCTAGATCCTAGCTGTGACCCAGGACTTGCACAGGATAGGAAAACATCTGCACGGTTTGGCATCTCACATCAGGATAAATCCTTTGGCAGTGCTGGAAGTTGAATTCAGGGCCTAGCAGAACCAAGTGCCAAATGGTTCCACATGAGCGCAACCTCTTGTGAGCCATTAAGGAGCTAGGCCATACCCAGGACCTGAGATCTAGCCCCGTGGTGGGGGTGGAGCACCATATTTATCCAGTCATAAGCTGAAATTAATATGCTAATAAAGGCCTGTTTGTATAGAGTAGGAGATGTGGCAAGCTGTGTTGGAATCCTATCTTCCATGTGACTACTGATTCTTGGAACTTTCCTAATGCTTCGATTCCTTAATGTAATTATTGTCATACTTCATGCAGTCTTAATTAAGGTCTTGCCTATCATTTCCTATGTGAATCATGCATGAACTTCTCTACTCTTCCCTAGGTCTGAATTCAAGCACCAGTACTGAAAAACATAACATTTATAGACATTTTAAATATTTGAGTTATATCTCTATATTCTTTTTAAATTGTGTTTGCTGGAGTGATTCATTATATTTTATTATTCTTGATTGATTGATTTAGTATTTATATTATGGACTGTGAGTACACCTATAACATTTATTACATTTGTTCCAATCTATTCCATAGCATATAGCTTTGAATACATAATATGTACATCATACCTAACACCCAGCACTTGCACAGAAAAGGAAAACAGGTGTCACACATGAAATCTTACACCAGGAAGAAACTTTGGCAATGATGGGACCTTGACTGAGGGACTAGGAGGTCCAATTCATGAAGGGGTGAGTGTCAGCACAGCAGCATCTAGGCCATGCAGGTGCCAATTGGATCTGAAGACCTGGGATCGAGTTCCAGGTTTGGCCAAAATAGCAAAAATGTTCTATGCATATGATGCTATACAAATAAATATAAATTTAGATATTTACATACTGCCAGAAATATCTATTTAGTGTTCAATGACACATACTACCCTCCTACGGATTCTCAGGTCTTTAGTGAGGACTCCATTTAATCAATAGTATTCTTTTAGTGCATAATGAACTATGAATTAAAATCAGTCGGTGTCCTGTGATTATTGGGTCTAATTTTCTGCTAGACTGATTGATGAACTACTCACTGAACCATGACATTGTTCACATTCCTCTGGTGCTCCTATGGACAGGCAATAGTTTCTTAGGCTCCCCAGCCCTTTGGAAGGGGCATGACCGGGATTCAAACTCAGGACCTAGGTGTCCAGGTTGGCCTATGGCTTCGCTGCCAGCCTGCCAGACTTCAGGAGTGCCAGGTAACCTACAGGTTGCAGCCATGTCATTTGAAACCAGGATGGTCACCATGCAAGGAAGGAAAACCAAGAAATCGCCGACCATCCACAGATCGCGGTTTTTTTCGGTGCTGTTTTCATTTTGTTTTTCTGTCAGCCCCCGAGGCGTACCATCCCATGATCGGCTGTGGGTCCAGAGGCTGCACCATCCCAGCCTAGGATGATGGAATCTCAGGCAGTGTTGCCACAACTTCAGTGCAAGCCCCGTGACTGGCAATCAATCAATCAATGAAATTTTAAAATATTAGAAATATCCGGGCGCCGGTGGCTCACACCTGTAATACTAGCTACTCAAGAGGCTGAGGATTGTGGTTCAATCCAACCCAGGCTGTAAAGCCCATGAGACTCTTATCTCCAATAAAGCATTAGAAAACCAGAAGTGGTGCTGTGGCTCAAGCGGTAGTGCACTCGCTTTGAGCTGAAGAGTGCATGGACAGTGCCCAAGGCCAGAGCTCAAGCCCCACGAAAAAAAATTGTAAAAATACTAATGAAGCTTCCCAGCTTGGCATTCAAAACTTTTATTTTTCCTCTCAGGCCTGGCATTTGAACTGAGAGTCTGGGTAAATCTAATGCACTGTGGGGGATGGGGAAACTCACCATCATTGAAGACAAGCAATTCAGGCCTGTTCCCTAGGCCTGAATTCAATCCCAATCCTGTTAAAGTAATATTCATCCACATTTGAAATAATGATTAATATCTACATACTTATGTTTACTGCATATTATTTGCCTGTGTATTTATTTTATTTTTTGCACTATTCATTCATTCATTATTTATATTGACTATTATTACACTTATAACATGTATTAAATTGATTACATCTTATGAGAACTATACAGATTAGCATACATATTCTATATCTTACTTCAGACCCAGGACATTCACAGAAATTCTATAGTAGATGATCCCATGCTTAGAAAAACAGAAAGAATACACCAACCAAAGTAGAATTCATCCCTAGACACCCCAGTGGCTCACATCTGTAATCCCAGCTACTCAAGAGGTGAGAACTGGAAAATTAAGTTTCAAAGCCAATCCAGGCAGATAAGCCTGAGAGACAACCTCTCCAATTAACTGGCAAAAAGCCAGGCTACAAGTATGGCTGAAGTGGTAGAAAATCAGCTATGAACAATCAAGCCAAGAAAGAGCAAGCTGAATTAAAGTGCAGAGAGGGGTGGATAGGGAAAGAAAGCAGAGAGAAATCCTCCAAAAACAGAGAAAAAAACAACACTACACACATCCCACCTAATTTATGGCACCAACAAACTGCAAATAAAAAATCAAGCTTGTGCAGTTTTATAACTTTACATGAGCACATATGCTTTTAGGTACACTTCAAAGCTATGTTTTAATAATATCTATGTAGATATATTAAAAATGTATGTATATATATCTTTAAATAATCTAAGAAACTAGCCAATGAATAAATACTTCTGAATTAGTGCCTTAACCATGGCTTTATAAATTATTTATATTAAAAGTGTATTCCAAGTTTCTTTCCTCAGAATCAATCTTTAATAAGTTTGTTCATGCACCAGGCGACAGTGGCTCATGCCTATAATCCTAGCTACTTAGGAGGCTGAGATCTGAGGATGGGAGTTCAAAGCCAGCCTGGGCAGGAAATTCCGTGAGACCCTTATGTCCAATAAACTGGAAATGGCACTTTGGCTCAAGCTTTAGAGCACTTGCCATGAGTTGAAGAGCTGAAGGTGGGCAGCGAAGCCTAGAGTTCATGCCCCACCAGCGACAAAAAAAAAAAAAAGAAGAAAGAAGTTTGTTCGTATGGATCATAAAATTCTAACCTTCTGAGCTTTAGGAAACTTGCCTTCCTTTTCTTCCACGGTCTTATGCTGTTTAGGCAAGTACTCCACTACTGAGCTACATCCCAGTCCCAATGTTTTTGTTTTTCAATTTACAATTCACTTTATTCCCAAAATGCTTACAAGTACCTACTGTCCTCACAAAAGTGAGTTTTTATTCAGAAACCCAACTTATTGTGGTATTAGGACTTCCCTAGTGTATTTTGTGGTAGGCACTGAGGAAAACTCACAAGATGCAATTGCAGAGAGTGTATAGTTATAGAAATAACTCTAAATAGAAATAACATCAACTGTCCCTCTAGGGAGGAATGATGTACTCATTTTCATTCTCACTCTTCATGGCAGATGTTCAAAATGGAAACACCAATGTGCTATGCTGAAATGTAAACGTTTAAACCCCTTTTTGAAAAACTCTCATGTTATAAAATCAAAATGTATCAAGTAAAGGTGAACCTTAAAGTGAACTTTAAAAAATATGAAAATTGCTAATGAAGCTCCCTGGCTTGAAATGTGTGCTATTTTTTTTGTCTGCAAGGCCTGGGATTTGAACTCGGGGTCTGGGTAACTCTTGCACTCTGCGTGAAGGGGAAGTTCTCTATGCTTGAAGATCAGAAAGTCAGGCTTCTTCCCTAGGCCTGAATTCAGGCTCCAACCTGGGAAAACGTAGTCTTCACATGTATTTTAAAGATAGGATTGAACTTCCAGACAGGTGTTCAGTCTATATCATGTTTGGTGTGGTTATTCATTGTACTTTTCGTTTTATTCATTTATTTACCGTTTATTTTATTGACTGTGATGACACCTAACCATATATTACATTGTTTACACTCTATCACATAGCATTTAGATTTGTTGACTTGTTCTCCATCATGCCTGACACCCCCCACTCTCACAGAAAAGGAAAACAGGTGTCACACTTGGCTTCTTATTCCAGCAGGAAATTTATGGCTTGCTCTGAGATCGAGCCCCAGGGCGGGCCAAAATAGCCATACATGGATAGGCAGGTGGTAGTACACCAATAAATACATATTAGTACAGAGTGCCAGAGCCATGTATCTAGTATTCAATGACATCTGCTACATTCCTACCAAGTCTTAGGTAGTTACTATGCCTCCATTGAAGTAGTATTATTCTTTTCATGCCTAATTAACCATTAATTAAGTTCAATCAGTGTCCTAGGATTATTGCATCTAATTTGAGTCCAGACTGCCGTACGAACTATTCAATCATGAGTTGCATACCATTCCATTGGAATTTCTTTTATTTTTGGGGGGGGGGTGCAGGCATAGGGCCTGAACTCTGGGCCTTGGTGCTGTCCCTCAGCTCTTCAGCTCAAGGCTAGTGCTTTACAACTTGAGCCACAGTGCCACTTCTGGCTTTCTTCTTTTTGCTTATGTGGTGCTGAAGAATCAAACCCAGGGCCTCAGGCATGCAAAGCAAGCACTCTACCACTGAGCCACTTTCGCAGCCCCTCCTTCGGAATTTCTAAGCGCAGGCAGGAGCCTCTTGGGATCTCCTGCCATTGGTAGGTGTCAGGACCAGGATTTGAACTCAGTGCCTGTGTTGCAGTGTTGGCCTATGGCTTTCCTGACAGTCCGACAGCCTTGAGCAATGACAGGTCACCTGTGTGTGGCATCCATGTCATTCAGACCTAGGATTGTCACCTTGCAAGTAACCATAGCCAAGAAACCGCCTACTATGTATGGCTTGCGGTTTTTTTTACTGTCATTTTCATTTTGTTTTCCTGTCAGACATCAGGTCTTAGGATTCCAGGATGAGCTTTGGTTCTGGAAGCTATACCCCAGGTTAGTGTGATGTAAGCTGAGACAGAGCTGTCACAATCTGAGTTCAAGCCACGTGCATGGTCAAAAGCAAACAAAAAAATTAAATTAAAACAATTAAAAAATTAAAACAATTTAAAAAAAATTTAAAACAATTATTTATCTCCCTTTTTGCAATTCGTGCCATTTTTTCTGCCAGGCCTGGGATTTGAACTCAAGATCTGGGTAAATAAGCAGCACTGTGGGGCTAGAGGAATCACACCATACTTGAAGTCAAGAAAGTCAAGCCTGTTCCTAGGCCTGAATTCAAGCCTCAGTCCTGCAAAGCATACTCCTTATATGCATTTTATTTACATTTTAAAGACAGGATTTATACTTCCATATAGTCAGACAATATCATGTTTGGTATGGTTATTCATTTCATTTCTTGTTTTATTCATTTATTTACCATTTATTTTATTGACTCTTTGAGCCCTATATGGTTTATTACATTGTTTACTTCCTATCACATAGCATCTAGATTTGTAGATGTGTTCACTATAATGCCTGACACCCAAGACTCTCTCAGAAAAGGAAAATATGTGTCACACTCGGCTTCTTACTCCAAGATTAAACTTTTGGCAGTGCTGGGATCCGAACTCGGGGCCTAGCAGGCCCAATTCATGAATGGGTAAGGGTGAGCATGGCAGCCTCTAGCCAATGAAGCTGTGAGGTGGTTCCCAGGCACTGAGATGGAGCCCCAGGTTTGGCCAAAACAGTGATAAATGGATTGGCAGATGGTGGTATACAATTAGTACATATTGATAGAGTGCCAGAGCCATCTATCTGACTGCATGACGCCTACTACATTCCTACCAACTCTAAGGTATTTATTATACTGCCTTTGAAGTAATATTATTCTTTTCATGCTTAATAAACTATCAGTTAAAATCAGTCAGAATCCTAGGATTATTATATCCACTTTTAGGCTCGACTGATGCATGAACTACTCTTTCAATCAGTATTCCTATGCATAGCAACGAGTGTCTTGTGATGTCCTGCCATTGGTAGGTGTCAGGACTTAGATTTTTAACCCAGGGCCTATGTTGACAGGTTGGCCTATGGCTTCCCTGATGGCCCACCAGCCTTCAGGAATAGCAGTTCAGCTCCACTTTGCAGCCATGTCATTCTGACTCAGGATGGTCACCCTGTAAAGAAAAGAATAACTTAAAACCCTCAGTCTTCTGCAGCTAGCCAGTTTTTGTGCTGTCCCAGATTTTTTTTTCTTCCTGCAAACCCTCTGGGATTCCAGGATTGACTATGGGTGAGAGGCTGCAGTCCAGTCTAAGGCAATCAGAGTTGAGGTATATTTGCCACAACCTGAGTTCAAGCTCCATGGTTGGCAAAAAAAAAAAGAATAAATAAATAAATTATTTAAATAAATTGAAAAAAATCCCCCTGGTTTGGAATTTCGGCCAGTTTTCTTTCCTAGCCTGGGATTTGGACTCAGGATCTTGTTAAATCTGTAGCAATGTGAGGGAAGGTGCAGAGTTTCTACTACTTGAGTTCAAATCCTGTGCCTAGCCAAAAACAAAAAATTAAGTCACTGACCTCATCTGGGGAGTGGGAGGGTAGCTGTGGAGGTGGGAGGGAAGGGATGGCAAGGGGAAAACAAAGGAGGAGGCAACAGTGCTCAATAGTAAATGTACTCATTACTTTGCTCATGTAATTGTAATCCCTCTATAAAATATTTTTACAACAAAAAATGTACAAAAAAGGAAACAACTTAGAGCTCAGATAAGCACTTTGCAGGTAAGGGAAGGATGTCTGAATAGCTATACAAGATTATACACTGCTGCTTTTAAAATATTCAGTTTGGAACTGAATAAACATAATTGCATCTATTAAAAGTAATTCTCACTGTCTTGGAACTGGGGTTAGTATTTCTGCCACTGCTGGGATTTGATCTCACCATCCAGGTAACTCATTTGCATCGTAGATGAAGGGGAAGCTCACTGTCCTTGAGGAAAAGAAATTCAGGGTACAATTCCCAGGTTCTAAATTAAGTCCTTATAGTGGAAAATAATATTTATGTACATGTGTAATATATGTTACATTTTACATGTGTATGTTTATTACAAACTATGATTTTTATTATAGATTTTGTATTTCTGAATTTCCAATTTTTTCATTTACTTATTGTTATTGTATTAGTATTATTATACACATAATATTTATTACATTTTGCAGATCTATTATAGAATTATATACAATAATTTAGGACATTGACTCATTTTTCATTAATACTTTATTAAGTGTTGAAACCTGATACAAAATTAAATGGAGGCATTTGTCACAGCCTTCACATGTTTAGAGTCTCTCTCAAATATGAGCTGTGACTTGTTTATCTTTAATACCTTCCTATAGGGATTTCTTTAGATGATTTATACTCAGAAGCCTTTCCTTGAGGATAGGCAAGTTGAGAGATAAAATTGTAAGGGTGGGACTGGGAATGTGGCTTAGTGGTAGAGAGCTTGCTCAGCATGCATGAATGCCAGGGCTTGAATCCTCAGTGCCACAAACTTACAAAAAGCCAGAAGCTGTGGAGTGCTCAAGTGGTAGAGCACAAGCCTTGAGAAAAAGAAGCATGGAGACATTACCCAGGCCCTAAGTACAAGCCCGAGCACTGGCAAAAACAATAGGCCAGATGTCAGTGGCTCACAGCTGGAACCTCTCTTCTCAGGAGGCTGACATCTGAAGACCACAGTTCAAAGACAGCCTAGGCAAGGAATGCCTGTTATAATCTGATCACCAATGAACCACCAAAAGGCCCCACGTGGCACTGTGGCTCAAGTGGTAGAGTGTTCGCCTTGAGATGAAGGGCTCAGGGACAGTGCCCAAGCATGAGTTTGAGACACACAATGGGAAAAAGTGAGAGGTAATCAAAGTACTTTTCCTATTTGCTAATTAGGAGAACATTCTCTGGAAAATGAACTCTGATGTACACCCGAATTGGAGTCAGAGCTCAAGGTTCAAGTTTAGCAGATCCATATGCCCAGCCTCTCAGACCCTAGCATTATAACCTTGTGTCCTGCAGGGTTCTGAAAGGTCCATTGTTGAAAGGCTTAATATGCTCCCCAAGCCCTTTGTGATAAACAATTGACTTGTATTGTCAATGTCATTACACTTCTGACCTAGCAGAGCACCAGTAGGTAAGACCCATTCCCTAGCTCAGGAGGCTGAGGTCTGAGGATCACAGGGTGAAGCCAGCCAGGGCAGGAAAGTGTATGACACTCTGACTTCCACTTCTGAAAGGGCAGATGTTCAAGAGCTTCCTGGATTTCCCTTGGTGATGAGAAGTTACTTGTACTTGAGTTGAACTCAAGGCCTGGGCAATGTTTCTAGCACTCTACTACTTGAGCCACAGCACCAATTCTGGCTTTTTCTGTGCATGTGCTACAGAGGGATCAAACGCGGTACTTCTTGCATGCTAGACAAGCACACTCACACTAATCCACATTCCCAACCCTCTCATCTTTTTCTTAATGGTAGTTTCTACATAAGTATGCTACCATTTTACATCCCCTAAGTTTAATTTTCTGAATACCGGTTATTTCAAAAACCCTGATCTTCTCTTCCCCTGCCTGATTTGTGACTGTTGCTGCCTTGGTCTCATAATAAAATGTAAATAAAGGCTGATGAGATCTTAAGTGTGCACTATATAAGGACACAGGCCTGGAACTCTGGAAGAGCAAAACCATGGACCTGAAAAAAAGGGAACGATGCAGTATGTGCAACAAGCCTATCTGAAAAATAAATCTGTACATAAAAGGAGAAGCGTTGCATACAATCTGTTTGCACTTAGGGAGGTAATATACACACATAAGTAGGTAGGACACTCATACATAAACTTGGCCTTCTCTTTTTGAATTTTTTTGGTGGCCATCCCAGGGCTTAAACTCAGGGCCCTATGTGTTCCTCAGCTGTTTTGCTCAAGGCTGAGACTCTGCCTCTGCCACAGCTCCAATTCCGGCCATCTGGTCGTTAACTGGACATAAGCGTCTGCCAGGCTTTCCTGCCTGGATTGGCTTGTATCTCCTGCTCGGCTTTCTTTCTCAAAGCTGGAACTCTACCCTCTGGGCCACTGATTCACTTCTGTTTTTCTGGTGGTTTATTGGAAATAAGAGTCTCACAGACTTTCCTGCTCGGGTGGGCTTTGAAATGAGATCTCCTTAGGAGACTTCAAGTGGCTTTCCTCAGGATTCACCAAGGATATGCTCCACACAAAACTTAGTCAAAATCTTGAGGGGTACTAGAGAAAAACGGAAACATGATGATGCTTCTAGTGTGTTCTAGATACTTAAGGAGACAGAAAACACTCACACTTATTAGATAATTTCATAGGCCTAGGGAGCAATGCAGAAATCATGAGGAGCACTCCAGCTTTTGGTCCTCTCATCCTGAGACAGTAAATTCACTGCAGCTCAATGCTAAGTGATTGAATTGGCATGTCCTGTGGACATTTGCTGCCAAAATCATGTCACACTCATTTCTCACTTTTGGCTTCAAACCTGTGGCCAGAGGAGGAGGAGAGAAAATCCTTCTCAGAGAAAGCACCTATAAAGGACATTGGGTAGTTTACATATAAATTCAAAGCATTGGAATGATGCTGTTAAGTAGTCAGATTGTCCAAATTAAAAAAATGAAGAAGAAAAGAAAGGCAGGTGTCAGTGGCTGCTGACTGTAATCCCAGCTCCTCAGGAGGCTGAGATGTAGAGAATCTGAGTTTGAATCCAGCCAGCATAGGAAAGTCCATGACACTGTTATTTCTAAGAGATCACAGAAAACCCAGAAGTGGGGCTTTGGCTCAAGGTTAATGCAATACCCTTGACCAAAAGTAACTCAGGTACAAGGCCTATGCTCATAGTTCAACCCCAGGACCTGGTTCCATGTCTTTGTGTATGGTTGGATGTATTCCCATAGGTGAAGCTCCAGAGTAGCTATGATGAAAGGCACCAAGCTAGAAAATTTGTTTTCAATACAATGATTTCATAACACAGAGACTGCTTTCATGACAGTGCATGTTCCTGGGCTCCCCTCACAGTTCCCAGTGCAGCCTGAGGGTTTCTCTGCCTCCCAGGCCTGCTGGAAGAAGTCTCTCTCATTGTCTGGACAGGCAGACAAAAGGCCTCAATCCTGTACAGCTGTGTAAGAAACAACTACATCTGGGCCAATTAGTGAGGATGAGTGTGGACAGGCTCTGAAGGTCAGGACAAAAAGGCCTCTTTGTACCCCAAACTATCTCTTTCCCCAGTGCTCTGTTTTAACAGGAAGCCTGCATTTGTGCCACCTCCTTTGGTAGGCCAAGTTCTCAGCACTAATCCTGCCTTTGTAAGACTATATTCTGGTGTTCAGATACAGTGCTCAATATAATTCAGGAGTCCTTCTGGCAGACAACTAGGGCACTTAACCTCAAGAAATGTTTCATTGAGCCCGATGATGGCCTATGATGCCTCTGCTAGCTTTCCGGAAGCTTTGGAAATGCAAGCACATGTCTGATCTCACCATGCTTCCTGTCATCTAGGACTGCTGAAGCACATTACGTATTGAAACATTTGACTTCTCCTAATTGACCCCTGGGTGGCAAGGTTTTGGGGTTGAACACAGGGCTTGGGTGCTGACCATGAGCTCAGTGTAGGAGCCCATTCCTTTACCATTTTGTGTCACAGCTTTTACTTCTGGTCTGTGTGTGTGTGTGTGTGTGCGTGCGTGCACACATATACCAGTCCTGGAGCTTGAACTCAGGACCTGAGCACTGTACCTAATTTCTCTTGCACAAGAACAGCCCTCTCCCTCTTGAGCCACAGAGACACTTCATGCTTTTTTTTTAGTGATGTGTACCTGAGAAATCAAGTCTAGAGTGTCATAGATGCAAAGCACGCTACCCCTAGGAATATTCCCAGCCCTCTTCTTCAGGTTTGTTATTTTGTTTCTTTTTTGTTGTTGTTGGTTGTAGCAGTTGAAGTCTGGGCCTGGGTGCTGTCCCTCAAGTCTTGTGCTCTACCACTTGAGCCAAAGCACCATTTCAGGTTTTCTCATGGTTCATTGGAGCTAAATGTCTCGAGGACTTTCCTGCCCAGGCTAGCTTTGAACTATGATCCTCAGATTTCATCGTCCTGAGGTGCTAGGATGACAAGCATGAGTGACAAGCATCGAGCTTCCACTTCAGGTTTCTTAGTGGTGAATTGGAGATAATAGTCTCATGGGACCTTTTGTGTCTGGCATAGTTTGGAAGCCAGATCCTCAGATCTCAGCTTCCTGAGAAGGCAGGCTGACAGACCTCAGCTATAGACCCCTAGGCTGTGACACTCTACTGCAAGGGGGTCCTTGGCTGCACATGTTGGAGTGCTAGCCATGTGCCCAAGAGGTAAGGGTTAGTGCCTATGCCGCGAGTTCAAGGTTCATGACTGTGAAAAAACAAAACAAAACAATTGTCTGCAGTAGACAACTCACCCACTCTTCAGTAATACATAATTTTGTCTCTGCCATGGGGACATACCTGCATCTCAATATTCTTGTCTGCATAATCATCTCAGTTGTGTAGCTCTTACAAGGACCATATGAAAGAATGCACACTGTGAAGGACACAGCAGATGGCACTCTTTGAATGACTCAGCACACAACATCCTTTGAAGACTTAGCACCCAGCATGCAATGCAAGACTCAGCACACTGCACCCTGTGAAGAACTCAGCACACAGCACCCTGTGCCACACTCAGCACAGAGCACCCTATGAAGGATTCAGCACATCGCTCCATTCCACAAGCTGTCATTAGAAATAGGATGCTTTCATCAGTATCACCATTCTTTGAGGAACATTTCACAAATCACACAAGTTCACATCTAATGGTTTAGTGGGGTGGGGTTTTTTTGGGGGAGGGCAGGCTACCCATAGGGCTTGAACTCAACGCATGGGGATACTGTTCTAATAACATTTGCTCAAGGCTAAGGCTCTACTACTTAGGGCCACATCTCCAAGAGTCTCACATACTTCCTACCAGGGCTTGGTTTTAAAGCTCCCAAGCAGCCAGGATGATGGGGGTCAGCCAGCAGCATCTGCTTCTGTGGAGCTGGGTTGCGGCTGTTTACATATGCCTAAGTCAGGTTAGGTGGCAACTGTCAGTGCCAGACTCCTAGCTTGTTCTGTGATGTGGTATTTGAAGTCCTGTCCTTCTATAATTGCAGTTAGAACATTCTACCATTTTTTGGTGGCAGTGGTGGGGCTTGAGTAAGGGCTTAGACACTCTCCCTAAGCATTTGTGCTCAAGGCTAGCACTCAATTGATTGAAAGACAGCAGAACTTCCAGGTTTTCTGCTTATGTGACACTGAGGAATCGAACCAAGGGCTTCGTGTTTACTAGAGGAGCACTCAATCACAGAGCCCCAGGAGTAAAGGAGGTATAAATAGATAGATTGTTGTATATAAATATTATATACACAAAAGAGAGATGTTTATATTATTACATTATTGATAATATTGTTATCAATTATTAGGTATTAAATTATATCTCCATTTATTGATGTGTCCCAGCTAACAATTAATAAAGCATTAATTAATACTCAATATGCTGTTATTATTTATCATATATGGACATACATCCATACATATAATTAAATATTTTTAGAATGAGACAGATGTCTATTGGTTATTAAATTATGCATCATGTACTACTACCAATTATTAGGTATTTATGTCTCCATGCAATTTTTATTCTGTTAATACTTAATAAAATATTAATTAAACTTAATCCACATCCTATAATTATCGCAGCTAATTTTATCCTAGAATGATTCATTACTAATTCAATCTGTTTATCATTTATTGTAGTGACAATTCTTCCACCTATGACTTTTTTTACCTTTGTGACATTCTACTTACATAGCATATTGATTTGCATCCAAATTATACATCCTACCAGACACTGAGCACTTTCAAAGAAAAGAAATTCATGTGTCACACTCGGCTTCCCACTCTATGATTACATTATTTTCAGTGCTGGGATTTAAACTCAGGGCCTAGAAGGCTCAAGTCATTTATGTGTGGCTGCCAGCACAGCAGCCTCTAGCCAATTCAGCTGCCAGGTTGTTTCCAGGCCCTGAGATTGAGCCCCAAATATTGACACCATATTGTGCTTAGTGTAGCTATTCATTTTTTTATTAATTTATTTACCATTTATTTTATTGACTGTTCTGACACATGGACTATTTATTACATTTATTACATAGGATCGATTTGTCTATATATGAAACTTCACACCTGACAGCGAGGACTTTCACAGCAAAGGAAAACCTGTGTCACCAAGAGTTTCTTACTCTATGAATCAATTTTTGTGAGTGCTGGCATCTGAACTCACAAACTACAAGGCCCAATTCATCCCTGAGCTTCTTTTGTTAAGGCTGAGGCTCTACCACTTGAGCCACAGCACATCTGGCTTATGTGTGGTTTTGGGGAGGGAGGTGGTTATTGGAGATAAGAATCTCACGGACTTTCCTGCCCGGGCTGCTCTGAGTCACAACCATCAGACCTCACCCTTCCAAAGAGCAAGGATGATGGGTGGGAGCCATGAGCTCCTGACCGCCACAATCCATTTATAATTCCTTAGGCCCAGGGCTGGGCCACCCACACTACACCTCCTTGTTGGGAGTAGGAAGCAGACATGAGTGGGTTTGATACTTCAACAGCCTACCTATCTTTGAGCATTGTTCTGGGTCAATCTGATGGAGGCTTCTTCCTTATCCACAGCAATGACATGGCTCTGTCACAAGAACAAATGTCCCCTGGAAGGTGTTAGGTCTGGGGTCTTTCCTCTGAACCCCGCCCCCTAATCAAAATGACACTCCCCATCAAAGGGTAGTACACACAGAGTGTTTTTATTGTCTTATTGCCAGGGTCTTGTCAGATAGGTGAGGGTATAGGTCAGAGGCCCTGTATTGTGCTGGGCAGGGGGACAATGTGACAGCTTCTCATCCACTTTCCTTCAACAGTGTAGCAGAGGGATGTGGGGAAGGACTCACGGGATGGACAATGAATAACCATCATGGTCTAACCGGGGCACAGAAGGGCTTACCTCATGAAACTGGTTCAACAGGATGAGCAAAACAGCTCCTGACCCACAGCCCACCTCCAGAATGAGAGGGTCAATGTGGGTTCAAGCCACATGGGGATGCTGGGCTATCTCCTCCAGCACCCATTCAACCAGTTCCTGAGAGAGAGAAAGAGAGAGGAAGAGAGAGAAAGAGAAGGAGAGGGAGAGAGAGGGATGAGGGGAAGAGAGAGGGAGAGGGAGAAGGAGAGGGAGAGAGAGAGAGAGAGAAAGAGAGAGAGAGAGAAAGAGAGAGAGAGAGAGAGACAGAGAGACAGAGAGACAGAGAGAGAGAGAGAGAGGACCAGAATTACATTTAAGCCAGGTGCCAGTGTCTCAGGCCTATAATCCTAACTACACAGGAGGCTGAGATGTGAAGATCATGGCTCATAGCTGGCCCTGGCAGGAAGATCTGTGAGACACATATCCTCAAAGAACCAACAGAAAACCGGAAGTGATGTGGTGGCTCATATGGTAGAGCAATAGCTTTGATCTGAGGAGCTCAGGGACAGCATCCAGATCCAGAATTCAAACCCTACAAATGAGAAGAAGTGTACTTCCCACCACAAGAAGTGGACTTAATATCACCCACAGTCCTAGGAAGCATGGCAGAGAAATCAGGCCTAGCTTCATGTCAGCAAGGGGTCATGAGTAGGTCACCTGGCTTCTCCATGACTCATTTTCCCCAGCTGGAAAAATGAATACAGTGAAGGATCCCCTTCGTCATGGGAATAGGGTAATGATGAATGACAGACAGGTTTTGTTTCATATTCCCACACCTGTTAAACTATTAAAAACAGACGCAATCTGAGCCCTTTCTGCTAACTTCCTGTTATATAATCACAGAATTGTTGAGAACTGTATCTGACACCTGCTCCCTCTGTGCCTGGCACTGCTCTAAAGATCCCTCTGTATTACTCTCTTATTTCCTCACAACTGTACCATGAGGAGACTGAGGTCCGATGGTCGACATCCAACCCAGAGCTTCACCTGTGGTCAAGAATCAGCTGACATGAACTAAGAGTTTGGGACAATTCATCTAAAACGATGAATGAGCAGGGCGCTAAATGTCTACCACACCCCCCACATACACATACACACACAAACACACCTCCAACGTCCTTTGCAGGCAAAGATGTTTTACTTTCTTTCTTTTTGTTGGTTGTGGGGCTTGAACTCTGGACCTGGGTGCTATCCCTGAGCTCTTAGGCTCAATTCCAGCACACTACTACTAGAGCCACAGCACCACTTCCGGTTTTCTGTTGCTTTATTGGAGAGAAGACTCTGAGGGTCTTTCCTGACCAAGCTGGCTTTGAACCGTGATCCTAAGATTCAGCTCCTGAGTACTTAGGATGACAGCCAGGAGCCACTGGCACCCTGCCAAAGATGCTTTTCCATGCCTGTCATCCTATCCCTTCAGGAGAATGAGATATGATGACTGCAATTGAATGCCACTCTAGGCAGCAAAGTCATTGAGAACTCATCTCCAATTAAACACCCAAAAACCTTGCAAGTGGAGCTGTGGCTCAAATGGTAGAGTGCTAGCTTTGAGCATGAAACAAGGGATGGGACCCAGGCCCTAGTTTTAAGCTTTTTCTAGCATAGACCCACCAAAAAGGGAAGCAGGTGAGCACACGGGAGCTCAAAGCTCACACATAATACTACAGACTCACAGAATAGACTCCATCCTGCTGATTCTCTAGACTCTATGTCCTAGATCATGGCAGTCTTAGATGGGACTGACCATGCACCAAGTCAGGACATTCAAGTACAATCTCATACTGAGAATCCCGTGACCTCATCAAGGAGTCAAGATCTCTCACTGTCCTGCCTTGACACTGGGCAGTCAGGTAAGATCTAGTTATCCAACCAAAGGATATGGGAATGAATGAATTTCTCAGCCAATTGATACAGACTGGAGGGCTCTAGGTCCCTCTCTCTTGGGAAGGAGAAAAAGGCTGATCCATCTCAGTAATATTCCTGGGTTTGAGTATCCTCAAAGAAACAACCCTGCTCAGAGCCCAGTGCCTCTGCTATTCTCACCAGCCTCGACCTTCAGTCGGCCCTCTGTAAATACCTCATTTGCTATCTAGACTAAAGGCTGAGCCAGCATGGAGACCCACCTCTACCTCTGAGAATGGCAGTCACGGGGCCCTAGAGTCCCCTAAGAGGAAGTCTGGGGGCAACACGGGTCTGACTCCTGCCCTCATTCCCTGGCTGTCCTGTGCCAGTGGTCTGGTTACCTCTGTCTCTGGTCAAGGAAAGAACACTGGGAGTGTCATCTTCAGATTGAGCCAACAAAAGTTCCAGTCCCCAAGGATGTACTGCACAGGCATCCTGCAGTGGACGACAGCGAGGTCATCAACAGTGAACCCAGAGTGCCAGGACTTTTAATAGGCATGTGGCTGGGTTGAAGGCTCTATCACGGATGGTCTAGGTTGTCAGGTGAGGTCATGGCTTCAATGGCCTGACTCACCTGATCTGGGATCATCCTCCCTCTTCATCTTCCTGCTTATCCCTTGTCACCCCCCTCTGGACACTCCCTCACCCTATCCTCCCTAGCCTTTGGACACTTTCTTCTTATCTGACCAGAAAATAAACTCAGCGAGCCAGGGGAGATTGAAACTCTGTGATCCACCCTGAGCCCTAGGTTCTACCCCAGGCTGTTTCCCTCTGCAGTCACCGACAACTCAGATCCAGGATGTCATGAAGTTGCTGAGGGGACAGTGGCTTGGTCCTACATACTGGCTTTAGGCTCTGAGACTGTCCCCACAGAGATTGTGAATGGTTGGCTCCCTTGATCCAGGGACTCCAAACCAAGACTTGCATGCTCCCTTCTTCCTTCCTTTTCTCCTTTTCCCCCTCCATCCTTCCCTCCTCTCTTTTTCTTTCCTCTCTTTGTGTCACCCCTAGGCTTTGAAATCAGAGCCTGTGTGCTGTCCCTGAGCCTTTTTACTCAAGGCCAACAGTCTATGGCTTGAGCCACCCATCCACTTCTGGCATTTTCTTTTTGGCAGTTAGTTGGAGATAAGAGTCTTATAGGATTTCCTGCATGGGCCTTAATCCTCAATCCTCCCATCTCAGTCTCCTAAGTAGGTAGGATGACAGGAGTGAAGCAATGGTATCCAGCCCAAACCAAGATTTCTTTATGTGCTGTGGAACCAGCACTGGAACCTTTCATCGTGTATGACCGCCCGCCCTCCCGCCCCGGGCTTGGCACATGCTGTCACGGTATGTTGGATAAATAAATGAGCATCTGTCTATGACAATACTACAGACAAGTCCCATCTAATTCAGGTAAGCATCCTGGGTGGGGGAAAGCCTGATGTAGCTCTCCAACAGTTCTCCCTCCTCCCTCTTCCCACTCTCCTGGTGCCACCACACTTAACTGTTTTGGTTCCAAGGACATGAGCCATGATGTCCTCACTGGATTCCAGGGTCTCTGGGATGCCTATCTTCTCAAAGATCTCTGTCCATCCACTGACCAGCTCTGTGGCACTCCACTCCCCACTCAGGTTTGAACAAGGTTGCTGTGAGGTGAACGCCAGGCTCAAGGGGCCTCCTCTCCTCTCCCTGGGGCAGAAAGGATGGTCCACTATATCCGGCCCCCAAGTTTCATGTTGCAGAGAAAGGATCCTTGAGGCATCCCAGGTCTCTGAATCTCCCAGATTCCAGTGCAGGTGCTGGGAATTGTCTCTGGTCACAGCGGGCAGGCTGAGGATGGCGAGGTCACAATCTCTGCTCCCCAAGACATCCACAACTGTGATGGTCACCCTAGAGAGAGCCGGAGAAGAATCAGCAGCTGCTGGAGAAAGGCAGTTAAGGCACGATGTTCGTAGCAAGAAACCATCTGGCTTGGGAACTCTGCCTGTGCCGCTTTGAACGTCATTGTTTGGTGGCTGAAAGGTCCATCTAATTTGACCCAGAATCCCAGGTGTTAAGTAGAAATTGCCAGCTTCAAGAAAAAAACCCTTGCAGGGCGCTCGTGGCTCATGCCTAAAATCCTAGCTACTCAGTAGGCTGAGATCTGAGGATCACGGTTCAAAGCCAGCCTGGGCAGGTGAGGCCATGAGACTCCTATCACCAATAAAACCACCAGAAAACCGGAAGTGGCACTGTAGCTCAAGTGGTAGAGTGCTTGCCTTGAGCTGAAGAGCTGAGGGACAGCTCCCAAGCCCAGAGTTCAAGCCCCACGACTGACAAAAAAAAAGAAAAAAGAAAAAAGAAAAAACCCTGGAAAAGCTGGCATTTCACTTGTCCCAATCAAACTTAATGGGTTCCAAAATCAGGGGTCCACTTTTCCTTCCAGACAGCCTACAGCAGGTTACAGAAAATGGCATTCAGAGAGCCTTAGCTAACTGCCATGTCATGATCCCAAGCAGGCTCCAGCAGACTGAACACACTTGCCTACCATTGCCCAGCTGGAAACAGCTCAGGAGGGTCACAGATTGGAGTCTGCAGGACTCCAGTGAGGACTGCCCACCAGTACACTGCCCTGGGAGGAAATCCATGCCTCCATTGGGGGCCCAGAGCCCCCTGATCAGATGCCCACTTACACCGTCAATGCCCTGGGTAAGATTCCCCTCTCATCCTCAGTCGTGATGAACCATCTACCATGTCTCACCGTTCATCACTTCCCAGACCCTCCTAGCTTCACAGCTCCTGCCCTACCCCCCCTATCTCATTCCCTAATTATGTTTGGCAGATACGTTCCCAACTTTGAATTATTTTCAACTATACACATGAGAGCAGACTGTCTGGGTGGAAGAGTGGGGCTGTGGTCACAGTAACCTCATGAGCCTTCTGGCTAAAGACAGAAGGGCAGGTATCCACACTCGTCTGTGGTTCACACAGGCCTCCTAGGAGAGACCCACGCAGGCCCAGCAGTTACTGTGGGCTGCAGGAAAGGGGAAGAAAGTGGTGGGAAGGAACATCTAATGAAACCTTCTCTAAAGGAGCCATGACACAGTGAAAGAGAAAACAAAAACTGTGGCTGGGCTCATATTGGGCATTAATGAAAAAAGAACAACAAATACACACATGCACACAAATAAAATGCTTTTGCTCGGGCTACGAAGGTGGCTCAATTGTAGAGCGCTTTCCTTGCATGCACAAGGCCCTGGATTAGATTCCTCAGCACCACGTAAGCAAAAGAAAAAAGTCGGAAGTGGCGCTGTGGCTCAAGTGGTAGAGTGCTAGCCTTGAGCTGAAGAGCTGAGGGACAGCACACAGGCCCAGAGTTCAGACCCCACAACCGGATCCCCCCCAAAAAATGCTTTTGCTCTTTTTAGACATGCTGACTGTACAATGAGAAAGATGATCTCTCTCTCTCTCTTTCTCTCTCTCTCTCTCTCTTTCATTCTCTCTCTCTCTCTCTCTCTCTCTTTCTCTCTCTTTCTGTCTCTCTCTTTCTCTTTCTTTCTCTCTCTCATTCTCTTTCTCTTTCTCTCATACACACCTAAACACACAGACTCAGAGCAGTGCCTCTCCTGAATTTGATGGTTTCTCATCTAGGCAATGTACCAGCTCAAGCACTGGAGTTCCCTAGTCAGAACCAGGGGCAACCACCCAAGGGGAACAATGCTCTAATAAGGCAGCACCAACCTGCCTTCCCCTTTCTCCAGGGCCAGACCCTTCCCCTTGGGAACAACCAGCCTTGATTCCCCATTCACCAAATCCCTAGGCCACGACACTGGGTGAAGGAGTCCCGAAACACATGGCTCCTCAGAGCCTGGACAGGAAACAAAGCAGGGGGTCATGGTGCCTCCAGAGAGGTGTCTGACCTGGGGTGGGGACGTTGTTGGGGACTTTGATGAGGGCCTAAAGGCTATATACATGGATGATTTGGCAGATTCTTGGGGAGGACAAGGAGACCAGATGGACTGGGAGCACTAGCAGAAGCTGGCAGAACTGGGAGATGTGATCGCCCAGTCAGAACTGTTGACAGCTGGGGTTGGGGGTACAGGACGGTTGTGTGTCTGTCAGAGGGGGTGTGTTTTTCTCCCAAATACCCACCTTCTATCTGACCCCAGTGCCCTCACCTCTCTAGTGGGCTCCTCTGGGAATGTCCTCAGGTGAAAGGGTGACTGAACACAGAAGACAAGGGCTCACACAGCAAATGGGCCTATCTTCTTTATCCAACATCCCCCTCCCCAGGAAAAAGGAAAAAACCTAAGAAGGCAGGTGTGTGGTGCTGCTCCCCATCTCTGACGAAATCCACCAGGTTCCCACCAGGGAGAGAAAGGATGCAGATGCAAGGCTGTGTGGCTCCCACTGCTCCAGGCTAGGGGCTCTGTGGTGCCCACTCTTTACCCATCCCTGTGGCTCCCCTTTTCCTGGGACACTGGCATCTAGGGATGAGGGTGGGATCCCCGGGTGGACACCCATCTCCACTCCCCACCCCTTGGGTGCATTTGTGGCAGAGCCAGGACAGACTGTGGGCACGGTGGAGGCACAGGCAGGACTGGTCTGGGAGGGGAGAGGCAAGGGTCTGGGTCCGCGAGGGTGGGGAGGAAGGGTACAGTGGGGGACGAGGTGTTACAGTAGTGGGGGGTCATGGAGTGCGGGAGTGCAGGTCGGCCACTCATTTGAGCTGCTGGGAGAAGCTGTAGGCTGCATCTCCTGGTGTGTACCAGGAGTCTGAGGACCTAGGGCTGGAACCAAGTCAGGATCACAAGCAGGCCAGTGGCACATCACCTCTGCCAGGTGACTGCTAGAGGCTCTGCGGGTCCAAGCCAGCAGCGCCATGTTTGAAATGCAGCTTGGGCGCATGGTGGAGCCACGCACAGCCTCTGCTCCTCCTCAGGCATCATCCCAGCCTCAGCGGCCTCCTAAACTGTGGCCGCAGCCGCCTCAGCAGCCACTGCCTCTGCCGTGCTCCCCGCACTGGGACCTCAGACTGAGGGCCACCATGGCTGGCCACCTCCGAGGGGCTGCGTGTAGCGATGTGCCTGCCATGCAGGCTCCGCATGCTCTGCGCTCCAACCCAGGACCCACAGTATGATTGGAGCTGCCGCCAGCCACTGAAGCCGTTTCCAAGGGTGCTAGTGCTCATGCTCGCTCTTCTCCCAGCTCTCTCTGGGCCCCACACTCCTCTCCTGGGCCACCCCGTCCCTGCTGAGCACACACCCCTGCCCCGTTGGGCTCCTGGCCATTGCTGCCACAAAAGTGTGCCCCTGGGCCCCATGCCTGCTCCCCAATGCCCCGCCCCCACCCCTGGCCACAATTGCAGCCCTGACTGGGTCCTGAGGCTTCTAGACCATGGCACTTGCAGCCTTACCTCAGCTCAGCACTGCACCCCACCCCCAGTACCAGCCTATGGGATCGAATCTCCCCTCAACCCCACCCCTGGAGGAGACTCTCCTCCATCCCCCTCCACTCCACACACCAAGCAGGTACATGGTGACATTCATGTGAGTATGTGTGTTTGTGTTTGTGTTGGTGTGTGTGTGTGTGTGTGTGTGTGTGTGTGTGTGTGTGTGTGTGTGTGTGTGTGTGTGTGTGTGTGTGTGATGGGGATAACCACCTCTCAAGGACTCAGAACATAGCACTCTTTGGGATGTCTCAGCACACAGCACTCTTCCAAAATCAGCACAAAGCACCCTGTGTAAATGACTCAGCACACAGCTCCCTTTGAAGGACTCAGCATGTAGTATGCTGGGTAGAGTACTCAGCACACAGCACACTTTGAAGGAGGGAGTCCATAGCCCCCAGTGTAAAGGACTCAGGGCATGGCATGCTTTGAAAAACTCAGCACATAGCACTCTTTCCCAGGGACTCATCACACCCTGTGTTGAAGCACGCTGTGTAAAACACACAGTGCACAGCATCCTCCAAAAAACTAAGCACACAGAACAATTTTGAAGGACTCAGCACATACCACACTGTGGAAGCACTCAGCACATAGCACCATTTAAAGGACAGTACAGAGGACCCTGTGTAAAAGACTCAGCACACAGTACTCAAAAAACACCTTGTCCCTCTCTTCTCAAGGGCTCAGCACATAGCAGGACCCTTTGTGATGCATTAGCACACCAAACCTTTTGAAGGATTCAGCATATAGTACGTTGTGTAATGGACTCAGCATACAGCACCCTTTGAAAAACCCAGGATGTCCCACTCTTCTCAGGGACTCAGCACATAGCATCCTTTAGGATGACTCAGCAAACAGCACCATTTTGAAGACTCAGCACAAAACTCCAATGTGGGAAGGACCCAGCAAATGGTGCCCTGTGAAAGACTCAACACGTAGCTGTATGTAACATGTTCAGCTGTCATTAGAATTAGGTTGCTTTCTTCAGTATCACCATTCTTCAGAAACACTGCACAAATCCTACTAGTTCACATTTAGACAAGCTGTGTTTTATGGGGGAAGGTGAGCTGGGGGTCTTGAATTCAAAGTTTAGGGGCCCTGTCTCTGAGCTCTTTGGTTCAATGCTAGAGCTCTACCACTTGGAGGCACAGATCCAATTTTTGTTGGGGGGGGTTGTTCTTTCACAGGTCTTATGGTGATAAGTAAGGACAAGTTGGGGTATCCATGGGCAAAGGATATTAGCTCAACCTGGAGCTGACCTCTCCCTTCCTCGTGTCCCTAGAAAGCCAGGCTTCCTGGAGCTCTCTTGCCCTAGGGTTGAACAGACCTGCTCTGGCATCAGCAATGAGGGTGAGCAAAAGTCAGCTTGGCCCTAGTAACTTGCCCAAATTGAACTCTAAAGGATAATGGCATGGGGCTGCATGTTCGGTGTGTGGCCACCATGGAGCAGGAGTAGCCCACAATAGGGATAGTACTTGCGAGTGGTGTTTACTCTTGCTTCCCTGGGCCCCCATCATGATTCAAATCCACCATGGAGAGGAAAGTCATTGAGGCTCTAACCTACAATTAACCATCAAAAATCAAGTGGGGCTGTGGCTTAAGTGGCAGAGCACTAGCCTTCAGCAAGAAATTTCAGGGATAAAGCCTAGGCCCTTAGTTCACACACACACACACACACACACACACACACACACACACACACACACACACACACACACACACACACACGACATGCATGCAAATTCAGAGATTAGTACACTGCAGTCTTTGGGTATTCTCTACTGTTTCCAAAATAAGCCTGGTGGCTGCTGGCCTAGGGGTTTGTGTATACAACATCACCTGGCATCTTCAATTTCAGGGGAACAGAATGGCTAGAAGGTCAACCTTCCCCCATACCAGCTCCTTGATTGGGTCATGGTCTATCCAAGCCCTTTGGGGCTCCTTTACAGACTCACCAAGATTCCTTCAAAAGGCATCACATACTGGGCACTGGTGGCTCATGCCTGTTCATCCTAGCTACTCAGGAAGCTGAGATCTGGAGGATCACGGTGCCAAGCCAGTCTGGGCAGGACAGTGTATGAGACTCTTATCGATGAACCATCAGAAAACAAAAGTGGCATTGTGGCTCAAGTGGTAGAGTACCAACCTTGAGAAAAAGAGCTCAGGGACAGCACTCACGGCCAACAACAACAAGGAGAGGCATTGCATGCAGCCTTTGGGATTGGCATGGGCCAAATGTAATTGGAATTAATTATAATTGGAATTAATCAAGTCCTCCAAGACAAAGCAGTACCTCCTTTAGTCCTGTGCTCCTCCATCTCTTCTTACCCCTGGCCTTGTCCGTGCTTTGGATCAGCATGGGTCTGGCTGGATGGGAGGGCTCCAAGGAAGATTCCAGAGCAATATCACCACCTCTTTCTGCCGTGCTCACCCTACTGCTTCTGCTCTTTGCCATAGACATTCTTCCTGCAATCCATCCATGAGGTCATCACCACCAACATAATGGTGAGTGGTGAGTCTGGCCTAAATAGAGGCAGTCAGAGGTGGAAGTAGGTCTGGGACTAGAAGCTTCCACCTTGGGTGTCGGCTGAGGCCATGGCTGACCTTTATTTCATCCTGAGCCTTGCAGTGGTGGAAAGACAGTGTAGACTTCACATTGAGTCAGGTAAGATTGGAATCTGGAGGACCACTTGTGTGGGGAAGGATGTGGGACTCAGGGGGCCACTGTTGTTGGTACTCTCTTGGGACTCCCCTCTCCCTCTCTCATCCCTCAATCTTAGAACAGAAACTTCAACTAAGGGTGTGGGATAGGGGGCAAGGGAATATTTTGGTCTGAACCAGATTTGTGCTTCATATTCATCCTAGCCCATACTTCCTATTTATCTGAGGAATGGCCATATGGGTTTGGAAGCAGGGAGAATCATCCTAGCTGAGAATGTGGCTTAGTGGTAGAGTTTTCGCCTAGCATGCTAGAAGCCCTGGGTTCTATTCCACACAGAAAAAGCGGAAGGGGAGGTGGGACCAGCCTTGATCAAAAAGAGCTCAGGGAGAGTGGCCAGGCCCTGAGTTCAAGCCCCAAGGCTGGAAGAACAAATATTTGTTTTTAGGCTTTTTTTTTTTGGTTTGAAAACAATTTATTCCTTGTGATAAGCATAACATGGGTCTCTTTCCTGGCCACCAATGGGCCATTAGATGTCCCTTGAGTTTAGGCCAACTCCCTTCAGCCTCTGCCCTACCCTACCCCCAGGTTATCCTTCCCTTCACCCGGCAGATGGAGGCCTGAGAGAAAGCCACTTGGTCACCTATATCTGGTGGCTGCCAAGGCTTTTGAGAGTCAGTATGTCACATAGAGAGTCATCATCCACATCAGTCTACAGGAGAAAGTGAGGGAGCATTCCTCCCCTGAGCCTGGGAGCTGTGGGCGGATCTGGATGTGGGGCATCTGGGGCAGGATGTGCTCCCTGGGGGAGTCCACTATGGGGTCAGGAACCCTGACCTCTCCTCTGACAATTTCCATGCTGTCTTCAAGTTGCAATTCTTCAAAACCTCTCTGCTCCTCCCTCATTTCACCCACCAGAGGCCCTGAGGCGTCTGAAGCAGTGTTGGTGGTGGGGGCTCAGCCTGTGCTGGCATAGGGAGACTGCTGTCTGTGCCTTCCTTTGGGAGGAGTGACAACAGCTCTCGCAGAACTCTCCTCTTCTCCAGCATCTCCTAGGACAGCAAGTGCATGCACTGGGCTTTCTCCCAACACAGCTCATTCAGGACCAGCATCTGATCTTTACAAACCATGAGGGACACCTCATAGTTCGGATGTTTGCAGCAATGACCGCAGAAGCCGCTATCTCCAGCTCTGCCACATGCCACTCTGTAGCTTGCAGGCAGCTGTTGAGAACTTCGTGCTCCCTTTCTCTGTCATCAGTGGCCTGCTGCACTTGGGCCAGTGCACATTGTAAATCGCTTTCTGCTAAAACCAACCACTGTATGGGTGCCTCGTGGATCTCTACCTCCATTTTTGGTGCTGCATGTATCTGGTCTATCTTCTCCCTCTCTTACTTCCATTGATCCTGTGGGTCTGTCTTTCCCTGCTTCAGTGCTTGGATCTTTGCACAGAGTGCCTGGTTTCTTCTTTTCTGTTGTCCAGGGTGGGCACCACATGCAGGTAGCACCTCTGTGGATCCTTGGTGGTATTGGGACCCTTGACACTCTGGACCCTGGTGGCTGTGACTGTGTCCAAAGGCAAGGTAGGCCCATGGTCAGCATCACCTTTGGCTGGACTCTCCATTCAATCCGGCTCCCCAGTGGTGTTTGTCTTGGGGATTCCTCTCTTTTTCGTGTTCTTTGTTTTCTTGAATGTTTCAGGTCTGTCGGGAGGATACTGCTGGTGTTCTTGTGGTAGTTTCTTGCCCACAGTTCTCTCATTGATTCTTATTGTTTCAGACATCTGAGCGCCAGGACGGGAAAGTTGGGCTGCCACATTCCCAGGCTCTAGGAAATCCTCTATTCTCCCACTCACCGACTAGGACATCATTTCCTACTCTACCTCAAAGTCACCTGGAGTCTCTTGCTCACCACTCAGCCACCTCTACCTTCCTCAACTGCTGGTAGTGGTGTCAATCAACAGAGGGAAACCCTGGTGCTACTGGGAAGCATGGAATGTGGGCATGGCCACTATTCTTGTATCCCATTGGTCAAAAAGAACCATGAAAGAATGGGGGTGTGCCTGGAATCCTGTGATGCAGACAGAATGGACAGAGTCAAGATGACAGCAGCCCCTTCACCAGGAAACTCTGTACAATCCAGTTGGGGACAAGTGGGAGACCTGCTTTAGCCAGATGGCTGCACAGATTTTTGTTTATGTTTGTTTGTTGCCAATCCAGGACCTTGAACTCAGAATCTGGGCACAGTCCATGAGCTGTTCTTGCTCAAGATTAGCCCTCTACCACTGGAGCCACACAGCTCTACTTCTGGATTTGTTGGCATTGAGGTTGGACAGGGGTCTCAAGGACTTCCCTGCCTAAGGTGACTTTGACCATGATCCTCCTCTCACAGCCTTGTAAGTATCAAGGAGGCCTGGTGAGAGCCACAGGTGCCTGCCTAATCATTATTCGGGATTATGGCTTCCCCAGTAGCCTGCAAGCCTTCAGCAATGTAAGGTGAATTATCCTTTGGAGCCAGATCACTCAGACCCAGATGGCCATGGTGCAAAAGAAGAAAATGTAAAAATGCCATCCCACCACTTTTTTTCTGTGCAACTCCCTTCGCCCCCTTCCGCCCCCCCCCCCGCACAATGCCTGAAGTTCTAGGATCTCAGGATAGGCTGTGTTTTCAGCGGCTGCACCCCAGCCAATGGTGATGAAAGTTGAGGCATGTTTGCCATGACCTGAGTTCAAGACCGTGTTTGGCAATAAAAGCAAAAAAAAAAAAAAAAAAAAAAATAGCTCCTGGCTTGCAATTCACGCTGTTTCTCCTACCGTTGAATTTGAACTTAAGTGCTGGGTAACTCTGAAGCACTGTGGACAAAGGGGAAGCTCACCATGCTTGAAGACAAGAAAGTAAGGCCTGAACTTAGACATGAATTAAAGTACCTACCCAGGAAACATTCTATTTATATACATTGTAAAGGAAGGATTTGTACTTACGTATAGATGGTCAGTCCATATCCTGTTTGTTGTGGTTATTTATTGTATTTTTGTTTTATTCATTTATTTTCCATTTTTTTATTTTGAAAATACTGTACAGAGGGGTTACAATTACATGGTCAAGATAATGAGTACATTTCTTATCAACATTGTAGCCTGCTCCTTTTTTTCCCCATCCCATCCCTTCCCATCCTCCTCCCAGCCACCACCCACAATCCTCCCTGATCCGAGCTCCCCTCCCCCCGCACCCTCCGCACCAAAGTTGTAAAGTTCGTTTTTGAAATAACGACTTGTACATCTCATTGTTGCAATGGGTCCACCTGTATCCCTATTTAAACTATTTGTTTCCCCCTTGCCCTCCACAAATTATACCTACATCAAATACTGTGAAAGCAGGGGATATACTGTGGGGGAGGGACATACAAAGCAACAAAGAAATAATCTTATAAATGTGTTAGAAACAATCACAAGAGAGAAAAAAAAATTTGAGTACATATCTTAGGGTTCATTTCCCTAACATCACCTTATCTGACCTTTTCTGCTTGACTCAGACATATACTAGATATTGCAAATAAGGGAAACAATGGGACCTATGTATCTTTGGACCTGGCTTACTTCACTTAATATAATTTTTCCAAGTCTTTACATTTCCTAATAAATGGGGCAATGTTATTCTTTCTGATGGAGGCATAGAATTCTATTGTGTATATATACCACATTTTCTTGACCCATTCATCTACTGAGGGGCATCTGGGTTGGTTCCATATCTTAGCTACAGTAAATAGTGCTGCAATAAACATAGTTGTGCTGGTAGCTTTAGTGTGGTCTTGTTTGTAAACATTTGGGTAAATGCCCAAAAGTGGGATTGCTGGGTCATAGGGTAGTTCTATGTGGAGTCTTTTGAGGAACCTCCATACTACTTTCCAAAGTGGTTGAATAAGTTTACACTCATACCAACAATGCACTCAGGTTCCCTTCTGTCCACATCCCCTCCAGCATCTGTTGCTGTTAGAGTTCTTGATTATAGCCATTCTAACTGGGTGAGGTGGTATCTCAATGTTGTTTTGATTTGCATTTCTTCTATGGCTAGGGAGGTTGAGCATTTCTTCATATGTCTATTGTCCATGCTTCTTTCCTCTTCAGAGAAAATCTCTTTAAGACTTTAGCCCACTTATTTATTGGGCAGTTGTTTCTTTCAAGATTTATTGTTGGGGGATTTAATTTTTTGAGGTCCAAGTGTATTTTAGATATGAGATTTTTTATTGACTGTGATAACACATATTCCATTTATGATATTGATAACAACCCATCACATAGTATCTAGATTTGTAGATATGTTCTCCATCATGTGTGAAACCCAGGCCTCTCAGGGAAAAGGAAAACAGGTATCAAACTCAGCTTCATACTCCATGATCCAATTGTTGGCAGTGCTGGGATCTGAAATCAGAGCCTGGCGGACCCAATTCAGACCCTGAATCGGGGTGTCAACATGGCAACCTCTAGCCAATGAAGCTGCCAGGGAATTTCCAGACCCTGAGATTGAGCCACAGGGGTGGACAAAATAGCCATACATAGGTAGACAGGTGGTAGAACACCAATAAATATATATTTGTACAGAGTGCCAGAGACATCTACCTAGGATTCAATGACATCAACTAGATTGCTACTACCTCTTAGGTATTTATTATGCCACCATTGAGGGAATAGTATTCTTTTCATGCTTAATAAACCATTCATTAAGATGAATCATCATCCTAGGATCATTGCATCTAATTTTGGACTAGACCAATACACGCAGAGACTTCTCATTCAATCATGAGTTTGCTAACATTTCATTGTTATTCCCATGCATAGGAACAAGTATCTTGGGATCTCCCCCCACTGGTAGGTGTCAGGACCAGAATTCAAGCTCAAGGACTATGTTGCCGCATGGGCCTATTTCTTCCCTGATATCCCGTTAGCCTTCGCCAATGCAAGGTGAAGTACCCTTTGCAGCCATGTAATTCAGACCCAGGATGGTCACCGTGCAAAAGAAGAAAATATAAAAAATCCATCCGGCGACATTTTTTCTGTCATTTGTTCATGCAAACTTAAGAGCCTAGGATCTCAGGATTGGCTACAGGCCCATGGGAGCCCGCCAGCATAAGGTGATCAAAGCTGAGGTAGAGTTGTCATGAACTGAGTTCAAATCCCATGCTTGGCAATAATAGTAATAATAATAATAATAATAATAATAATAATAATAATAACAACAACAACAACAACACACTGTGGCTCAGAATTCTCACCATTTTTCTGCCACCTCTGATATTCCAACTCAGGTCTGAGTAACTTTGTTGCACTGTGGGGGAGGGTGAAGCTCACCATTTTTGAAGACTACAAGGTCAGGCCTAGTCCCAGGGCCTGAACTGAAACCCCAGCACTGGCAAAAAGCATATGTTCACCTACTTTACACATAGGATTTCTCTTTACATAGAGATATGGAATGCATCATGCATTCAGAGTAGTTATTCTTTTTAATATGTGTCTTAGTCATGGATGCATTTTGTAATTTATTGCATATGATGACAGCTATAACTGTCCTGACATGGATGGCAACTGATTCCCATGAATATAGAGTTGCCTATATAGCATACTGCATCCTAGCTGAGACCCAGGACTTTCACAGGACAGAAAAATAGGTGCAACGATTGGCTTCTTACATCAGGATTCATCTTTTGGCAGTTCTGGGATCTGACCTCTGGGAGAAGCAGGCCCAATAGGCAAATGGGTCCAGGTAAGCAAACCAGCTTGTGAGCCACTAAGGAGCTAGGTCGTTCCCAGGACCTGAGAATGAGCCATGCGGGGGGGATGGGAGGGAGAGAAGGGGGAGCACAATAGTCATCTATTTATAATCTGAAGGTAGTAAGTACATATTTGTATAGAGTAGGATGGGGACCAGTGATGTAATCCAATCTACCTTGTTACTAATGATTCTTGGATCTTCCCCAATGCCTCCATTTCATGACTGTGATGATTATGGTCATGTTTCATCAACTCTTCATTAAAAATAGTCCATACCCCATGAGTCTTGCCTATCATTTCCTACTCGCATCAAGCAGGAACTACTCATTCAAGGATGAGATTGATTGCATTCCATGACTCTTCCTAAGTCCGGAAACGAGTGTCCCAGAATCTCCCGCCATTCCCTCATCGTAACAGGGCTGACTGGGATTCGTCCTCAGGGCCTTCATTGTTTGGTTAGCCTGTGGCTCCCCCGAAAACCAGCAGGCCTTCAGCCATGCCAGGTCACCTTCACTCTGCAGGCAACCATGTTCGGAGACAGAATGGTCACTATGCAAAAGAAAATAAACATAGAAGAGCCAGGTGGAATTTACCGCCGCTATTTTTCCCCTTGAGGGTTTTTTTTCCCCAGCAAACCCCAGAGTCCAAGGGTTTGAGGACTGGCTGTGGGTCTAGAGACTGTAGCCTAGGATGATCAGAGCTGAGGCAAAGTTGCCACGACTTGAGTTCAAGCCCCGGTAAGGTTAAAAAAAATGAAAAAAACTATGAATGAAGAACCCTAGCTCAGACTTTGTGCCATTTGGGTAACTCTGTTGCACTGTGGGGGAAGGGAAGCTCACCATCTTTGAAGATTAAAAGGTCAGTCCTGGTACTGGACCTGATTTGAAGCCCCAGGACTGGACAAGCCCATCTATTTTAAACATAGGATCTCTATATACATACAGGTGTGGTATGCCCCTTGTTTTCAGTGTAGTTAATCTTTTTATTTTGTGTCTTATTCATCTATGTATTGTGTATTTTATTGAGTATAGGATGGCATATATAACTGTGCTCACATGGATGACAACCTATTCCCATGGGTATAGAATTGCGTATGCTTTCTAGATCCTAGCTGTGACCCAGGACTTGCACAGGATAGGAAAACATCTGCAAGGTTTGGCATCTCACATCAGGATGAATCTTTTGGCAGTGCTGGAACTTGAACTCAGGGCCTAGCAGAACCAACTGTCAAATGGGTCCACATGAGCACACCAACTTGTGAGCCACTAAGGAGCTAGGCCATATCCAGGACCTGAGATTTAGCCCCAGGGTGGGGGTGGAGCAACATATTCATCCATTCATAAGCTGAAATTAATATACTAATAAAGGCCTGTTTGTATAGAGTAGGAGATGTGGCCACCTGTGTTGGAATCCTATCTTCCATGTGACTACTGATTCTTGGATCTTTCCCAACGCTTCGATTCCTTAATGTAAGTATTGTCACACTTCATGCAGTCTTAATTAAGATCTTGCCTATCATTTCCTATGTGAATCATGCATGCACTTCTCAACTCTTCCCTAGGCCTGAATTCAAGCACCAGTACTGAAAAACATAACATTTATATACATTTTAAATATTTGAATTATATCTCTATATTCATTTTAAATTGTGTTTGTTGGAGTGATTCATTATATTATATTATTGATTGATTGATTGATTTAACATTTATTTTATGGACTGTGAGTACACCTATAACATTTATTACATTTGTCCCAATCTATTCCATAGCATGTAACTTTGCAGACATAATATGTACATCATACGTGACACCTAGCACTTGCACAGAAAAGGAAAACAGATGCACACATGGAATCTTACACCAGGAAGAAACTTTTGGCAATGATGGGACCTTGACTGAGGGACTAGGAGGCCCAATTCATGAAGGGGTGAGTTTCAGCACGGCAGCATCTAGCCCATGCAGGTGCCAAGTGGATTCCAAGACCTGGGATCGAGTTCCAGGTTTGGCCAAAATAGCAAAAATGTTCTATGCAGATGATGGTATACAAATAAATATAAATGTAGATATTTATGTACTGCCAGAAATGTGTATTTAGTATTCAATGACACATACTATGCTCCTACAGATTCTCAGGTCTTTAGTGAGAACTCCATTTAATCAATAGTATTCTTTTAGTTCATAATAAACTATGAATTAAAATCAGTCCGAGTCCTCTGATTATTGGGTCTAATTTTCTGTTAGACTGATTGATGAACTGATTGTAACTGGCGTGACCAGGATTCAAACTCAGGACCTAGGTGTCCAGGTTGGCCTATGGCTTCGCTGACAGCCTGCCAGCCTTCAGCAGTGCCGGGTAACCTACAGGTTGCAGCTGTGTCATTTGGACTCGGGATGATCACCATGCAAGAAAGGAAAACCATGAAATCACCAACCATTCACAGATTGCGGATTTTTCAGTGCTATATTCATTTTGTTTTCCTGTCAGCCCCCGAGGCTTACCATCCCATGATAGGCTGTGTGTCCAGAGGCTGCACCATCCCAGCCTAGGGTGATGGAAGCTGAGGTTCCAGCCCTGTGATTGGCAATCAATCAATCAATCAATAAAATTTTAAAATATTAGAAATAGCTCGGCGCCTGTGGCTCACTCCTGTAATCCTAGCTATTCAAGAGGCTGAGGATTGTGGTTCAAATCCAACCCAGGCTATAAAGCCCATGAGAATCTTATCTCCAGTAAAGCACTGGAAAATCAGAAGTGGTGCTTTTGCTCAAGCAGTAGTGCGCTTGCCATGAGCTGAAGAGCACAGGGACAGCACCCAAGGCCAGAGCTCAAGCCCCATGAAAAAAAAAATTGTAAAAATACTAATGAAGCTCCCCAGCTTGGCATTCGTGCCTTTTTATTTTCCTTTCAGGTATGAGATTTGAACTCAGAGTTTGGGTAACTCTAATGCACTGTGGGGGATGGGGAAACTCACCATCTTTGAAGACAAGTAATTCAGGCCTGTTCCCTAGGCCTGAATCCAATCCCCAGTCCTGATAAAGTAATATTCATCCACATTTGAAATAATGATTAATATCTACATACTTATGTTTACCGCATATTATTTGCCTGTGTATTTATTTTATTTTTTGCACTATTCATTCATTCATTATTTATATTGACTATTATTACACTTATAACATGTATTAAATTGATTACATCTTATGAGAACTATACAGATTAGCATACATATTCTATATCTTACTTCAGACCCAGGACATTCACAGAAATTCTATAGTAGATGATCCCATGCTTAGAAAAACAGAAAGAATACACCAACCAAAGTAGAATTCATCCCTAGACACCCCAGTGGCTCACATCTGTAATCCCAGCTACTCAAGAGGTGAGAACTGGAAAATTAAGTTTCAAAGCCAATCCAGGCAGATAAGCCTGAGAGACAACCTCTCCAATTAACTGGCAAAAAGCCAGGCTACAAGTATGGCTGAAGTGGTAGAAAATCAGCTATGAACAATCAAGCCAAGAAAGAGCAAGGTCAATTCAAGTGCAGAGAGAGGGGAGTAGGGGAAGAAAGCAGAGAGAAATCCTCCAAAAAGAGAGAACAAAACAACAGTACACACATCCCACCTAATTTATGGTACCAACAAACTGAAAATAAAAAATCAAGCTTGTGCAGTTGTATGACTTTACATGAGCAAATATGCTTTTAGGTACACTTCAAAGCTATGTTTTGATAATATATATGTATATATATATATATATATATATTAAAATATATATATATATATATATATATATTTAAATAAACTAAGAAACCAGCCAATGAATAAATACTTCTGAATTAGTGCCTTAACCATGGCATTATAAATTATTTCTATTAAACGTGTATTTCAAGTTTCTTTTCTCAGAATCAATCTAAGTTTGTTCATGCTCTGGGCGTCTGTGGCTCCTGGCTATAATCCTAGCTACTCAGGAGGCTGAGATCTGAGAATGGAGTTTCAAAGCCAGCCTGGCAGGAAATTTCGTGAGACTCTTATCTCCAATAAACTGGAAATGGCACTGTGGCTCTAGCCGTAGAGCACTTGCCATGAGTTGAAGAGGTGAAGGCAGGCAGGCAAGCCCAGAGTCAAGACCCACCACCGACAAAAAAAAAAAAAAAAAAAAAAAAAAAAAAGAATGAAGGTTATTCATACAGATCAAAAAATTCTAACCTTCTGAGCTTTAGGAAACTTGCCTTCCTTTTCTTCCAGAGTATTATGCTCTTTAGGCAAGTACTCCACTACTGAGCTACATCCCAGTCCCAATGTTTTAGTTTCTCATTTTACAATTCACTTTATTCCCAAAATGCTTACAAGTACCTACTGTCCTCACAAAAGTGAGTTTTTATTCAGAAACCCAACTTATTGTGGTATTAGGACTTCCCTAGTGTATTTTGTGGTAGGCACTGAGGAAAACTCACATGATACAATTGTAGAGAGTTTATAGTTATAGAAATAACTCTAAATAGAAATAACATCAATTGTCCCTCTAGGGAGGAATGATGTACTCATTTTCATTCTCACTCTTCATGGCAGATGGTCAAAATGGAAACACCAATGTGCTATGCTGAAATGTAAACGTTTAAACCCCTTTTTGAAAAACTCTCATGTTATAAAATCAAAATGTGGCAAATAAAGGCCAAGTGAACTTTAAAAAATATGAAAAATGCTAATGAAGCTTCCTGGCTTGGAATGTGTGTTATTTTTTTGTCTGCAAGGCCTGGGATTCAAACTCAGGGTCTGAGTAACTCTTGCAACTAGGGGAAGGGGAAGGTCTCTATGCTTGAAAATCAGAAAGTCAGGCCTCTTCCCTAGGCCTGAATTCAGGCCCCAACCCTGCAAAACATAGTCCTTACATGTATTTTAAAGATAAGATTGAACTTCCAGACAGGTGTTCAGTCTATATTATGTTTGGTGTGGTCATTCATTGTACCTTTTGGTTTATTTGTTTATTTACAATTTATTTTTTTGACTATGATGACACCTAACCATGTATTACATTGTTTACACTCTATCACATAGCATTTACATTTGTTGACTTGTTCTCCATCATGCCTGACACCCCGCACTCTAACAGAAAAGGAAAACAGGTGTCACAGTTGGCTTCTTACTCCAGGAGGAAATTTTTGGTAACCTCTGAAATCGAGCCCCACTGGTTGCCAAAATAGCCATACATGGATAGGCAGGTGGTAGTACACCAAAAATACATATTAGTAAAGAGTGCCAGAGCCGTGTATCTAGTATTCAATGACATCTGCTACGTTCCTACTAAGTCTTAGGTAGTTATTATGCCTCCATTGAAGGAGTATTATTCTTTTCATGCCTAATTAACCAATAATTAAGTTCAATCAGCATCCTAGGATTATTGTGTGTAATTTGAGTCCAGACCACTGCACGAACTATTCAATCATGAGTTGGATACCATTCCATCAGAATTTCTATGAACAGGCAGGAGTCTCTTGGGATCTCCTGCCATTGGTAGTTGTCAGGACCAGGATTTGAACTCAGGGACTGTGTTGCAGGGTTAACCTATGGCTTTCCTGACAGTCCACCAGCCTTGAGCAATGACAGGTCACCTGTGCGTGGCATCCATGTCATTCAGACCTAGGATGGTCACCATGCAAGGAACCAAAGCCAAGTAACCGTCTACCATGGGCAGCTGGTGGCTTGTTTTAGTGTCATTTTCATTTTGTTTTCCTGTCAGACCTCGGGTCTTAGGATTCCAGGATTGGCTTTGGTTCTGGAAGCTGCACCCCAGGTTAGTGTGATGTAAGCTGAGACAGAGCTGTCACAATCTGAGTTCAAGCCATTTGCATGACCAAAAACAAACAAAAAATTAAATTAAAAAAGTAAAACAATTAAAAAATTAAAACAATTTAAAAAATTAATAAAGTTATTTATCTCCCTGTTTTGCAATTCGTGCCATTTTTTCTGCCAAGCCTGGGAATTGAACTCAAAGTCTGGGTAAATAGGCAGCACTGTCAGGCTAGGGGAATCACACCATACTTGAAGACAAGAAAGTCAGGCCTCTTTCTTAGGCCTGAATTACAGCCTCAGTCCTGCAAAACATACTCCTTATATGCATTTTATTTACATTTTAAAGACAGGATTTATACTTCCATATAGTCAGACAATATCATGTTTGGTATGGTTATTCATTTCATTTCTTGTTTTATTCATTTATTTACCATTTATTTTATTGACTCTGATGACACCTATACCATTTTTTACATTTTTTTACTTCCTATCACATAGCATCTAGATTTGTAGATGTGTTTGCTATCATGCCTGACACCCAGGACTTTCTCAGAAAAGGAAACGTGTCACACTCAGCTGCTTACTCCAAGATTAAACTTTTGGCAATGCTGGGATCCGAACTCTGGGCCTAGCAGGCTCAATTTATGAATGGGTAAGGGTGAGCACGGTAGCCTCTAGCCAATGAAGCTGTGAGGTGGTTCCCAGGCACTGTGATGGAGCCCCAGGTTTGGCCAAAACAGTGATACATGGATTGGCACATGGTGGTATACAATTAATACATATTAGCAAAGAGTGCCAGAGCCATCTATCTGACTGAATGACACCTACTACATTCCTACCAACTCTTAGGTATTTATTATACTGTATTTGAAGTGATATTATTCTTTCCATCCTTAGTAAAGTATGAATTAAAATCAATCAGAATCCTAGGATTATTACATCCACTTTTAGACTCGACTGATGCATGAACTACTCTTTCAATCAGTATTCCTATGCATAGGAATGAGTCTTTTGTGCTGTCCAGCCATTGGTAGGTGTCAGGACTTAGATTTTTAACCCAGGGCCTATGTTGACAGGTTGGCCTATTTGTTCCCTGATGACCCACCAGCCTTCAGGAATAGAAGTTCAGCTCCACTTTGCAGCCATGTCATTCAGACTCAGGATGGTCACCCTGCAAAGAAAAAAATAACGTAAAAACCCCAGTCCTCTGCAGCTCGCCACTTTCTGTGCTGGCCTACATTTTTTTTATTCATGCAAGTCCTCTTTGCCTAGAATCCCAGGATTTACTATGGATGAGAGGCTGCAATCCAGTCTAAGGCAATCAGAGCTGAGGTATAGTTGCCATGACCTGAGTTCAAGCTCCATGGTTGTCAAAAAAATAAAATCCCCTGGTTTGGAATTTCTGCCAATTTTGTTTCCTAGCCTGGGATTTGAACTCAGGATCTTGGTAAACCTGTAGCAATGTGAGAGAAAGTGTAGAGTTTCTACTACTTGAGTTCTAATCCTGTGCCAAGACAAAAGCAAAAAACTTAAGTCACTGACCTCAGCTGGGGGTTCAGGAGATAGCTGTGGAGGTGGGAGGGAAGGGATGGCAAGGGGAAAACAAAGGAGGAGGCAACAATGCTCAAGAGTAAATGTACTCATTACTTTGCTCATGTAACTGTAACCCCTATATACAACATTTTTACAACAAAAAATGTACAAAAAAAGGAAACAATTTAGAGCTTGGAGAACCACTTTGCAGGTAAGGGAAGGATGTCTGAATAGATATACAAACTGCTGTTTTTAAAATGTTCAGTATGGAACTGAATAAAAATAACTGGTTCCACTTAAAATAATTAAGTGACAGTCTTGGAATTGGGGCCAGTATTTCTGCCACTTATGTTTAGAGTCTTTCTTAAATATGAGATTTGACTTGTTTATCTTAACACCTTCCTATAGGAAATTCTTTAGATGATTTATACTCAGAAGCCTTTCCTTGAGGATAGGCAAGTTGAGGGATAAAATTGTAAGGGTGGGACTGGGAATGCGGCTTAGTGGTAGAGAGCTCGCTCAACCTGCATGAATGTCAGAGTTTGAATCCTCAGTGCCACATACTCAGAACAAGCCAGAAGCTGTGGAGTGCTCAAGTGGTAGAGCACTAGCCTTGAGAAAAAGAAGCATGGAGACAGCACCCAGGCCCTAAGTTCAAGCCCCAGCACTGGCAAAAACAATAGGCCAGATGCCAGTGGCTCACACCTGGAACCCTATCTTCTCAGGAGGCTGAGATCCGAAGACCACAGTCCAAAGACAGCCTGGCAAGTAAAGCCTGTTAGACTCTTATCACCAATGAACCACCAAAAGGCCCCATGTGGTGCTGTGGCTCAAGTGGTAGAGTTTCGCCTTGGGATGGAGGGCTCAGGGACAGTGCCCAGGCTTGAGTTTGAGACACACAATGGAAAAATGTGAGGGTTAATCAAAGTACTTTTCTTATTTGCTAATTAGGAGAACATTCTCTGGAAAATTAACTCTGATGTACAACCGAATTGGAGTCAGAGCTCAAGGTTAATGTTTACCAGATCCATTTGCCCAGCCTCTCAGACTCTAGCTTTATAACCTTGTGTCCTAGAGTTCTGAAATTTCCATTGGAGAAAGGCTTAATATGCTCCTCAAGTCAGTTGTCATAAGTAGTTGACTTGTATTGTCAATGTTTTTACAGTTCTGACCTAGCAAGCCCGAGTAGCCAAGGCCCATCCCCTAGCTCAGGAGGCTGGAATCTGAGGATCACAGGGTGAAGCCAGCCAGGTCAGGAAAGTCTATGACACTCTGACTTCCACTTCTGAAAGGGCTGATGTTCAAGAGCTTCCTGGATTTCCCTTGGTGATGAGAAGTTACTTGTACTTGAGTTGAACTCAAGGCCTGGGCACTGTCTCTAGCACTCTACTACTGGAGCCACAGCACCAATTATGGCTTTTTCTGTGCATGTGCTACAGAGGAACGAACCCAGGGCTTCTTGCATGTTAGGCACTAATCCACATTCCCAGCCCTCTCATTTTTTCTTTATGGTAGTTTCTACATAAGTATGCTACCACTTTACATTCTCCAAGTTTAATTTTCTGAATACAAGTTAGTTCAAAAACCCTGATCTTCTCTTCCCTTGCCTGATTTGTGACTGTTCCTGCCTTGGCCTAATAATAATAGGAAATAAAGGCTGCTGAGATCTTAAGTGTGTTTCATATGAGGACACAGGCCTGGAACTCTGGAAGAGAAAAGCCATGGGCATGAAAAGAAGAGAATGATGCAGTACGTGCCACAAGCCTATCTGAAAAATAAATCTGTACATAAAAGGAGAAGCATTGCATACAATCTGATTCCACTCAGAGAGGTAATATACACACATAAGTAGGTAGGACACTGGTACATAAACTTGGCCTTCTCTTTTTGAATTTTTTTGGTGGACATCCCAGGGCTTAAACTCGGGGTCCTATGTGTTCCTCAGCTGTTTTACTCAAGGCTGAGACTCTGCCACTGCCACAGCTCCACTTCCAGACATCTGGTCATTAATTGGACATAAGCGCCTGCCAGGATTTCCTGCCTCGTCTGTCGGGTATCTCCTGCTCAGCTTTCTTTCTCAAAGCTGGAGCTCTACCCTCTGGGCCACTGATTCACTTCTGGTTTTCTGGTGGTTTAATGGAGATAAGAGTCTCACAGACTTTCCTCTCGGGCTGGCTTTGAACAGAGATCTACTGAGGAGACTTCAAATGGCTTTCCTGAGGGATTCACTGAGGATCTGCTCCACACAAAACCTTAGTCTAAATCTCTAGAGGTACTAGAGAAAAAAGGAAACATGAAGATGCTTCTGTTGTGTTCTAGATGCTTAAGGTTGGAGACACAAAACATTCATAAATATTAGATAATTTTATAGGCCTAAGGAGCAATTCAGACAGTATGAGGATCGCTCCAGCTTTTGGTTCTCTCGTCCTGAGACAGTAAACTCACTGCAGCTCAATGCTAAGTGATTGAACTGGCATGTCCTGTGGACATTTGCTGCCCAAATCATGTCACACTCATTTCTCACTTTTGGCTTCAAACCTGTGGCCAGAGGAGAAGATGAGGAGAGAAAATCCTTCTCAGAGAAAACACGTATAAAGAACATTGGGTAGTTTACTTATAAATTCAGAGCATTGGAATGATGCTGTTAAGTAGTCAGATTGTCCAGATTAAAAATGAAGAAGAAAAGAAAGGCAGGTGCCAGTGTCTGCTGACTGTAATCCCAGCTCCTCAGGAGGTTGAGATATAGAGAATCTGAGTTTGAATCCAGCCAGCATAGCAAAGTCCATGACACTGTTATTTCTAAGAGATCACGGAAAACCCAAAAGTGGGGCTGTGGCTCCAGGTTAATGCACTACACTTGAGCAAAAGTAACTGAGGGACAACGCCTATGCTCATAGGTCAACCCCAGGACCTACTTCCATGTATTGTGCATGTGTGGATGTATTCCTATAGGTGAAGCTCCAGAGTAGCTATGATGAAAGGCACCAAGCTAGAAAATTTGTTTTCAAAACAATGATTTCATAACACAGAGACTGCTTTCATGACAGTGCATGTTCCTGGGCTCCCCTCACAGTTCCCAGTGCAGCCTGAGGGTTTCTCTGCTTCCCAGGCCTGCTGGAAGAAGTCTCTCTCATTGTCTGAACAGGCAGACAAAAGGCCTCAGTCCTGCACAGCTGTGTAACAAACTGCATCTGGGCCAATTAGTGAGGATGAGTGTGGACAGGCTCTGAAGGTCAGGACAAAAAGGCCTCTTTGTACCCCAATCTATCTCTATCCCCAGTGCTCCGTGTTGACAGGCAACCTTCATTTGGGCCACCTCCTGTGGCAGGCCAAGTTCTCAGCACTAATCCTGCCTTTGTGAGACTATATTCTGGTGTTCAGATACAGTGCTCAATATAATTCAGGAGTCCTTCTGGCAGACAACTAGGGCACTTAACCTCAAGAAATGTTTCATTGAGGGCGATGATGGGCCTATGATGCCTCTGCTAGGTGTCCGGAAGCTTTGGGAATCCAAGCACATGTCTGATCTTGTTTCCGGTCATCTAGGACTGCTGAAGCACATTAGGTTTTGAAACCTTTGACCTCTCCTAGTTGAGCCCTGGGTGGCAAGGTTTTGGGGTTGAATACAGGGCCTGGGTGCTGACCATGAGCTCAGTGCAGGAGCCCAGCGCTTTACCATTTTGTGTCACCACTTTACTTCTGGTGTGTGTGTGTGTGTGTGTGTGTGTGTGTGTGTGTGTGTGTGTGTGTGTGTGTGCGTGCGTGCGTGCGTGTGCACACATACACCAGTCCTGGAGTTTGAACTCAGGACATGTGTGTGTGTGTGTGTGTGTGTGTGTGTGTGTGTGTGTGTGCGTGAGCGTGCGTGTGCACACATACACCAGTCCTGGAGTTTGAACTCAGGACCTGAGCACTGTACCTAATTTCTCTTGTACAAGAATAGCCCTCTCCCACTTGAGCCACAGAGTCACTTCAGGCTTTTTTCTAGTGATGTGTTCCTGAGAAGTCAAGTCCAGGGTTTCATAGATGCAAAGCACTCTATCCCTAAGGCACATTCCCACCCCTCTACTTCAGGTTTGTTATTCATCTCATATTTTTCTGCCAGTCCTGGGATTTGAACTCAGGTCCTAGGTACATCTACTGCACTGTGCGAGAAGGGGAAGCTCACTGTACTGGTAGACAAGAAAGTCAGGCCTGTTCCCAGGGCCTGAATTCAAGTCCTAGCTCTTGCAAAAATAATATTCGTATGCATTTTAAATACAGGATTCATATTTACATACACATGTTTACTGCATATTGCAGTTAGTCATTCAATTTATTTTATGTTTTCTTTATTTCTTATGTATTTTAGTGAGTATGATTACACACATAACCTTTTTTACATCTTATTACATAGGACATAGATTTGCCAATGTACTATACCTGATTCCTGAGACGCATGACTTTCACCAATAAGGAAGACAAATGGGACATTTGGCTTCTTCCACCAGGATTACTTAAGTTTTTGGCAGTTCTGTGATTTGAACTCAGGGCCTAGAAAGCCCACTTCATGAATGGGGAGTGGGTCAATGTTAGCACACCAGTCTGATGCAAATGAAGTTGTCTGGCAAATTTGGTCCTAGGAGTGGCCCATATATAAACACATAGATTTGTAAAATGCAGTGTGTGTATTTACATATGTATATGAATCTATAAACTTATACAGAGACATATAGACATTTATGTAGATTCTAGTGTATAACTCTATATAAAGAGTGATGTCTATATCTTACTTTTGTATATTCTGTTGCTACTAATTATTTGGTCTAAAATTATTCCTCCATTAATTAATCATGTTAGAAGACTTAATAAAGTATTAATTAAATTAATCAATGACCTATATTTAATGCATACAATCTTACATTAGAAAGACATTAATTAGTAATTCAATTAGTACATTTCAAACATTCTATTAGTGTTCCTAGAGATAGGAACCAGTTTCCTAGGACCTTCAGCCATGTCTATGTGGCAGTCCCAGGATCGAACTCAGGGCGCAGGTGTCTGGGTTAACCTCAGGCTTCACTGACAGCCCACCAGCCTCAGCCATGCAAAGTCATGTACAATTTTAAAGAAAAATCAGTGAGACCCAGGATGGTCACTGTGCAAAAGAAACAAAAGTAAAACTGTTTTGGAAAACTTTCTGGTTTTCCTCTTCCATTTTGGTTTGTTTGTTTGTTTGTTGGCCAGTGCTGGGAGTTGAAATTGGGTCCTAGGATCCCTGGATCATCTGTGGGTGTAAAAGCTGCACCCCAGCCTACGGTAATCAAGGCTGAGGCAGACTTGTGACGACCTGAGTTCAAGCCCCGTGCCTGCCCCCCCTCAAAATGAATTAAGGTTCTGGCTTGGAATTTGGGACATTTTATATGCCATACCTAGGATTTGAAATCAGGGCCTGGGTAACTCTATTTTGCTGTGGGTGAAGTGGAAGTTCACCCTCCTTGAATAAAAGAAAGTCAAGAGCATTTCCCAGGGCATGAATTCTAGCCCCAGGACTGGCAAAATAATATTTATATACATTTATAATGTACATCATATATATGCATTTGCGTAGGTATCACATCTTGTACCTAGGTAACAGTATTTTCACAGAGAGCAGAACAGGTCAACATTGGCTGCTTAATCCACCTATTGTCTTTGGCACTGCTGGGATTTGAACTGAGGGACTTGAATGTCCAATTCATAAAAGGATCAATGTAAGCGCAGCAATCTCAAACAAATACATTGCCAGGGAGTTCCCAGGACCTAAGTTTAACCTCCAGAAATAACCAGTATATAAATAGATAGATGCCTAATTGCTGCAAATACATATATATGCATAGGGAGTGAGAGAGAGAGATGTATATGTATATTCCAGTATATGTTTAAATATATAAATATATTTATAGAATGTTAGATGTCTATATATCATTAATTTACACGTAATATATTACTAATAATTATTAGGTATTAAATTATGCCTTCATTTAATGATGTATCCTGTTTTAAGGCACAATTAAGCACTTCCTTGTGCAAAATGAGCTCAGGGACAATGTCTAAGCTCACATTTCAAGCCTCAGGATCTTTACCAAAAAAAAAAAAAAATAGAGCCAGTAACTCCATGTGTCTGTGTATGTGTGAATGCATTTCTATCAGTGAACCTCCAGAGTGGCTATGAAGAAAGGCACCCAGCTAGGAAATTTGCTTTGAATAGAATGATTTCATAGCACAGAGAGTGCTTTCAAGACAGTGCATGTTCCAGGGCTCCCCTCCCTGTTCCCAGTGTAGCCTGAGGGCTTCTCCACACCCCAGGTTGCTGGAGGAAGTCTGCCTCTTTGTTGGAACAAGCAGACAAAAGGCCTCACTCCTGTACAGCTCTGTAACAAACAACTCTATCCAGGCAAACTAGTGATTATGAGTGTAGGCAGGCCCTGAAGACCAGGAGAAAAAGGCCTCTTTGTACCCCAAGATATCTCTCTCCCCAATGCTGTGTTTTGACAGGAGGCCTTCATTTGTGCTATCTCCCGGGGCAGGCCAAGTTCCCTGCACTTATCCTGTCTTTGTTAGACTGTGTTCCAGTGTTGAAACAAACTGCTACAATTAATTCAAGATTTCTTCTGGCAGACAACAACTAGGGAGCTGAACCTAATGCAATGATTCATTATTGGCAACGGTGCCTCCCTAGGTTTTTGGAAGCTTGCTACATCTAAGGCAAGCACACTACTACTGAGCCACCTTCCCTGCCCTTCTCCTTTTTCTTTTATCAGTCCCGAGATTTGAACTTGGTACCTAGGATCTCAGGATGGGCTGTGGGTCCATTGGCTGCACCACATCCTAGGGTGATTGAAGCTGAAGCAGAATTGCCACAATTGGAGTTCAAGCCCCGGGCCTGGACAAGGCCCAAGGCGGTGACTTTGAATTTCCTCCATTTTTCTGGTAGGCGTGGGATTTGAACTCAGGGTCTGGTTAATTCTGTAACACTGCGGGGGAAGGGAAGCTCACTGTTGTTGAAGACAAGAATTTCAGTTTCCAGGCCTGAATTTAAGCGCCAACACTGGAAAAATTGATATTCATATATGTGATCTTTTTACATACATGGGCTTACTCCATATGACATTTATTACCCTTATTTATTCATTATTTATTTTATTTAGTATTATTACATATATAACATTTATTTCATTTATTACATCTTATCACATGCATATATTTGCATATGGATTATACTTCATACTGAGAACCAGCATTTTTACAGAGAAAAAAAAATGTGTCAAAGTAGGCAGGATGACAGATATCAGCCACAAGTGCCTAGACTGTAACATTTTGTATGGGTGTCCTTGGGTTCCCTTGGTAGGGTGCTAGCCATGAGCCCAACAGGGAAGAGTCAGTGTCTAGGCCCTGAGTTCAAGGTTCATGACCAAGAAAAATAAACCAAAACAATTGTCTGTAGGAGAAAACTCACTAGAGTTCAGTACATACATCATTTTGGTCTTGACATGGGGACATATCTGAGCCTCAAGGTTCGCATCTGCACAATAATCGGTGGAGCTCTTACAAGGACCAGATGCAAGAATGCACTCAGTACACCATTCCTCATATAAGACTCATGACATAGCTGTATACCACATGCTGTCATTAGAATTAGGGTGCTTTCATCAGTGTCACCATACTACACAAAGTTCATATCAAATGATTTACAGGAGAGGGTTTTTTGTAGGGAGGGGGTGGTGAGTCAGCCACGGGGATTCCACTGAAGGTTTGGGGGTACTGTCCTAAGATCTTTTGCTCAAGGCAAGAGCTCTACCACTTTGAGCCACAGCTCAGAGTTTTGCAGACTTCCTGTCAGGGCTGGATTTTAAAACTACCAATGTCTGATCTCAGCTCCCCAGTATCTTGGATGACAGGGCTGAGGAAGCCACAAGCATGCGGTTCTGTTTAGCTGGTTTGCAGCAGTTTACCTCTGGCTACATCAGGTTAGATGGCAGCTCTCAGCACCAGACTCCTAGCTTGCCTTAAGATGAGGTATTTGCAGTCCTATTCTTATATCTTTGCAGTCAGAACCTTCTATCATTTTGTTTTGGTGCTAGTCCTGCATCTTGAGTAAGTGTCTAGACACAGTCCCTAAACTTTTATGCTCAAAGCTAGTACTGGACTGCTTGAGTAACAGCATGACTTCTGGATTTTTCTGTGCAAGTGGTAGTGAGGAATGGAACCTAGGACTTTGTACATACTCAGTGAGCACTCTATCACTGAGCCCCAGGAGTGACAAGTGTATAAACAGATAAATGTGTAAATTGGTAGATAAAGATAGATAGATAGATAGATAGATATAGATAGATAGATAGATAGATGTATATGTATAAAACAAGAGATGTCTGTATATTATGAAACTGCATATATGATATTAATACCAATTATCGGCAATTCAATTATTCCTTCCTTTTTAAGTATCAGGATTGAATACATAATAAAGTATGAATTGAAAATTAGTCAATGTAGAATAATTGTGTATAATTTTAGAATATAATCATATACTAACTACTAATTTAAATGTTACTTTTATAACATTCCATTTGTACGGATGTATATCAGAATGAATTTCTTAGAACCTCCCAACATTCATTAGTGGCAGTTCCAAGATTCGACCTCCAGGCCAAAGTTGCTGGTTTCAGCTATGGCTTCCCTAATAGTCCACTAAATATTAGCAATGCAGTGTCATGTACACATTCTGGGTCTTGTCATTTAGACCCAGGATGGTCACAATACAAAGAAAAAAAAACATAAAACCACCTTCTTGAACTTCTCAGTTTTATCCTTCTCGTTTTTATTTTTATTTTTTGCCAGCTCCGAAATTTGAAGTAGGGTCGCAGGATCCAATGATCAGTGTGGCAGAGATGCGAAGACCTGAGTTCAAGCCCTGTGCTAGGTCAAAAAACAAGTAATAATAACAGTAAGACCCTGGCTAGGAAATTGCACCATTTTTCCAGCAGGCCTGGGATTTGAACTCAGGGTCTGGGTAACTCTGTGACACTGTGTGTGAAGGGGAAAGCTCACCGTCCTTGAAGACAAGAAATTCATGGGGCTGGGAAGGTGGCTCAGTGGTAGAGTGCTTGCCTTGCATGCATGAGGCTCTTGGTTCAATAACTCAGCACCACATAAGCAGAAAAAGCTGGAAGTGGCTCAAGTGGTAGAGTGCTCACCTTGAACTGAAGAGCTGAGGGACAGTGTCCAGGCCCAGAGTTAAGGCACCATGACTGGCAAAAAAAAAAAAGAAAAGAAAAGAAAAGAAAAGAAATAAAGAAAAAAGAAATTCAAACCAGTTCCAAGGGCCTGACTTGAAGCCCCAGAACTGGAAAAAATAATATTCATATATATGATATCTATTTACATACATGGGTTCTACTGCATATGACATTTATTACCCTTATTTATTTAGTATTATTACACATATAACATTTCCTTTATTATATCATAGCTCATAGAATATATTTGCATATGGATTATACATCGTATTGAGACCCAGGACTTTCACAGAGAATGAAAAAAAAGTGTAAAATTGGCTTCTTACTCCACAAATAAATTTTTGGACATGCTGGAATTTCAACTCAGCCTACAATGCCCAATCCATAAACAGGGTACAGTCTTAGCACACCAGCCTCCGGCAAACTGAGCATCCAGGAATTTCTGAGGACCTGTAATCAAGCCATAGTAGTGCCCAATAGATAGATGTGTATATTGATATTATATATATAATATATAAATACATATATATCTGCATATATATGTATATATTTATATATACACACACATACAAAGGGAGAATGTGAGGATATTATTAAATTATATATATGTTCTTACCAATTATTAGTTACTAAATTATGACTGCATTTCATGAGGTATCATGGTTGAGTACTTATAAAAGCATTAATTACAAATATAGTCAATATCCTTAATCATACCCTGGTGCTAGAATGGAAGATATAAATTCATTAATTTTTGTGTGGCATTCTAAAATAGAATCATGAATTCACTGCAAATTTAATTATTACTTTTATAACATTCCATTAGCATTCACATGAACAGGAATTAGTTCATCAGGATCTCCCTCCATTTGTGGGTGGTAGTCATAGCATTCGAATCCCAGGCCTGGGTAGAGTACTTTGAATGCAAACATTGGAATGACATCATGAAGATTTCAGATTGTCATGATTTAAAAAAAGAACAAGAAGAAGAAAAGAAAGCCAGGTGTCAGTAGCTCCTACCTATAACCCTAACTCCTCCAGAGGCTGAGATGTATAGAATGCCAATTTGAATTCATCTGAGGCAGGAAAGTCCAAAACAATCTTCTTTCTAAGAGATCATAGGAAGAAAAAAAGCCTATGAGTGGGGCTGTGACTCAAGAGCAGAGTGCTATCCTTGAGCAAAAGGACCTCAGGGACAGGGCCTAGACTCATAGTTCAACCCTGAACCTGCCTCACCCCCACCCCAAAAAAAGGAGGCAATAACTCCATGTCTCTCTGTATGGATGGATGATGTATGGATGATGGGAATTCAGCAGGTTGCCCATGTCCATCCGCCCAACCTGGGCAAATCCTCAGAGAGTCCTAAGTCTGAACCAGCAGCTTGAACAAAGCATCCTTCTCTGCCATTTAATAAGTGAAGCCCTGCCAGGTTTGCATGGGCTGTGCAACAGGTGACTTATGTCCTGGCTGAGATATCCCATTGGGACACCTAGCAGCCAGCCACTGCCTCCAGGGAGACCAGAAGTCATCGGTCAGGTCATCAGAATGGCATCTGTCATGGGTGCAGTGTGGATCTGAGCCGTAAATCAGCATTTCAGACCAAGTTTCTGGGCCAGGAGGGGCAAGGGCTGCAAGATGGCACAGCAGGTAATGCCTACTCACTGGGACAAATTTGTCAGGCACACCTTGGGTGGGTGTTGAGTTGGGCTCATGAAAGACTTGTAGGCTCAGGAATCCACAGCTGGCTGGCTGCTGCTTGTAGCAGTGGCTATCCCAGGAGTCCCAGGGCTCAGAGCCCTGCTTTCCTCACCATTGCTCAGTGGCAGATGAAGATCTGCAATCATGCACTGAGTATAAACGAGCATCCATCGTGTTCTTCCCTTGGTCCTGTACCCTATGCATGGATGGAGGTGCAGGTGCCATGGAACTTACTGCCATGGCCCAGACCCCTCAGCCCAAGAAGGAGTTGGGGAGAAATAACTTATGTGTCGAAAGTTCACTATGACTGTGCCTCTAGACTGCCCCCAGTTCTAGCTCAACTCATCATTACCACCTTCCTCTGTGTGTGTCTGTGTGAGTGTGTGTGTGTGTGTGTGTGTGTGTGTGAGTGTGTGTGTGTGTGTTTGTGTGTGCAAAGGCACATCTTGGTACTAGGGCTTGAACTCAGGACCCGGGCTCTGTCCCTCACTTTTTTTATTCAAGGCTAGCAATTCTATCACTTGAGCCACAGCTTTTCTTCCAATTTTAGGTGGTTATTGAGAAAGGAGAGTCTCACACACTTTAGAAAAGTGAGCTGGTGATAAGAAATGTACTCATTATCTTGCCCATGGAACTGTAACCCTTCTGTACAGTATTTTCACAATAAAAAAAAAAGATCCTACTGATACAAAAAAAAAAACAAGAAAAGTGAGGTGGGCTGCCTCTGAATGCCAATCCTTAGATCTCAGCCTCCTGAGGAGCTAAGAATAAGAGAGCATGAGCTGTTAACATCTGACCACACTTTCCTTCTTGGCTAAGAAAATGTACCTCTCTCCGAGTTTAGCACCATCAAAAGCTAACCTTCCTTCCCCTCCCTCTACTCCTCTAGGCTTCAGAGGAAACGTACCCTCCCCTGAAGCCATAGAAATAGGATACTTGACAGGTTTGAGCTTTATGTTCTCCACACAGTCAAGGGCTGCTGGGAGCTGATGTAGAGATCAGAGATCTAGGCCAGGGCAAGTAGACAGCTGTTAGAACAGAAGACAGTATGAAGAGACATCCTTGCAGCTGGATGCCAGTGGCTCATGCCTATAATCGTAGCTAGTCAAGGCTGACACAGGAGGATCAAGCAAGATTCAAAGCTAGCCTGGGTAGACTCTTACCTCCAATGAATGACCAAAAAGCTGGGAAGCAGAGCTACTGTAGTTCAAGTGGTAGAGCACCAACCTTGTGCAAACAAGCTAAAGGCTCTGTGTTCAAGCCCTAGTAAACACACAGACACACACTCTAACATCCTTAGCAGGTGCCAGTGGCTCATAGCAGCAATCCTAACTACTTAAGAGGCTGAGCTCTTAAGATGGCAGCTTGAAGCCAGCCCAGACGGAGAAGATCATGAGAATCTTATCTCCACTAAACTACTAAAAAAAATGAAATGTGAGCTGTGATTCAAGTAGTAGATTGTTAGATTTGAGCAAAGGAAGCTCAGTGCCTAGGACCGGAGTTCCAGCTCTAAGAGTTTTTTTTTTAATACAACTTTTGTCCCCCTCCTTCCCTCAGGCCATAAATCCAGATGTTGGTCATCCTAGATCTCACTTCCACTCCTGCCACTTCCACAGAACCACAAGTGGGTGTTACTGGCCAGGTCTGGGTTAAGAAGTGAACGTACACAAGTGGGGGCATACCCAGGTCAAGGCTAATGCCCCAGAACATTGAGGTGTTGGCCGTGCCAGTCTCTCCTCCCCCAATTCCCTGGCCCTGGAATCTAAAATCTGTGCCTCTGTATTCTGGGCATCCAGAATTCTCTAGAAGGATTGGAGAGGCCCAGCTGGGGCTGAAAGTTAGACTTGCCTGCGATAAAGTATGTTGACATTTCCTAGACACCAATAGATATTTCCAAGCCACCTTGGCCTCACCTCCAATGCAGCCCAGAATCCTCCTTGCTTCGGCGGCCTTCAGTCCACTATCAAGCTGGAGTTGGCCAGAGTCACCGACAACACCCTTCCCCCACTCCACTGCCAGCCTGCTGAGAGAGACATGCAGCCAGAGGTCTAGCTGAGGAAAAGGGCAGGACATCCCATGTCTGAGTTCCCCACCTAAAGGCAGGCAAGATTCTATTGCAGCTAGCCCTGCTGACCCAGAATCCCCTGCAGGAGGCCAAAGATTTGGACAGATGGACTTGGGCCCCAAAGAAAAGCTTGAACTCAGGTCTCTGGCAATATAGGACTCATTGTAGACCCTGATAGGAGGATAAAGACAAAGTCGGTGTGGAGAAGGAGCACCATCCAAGGTCAGAAAAAGGCAGACAGGCACCCAGGAAGTGGACAGAGAAAGATGAGGGACACACACACACACACACACACACACACACACACACACACATACACACACACACAAATATGGCACTGGTGGCTCACACCTGTCATCCTAGCTACTCAGAAGTCTGAGGTCAAAGCCAGCCAGCACAGAAATGTCTGTGAGGCTTCTATCTCCAATGAACCACCAAATAGCCAGAAATGGAGCTGCAGCTCAAGTGTTAGAGCACTAATTTTGAGCACAGAAGCAAAGGAACTTCACCTAGACCCTGAGTTCAAGGCCCAGGTCTTCTACATCCAAACACACAGACACAGACACACGCAGACAAAAGACACATGAACACACAGACACACACAGTGGTAGCCAAAAGCCTCAGCAGTCCCTGAGCACCCTGAATATTCCACGCCAGAGATGATGGCAATACCATCATCAGACCAACTGTAGACAAAACTCAGAGCCTCTCACATGTCTGGAATGGTTCAAAACACATCATGGCATTTCTACTGTAGACATTGTTATGCAGAAAATTCAGCTACCTTTTGTTTGGTTGTAGGTTATGGGGTTTGAACTTTGGGCCTGCCAGAAGGCCCTCAGCTCTTCAGGTGAAGGTGTGCTCTCTACTCCTGGTGCCACAGCACCACATCCAATTTTATGGTGGTTCAAAGGGGATAAAGTCTCAAAGACTTTCCTGCCCAAGCTGGCTTTGAACGGTGATCCTCAGATCTCAGCCTCCTGAGTAGCTAGGATGACAGTTATGAGCCACTGGCAGCACCCGGCTACACCCAACTTCTTTTTTTCTTCAGCTCTTTTCTTTCTTTCTTTTTTTTATTGTGAAAATACTATAAAGAGGGGTTACAATTACATGGGCAAGATAAGGAGTACATTTCTAATCAGGCATTGTAGCCTCCTCAGCAGCCACCTTCTTATTCCAAGGAAAAACCCAACTCATCAAGACACAAACCAAATGTAACCCTACACTTCAGACTTGGTCACCAGCATTCAAAACCTTCTTCCATGGATAGAGAGCATATAATTGACACTACCATTCCACCCCTGCTCCCATTCACCCACTCCCTGCATGCCATAGCCATAACCTCTGGAGTTCTTGGTAAGGCACCACCCACCCTGCGTTGGCTTCACACTGTGGTAAACCTGGGGAGTTATTAGAAATGTCTGTACTGTGGGGCCAGCATCTGCTCTCACAACCTCAACCACCCCAATACTTCACTATCTCTTGCAAGCAAGGAAGGGGTATCTTTCTTTCTTGTTTGGTTTTTTGTTTTTGTTTTTGTTTTTGTTTTGGTTGAGAGCCTTGAACTCAGGGCTTGGGTACTGTCACTGATGTCTAATTTTCCTCAAGGCCAGTGCTCTACCACTTGAGCCACAGTGCCACTTCTGATTGGAGACTGGAGATTAGGCTCTGGAGGGACTTTCCTGCCAGGGCTGGGAAAAAGATCCTCTGGATCTCAGACTCCAGAGTGGCAAGGATGACAGGTGTGGGATGACAGGTGTGAGCCAGCGGCTCATGGCTTAAGGTGTCTAGTCCTTCAGAATTTCCACCTAGTGCTCCTCTAGAAGATACCACCTAGACACCCCTCTACCTCCCTCAGACACAGCAAAGGGAGGCTAGAATCTGGGTGTGGCCATGGGGATTAAAGGGCCCCCTCCACATCACTAACCTCCTCTAAGCTCGCATCTGCCTCCTCCGGATTGCCTGATCTTCCAGGGCAGATCAGACCCACTAGAAGTTCTGGTGCCTCCCCTATGTCCCCCTGCCCCACCAAACTGATACCTGAGGAATTCCGGGGCCAACTGGTCCATGTCCTGGTGGAAGACCTTGGGAGGCTTGCTGAAAACTGGGTACAGGGGTGCAAAGGGCAGGAGTGTCCAGCTCCCCTCTGTCAAAGGAGACACAAAGCACGGATGGATCTACTAAGAGCTTCAGGGCATAGCCATACACCTGTCACCAAGGTCCCTGGGAGAACTCATTTTTGGTGACAGCCCTGGGGTCTGACCTCAGGGCACCGGTACTATCCCTGACTTTCTTTGTCTCCAGAGGAGTGCTCTTTCACCTGAGCCACAGTGCCACTTCCAGCTTTTTCTGTGTATGCAGGACTTAGAAATCGAACCCATGCTTTCCTGTGTGCTAGGCGAGCCATCTACCTCTAAGAGGCAATTCCAGCCCTGGATAGCTGTCCTTCTGTGACCCCTCAGGCCTGTCTTGGGACAGTCTCGCACATCTATACCAAGTCTCTCACCAGCAGCCCTGGCTGGAAATGAACATGCTCTGCTATGTTGTCTCCAAGAAGCCCTTTCTGATCACCTTGGCATAGCTGGAGATTCTCTGCTGTGCAGGCTGCCAAACTTATCAAGCTCTGGTTTCCAGCCAGTGTGAGTTGAGAATGCACAAAGGGGAAGGCCTGGATTCCACCACCGGATTTCTGAAGGCCCTGATACACCACCCAGGGGCAGGTGTTGTATCACACTCCGTGAGAGGGGCTCGAGGCCTGGGCAATCTGTGGGCAACAAGACAGGACCATTTCTTTGTGTGGGCTTGAACTGAGGACCTGGGAGCTGTCTCTCTGAGTTTTATTGCTCAAGGCTGGCTCTACCACTTGAGCGACAGCTCCACTTCTGGCTTTTTGGTGGTTCCATGGAGAGTAGATTTTCATGGGCTTTCCAGCTTATGGCTGCCTTCAAACTGTGATCCTCAGATCTCAGCCTCCCAAGTAGCCAGGATGACAGGCATGAGCCTGAACCCCAGGTGATGAGCACCAAAGTTTTTTTGGTTTTTGTTGGCTCACGTTCAACTCCTATCAACTAGCAAGCCCAAGTTAAAATAATCAGTTAGAGGGAATCAAATTCCTCTCCTAGGTCAGTTAATCCAAGGAGATAACAGGTCTTTGGAAAGGGCTAGTCTGGGTTGCCTAAGGGATGTTTGTGTGTTTGTGTGTGTGTATGTGTGTGAGTGTTGGGGTCCCTACCCTCAGCTCTGTGGTGCCTCATGCTCCCAGCAGGGAGTCCACCCAGGATCTTGACCCCAAGGGAGGTGGATGGGAGAAGGTACCTAAGGTTACATCCAGGGGGATGATCTGAATTCTGTCCTGCAACCTAAGCCTGGACAGATAAAGGAGAGAAGGAGAGGGTTGGGGGAAAATCAAAGGCATCCCCTTACCTTTGGCTGAATGTACCAGCGAGAAAACTGAATACATCTTTCTTGGTAGTCAGCTAAAAGGTGTACAGTGTTCATTTATTTTATGATTGTGTTAGTGCTAGGGCTTGGATTCAGGGCCTGGGTGTTATCACTGAGCTTCTTTTGTTAAGGCTGAGGCTCTACGAGTTGAGCCACAGCACCACATCTGGCTTTTTTGTCTGTGGTTTTGGTGAGGGAGGTGGTTTATGGGAGATAAGAATCTCCTGGACTTTCCTGCCCGGGCTGCTCTGAGTCACAGACATCCGACCTCAGCCTCCCAAAGAGCCAGGATGATGGGTGGGAGCCATGAGCTCCTGACTGCCACCATCCATTTATAATCCCTTAAGCCCAGGGCCAGGCCACCCATACTACACCTCCTTGTTGGGAGTAGGAAGCAGACATGAGTGGGTTTGATACTTCAACAGCCTACCTATCTTTGAGCATTGTCCTGGGTCAGTCTGATGGTGGCTTCATCCTTATCCACAGCAATGACATGGCTCTGTCACCAGAACAAATTTCCCGCCCCCACCCCGGAGGTGTCAGGTCTTGGGTCTTTCTTCCGAACCCCACTACCATAACCAAAACGACACTCCCCAGCAAATGGTAGTTCACACAGAGTGTTTTTATTGTCTTATATCCAGGGTCTTGTCAGATAGGTGGGTGTATAGGTCAGAGGTCCTGGATTGTGCTGGGCAGGGGAACAAGGTTACCCCTGCTTATCCACTTTTCTTCAACGGTGTAGCAGAGGGATGTGGGGAAGGACTCATGGGATGGACAATGAATAACTGTCATGGTCTAGCCAGGGCACAGAGGGGCTTACCTCATGAAGCTGCTTCAACAGGCTGAGCAAAACAGCTCCTGACCCACAGCCCACCTCCAGAATGAGAGGGCCACCTTGGGTTCCAGGCAAATGGGGATGCTGGGCCACCTCCTCCAGCACTCATTCAACCAATAACTGAGAGAGAAAGAGAGAGGGAGAGAGAGAGACAGAGAGAGACAGAGAGAGGGGGGGAGAGAGAGAGCAGGGGAGAGAGAGAGAGAAAGACAAAGGTCCAGAATTACACTTAAGTCAGGTGCTGGCAGCTCAGACCTATAATCCTACCTATACAGGAGGCTGAGATGTGAAGATTGTGGTTCATAGCTGGCTGGGAAAGAATGTCTGTGAGACTCTTATTCTCAAAGAACCAAAAGAAAACCAGAAGTGATGCTTTGGCTCAGGGGGTAGAGGACTAGCCTTGTTCTGAGGAGCTCAGAGATTGCATCCAGGCCCAGAATTCAATCCCCACAAATGACAAGAAGTGGACATCCCACCACAAGAAGTGGACTGAATAACACCCACTGTTCTAGGAGGCATGGCAGAGAAATCAGGCCAAGATTCTTGACAGCTGGAGGTCATGAGTAGCTCACCTGGCTTCTCCATGACTCATTTTCCCCAGCTGGAAAAATGAATAGAATGAAAGATCCCTTCCACATGGGGACAGGGTAATGATGAAAGGCAGCCATGTTTTGTTTCATAATCCCACACCTGTTGCATGATTAATAACAGACCCCATCTGAGCCCTTCCCGGGCAACTTCCTGTCATATGCTCACAGAATTGTTGAGAACTGTATCTGACACCTGCTCCCTCTGTGCCTGGCCCTGCTCCAGAGATCCCTCTGTATTAATCCCTTATTTACTCACAACTGTCCCATGAGGAGACTTAGGTCCAATGGTGGACATCCAACCCAGAGCTTCACCTGTGGTCAAGAATCGTCTGCCGTGAACTAAGTGTTTGGGACAATCCATCTAAAATGATTACTGAGCAGGGCACTAAATGTCTACCACCACCACCCCACACACACACATACACACAAACACTTCTCTACCGTCCTTTGCAGGCAAAGATGTTTTACTTTCTTTCTTTTTGTTGGTTGTGGGGCTAGAACTCTGGGCCTGGGTGCTATCCTTGAGCTCTTCAGCTCAAGTCCAGCACTCTACTACTTGAGCCACAGCACCACTTCCAGTTTTCTGGTGCTTTATTGGAGAGAAGACTCTGAGGGTCTTTCCTGCCCAAGTTGACTTTCACCCATGATCCTAAGATTCAGGATGACAGCCATGTGCCACTGGCACCTGGCCAAAGAGGCTTTTCCATGCCTGTCATCCTATCCCCTCGGGAGACTGAGTTCTGAGGACTGCAGTTGGATGCTACCCTTGGCAGCATAGTCATTCAGAACTCTTATCTCCAATTAAACACCCAAAAACCTTGCAAGTGGAGCTGTGGCTCAAAAGGTAGAGCACTAGCTTTGAGCATGAAACAAGGGATGGTACCCAGGCCCTAGTTTTAAACTTTTTCTAGCATAGACGCACCCAAGAAAAGGAAGCAGGTGAACACATGGGAGCTCAAAGCTCACACATAATATTCAAGACTCACAGAATAGACCCCATCCTGCTCTGATTCTCTAGATTCTATGTCCTAGGTCATGGCAGGCTGAGATGGGACTGACCATGCACCAACTCAGGACATTCAAGTACAATCTCATACTGAGGATCCAATGATCTCATGAAGGACTCAAGATCTCTCACTGTCCTGTCTTGACACTGGGCAGTCAGGTGAGATCTAGTTATCCAAACAAAGGATATGGGAATGAATGAATTTCTCAGCCAAGAGATGCAGACTGGAGGGCTCTAGGTCCCTCTCTCTCAGGGAGGAGAAAAGGGCTGATCCATCTCAGTAATATTCCTGGGTTGTGAGTATCCTCAAAGAAACAACCCTGCTCAGAGCCCAGTGCCTCTGGTGTTCTCAGCAGCCTCGAACTTCAGTCCACCCTCTTTAAATCCCACATCTGCCATCTAGACTAAAGGCTGAGCCAGCAAGGAGACCCACCTCTATCTCTGAGAATGGCAGTCACGGGGCCCAAAGTCCCCTAGAGGAAGTCTCAGAGCAACACGGGTCTGACTCTCGCCCTCATTCCCTGGGTGTCCTCTTCTAGTGGCATGCTTACCTCTGTCTCTAGTTGAGGAATGAACACTGAAGGTGTCATCTTCAGATTGAGCCAGCAAAAGTGCCAGTCCACAAGGATGTACTGCACAGGCATCCTGCAGTGGATGACAGCCAGGTTGTCAAAGGTGAACCCAGAGTGCCAGGACTTTTAATAGCCATGTGGCTGGGTTGAAGAGTCTATCACTGATGGTCTGGGTTGTCAGGTGAGGTCATGGCTCCAATGGCCTGACACACTGGATCTGGGATCATCCTCCCTCTTCATCTTCCTGCTTATCCCTTGCCAGGCCCATCTTGCCACTCCCTCACCCTATAACTCCCTAGCCCTTGGACAGTTTCTTCTTATCTGACCAGAAAATAAACTCCGTGATCCAGGGGAGATTGAAACTCTGCGACCCACCCTGAGCCCCAGGATCTACCTGAGGCTGTTTCCCTCTGCAGTCAGCGACCACTCAGATTTGGATATAATGATGTTGCTGATGTCATGAATGGGTCAGTGGCTTGGTCTTACACAGTAGCTTTAGGCTCTGAAACTGTCCCCACAGAGATTGTGAATGGTTGGTTCCCTTGATCCAGGGACTCCAAACCAGGGCTTGCATGCTCCCTTCTTCCTTCCTTTCCTCCTTTTCTCCCTCCATCCTTCCCTCCTCTCTTTCTCTTTCCTTTCTTTGTGTCATTCCTGGCCATGAACTCAGAGCCTTGGTGCTGTCCCTGAGCCTTTTTACTCAAGTCCAACAGTTTACAGCTTGAGCTACTCATCCACTTCTGGCATTTTCTTTTTGGTAGTAAGTTGGATATAATAGTCTTACAGGCTTTTTTGCCTGGGCCTTAAGCCTCAATCCTCCTATCTCAGCCTCCTAAGCAGCTAGGATGACAGGTGTCAGGCACCAGCATCCAGCTCAAACCAAGATTTCTTCATGTGCTGTGGAACCAGATCTGGAAACTTTTATCATGTATGACCCCCTCTATCACCCCCCCAGAAACTGGCACACACTGTAATGTTTTGTTAGATAAATAGGTGAACATCTGTCTATGACAATACTACAGAACAGTCCCATCCAACTCAGGTAAGCATCCTGGGTGGGGGTAAAACCTGTGTTAGCTCTCCCACAGTTCTCCCTCCTCCCTCTTCCCACCCTCCTGGTTCCACCGCACTTAACTGTTTTGGTTCCAAGGACATGAGCCATGATGTACTCACTGTATTCTGGGGTCTCTGGGATGCCTATCTTCTCAAAGATCTCTGTCCAGCCACTCTGACCAGCTGTATGGCACTCAATTCCCCACTCAACTGTGAACAAGGTTGCTGTGAGGTGAAAGCCTGGTTCAAGGGGTCTCCTCTGCACTCCATAGGGCCAGACAGGATGGTCCACCATATTCGGCCCCCAATTTTCATGTTGTAGAAAAGGATCCATGAGGCATCCTGGGTCTCTGAATCTCCCAGAGTTCAGTACAGGTCCTGGGAATTGTCTCTGCTCACAGCGATCAGGCAGCAGATGGCAACATCACAATCTCTGCTACCCACAACATCCTCGACTGTACTGATCACCCGAGAGAGAGCCGGAGGAGAATCGGCAGCTGCCGGACAAAGGCAGTCAAGGCACAACGTTCATAGCAGGAGACCATTTGGCTCGGCAACTCTGCTTGTGCTGCTTGAATGTCATTGTTTGGTGGCTGAAATGGTCCTTCTCATTTGACCCAGTATCCCAAGCATTAGTACAAATTGCCAGCTTCAAGGAAGAAACCCTGGAAAAGCTGGCATTTCAACTTGTCCCAATCAAACTTAAAGGGTTCCAAAGTCAGTGGTCTCCTTTTCCTTCCAGACAGCCTACAGCAGGTTACAGAAAATGACATTCAGAGAGCCCTAGGTAACTGCCATGTCCTGATCCCAAGTAGGCTCCAGCAGGGGGAACACACTTGCCTACCATTGCCCAGCTGGAAACAGCCCAGGAGCGACACAGATTGGAGTCTGAAGGACTCCGGGGAGGACTAGCCACCAGTGCACTGCTCCTAGAGGGAATCCACGCCACCATTGGGGGCCCGGAGCCCCCTGCCCAGATGCCCATTTACACCGTCAATACCCTGGGTAATATTCCCCTTTCATCCTCAATCGTGGTGAACCATCTGCTATGTCACACCTTTTGTCACTTCCCAGACCCTCCTAGGTTCACAGCCGCTGCCCTACTACCTCCCATCTCATTCCCTATTTATGTTTGGCAGACTCATTCCCAACCTTGAATTAGCTCCATACACACCAGAGCAGACTGTCTGGCTTGAAGAGTGCGGCTGTGATCACAGTAGCCTCATGAGCCTTTTGGCTGAAGACAGAAGAGCAGGTGTCCACTCTGGTCTGTGGTTCACACAGGCCTCCTAGAGGAGACCCACGCAGGTCCAGCAGCTACTGTGGGCTGCAGAGAAGGGGAAGAAAGAGGTGGAAAGGAATATCTACTAAAACCTGCTCTAAAGGAGCCATGAAACGGTGAAAGAGAAAACAAAAATTATGGCTGGGCTCATACTGGGCATTAATTGAAAAAGAATAATAAATACACACATACACACAAATAAAATGCTTTTGCTCTAAAGTTGCAGAGGTTCCGCAGGGTAAATGACATAGCTAGCAAGATCAATAGAAAGCCCATGGATTGGGAGAAGATCTTTACTAGCCATACAATGGACAAGGGTCTCATATCTAAAATATACTTGGAACTCAAAAAATTAAACCCCCCTACAACAAATCCTCAAAGAAACAACTGCCCAATAAATAAGTGGGCGAAAGACTTAAAGAGAAACTTCTCTGAAGAAGAAAGAAGGATGGCCAATAGACACATGAAGAAATGTTCAACATCCCTAGCCATAAAAGAAATGCAAATCAAAACAACATTGAGATATCACCTCACTCCAGTTAGAAAGGCAAAAATCAAGAACTCTAACAACAACAGATGCTGGAGGGGATGTGGACAGAAAGGAACCTTACTTCATTGTTGGTGGGAATGTAAACTTGTTCATCCACTTTGGAAAGCAGTATGGAGGTTCCTCAAAAGACTTCACATAGAACTCCCCTATGACCCAGCAATCCCACTTTTGGGCATTTACCCAAATGTTTACAAAAAAGACCACACTAAAGCTACCAGCACAACTATGTTTATTGCAGCATTATTTACCATAGCTAAGATATGGAACCAACCCAGATGCCCCTCAGTAGATGAATGGATCAAGAAAATGTGGTATATATACACAATGGAATTCTATGCCTCCATCAGAAAGAATGACATTGCCCCATTTGTTAGGAAATGGAAAAACTTGGAAAAAATTTTATTAAGTGAAGTAAGCCAGGCCCAAAGAAACGTAGCTCCCATGGTTTCCCTTATTTGTAATATCTAGTATATGTATGAGTCAAGCGGAAAAGGTCAGATAATGTGATGTCAGGAAAATGAACCCTTAGATGTGTATTTTAATATTTTTTTCTTTCATGCATGTGTTTGTAATGCATTTATAAGATTATCTCTTTGTTGCTTTGTATGTCCCTCCCCCAGAGTATAACCCCTGCTTTCACTATATTTGATGTCAGTATAACTTGTGGAGGAGATGGAGAAAAACCAGTTGTTTAAGGATACAGGTGGACCTGTTGCAACAATGAGAAGTACAAGTTGTCATGTCCAAAATGAGCTTTACAACGTCGGTGGGGGGGGAAGGGGGGGAAGGAGAAGGATTGGGATTGGGGGGGAGGGGGGAGGCCTGGAAGGGATGTGAAGTGTAAACAAAGGAGGAGGCTGCAATGCTTGGTAAGAAATGTACGCATTATCCTGCCCATGTAACTGTAACTCCTCTGTACAGTATGTTCACAAATAAAATAAAATAAAATTTTTAAAAATGCTTTTGCTCTTTTTAGACATGGTGACTGTACAATGAGAAAGATGATCTCTCTGTCTCTCTGTCTCTCTGTTTCTCTGTCTCTCTGTCTCTCTGTCTCTCTGTCTCTGTCTCTGTCTCTCTCTCTCTCTCTCTCTCTCTCTCTCTCTCTCTCTCTCTCTCTCTCACACACACACACACACACACACACACACAGATTTAGAGCAGTGTCTCTCCTGAGTTTGTTGGTTTCTCATCTGGGCAATGTACTAGCTGGAGCACAGAGGTTCCCTTGTCAGAACCAGGAGATCTCACCAAAGGGGCACAATGCTCTCATAATGCAGAACCATCCTTACTCTCCCTAGTACCAGGGCCAGATCCTTCCCATTGGAAACAACCAGCCTGGACTCCCCATTCACCAAAACCCTAGGCCAGGATACAGGGTGAAGGAGTCCGGAGACACGTGGCTTCTCAGAGCCTGGACAGAAAACAAAAAAGCAGGTGCCTCCAGAAAGGTGTCTGACCTGGGGTGGGGGAGTTGTTGGGTACTTTGATGGGGTCCTAAAGGCTATATACATGGTTGGACTCCCTACGTCCCTCCTACATACTTCTGGTCAACTTGGCAAATTCTTGGGCAGGACAAGGAGACCAGATGGACTGGGAGCACTAGAAGAAGCTGGCAGAACTGGGAAATGTGATCACCCAGTCAGAACTGTTGACAGCTGAGGTTGGGGGTACAGGCCGGTTGTATGTGTGTCAGAGGGGGTGTGTTTTTCTCCCAAATACCCACCTTCTATCTGACCCCAGTGCCCTCACCTCTCTAGTGGGCTCTTCTGGGAATGTCCTCAGGTGAATGGATGACTGAGCACAGAAGAAAAGGGCTCACACAAAACGGGTTCTATCTTCTGCATCCAACACCCCCGTGCCAAGCAAAAGGGAAAAGAACCCAGAAGGCAGGTGTGGGGTGCTGCTCCCCACCTCTGACTAAATCCACCAGGTTCCCACCAGGGAGAGGAAGGATGCAGATGCACAGCTGTGTGGCTCTCACTGCTCCAGGCCAGGGGCTCTATGGTGCCCCCACCTCCCCATCCCTGAAGCTCCCCTTTTCCTTAAACATTGGCCACTAGGGATGAGGGTGGGATCCCCGGGTGGACACCCACCTCCAACCCCCACCCCTGGGGTGCATTTGCGGCAGAGCCAGGACAGACTTTTGGGCATGGTGGAGGCGCAGGCAGGAAGGGAGGGGGAGGCAAGAGGCAAAGGTCTGGGTCTGCGAGGGTGGGGAGAAAGGGTAGAGTGGGGGACGGGATATACAGGGGAGGTTGTGAGGTGCAGGGTGCAGGTCGGCCACTCACGTGTGCTGCTGGTAGAAGCTGTAGGCTGCGACTCCGGGTGCAGGCCGGGAGTCTGAGGACCGAGGGCCAGAACCAAGTCAGGGCCACAAGCAGGCCAGAGGCGCAACAGCTCCACCAGGTGACTGCTAGAGGCAGCAGCCATGTTTGAAGCGCAGCACGGGCACATGGTGGAGCTGCGCACAGCCTCTGCTGCTCCTCAGCCACCACCTCAGCCTCAGCGGCCTCCTAACCTGAGGCCGCTGCCGCCTCAGCAGCCACTGCCATCACCGTGCTCCCAGCACCGGGACCTCAGACTCAGGGCCACCATGGCTGGGCGCCTCCGAGGGGCTGCATGTGGCGAGGTGCCTGCCATGCAAGCTCTGCTTGCTCTGCTCTCCCGGCCAGGACCCGCACTATGATCAGAGCAGCCGCCAGCCACTGAAGCCATTTACACGGCTGCTAGTGCTCCTGCTCGGTCTTCTCCCAGCTCTCTCTCAGCCCCACACTCCTCTCCTGGGCCACCCTGCCCCTGCTGCACACACACCCCTGGCCCCTTGTTCTCCTGGCCATTGCTGCCACAAAAGTGCGCTCCTGAGCCCCGCCCCCTCCTTCACTGGGCCCCGCCCCCAACTCCTAGAAACAATTGCAGCCCTGACTGGGACCTGAGGCTTCTAGACCATGGCAATTGCAGCCTTACCTCAGCTTAGCACGACCCTCTACCCACAGTACAGGCCCAGAGGATCGAATCTCCCCTCAGCTCCACCGCTGGGGAAGACTCTCCTCCATCCTCCTCCACTCCACACACCAAGCAGGTGAATGGTAACACTCGTGTGTGTATGTTTGTTTGTGTTTGTGTCTGTGTTATTGTTGGCGATAACCAACTCTCAAGGACCCAGAACATAGCACCCTTTGGGATGATTCAGCACACAGCACACTTCCAAAATCAGCACAAAGCACCCTGTGTAAATGACTCAGCACACAGCTCCCTTTGAAGGACTCAGCATGTAGTATGCTGGGTAGAGTACTCAGCACACAGCACTCTTTGAAGGAGGGAGGTCTATAGCCCACAGTTTAAAGGACTCAGTGCATGGCCACTTTGAAACTCTCAGCACATAGCATACTTTTCCAGAGACTCATCACACTCTGTGTTGAAGCACGCTGTGTAAAACACCCAGTGCACAGCTTCCTTCGATAAACTCAGCACAGAGAACAATTTTGAAGGGCTCAGCACATACCACACTGTGGAAGCTCTTAGCAGACAGCACCATTTTAAGGACAGTACAGAGCACCCTTTGTAAAGGACTTAGCACACAGCACTCAAAATACACCTCATCCCTCTCTTCTCAAGGGCTCACACATCGCAAGACCCTTTAGGATGCATTAGCACACCACACCTTTTGAAGGACTCAGCACGTTGTGTAATGGACTCAGCACTAAGCCCCCATTAAAAATCACAGGATGGCCCACTCTTCTCAGGGACTCAGCACATAGCACCCTTTGGGATGACTCAGCAAACAGCACCTTTTTGAGGACTCAGCACATAACTCCCATGAGGGAAAGACCCAGTAAATAGCACCCTGGGAAGGACTCAGCACATAGCTTTATGTCACAAGTTCAGCTGTCATTAGAATTAAGGTGATTTCTTCAGTATCACCATTCTTCAGAAGCACTTCACAAATCCTACTAGTTCACATTTAGAGAAGCTGTGTTTTATGGGGGAAGTCAGCTGGGGGTCTTGAACTCAAAGCTTGGGGGCCCTGTCCCTGAGCTCTTTGGTTCAATGCTAGAGCTCTACCACTTGGAGGCACAGATCCAATTTTGTTTTTTTGGGTTGTTCCTTGACAGGTCTTATGGTGATAAGTAAGGCCAAGTTGGGGTATCTGTGGGCAAAGGCTCTTAGCTCAGCCTGGAGCTGACCTCTCCCTTCCCTGTGTCCCTGAAAGCTGGGCCTCCTGGAGCTCTCATGGCCTAGGGTGGAAAACAGACCTGCTCTGGCATCAGAAATGAGGGTGAGCAAAAGTCAGCTTGTCCCTAGTAACTTGCCCAAATTGAACTCTAGAGGATAATGGCATGGAACCGCATGTTCCGCATGTGTCCAACAGGGAGCAGGAGTGGCCCACCGTAGGGATTGTACTTGAGAGTTGGGTTTACTCTTGCTTCTCTTGGGCACCCATCATGATTCAAAGCCACCCTGGACAGGAAAGACCTTGAGACTCTTACCTACATTAACCTTCGAAAAGCAAGTGGGGCTGTGGCTCAAGTGGCACAGCATGAGTTTTGAGTGAGAAAACTCAGGGATAGAGCTTTGGCCCTGAGTTCACACAGAAACACACACACACACACACACACACACACACTCACACACACACACACACACACACACACACACACACACACACACCACATACATGCAAAATCAGAGATTTCTACACTGCAGTCTTTGAGTATTCTCTAGTTTTTCCCCCACTAAGCCTGGTGGCTGCTGGCCTAGGTGTTTGGTGCATACATCACCTGGCATCTTCAATTTTGGGGGTAAAGAATGGCTAGAAGGTCAACCTTCCCCCATCCCAGCTCCTTCATTGGGTCATGGTCTATCCAGGCTCTTTGGGGCTCATTTACAGACTCGCCAAGATGCCTTCAAAAGGCATCACATACTGGGCACTGGTGGCTCATGCCTGTCATTCTAGCTACTCAGGAAGCTGAGATCTGGAGGATCACAGTGCCAAGCCAGTCTGGGCAGGACAGTGTATGAGACTCTTATCGATGAACCGTCAGAAAAAAAAGTGGCATTGTGGCTCAAGTGGTAGAGTGCCAGCCTTGAGAAAAAGAGCTCAGGGACAGTGCTCACGGCCAACAAGGAGAGGTATTGCGTGATGCCTTTGAGATTGGCATGGGCCAAATATAATTGGAATTAATTATAATTGGAATTAATCAAGTCCTCCAAGACAAAGCAGTACCTCCTTTAGTCCTGCACTCCTCCATCTGGACTCACCCCCTGGCCTTGTCTAGGCTTTGGGTCAGAATGGGTCTGGCTTGACGGGAGGGCTCCTAGGAAGATCCCAGAGCAATCACCCCACTTTCTTCTGCCCTGCTCACCCTGCTGTTCCTGCTGTTTTCCATAGACCTTCTTCCGGGAATCCATCCATGAGGTCATCAGCACCAACATAGTGGTGAGTGGTGGGTCTGGCCTAACTAGGGGCAGTCAGAGGTGGAAGTAGGTCTGGGACTAGGAGCTTCCACTTTGGGTGTGGGCTGAGGCCTGGGCTGACCCTTATTTCATCCTGAGCCTTGCAGTGGTGGGGAGACAGTGTAGACTTTACAATGAGTCAGGTAAGATCAGAATCTGGAGGACCACTTGTGTGGGGGAGGATGTGGGACTCAGGGTTCCACGGTTTTTGGTACTCTCTTGGGACTCCCCTCTCCCTCTCTCATCCCTCAATGTTAGAAGAGAAGCTTCAACTCAGGGTGTGGGAAGAGGGGGCAGGGGAATATTTTGGGGGGAACCAGAGTTATACTTCATATTCATCCTAAGCCCTACTTCCTATTTATCTGAGGAATGGACATATGGGTTTGGGAGGGGGAAAAATCATCCTACCTGAAAATGTGGCTCAGTGGTAGAGTGTTCACCTAGCTTGCCTGAAGCCCTTGGTTCTCTTCCACACAGAAAAAGCTGGAAGGGGAATTGGGGCCAGCCTTGATCAAAAAGAGCTAAGGGACAGTGGCCAGGCCCTGAGTTCAAGCCCCAGGGCTGGAAGAACAAATCTTTGTTTTTAGGCTTTTTTTTTTCAAACAATTTACTCTTTGTGATAAGCAAAACATAGACCTCTTTCCTGGCCACCAATGGGCCATTAGATGTCCCTTGAGTTTGGGCCAACTCCCTTCAGCCTCTGCCCTACCCTACCCCCAGTTTAACATTCCCGTTGTGCAGCAGATGGAGGCCTGAGAGAAAGCCACTTGGTCACCTACTTCTGGTGGCTGCCAAGGCTTTTGAGAGTCAGTATGTCACATAGAGAGTCATCATCCACATCAATCTACAGGAGAAAGTGAGAGAGCACTCCTCCCCTGAGTCTGGTAGTTGTGAGCAGATCTGGATGTGGGGCATCGGGGCAGGACATACTACTTGAGGGAGTCCAGTATGGGGTCGGCAACCCTGACCTCTCCTCTGGCAGTCTCCATGCTGTCTTCAAGTTGCTTCTGAAGCAGTGTTGGGGAGGAGGGTGGGAGGCTCAGCCTGTGCTGGCATCTGGAGACTGCTGTCTTTGCCTTCCCTGGCTAGGAGTGACAGCAGCTCCGCAACACTCTCCTCTTCTCGATCTTCTGGGACAGCCAGTGCGTGCACTGGGCTTTCCCCCAACACAGCTCATTCAGGACCAACATCTGCTCTTTACACACCATGAGGGACTCCTTGATAGTTTAGATGTGTGCCGTCAGCTGGCTGCATCAATGGTGGAGCTCACCTGCTGGACTCTGGAAGTCCACCTCATCAGGCAAGTCATGGACAAAGCAGATTTTCTTCTCAGATGCTCGTTACCCACTTTCCAATCCCACGCATGCTGTGGTGGCAGCTCATGGGCTTGAGGGCCTGTGGCTCCAGCTCAGTCTGGCACTGAGCTGCTGGGTTGGCCAGGGGGTGCCTGCAGCTGGCCCGCCATTCTTGTGTCAGGAGTTTCCCCCTGTGTATCTCATCCTCCAAGAGCGCTCTCAGAGCCATGTCACTCTTGGTCTGGGGGACATCTCCATCCTCTCTGATGGCCACAAGGGTCGGGGGGATTCACCTCCTTATCTTTTGCTTCTCCAGGGCTCATGCCTTCCCCTTTCACAGGGAAAGCCAGGAAGCTCAGCTGGGCCTGCAGGCACTCCTCCTGTGATCTGGTGGCTTCCAGGAAGTTGAGAGTGTCCTGCCACTTTGAGGACATCACCTGGTCCCTCCAGTTTGTTGAGCCCTGCACTTGCTTCAGCTGCTCCAGAAGCTGGGTCTGCCTCTCTAAGTGCTGCTGCAGGGCCTCCTTCTCAGAGCACAGTCACTCATTGGAGACAATGTGCCATTCACAGGAGGTTCTGAACTCCTGAACTGGCCCAGGGACTGCTCCTGCTGCTCCTGAGCTGCTTGACTCTCTCTCTCTCAGCCACCACTATCCATTTCTCTATCTTCTCCTCTGAGCAGTCCTACTGTTCCCGCAGATGTTTCTTCATCTGCTGCTTTGTGTCCAGGATGCTGGCAAGCTCCTCCTTCTCACTGCTCACCCTGTGGAGAGCATCCCACAGCAGGGCCAGCTTTTCCTCCAGTTGTCCATCCCACACACATGCACATCGTGGGGTCTCAGGGATCTCCTGCTGATCCTAGGCTTTCTCCTCCAGTCTCTGCAGTTGCTCCTGCTGCTCCACGTTCTGAAGACGGAGACTGGTTTTCCTGGACCTGGATGTGAAGTTGTTCCTCCAGGTTTTTCTTTTTTTTTTAATTTTCTTTAATTTGTGAACATACTGTACAGAGGGGTTACAATTACATGGGCAAGATAATAAATACATTTCTTACCAAGCATTGCAGCCTCTTCCTTTGTTTACCCTTCACCTCCCTTCCCAGCCTCTCCCCTCCCGCCCACCCAATCCTTCCCCCCTCCCCCCTACCGACATTGTGAAGCTCATTTTTGACATGACAATTTGTACTTCTCATTGTTGCAACAGGTCCACCTAAATCCTTAAACAACTTGTTTTTTCCCATCTCCTCCACAAGTTATACTGACATCAAATATATTGAAAGCGGGGGTTATACTGTAGGGGAGGGACATACAAAGCAACAAAGAAATAATCTTATAAATGCATTTGAAACACATGCATGAAAGAAAAAAAAACATTAAAATACCTTTCTAAGGAATCATTTTCCTAACATCACATTATCTGACTTTTTCCACTTGACTCATACATGTACTAGATATTGCAAATAAGGGAAACCATGGGACCTGTGTTTCTTTGTGCCTGGTTTATTTCACTTAATATAATTTTTTCCAAGTTTTTCCATTTCCTAACAAATGGGGCAATGTCATTCTTTCTGATGGAGGCATAGAATTCCATTGTGTATATATACCACATTTTCTTGATCCATTCATCTACTGAGGGGCATCTGGGTTGGTTCCATATCTTAGCTATGGTAAATAATACAGCTTTAAACATAGTTGTGCTGGTAGCTTTAGTGTGGTCTTTTTTGTAAACATTTGGGTAAATGCCCAAAAGTGGACTTGCTGGGTCATAGGGTAGTTGTCCAGATTTTCAACTCCATCTTCACTACCTCACGCCCTCCAGTGCTTGTTGGAACTTGCATATTCTCTTCTTCATGTTGCTCCCCTGTGTCTACAGCGCTTCCATCTTCTCCTGCAACTCTGTGTTCACTTGCTCCAGGTCATCAAAGTTTCTGGTCTTTTCCTCAACCTGAAAGGTTACATCATTCAGCTGTTTGAAGAATATTTTGGTCTCCTTTGCAGCAGTGACCACAGAAGCTGCTATCTCCAGCTCTGCCATGGGCCACTCTGTAGCTTGCAGGCAGCTGGTGACAGCTTCATGCTCCCTTTCTCTGTCATCAGTGGCCCGCTGCACTTGGGCCAGTGCACATTGTAAATCGCTTTCTGCTAAAACCAACCACTGTATGGGTGCCTGTGGATCTCTACCTCCATTTTTGGTGCTGCATGTATCTGGTCTATCTTCTCCCTCTCTCACTCCCATTGACCCTGTGGGTCTGTCTTTCCCTGCTTCAGTTGTTGGATCTTGTCACAGAGTGCCTGGTTTCTTCTTTTCTGTGGTCCATGGTTGGCACCACATGCAGGTAGCACCTCTGTGGATCCTTGGTGGTATTGGGACCCTTGACACTCTGGACCCTGGTGGCTGTGACTGTGTCCAAAGGCAGGGGAGGCCCATGGTCAGCCTCACCTTTCGACGGACTCTCCATTCAATCCGGGTCCCCAGTGGTGTTTGTCTTGGGCTTTTTCATGTTTTTTGTTTTCTTCAATGTTTCAGGTCTGTTGGGAGGATACTACTGGTTTTCTTGTGGCAGTTTCTTGCCCACAGTTCTCTCATTGATTCTTATTGTTTCAGACATCTGAGCAATGGGACGGGAAAGTTGGGCTGTCCACATTCCCAGGCTCTAGGAAATCCTCTATTCTCCCACTCACCGACTTGGACATCATTTCCTATTCTACCTCAAAGTCACCTGGAGTCTCTTGCTCACCACTCAGCCACCTCTACCTTCCTCAACTGCTGGTAGTGGTGTCAACCAACAGAGTGAAACCCTGGTGCTACTGGGAAGCATGGAATGTGGGCATGGCCACTATTCTTGTATCCCATTGGCCAAAAAGAACCATGAAAGAATGGGGGTGTGCCTGGAATCCTGGGATGCATACAGAATGGACAGAGTCAAGATGACAGCAGCTCCTTTACCTGGAAACTCTGTCCAATCCAGTTGGGGACAAGAGTGAGACCTGCTTTAGCCAGATGGCTTCACAGATGGTGATGTATGTCTGTTTGTTGCCAATCCTGGACCTTGAACTCAGTCTCTGGGCACAGTCCTTGAGCTGATCTTGCTCAAGATTAGCCCTCTACCACTGGAGCCACACAGCTCTACTTTTGCTTTGTTGGCATTGAGGTTGGACAGGGGTCTCAAGGACTTTCCTGCCTAGGCTGACTTTGACCATGATCCTCCTATCACAGCCTTGTAAGTATCAAGGAGGCCTGGTGAGAGCCACTGGTGCCTGACTAATCATTGTTCAGTATTATGGCTTCCCCAGTAGTCTGCAAGCCTTCAGCAATGCAAGGTGAAATATCCTTTGGAGCCAGATCACTCAGATCCAGATGGCCGTAGTGCAAAGGAAGAAAATGTAAAAACGCCATCTCGCCACTTTTTTTCTGTGCATTCCCCCACCTCCCTTCACAAGGCCTGAACTTCTAGGATCCCAGGATAGTCTGTGTTTCCAGCGGCTGCACCCCAGCCTATGGTGATGAAAGCTGAGGCAAGGTTGCCATGACCTGAGTTCAAGACCGTGCTTGGCAAAAAAGGCAAAAAAAAAAAAAAATGGCTCCCTAGCTTGCAATTAACGCAGTTTTTCCTACCTTTGAATTTGAACTTAAGACCTGGGTAAAACTGAAGCACTGTTGATGAAGGGGAAGCTCACCATGCTTGCAGACAAGAAAGTAAGTCCTGGTCCCTTGGCCTGAATTCAAGTCCCAGCCCTGGAAACATTCTCTTTATGTACATTGTAAAGGTATGATTTGTACTTACACATAAATGTTCAGTCTATGACCTGTTTGTTGTGTTTATTTATTGTATTTTTGTTTTCTTCATTTATTTTCCATTTTTGTATTGTGAAAATGTTGTACAGAGGGGTTACAATTACATGGGCAAGATAATGAGTACATTTCTTATCAAGCATTGTAGCTTCCTCCTTTGTTTCCCCTTCCCGTCCCTTCCCATCCTTCCCTCCGCCCCCACCCAATACTCCCCACTCCCCCCTGCCATCCCACACCAAAGTTGTAAAGTTAATTTTCGACATAACAACTTGTACATCTCATTGTTGAAATGGGACCACCTGTATCCCTGTTAAAATGAATTGTTTTTCCCCTTCCCCTCCACAAATTATACAGACATCAAATACAGTGAAAGCAGGGATTATACTGTGGGGGAGGGACATTCAAAGCAACAAAGAAATAATCTTATAAATGTGTTAGAAACAATCACAAGAAAGAAATACACATTTGAGCACATATCTTAGGGTTCATTTCCCTAGCATCACCTTATCTGAACTTTTCTGCTTGACTCTGACATTTACTAGATATTGCAAATAAGGGAAACCATCGGACCTATGTTTCTTTGGGCCTGGCTTACATCACTTAATATAATTTTTTCCAAGTCTTTCCATTTCCTCACACATGGGGCTATGTCATTCTTTCTGATGGAGGCATAGAATTCCATTGTGCATATATACCACATTTTCTTGATCCATTCATCTACTGAGGGGCATCTGGGCTGGTTCCATATCTTAGCTCTAGTAAATAGTGCTGCAATAAACATAGTCGTGCTGGTAGCTTTAGTGTGGTCTTGTCTGTAAACATTTGGGTAAATGCTCAAAAGTGGGATTGCTGGGTCATAGGGGGGCTCTATATGGAGTCTTTTGAGGAACCTCCAGACTACTTTCCAAAGTGGTTGAAAATGTTTACATTCCCACCAACAATGCAGTAATGTTCCCTTCTGTCCACATCCCCTCCAGCATCTGTTGTTATTAGAGTTCTTGATTCTAGCCATTCTAGTTGGGGTGAGGTGGTATCTCAATGTTGTTTTGATTTGCATTTCTTCTATGGCTAGGGATGTTGAGCATTTCTTCATGTGTCTATTGGCCATCCTTCTGTCCTCTTCAGAGAAGCTTCTCCTTAAGTCTTTTGCCCACTTATTTATTGGGCAATTGTTTCTTTGAGGATTTATTGTTGGGGGATTTAAGTTTTTGAGTTCCAAGTATACTTTAGATATGAGATTTTTTATTGACTGTGATGACACACATTCCATTTATGATATTGATGACAACACATCACATAATTTCTAGATTTGTACATGTGTTCTTCATCATGTGTGACACCCAGGACTCTCAGAGAAAAGGAAAACAGATATCACACTCAGCTTCTTACTCCATGATCCAATTGTTGGCAGTGCTGGGATCTGAACTCAGGGCCTGGCAGACCCAATTCCGACCCTGAATGGGTATGTCAACATGGCAACCTCTAGCCAATGAAGCCCCAGGGCATTTCCAGACCCTGAGATTGAGCTGCAGGAGTGGACAAAATAGCCATACATGGAAAAACAGGTGGTAGAAAACCAATAAATATTTATTTGTACAGAGTACCAGAGACATCTACCTAGGATTCAATGACATCAACTACGTTCCTACTAACTCTTAGGTCTTCATTATGCCACCATTGAAGGAATAGTATTCTTTTCATGCTTAATAAACCATTCATTAAGATGAATTATCATCCTAGCATCATTGCATCTAATTTTGGACTACACCAATACATGCAGAAACTTCTCATTCAATCATGAGTTTGCTAACATATCATTGTTATTCCCATGCATAGGAACAAGTATCGTGGGATTTCCCCCCATTGGTAGGTATCAGGACCAGGATTCAAGCTCAGGGTCTATTTTGCCGCATAGGCCTATGCCTTCCCTGATAGCCCATTAGCCTTCACCAATGCAAGGTGAAGTACGCTTTGCAGCCGTGTAATTCAGACCCAGGGTGGTCACCGTGCAAAAGAAAATATTAAAAAATCCATCCTGTGACATTTTTTCCATCATTTTTCTGTCATTTTTTTCTGTCATTTTTCTGACATTTTTTCCTGCAAAGTTTCAGAGCCTAGGATCCCAGGATCGGCTATAGGCCCATGGGAGCCCTTCAGCCTGAGGTGATCAAAGCTGAGGCAGAGTTGTCATGAACTGAGTTCAAATCCCATGCTTGGCAATATTAATATTAATAATAATAATGATAATGATAATAACACACCCTGGCTCAGAATTCTCACCATTTTTCTGCCACCTCTGAGATTCCAACTCAGGGCTGGGTAACTTTGTTGCACTGTGGGCGAAGGTGAACCTCACCATCCTTGAAACTACAAGGTCAGGCCTAGTACCAGGGCCTAAACTGAAGCCCCAGCACTGGCAAAAATCATATTCTCACCTATTTTACACATAGGATCTCTCTTTACATAGAGATGTGGAATGCATGATGCATCCAATGTAGTTATTCTTTTTATTGTGTGTCTTAGTCATGGATGCATTTTGTATTTTATTGCATATGATGACAGCTATAACTGTGCTGACATGGATGGCAACTGATTCCCATGAATATAGAGTTGCCTATATAGCATACTGCATCCTAGCTGAGACCCAGTACTTTCACAGGACACAGAAAGAGTTTCAAGGATTGGCTTCTCACATCAGAATTCATCTTTTGGCAGTGCTGGGATCTGACATGGGGACTGGCAGGCCCAATAGGCGAATATGGGTCCAGGTAAGCACACCAGCATGTGAGCCACTGAGGAGCTAGGCCGTTCCCAGGACCTGAGATTGAGCCCTGCAAGGGGGGAATAGTGGGGAGGACAATAGTCATCCATTCAAAATCTAAAGGTAGTATGTAAATAAGTACATATTTGTATAGAGTAGGAGAGATGGCTACCAGTGATGGAATCCAATCTACCTTGTGACTAACGATTCTCGGATCTTCCCCTATTCCTCCATTTCATGACTCTGATGATTATGGCCATGTTTCATCAACTCTTCATTAAGAAATAATCGATACCCCATGAGTCTTTCCTATCATTTCCTACTCGCATCAAGCAGGAACTACTCATTCAAAGATGAGATCCATTGAATTCCATGACTCTTCCTAGGTCTGCAAATGAGTATCTCAGGATCTCCTGCCATTCCCTCAATGTATGGGTGCTGACCAGGAATTGAACTTGGGGCCTACATTGCTGGGTTGGCCTCTGGATCTTCTGATAGCCAACAGACCATCAGCCACACCAGGTCACCTTCACTCTGCCGGCCACAGTGTTTGGTCCCAGCATGGTCAGCATGCAAAGGAAAATAAATGTAAAAGTGCCAGGTGGAACTTCCCTCTGCTTTTATTCCCCCTCGAGGCTTTTTTTTCCCCAGGAACCCCTGGGAACCTAGGGTCTGAGGTCTGTGGTTCCAGAGGCTGCAGCCTAGGATGACCAGGGCTGAGGCAGATTTGCCATGACTTGACTTCAAGTCCTGGGTCTGGCAAAAAAAAAAAAAAAATGAAAAGTTACGAATGAAGCACTCTATCTAAGAACTCACAGTGTTATACTGCTAGAGCTGGGATTTGAACTCAGGTCTGGGGAACCCCATTGCACTGTGGGAAAAGGGGAAGCTCACCATCCTTGAAGACTAGAATGTCAGGCCTGGTCCAGGGCTTGATTTGAAGCCCAAGCACTGGACAAAATAACAAGCCCACCTCTTTAACACACAGGTTCTCTATTTACATACAGGTGTGGTATGCATCTTGCTTTCAATGTGGTTATCTTTTTTTAATTTTGGGTGTTATTCATGGATGTATTGTGTATTTTATTGAGTATGCTGACAGGTATATCTATGCTGACATGGATGACAATTGTTCCCATGGCTATAGAGTTGCCATCCTCGCTGAGGCCCAGGACTTTCACAGGACAGGAAAACAGGTGGATTCATGTGCTTCTCACATCAGGGTGAAGCTTTTGGCAGTGCTGGGATTTGTACTCTGGGCCTAGCAGGCCCAATTGGTGAATGGGTCAATTTGAGCACACCAGCCTGCGAGCCAGTACGGAGCTAGGATGTACCCAGGTCCTGAGACTGAGCACAGGAAGCAGGGATCAATATAGTCATGAATTCATAATTTAAATACAGGATCTATATTATCATATATGGATGGGTGACATCTTGCATTCAGTGTATTTGTTCTCTTTATTTTGTGTCTTATTCATGGATGCAATGTGTGTTTTATTGATTATGATGACAGATATAACTGTGCTGACATGGATGGCAACCCATTCCCTTGGGTATAGGGTTGCCTATGTAGTAATCTCTGTCCTCCCTGAGACCCAGGTATTTCTCAGGACAGGAAAACAGATGGATTGATGGGCTTCTCACATCAGGATAATCTTTTGACAGTGCTGGGATTCAAACTCAGGGCCTAGCAGGCCCAATTGGTGGATGGGTAAAAGTGAGCACATTAGCCTGTGAGCCACTAAGGAAGTAGGGCAGTCCCAGGACCTGAGATACAACCCTAGGAGGAGGGGATTGGGAGGGGTGGGAAATAGTCATGCATTTTTAAGTGCAAGTTTGTATGCAAATAAGTACATATTTTTATAGTGTAGGAGAGATGGCAACCTGTGATGAAATCTACCTGTGACTACCAATTCTTGGATCTTCCCTGATGCCACCATTTAATGACTGTGTTGATTATGGTCATGCTTCATCAATTCTTCATGAAAAATAATTGATACCCCATGAGTCTTGCCTATCATTTCCTACTCACATCAAGCAGGAACTACTCATTCAAGGATGAGATTGATTGCATTCCACAACTCTTCCTAGTTCTGGAAACGAGTGTCCCAGGGTCTCTGGCCATTCCCTCATTGTAACAGGGCTGACTGGGATTCGTCCTTGGGGCCTCCATTGTCTGGTTAGCCTGTGGCTCCCCTGAAAACCAGCAGGCCTTCAGCCATGCCAGGTCAACTTCACTCTGCAGGCAGCCATGTTCTGACCCAGAATGGTCAACCTGCAAAGGAAAATAAACATAAGAGCGCCAGGTGGAACTTCCCACAGCTTTATTTCCCCTCCCGGCTTCTTTTTTTTTTTTTCCAATAAGCCCCAGGTCCTAGGGTTCGAGGACGGGCTGTGGATCCAGAGGCTGCACCCTAGGATGATCAGAGCTGAGGCAGAGTTGCCATGACTTGAGTTCAAGCCCCGAGTCTAGTAAAAAAAAAAAAAAATTGAAAAACTATGAACGAAGAACCCTAGCTCAGAATTTGTGCCATTTTACTGTGAGAGCTGGGATTTGAACTCAGGTTTGGGTAACTCTGTTGCACTGTGGGGGAAGGGTAAGATCACCGTCTTTAAAGACTGAAAGGATAGGATCTCTGTTTACATAGAGTTGTGGTATGCACCTTGTTTTCAGTGTAGTAAATCTTTTTTTGTGTATGTCTTATTCATCTATGTATTGTGTATTTTATTGAAGATAGGATGACATATATAACTGTGCTCACATGGATGACAACCTATTCCCATGGGTATAGAGTTGCCTATGCTTTCTAGATCCTAGCTGTGACCCAGGACTTGCATAGGATAGGAAAACATCTGCAAGGTTTGGCATCTCACATCAGGATGAACCTTTTGGCAATGCTGGAAGTTGAACTCAGGGCCTAGCAGAACCAACTGCTAAATGGGTCCACATGAGCACAACCTCTTGTGAGCCACTAAGGATCTAGGCCATACCCAGGACCTGAGATCTAGCCCCGGGGTGGGGGTGGGGCACCATATTCATTCCATGCATAAGATGAAATTAGTATGCCAATAAAGGCCTGTTTGTATAGCATAGGAGATGTGGCCAACTGTGTTGGAATCCTATCTTCCATGTGACTCTTGGTTCTTTCCCAATGCTTTGATTTCCTGAATGTAATTATTGTCACACTTCATGCAGTCTTAATTAAGATCTTGCCTGTCATTTCCTATGCGAATCATGCATGAACTTCTCAACTCTTCCCTAGGCCTGAATTCAAGGACCAGTACTGAAAACATAACATTTATAGACATTTTAAATATTTGAGTTATATCTCTATATTCTTTTTAAATCGTGTTTGTTGGAGGGATTCATTATATTTTATTATTGATTGATTGATTGATTTAGCATTTATATTATGGACTGTGAGTACACCTATAATATTTATTACATTTGTCCCAATCTATTCCATAGCATATAGCTTTGCATACATAATATTTACATCATACCTGACACCCAGCACTTGCACAGAAAAGGAAAACAGGTGTCACACATGGAATCTTACACCAGGAAGAAACTTTTGGCAATGATGGGACCTTGACTGAGGGACTAGGAGGCCCAATTCATGAAGGGGTGAGTGTCAGCACGGCAGCATGTAGCCCATGCAGGTGTCAAGTGGATCTGAAGACCTGGGATCAAGTTCCAGGTTTGGCCAAAATAGCAAAAATGTTCTATGCAGATGATGGTATACAAATAAATATTAATTTAGATATTTACATATGGCCAGAAATGTCTATTTAGTGTTCAATGATGCATTCTACGCTCCTACAGATTCTCAGGTCTTTAGTGAGGACTCCATTTAAGCAATAGTATTCTTTTAGTGCATAATAAACTATGAATTAAAATCAGTCTATGTCCTGTGATCATTGTGTCTAATTTTCTGCTAGACTGATTGATGAACTACTCATCAAACCATGACATTGTTCACGTTCCTCTGGTGCTCCTATGGATAGGCAATTGTTTCTTAGGCTCCCCAGCCCTTTGTAAGTGGCGTGACCGGGATTCAAACTCAGGACCTAGTTGTCCAGGTTGGCCTATGGCTTCGCTGCCAGCCTACCTGCCTTCTGCAGTGCCAGGTAACCTACAGGATGTAGCCATGTCATTTGGAACCGGGATGGTCACCATGCAAGGAAGGAAAAACTAAGAAACGGCCAACCATGCACAGATGGCCATTTTTTTCGTTGCTGTTTTCATTTTGTTTTTCTGTCAGCCCCGGAGGCGTACCATCTCATAATCGGCTGTGGGTCCAGAAGCTGCATGATCCCAGCGTAGGGTGATGGAATCTCAGGCAGTGTTGCCACAACCTCAGTTCAAGCCCTGTGATTGGCAATCAATCTATCAATAAAATATTAAAATATTAAAAATAGCCGGGGGCCAGTGTCTCACACCTGTAATTCTAGCTACTCAAGAGGCTGAGGATTGTGGTTCAAATCCAACCCAGGCTGTAAAGCCCATGAGACTCTTATCTCCAATAAAGCACTAGAAACCCAGAAGAGGTGCTGTGGCTCATGCGGTAGTGCACTCGCTTTGAGCTGAAGAGTGCATGGACAGAGCCCAAGGCCAGAGTTCAAGCCCCATGAAAAAAAATTGTAAAAATACTAATGAAGTTCCCCAGCTTTGCATTCATACTTTTTATTTTTCCTGTAAGGCCTGGGATTTGAACTCAGAGTCTGGGTAACTCTAATGCACTGTGGGGGATGGGGAAACTCACCATCTTTGAAGACAAGCAATTCAGGCCTGTTCCCTAGGCCTGAATTCAATACCCAGTCCTGTTAAAGTAATATTCATCCACATTTGAAATAATGATTAATATCTACATATTTATGTTTACCGCATATTATTTTAGTGTGTATTTATTTTATTTTTGCACTTTTCATTCATTCATTATTTATGTTGACTATTATTACACTTATAACTTGTATTAAATGGATAACATCTTTTGAGAAGTATACAGATTAGCATATGTATTATATATCTTATTTCAGACCCAGGACATTCACAGAAATTCTATAGTAGATGATCCCATGCTTAGAAAAACAGAAAGAATCCATCAACTAAAGTGGAATTCATCCCTACGCACCCCAGTGGCTCACATCTTTAATCCCAGCCACTCAAGAGGTGAGAACTGGAAGATGAAGTTTCAAAGCCAATCCAGGCAGATAAGCCTGAGAGATGACATCTCCAATTAACTGGCAAAAATCCAGGCTACAGGTATGACTGAAGTGGTAGAAAATCAGCTATGAACAGTCAAGCCAAGAAAGAGCAAGGTCAATTCAAGTGCAGAGAGAGGGGAGTAGGGGAAGAAAGCAGAGAGAAATCCTCCAAAAACAGAGAACAAAACAACAGTATACACATCCCACCTAATTTATGGTACCAACAAACTGAAAATAAAAAATCAAGCTTGTGTAGTTGTATAACTTTACATGAGCACATATGCTTTTAGGTACACTTCAAAGCTATGTTTTAACAATATATATGTAGATATATTAAAAAGTATATATATATATATATATATATATATATATCTTTAAATAAACTAAGAAAGCAGCCAATGAATAAATACTTCTGAATTAGTGTCTTAACCATGGCATTATAAATTATTTCTACTAAAAGGGTTTTCCAAGTTTCTTAACTCAGAATCAATCTTTAAGAAGTTTGTTCATGCACCAGGCAACAGTGGCTCATGCCTATAATCCTAGCTCCTGAGGAGGCTGAGATCTGAGGATGGTGGTTCAAAGCCAGGCTGGGCAGGAAAGTCCGTGAGACCCTTATCTCCAAAAAACCAAAAACGGCACTGTGGCTCAAGCGGTAGAGCACTTGCCATGAGTTGAAGAGTTGAAGGTGGGCAGCCAAGCTCAGAGTTCATGCCCCACCACCGACAAAAAAAAAAAAGAAGAAAGAAGTTTGTTCATACAGATCATAAAATTCTAACCTTCTGAGCTTCAGGAAACTTGCCTTCCTTTAGTTCCAGGGTATTAGGCTCTTTAGGCAAGTACTCCACTACTGAGCTACATCCCAGTCCCAATGTTTTTGTTTTTCATTTTACAATTCACTTTATTCCCAAATGCTTACAAGTACCTACTGTCCTCAAAGAAGTGAATTTTTATTCAGAAACCCAACCTTTTGTGGTATGAGGACTTCCCTAGTGTATTTTGTGGCAGGCATGAGGAAAACTCACATGATACAATTGCAGAGAGTTTATAGTTATAGAAATGACTCTAAATAGAAATAACATCAACTGTCCCTCTAGGGAGGAATGATGTACTCATTTTCATTCTCACTCTTCATAGCAGATGGTCAAAAGGGAAACATCAATGTGCTATGCTGAAATATAAGTGTTTAAACCCCTTTTTGAAAATCTCTCATGTTGTAAAATCAAAATGTATGAAATAAAGGTGAACCTTAAAGTGAACTTTAAAAAATATGAAAAAACCTAATGAAGCTCCCTGGCTTGGAATGTGTGCTATTTTTCGTCTGAAAGGCCTGGGATTTGAACTCGCGGTCTGGGTAACTCTGTTGCACTCTGGGGGAAGGGGAAGCTCTCTATGCTTGAAGATCAGAAAGTCAGGCCTCTTCCCTGGCCTGAATTCAGGCCCCAACCCTGGAAAACATAGTCCTTACATGTATTTTATAGATAGGATTGAACTTCCAGACAGGTGCTCAGTCTATATCATGTTTGGTGTGGTTATTCCTTGTACTTTTTATTTTATTCATTTATTTACAGTTTATTTTATTAACTGTGATGACACCTAACCATGTATTACATTATATACACACTACCACATAGCATTTAAATTTGTAGACTTGTTCTCCATCATGCCTGACACCCCGCACTCTCACAGAAAAGGAAAACAGGTGTCACACTTGGCTTCTTACTCCAGGAGGAAATTTTTGGCAGGCTCTGAGATAGAGCCACAGGCGTGCCCAAAATAGCCATACATGGATAGGCAGGTGGTAGTACACCAATAAATACATATTAGTACAGAGTGCCAGAGCCGTGTATCTAGTATTCAATGACATCTGCTACATTCCTAACAAGTCTTAGGTAGTTATTATGCCTTCATTGAAGGAGTATTATTCTTTTCATGCCTAATTAACCATTAATTAAGTTCAATCAGCATCCTAGGATTATTGCGTCTAATTTGAGTCTAGACTGCAGCACGAACTATTCAATCATGAGTTGGATACCATTCCATCGGAATTTCTAAGCACAAGCAGGAGTCTCTTGGGATCCCCTGCCAATGGTAGGTGTCAGGACCAGGATTTGAACTCAGGGACTGTGTTGCGGGGTTGGCCTATGGCTTTCCTGACAGTCTGCCAGTCTTCAGCAATAACAGGTCAGCTGTGGGTGGCATTCATGTCATTCAGACCTAGGATGGTCACCGTGCAAGGAATCAAAGCCAAGAAACTGCCTACCATGGGCAGCTCGCGGCTTGTGTTAGTGTCATTTTCATTTTGTTTTCCTGTCAGACATCAGGTCTTAGGATTCCAGGATTGGCTTTGGTTCTGGAGGCTGCAACAGAGCTGTCACGATCTGAGTTCAAGCCATGTGCATGGTCAAAAATAAACAAAAAAATTAAATTAAAAAAATTAAAACAATTTAAAAATTCAAAAACAATTATTTATCTCTCTGTTTTGCAATTCATGCCATTTTTCTGGCAGGCCTGGGATTTGAACTCAAGGTCTGGGTAAATAGCAGCACTGTCAGGGTAGGGGAAATCACATCATATCTGAAGCCGAAAAAGTCAGTCCTGTTCCCTAGGCCTGAATTCAAGCCTCAGTCCTGGAAAACATACTCCTTGTATACATTTTATTTACATTTTAAAGACAGGATTTATACTTCCATATAGAAAGACAATATCATATTTGGTATGGTTATTCATTTCATTTCTTGTTTTATTCATTCATTTACCATATATTTTATTGACTCTTTTGACCCCTATCCCGTTTATTACATTGTTTACTTCCTATCACATAGCATCTAGATTTGTAGATGTGTTCACTATCATACCTGACACACAGGACTCTCTCAGAAAAGGAAAACATGTGTCACACTCGGCTTCTTACTCCAAGAATAAATTTTGGCAGTGCTGGGATCCGAACGTGGGGCCTAGCAGGCCCAATTCATGAATGGGTAAGGGTGAGCACGGCAGCCTCTAGCCAATGAAGCTGTGAGGTGGTTCCCAGGCACTGTGATGGAGCCCCAGGTTTGGCCAAAACAGTGATACATGGATTGGCACATGGTGGTAAACAATTAATACATATTGGTAAAGAGTGCCAGAGCCATCTATCTGACTGAATGACACCTACTACATTCCTACCAACTCTTAGGTATTTATTATACTGTATTTGAAGTGATATTATTCTTTCCATCCTTAGTAAAATATCAATTAAAATCAATCAGAATCCTAAGATTATTACATCCACTTTTAGACTCGACTGATGCATGAACTACTCTTTCAATCAGTATTCCTATGCATAGGAATGAGTCTCTTGTGATGTCCAGCCATTGGTAGGTGTCAGGACTTAGATTTTTAACCCAGGGCCTATGTTGACACGTTGGCCTGTGGCTTCCCTGATGGCCCACCATCCTTCAGGAATAGCAGTGTAGCAGTTCAGCTCCACTTTGCAGCCATGTCATTCAGACTCAGGATGGTTACCCTGCAAAGAAAAAAAAAACGTAAAACCCCCAGTCCCCTGCAGCTCACCACTTTTTTTGCTGTCCCACTTTTTTTTCCTTCCTGCGAGCTCTGAGCCTAGGATCCCAGGATCGACTATGGGTGAGAGGCTGCAGCCCAGTCTAAAGCAATTGAAGCTGAGGTAGAGTTGCCGCGACCTGAGTTCAATCTCCATCGTTGGCAAAAAAAAAAAAAGAATAAATAATTAAATTATTTATTTAACTAAATTGAAAAAATTCCCCTGGTTTGGAATTTCTGCCAGTTTTCTTTCCTAACCTGGGATTTGAACTCAGGATCTTGGTAAATCTGTAGCTATGTGAGGGAAGGTGCAGAGTTTCTACTACGTGAGTTCAAATCCTGTGCCAATCCAAAAACAAAAAACAAAAATTAATTCACTGACCTCAGCTGGGGGGGTGGGGGCATAGCTGTGGAGGAGGGAGGGAAGGAATGGCAAAGGGAAAACAAAGGAGGAGGCAACAATGCTCAATAGTAAATGTACTCATTACTTTGCTCATGTAACTGTAACCCCTCTATACAACATTTTTACAACAAAAAAATGCACAAAAAAGGAAACAATTTAGAACTCGGAGAAGCACTTTGCAGGTAAGGGAAGCATGTCTGAATAGATATACAAAATTATACACTGCTGTTTTTAAAATGTTCAGTATGGAACTGAATAAACATAACTGCTTCCATTAAAAATAATTAAGTCACTGTCTTGGAACTGGGGCTAGTATTTCTGCCACTGCTGGGATTAGATCTCACCATCCGGGTAACTCTTTTGCCTCGTAGGTGAAGGGGAAGCTCAGTGTCCTTGAGGAAAAGAAATTCAGGGTAGAGTTCCCAGGGCCTGAATTAAGTCCCTATAATGGAAATAATATTTATGTACATGTGTAATATATGTTATGTATTATATGTGTATATTTAATACAAGCTATGTTTTTTTATTATTGATTTTGTATTTCTGTATTTCTATATTTTATTCATTTACTTATTGTTTATTGTATTAGTATTATTATACACATAATATTTATTACATTTTGCATATCTATTATAGAATTATACACAATAATTTAGGACATTGACTCATTTTTCATTAATACTTTATTAACTGTTGAAACATGATACATAGTTAAATGGAGTCATTTGTCACAGTCTTCACATGTTCAGACTCTCCCAAATATGAGCTTTATCTTGTTTATCTTTAACACCTTCCTATAGGGATTTCTTTGATGATTTATACTCAGAAGCCTTTCCTTGAGGATAGGCAAGTTGAGGGATAATATTTTAAGGGTGGGACTGGGAATGTGGCTTAGTGGTAGAGAGCTTGCTCAACATGCATTAATGCCAGGGTTTGAATCCTCAGTGTCACATACTCAGAAAAAGCCAGAAGCTGTGGTGTGCTCAAGTTGTAGAACACTAGCCTTGAGAAAAAGAAGCATGGAGACAGTACCCAGGCCCTAAGTTCAAGCCCGAGCACTGGCAAAACAATAGACCAGATGCCAGTGGCTCACACCTGGAACCCTATCTTCTCAGGAGGCTGAGATCTGAAGACCACAGTTCAAAGACAGCCTAGGCAAGGAAAGCCTGTTAGACTCTTATCACCAATGAACCAGCAAAAGACCCCATGTGGTGCTGTGGCTCAAGCGGTAGATTGTTCGCCTTGAGATGAAGAGCTTAGGCCAGGCTTGAGTTGGAGACACACAATGGGAAAAAAGTGAGCATTAATCAAAGTACTTTTCCTATTTGCTAATTAGGAGAACATTCTCTGGAAAATGATCGCTGACGCTGATGTACACCAGAATTGGAATCAGAGCTCAAGGTTCCAGTTTAGCAGATCCATATGCCCAGCCTCTCAGACTCTAGCATTATAACCTTGTGTCCTACAGAGTTCTGAAAGGTCCATTGTTGAAAGGCTTGATATGCTCCCCAAGACCTTTGTGATAAGCAGTTCACTTGTATTGTCAATGTCATTACAGTTCTGACCTAGCAGAGCACCAGTAGCTAAGGCCTATCACCCTTGCTCATCGGGTGAGGTCTGAGGATCACAGGGTGAAGCCAGCCAGGGCAGGAAAGCCTATGACACTCTGACTTCCACTTCTGAAAGGGCATCTGTTCAAAAACTTCCTGGGGTTCCCTTGGTGATGAGAAGTTACTTGTGCTTGAGTTGAACTCAAGACTTGGGCACTGTCTCTAGCACTCTACTACTTGAGCCACAGCACCCATTCTGGCTTTTTCTATGCATGTGCTACAGAGGAGGGATCAAACCCTCTGTAGGGCTTCTTGCATGGCAGGGAAAAGCACTCTCTCACTAATCAACATTCCCAGCCCTCTCATGTTTTTCTTAATGGTAGTTTCTACATAAGTATGCTACCATTTTACATTCCCCAAGTTTAATTTTCTGAATACCCGTTATTTGAAAAACCCTGATCTTCTCTTCCCCTGGCTGATTTGTGACTGTTCCTGCCTTGGCCTCATAATAATATGTAAATAAAGGCAGCTGAGATCTTATGTTTGCATCATATAAGGACTCAGGCCTGGAACTCTGGAAGAAAAAAAGCCATGGGCCTGAAAAGAAGAGAATGATGCAGTATGTGCAACAAGCCTATCTGAAAAATAAATCTGTACATAAAAGGAGAAGCAATACATACAATCTGTTTGCACTCAGGGAGGTAATATACACACATAAGTAAGTAGGACCCTGATACATAAACTTGGCCTTCTCTTTTTGAATTTTTTTGGTGGCCCTATCAGGGCTTAATCTCAGGGCCCTATGTGTTCCTCAGCTGTTTTGCTCAAGGCTGAGACTCTACCACTGCCACAGCTCCACTTCTAGCCATCTGGCTTAATTGGACATAAGCGCCTAACAGGTTTTCCTGTCTGGTCTGGCTTGTATCTCCTGCTCGGCTTTCTTTCTCAAAGCTGCAGCTCTACCCTCTGGGCCACTGATTTACTTCTGGTTTTCTGGTGGTTTAATGGAAATAAGAGTCTCCCAGATGTTCCTGCTCGGGCTGGCTTTGAACAGAGATCTCCTGAGAATTCAAGTGGCTTTTCTCAGGGATTCACCGAGGATCTGCTCCATACAAACCCTTAGTCTAAATCTCGAGATGTACTAGAAAAAAAGGAAACATGAAGATGCTTCTAGTATGTTCTAGATACTTCAGGTTGGAGACACAAAACACTCATAAGTATTAGATAATTTTATAAGCCTAAGGAGCAATTCAGACAGTATGAGGATCGCTGCAGTTTTTGGACCTCTCATTCTGAGACATTAAATTCACTGTAGCTCAATGATAAGTGAATGAACTGGCATGTCCTGTGGACATTTGCTCCTAAAATCATGTCACAATCATTTCGCACTCTTGGCTTCACACCTGTGTACAGAGGAGAAGAGGAAGAGAGAAAATCCTTCTCAGAGAAAGCACCTATAAAGAACATTGAGTAGTTTACTTATAAATTCAAGGCATTGGAATGATGCTGTTAAGTAGTCAAATTGTCCAGATTAAAATATGAAGAAGAAAAGAAAGGCAGGTGCCAGTGTCTGCTGACTGTAATCCCAGCTTCTCAGGAGGCTGAGATGTAGAGAATCTGAGTTTGAATCCAACCAGCATAGGAAAGTCCATGACACTGTTATTTCTAAGAGATCACAGAAAACCCAGAAGTGGGGCTGTTGCTCAAGGTTAATTCACTACTCTTGAGCAAATGTAACTCAGAGACAAGGCCTATGCTCATAGTTCAACCCCAGGAACTGGTTCCATGTCTTTGTGTATGTGTGGATGTATTCCTATAGGTGAAGCTCCAGAGTAGCTATTATGAAAGGCACCAAGCTAGAAAATTTGTTTTCAATATAATGATTTCATAACACAGAGACTGCTTTCATGTCAGTGCATTTCCCTGGGCTCTCCTCACAGTTCCCAGTGCAGCCTCAGGGTTTCTCTGCCTCCCAGGCCTGCTGGAAGAAGTCTGTCTCACTGTCTGTACAGGCAGACAAACTGCTTCAGTCCTGTGCAGCTGTGTAACAAACAACTCCATATGGGCCAATTAGTGAGGATGAGTTTGGATGGGCTCTGAAGGTCAGGACAAAACGTCCTCTTTGTAACCCAAGCTATCTCTCTCCCCAGTGCTCCGTTTTAACAGGAAGCCTTCATTTGTGCCACCTCCTTTGGCAGACCAAGTTCTCAGCACTAATCCTGCCTTTGTAAGACTATATTCTGGTGTTCAGATACAGTGCTCAATATAATTCAGGAGTCCTTCTGGCAGACAACTAGGCCACTTAACCTCAAGAAATGTTTCATTGTGGGTAATGATGGGACTATGATGCCTCTTCTTGTTTTTTGGAAGTTTTGAAAATCCAAGCACATGTTTGATCTCACCATGCTTCCTGTCATCTAGGACTGCTGAAGCACATTAGGTTTTGAAATCTTTGACCTCTACTAGTTGAGCCCTGGATGGCAAATTTTGGGGTTGAACACAGGACCTGGGTGCTGACCATGAGCTCAGTGAAGGAGACCAGTGCTTTACCATTTTGTGTCACAGCTTTTACTTCTGGTCTGTGTGTGTGTGTGTGTGTGTTCGAGCGTGCACACATACACCAGTCCTGGAGCTTAAACTCAGGACCTGAGCACTGTACCTAACTTCTCTTGCACAAGAATAGCCCTCTCCCACTTGAGCCACAGAGACACTTCATGCTTTTTTCTAGTGATGTGTACCTGAGAAATCAAATCCAGAGTTTCATAGATGCAAAGCATCTAGGCACATTCCCAGCCCTCTTCTTCAGGTCTGTTATTTTCTTTCTTTTTTGTTGTTCTTGTTTGTAGGAGTTGAAGTCTGGGCCTGTGTGCTTTCCCTCAAGTCTTGTGCTCTACCACTTGAGCCAAAGCACCATTTCAGGTTTTCTCATGGTTCATTGGAATTAAATGTCTCGAGGACTTCACTGCCCAGGCTAGCTTTGAACCATGATCCTCAGATCTCATCCTCCTGAGGAGCTAGGATGACAAGCATGAGTGACAAGCATCCACCTTCCACTTCAGGTTTCTTAGTGGTGAATTGGAGATAATAGTCTCATGGGATCTTTTGTGACTGGCATAGTTTGGAAGCCAGATCCTCAGATCTCAGCTTCCTGAGAAGGCAGGCTGACAGACCTCAGCTATAGACCCCTAGGCTGTGGCACTCTACTGCAAGGGGGTCCTTGGCTCCACATGGTGGAGTGCTAGCCATGTGCCCAAGAGGTAAGGGTCAGTGCCTATGCCGTGAGTTCAAGGTTCATGACTGAGAAAAAACAAAACAAAACAATTGTCTGCAGTAAACAACTCACCCACTCTTCAGTAATATATAATTTTGTCCCTGCCATGGGGACATATCTGCATCTCCATATTCTTGTCTGCATAATCATCTCAGTTGTGTAGCTCTTACAAGGACCATATGAAAGAATGAACACTGTGAAGGACACAGCAGATGGCACTCTTTGAAGGACTCAGCCCACAACATACTGTGAAGACTCAGCACCCAGCACCCAATGCAGGACTCAGCACACTGCACCCTGTGAAGAACTCAGCACACAGCACCCTATGCCAGACTCAGCACAGAGCACCCTATGAAGGACTCAGCACAGATCTCTATTCTACAAGCTGTCATTAGAATTAGGTTGCTTTCATCAGTGTCACCATTCTTTGAGAAACATTTCCCAAATCACACAAGTTCACATCTAATGGTTTAGTGGGGTGTTTTTTTGGGGGGAGCAGGCTACCCATAGGGCTTGAACTCAACGCATGGGGATACTGTTCTAATAACATTTGCTCAAGGCTAAGGCTCTACTACTTAGAGCCACATCTCCAATATTCTCACATACTTCCTACCCGGGCTTGGTTTTAAAGCTCCCAAGCAGCCAGGATGATGGGGGTAAGCCAGCAGCATCTGCTTCTGTGGAGCTGGGTTGCAGCTGTTTACATATGCCTAAGTCAGGTAGGTAGCAACTGTCAGTGCCAGACTCCTTGCTTGTTCTGTGATGTGGTATTTGAAGTCCTGTTCTTCTATAATTGCAGTTAGAACATTCTACCATTTTTTGGTGGCAGTGGTGGGGCTTGAGTAAGGGCTTAGACACTCTCCCTAAGCATTTGTGCTCAAGGCTAGCACTCAATTGATTGAAAGACAGCAGAACTTCCAGGTTTTCTGCTTATGTGGCACTGAGGAATCGAATCCAGGGCTTTGTCCTTCCTAGAGGAGCACTCAATCACTGAGCCCCAGGAGTAAAGGAGGTATAAATAGATTGTTGTATATAAATATTATATAGACAAAATAGAGATGTCTATATTATTACATTATAGATAATATTGTTATCAATTATTAGGTATTAAATTATAACTCCATTTAATGATGTGTCCCAGCTAACAATTAATAAAGCATTAATTAATACTCAATATCCTGTTATTGTTTATCATATATGTACATACATCCATACATATAATTAAATATTTTATAGAATGAGCCAGGTGTCTATATATTATTAAATTATGAATCATGTGCTACTACCAATTATTAGGTATTTATGTCTCCATGAAACTTTTATTCTGTTAATACTTAATAAAATATTAATTAAACTTAATCCACATCCTATAATTACCGCATCTAATTTTATCATAGAATGATTCATTACTAATTCAATCTGTTTACCATTTATTGTAGTGACAATTCTTCCACCTATGACTTCTTTTACCTTTGTGACATTCTACTTACTCAACATATTGATTTGCATCCAAATTATATATCCTACCTGACACTGAGCACTTTCAAAAAAAAGAAAATCATGTGTCACATTCGGCTTCCCACTCTATGATTACATTTTTGGCAGTGCTGGGATCTAAACTCAGGGCCGAGAAGGCTCAAGTCATTTATGGGTGGCTGCCAGCACAGCAGCCTCTAGCCAATTCAGCTGCCAGGTTATTCCCAGGCCCTGAGATTCAGCCCCATATATTGACTCCATATTGTGCTTAGTGTATCTATTCAGTTTTTTTGTTTTATTCATTTATTTACCATTTATTTTATTGACTGTTCTTACACATGGACTATTTATTACGTTTATTACATAGGATAGATTTGCCTATGTATCAAACTTCAAACCTGACATCCAGGACTTTCACAGCAAAGGAAAACCTGTGTCACCAAGGGTTTCTTACTCTATGAATCAATTGTTGTGAGTGCTGGCATCTGAACGCACAACCTACAAGGCCCAATTCATGAATGGGTGATTGTCAGTATGCCAGCCTGGGGCATATGGAGCTGAAAAGCAGTTTCCAGCACCTGAGATGGAGCCACAGGGGTTGACAAAATAAGAACAGATTGATATGCAGATGGTAGTACACAAATAAATATAGATCTTTATAGAGTGCCAGAGATGTCTATACATTATTCAGTTAAATAGGCTACATTCCTACCAATATTTGGGTATTTTTAATGCCTCTATGTAATTTATATTATTGTTTTCATCCTTAATGAATTGTTAATTAATTTGTTAATTAAAACTATTGCGTCCATGTAATTAATAGTATTCTTTTAATGTGTCAAAAATATTCATGAAAATCCATCGGTATCATTCAGGAACAACTTATTCAACCTTGACATTCATAACCATCCATTGGTATTCCTATGAATAGGAATGAGACTATTAGGATCTCCTACCATTTGTAGGGGTCAGGACCAAGCTTTGAACCCAGGGCCTATGTTGCCATGTTGGCCTATGGCTTCCCTGGTAGCCCTTCAGCCTTCAGCAATGCCAGGTTTCCAACACTTTGAGCCATGTCATTCAGACACAGGAAGGTAACCTTGCAATGAAAACAAATGTAAAACTGGCAGCCATCTGCCAGTTTCATGTTTTTCTTCTCTGTTTCTGTGTTGTTTTATGTATTTATTATTCCTGTCAGCATTTGGGCCCCGGGAACTCAGGTTGTGGGTCCAGTGGCTGCACACCATCCTGGAGTGATCGATGCTGAGGCAGAGTTGCCATGCCCTGAGTTCAAGCTCTGTGCTTGACAAAATAAATATAAATAAATAAATAAATACATTAAAATATTTTAAAAATTATGAGGCTGCTTGGCTTGGAAGTCATGCCATTTTTTCTGCCAGTCCTGGGATTTGAACTCAGGGCCTAGGTACATCTACAGCACTGTGGGAGAAGGGGAAGCTCACTGTGATGGTAGATAAGAAAGTCAGGCCTGTCCCAGGGCCTGAATTCAAGTCCTAGCTCTTGCAAAAATAATATTCATATGTATTTTAAATACAGGATTCATATTTACATACACATGTTTACTGCATATTGCAGTTAGTGTGGTTATTCATTTTATTTTGTGTTTTATTTATTTCTTATGTATTTTAGTGAGTATGATTACACACGTAACCTTTTTTACATCTTATTACATAGGATATAGATTTGGCAATGTACTTTACCTCATTCCTGAGACCCAGGACTTTCACCGATAAGGAAGACAAGTGGGACATTTGGCTTCTTCCACCAGGATTACTTAAGTTTTGGCAGTTCTGTGATTTGAACTCAGGGCCTAGAAAGCCCACTTCATGAATGGGGGGTGGGTCAATGTTAGCACACCAGTCTGATGCAAATGGAGTTTTCGGTCAAATTTGGCCCTAGGAGTGGGCAATATATAAACACATAGATGTGTAAAATGCAGTGTGTGTGTATTTACATATGTATATGCATCTATAAACATATACAAAGAGAGACAGACAGACATTTATGTAGATACTAGTGCATAAATCTATATAAAGAGTGATGTCTATATCTTACTTTTGTATATTCTATTGCTACTAATTATTTGGTCTAAAATTATTCCTCCATTAATTAATCACAGTAGAAGACTTAATAAAGTATTAATTAAATTAATCAATGACCTATATTTAATGTATACAATCTTATATTAGAAAGACTAGTTAATTAGTAATTCAATTAGCACATTTGAAACATTCTATTAGTGTTCCTAAAGATAGGAACCAGTTTCCTAGGATCTTCAACCATGTGTATGTGGGAGTCCCAGGATCCAACTCAGGGCCCAGTTGTCTGCATTAACCTCAGGCTTCACTGACAGTCCACCAGCCTCAGCCATGCAAAGTCATGTACAATTTTCAAGCCAAGTCAGTGAGACCCAGGATGGTCACTGTGAAAAGAAACAAAGGTAAAAGTGTTGTGTAAAACATTCTGGTTTTTCCTCTTCCATTTTGGTTTGTTTTTTTGTTTGTTGGCCAGTGCTGGGAGTTGAAATTGGGTCCTATGATTCTTGGATCATCTGTGGGTGTAAAAGCTGCACCCCAGCCTAGGGTAATCTAGGCTGAGGCATAGTTGTGAAGACCTGAGTTCAAGCCCCGTGCCTGCCCCCCCCCAAAAAGTTAAGGTCCTAGCTTGGAATTTGGGACATTTTATCTGCCATACCTTGGATTTGAAATCAGGGCCTGGGTAACTCTATTTTGCTGTGGTGAAGTGGAAGCTTACCCTCCTTAAATAAAAGAAAGTCAAGAGCATTTCCCAGGGCATGAATTCTAGCCCCAGGACTGGCAAAATATTTATATACATTTATAATGTACATCATATATGTATTTACATAGGTATTATATATTGTACTTAGGAAACCATATTTCCACAGACAGCAGAACAGGTCAACATTGGTTTCTTAATCCACCTATTGTCTTTGACACTTCTAGGATTTGAACTTAGGGCCTGGAATGACAATGCATCAAGGGATCAATGTAAGCACAGCAGTCTCAAACAAATTCACTGCCAGGGAGTTCCCAGGACCTAAGTTTAACCTCCAGGAGTGGCCAATATATGAATAGATAGATGCATAATTGCTGCAAATACATATATAGGCATAGAGAGTGAGAGAGAAAGATGTATATGTATATTCCAGTGTATATTTAAATATATAAATATATTTATATAGAAAGTGAAATGTCTATATATCATGAAATTACATGTAATATATTACTAATAATTATTAGACATTAAATTATGCCTTCAATTAATGATGTATCATGGTTTAAGGCACAATAAAGTGCTTCCTTGTGCAAAAGGAGCTCAGGGACAATGTCTAAGCTCACAGTTCAAACCACAGGACCTGACCCCCCCAAAAAAATAGAGCCAGTAACTCCTTGTGTCTGTGTATGTGTGAATGTATTTCTATTGGTGAACATCCAGAGTCGCTGTGAAGAAAGGCACCCAGCTAGGAAATTTTCTTTGCATAGAATGATTTCATAGCACAGAGGGTGCTTTCAAGACAGTGCATGTTCCAGGACACCCCTCCCTGTTCCCAGTGTATCCTGAGGGTTTCTCCACACCCAGGTTGCTGGAGGAAGTCTGCCTCATTGTTGGAACAGGCAGACAAAAGGTCTAACTCCTGTACAGCTCTGTAACAACTCTATCCAGGCCAACTAGTGATGGTGAGTGTGGGCAGGCTCTGAAGACCAGGAGAAAAAAGCCTCTTTGTACCCCAAGATATCTCTCTCCCCAGTGCTCTGTTTTGACAGGAAACCTTCATTTGTGCCACCTCCCGTGGCAGGGCATGTTCCCTGCACTTATCCTGTCTTGTTAGACTATATTCCAGTGTTGAAACAAACTGCTACAATTAATTCAACATTTCTTCTGGCAGACAACAACTAGGGAGCTGAACCTAATGCAGTGATTCATTATTGGCAACGATGCGTACCTCAGTTTTTGGAAGCTTGCTACATCTAAGCACATTTGCAAAATCACATCTAAGCATATTTGCAAAATCACAATGTTCCGTTATGTAGGGCTGGTGGAGCTCATCAGGTTTGGAAACCTTTGACCTCTCCTAGTTGGTCCTTGGGTGGATAGGTTTACAGGTTGAACACAGGGCTTGAGTACTGACCATGAGCTCAGAACAGAAGCTCAATGTGTAATAGGAAGTCCCCTACTCAGGCAGGCAAACCCACCTAGTCATCTGGAGTGACAGATCCCACCGCAACTAAGTTGTTAACAAAGAAGCAACTGTATTGAGAAGTTTTCTACACTGACTGGCCAGGGCCACAGCACAGGCTCAGGGTCTGATACTGCCACCCTGAGCAGCCCCCATTCTTTGGTTTTTAAAGGCAAAATCCATGAGGTCGAGCCTGGTCATGCACAGGTGACCAATGGGATCATACCAAACGAAAGGATTGCATGGTCATACCAGACCACACACAGGTGGCTAATAGGCAGAGTTTACTGTAAGCATGTGTGAAAGGCAGGGTTTACCACCGTAAGCAGGTGGTGTCCGGTAGTTGGAGTCAGATTACAACCATCTGTTTTATGGGTCAGTCTTTCACTCAACAATCAAGGTGAGTTAGGTTGTTAAGGAGAGGGGGACCTAGAGGCATTCTTTCCATTCCAGGAACAGGGCTGGTTGGAGCCAAGGTCTAGTTTACCTTGTTTAAAGTTTTTTTTTCTGGGCTGGGGAGGTGGCTCAGTGGTAGAGTCCTTGCCTTTCACGCATGAGGCCCTGGGTTTGATTCCTCAGCACCACATAAAGAAAAAAAAAAGGCCAGAAGTGTTGCTGTGGCTCGAGTGGTAGAGCACTAGCCTTGAACTGAAGAGCTGAGGGATAGCGCCTAGGCCCAGAGTTCAGGCCCCACGACTGACAAAAAAAAAAAAAAGTTTTTTTCTAAAATCCCCCAACAAAGGCAAAGCCTGGAAAGAAGCTGTATCAGCTCAAGTCTCCTCTCAGGGCCTATTTCCCAGTGCTTTACCCTTTGATGTCACAGTTTCACTTCTGGTATCTGGGGCAGGGGGAGGTAATTTGTGTGCATATACCAGTCCTGGAGCTTGAACTCAGGCCCTGAGCACTGTACCCGAGTTTCTCCTGTACAGGGATAGCACTCTACCACTTGAGCCACAGAACCATTTTAGACTTTTTTTCTAGTGAGGTGCCACTGAGAATTCAAAGCCAGGGTTTCATACATGCAAAGCACTCTAACCCTAAGACCCATTCCCAGCACAGCACTTCAGGTTTCATTCTTTCTTTTCTTGTAAGTTGGAGGAGTTCAAGTCTGGGCCTGGGTGCTGTCACTCAGCTCTTCAGCTCAAGTGGAGAACTCTACCACTTGAGCTACACAGCACATTCAGGTTTTCTGGTGGTTCATTGGAGATAACATCTCAAGGAATCTCCTGCTCAGGCTGGCTTTGGACCATGATCCTGAGCTCTCAGCCTGCTGAGTAAGTAGCTAGCATGACAGGCATGAGTCACCAGCACCCAGCTTCCACTTCAAGTTTCTAAGTGGTGAATAGGAGATGATAGTGTCACGGGACCTTTTGTGTGGGATAGTTTTGAACCCAGATCCTCAGGTTCTTTAGCAGGCAGGATGATAGAACTCAAGTAAAGACACCTAACACATGACACTTTGCTACAAGGGGGTCCTTGGCTCCACGTGGTAGAGTACTACCCTTGAGCATAAGAGGAAAATCAGAGTCTAGGCTCTGAGTTCAAGGTTCATGATGGAGAACACTAAACCAAAACAATTGTATGCAGAACACAAGTCAATAGAGTTCAGTACATTCATAAATTTGGAACTGCCTTAGGAAATATCTGTGCCTCAAGTTTCTCATCTGCACAATCATCTTACTTTTGGAGCTCAAACAAGGATCAGATGAAAGAATACACCCCGTGAAGGACTCAGCACATAGCACCCAGTGAACGACTCAGAACACAGCACTCCTTGAAGGACCTAGCACCCCAGGAAGGACTCTTCATATAGCTATATCCCACAAGCTGTCATTAGAATTAGGATGCTTTCATCAGTATCACCATTCCTTCAGAAACATGTCACGAACCACACAAGTTCACATCTAATAGTTTAGATGGGTCGTTAGTCGGGGGGGGGGGGCGGGAAGGGGAGGAAGGATCATCAGACCCAGGGATTGCACTCATAGGTTGTGGGTACTGTCCTAAGATCTTTTCCTCAAGGCTAGAGCTATACCACTTTCAGCCACAGCTCAGAGTCTCACAGACTTCCTGCCAGGGCTGAGTTTTCAACCCACCAGTGTTAGATCTCATCCCCTGAGCAGCTAGAGATGAGCCAGCAGCATCTGGTTGGATGGAGTTGGGTTGCAGCTGTTAACCTCTGGCTGTCTGGATAGATGGCAGCTGTCATATTCAGATTCCCAGCTTGCTCTGTCATGAAGTATTTAAAGTCCTGGTCTTGTATAGTTGCAGTTAGAACATTCTAACTTTTCATTGGTGCTTGAGTAACAGCACCACTTCTGGCTTTTTCTGTGCATGTGATAGTGTGGAAACGAACCCAGGGCATCATACATACTAGGCAAGCACTCTATCACTGAGCCCCAGGAGTGACAAGTGTAGAAATAGATATATACATAGCTTATATATATACATACATATGTATAAAATAAGAAAGATATCTATATTATTAAATTACATATACTATATTACTACCAATTATCCATAATTAAATTATTCCTTTCTTTATTTCTCATTGTTGAAAATATAATAAAGTATTAATTGAAAAATAGTCAATGTACTATGATTATTGTTTACAATTTTAAAATATAATCATATACTAGCTACTAATGTAATTGTTACTTTTACAACATTCCATTAATATGGATGTATGTCAGAATGCAATTCTTAGGCTCTCCCGCCATTTGTAGTTGGCGGTCCCGGGATTTGAACCCTGGGCATACGTTGCTGGTTTTGGCTATGGCTAGCCTGATAGCCCACCAAACTTCAGCAGTGTAAGCTCACATACTCTTTCCGGGCCCTTTCATTTAGACCCAGGATGGTCACAATGCAAAGGAAAAAACAAAGTAAAACCGCCTTCTGGAACTTCCCAGTTTTAGCCTTATTCTACTTTTTCCCCCCTCTCTTTCTTTTTTTTTTTTTTTATTTTTTGTTGGGTGTGGGGCCAGAAATGTGGGTCTGGACACTGTTCCTCAACTATTCACTCAAGAATAGTGTTCTACCACGAGCAATAGCACCACTTACAGCTTTTTCTGCTTATGTGGTGCTGAGGAATCAAGCCCAGGGCCTTATGCATTCAAGGCAAGCACTCTACTACTGAGCCACCTTCCCTGACCTTCTCCTTTTTTTATCAGTCCCGAGATTTGAACTCGGGTCCTAGGATCTCAGGATGTGCTGTGGGTCCATTGGCTGCACCCCAACCTAGGGTGATCGAACCTGAGGCAGAATTGCAACAAGATGAGTTCAAGCCCAGGGACTGGACAAAATAAATTAAGGCTGTTACTTGGAATTTGCTCCATTTTTCTGGCAGGCCTGGGATTTGAACTCAGGGTCTGGGTAACTCTGTGACACTGCGGAAGAGTGGAAGCTCACTGTTGTTGAAGACAAGAATTTCAGACGAGTTTCCAGGCCTGAACTTAAGCAACAACACTGGAAAAATTGATATTCATAGATGTGATCTTTTTACATACATGGGCTTACTCCATATGACATTTATTTCCCTTATTTATTCATTATTTATTTTATTTATTATTATTACATATATAACATTTATTTCATTTATTGCATCTTATCACATGGATATATTTGCATATGGATTATACTTCATACTGAGACACAGGATTTTTACAGAGAAGGAAAAAAAATGTGTCAAAGTAGGCAGGATGACAAATATCAGCCACAGATGCCTAGACTGTAACACTTTTTTACGGGTGTCCTTGGGTGCCCTTGGTAGGGTGCTAGCCATGAGCCCAACAGTGAAGAGTCAGTGGATAGGCCCTGAGTTCAAGGTTCATGACCAAGAAAATTAAACCAAAAAAATTGTCTGCAGGAGAAAACTCACTAGATTTCAGTACATACATCATTTTGGCCCTGACATGGGGACATATCTGAGCCTCAAGGTTCTCATCTGCACAATAATCTGTGGAGCTCTTACAAGGACCAGATGCAAGAATGCAAGAATGTACACCATTCCTCATATAAGACTCATGACATAGCTGTATCTCACACGCTGTCATTAGAATTAGGGTGCTTTCATCAGTGTCAAAAACTACACAAAGTTCACATGTAATGATTTAGAGGGGTGGGTTTTTTTGGAGGGGGCGGGGACTCAGCCACGGAGATTCCACTGAAAGTTTGGGGGTACTGTCCTAAGATCATTTGCTCAAGGCTAGAGCTCTACCACTTTGAGCCACAGCTCAGAGTTTTGCAGACTTCCTGTCAGGGCTGGATTTTAAAATCACCAGTGTCTGATCTCAGCTCCCAGTATCTTGGATGACAGGGCTGATTGAGCCACAAGCATCCGGTTCCATGTAGCTGAGTTGCAGCAGTTTACCTCTGGCTAAGTCATGTTAGATGGCAGCTCTCAGCACCAGACTCCTAGCTTGCTCTACGATGATGTATTTGCAGTCCTATCCTTATATCTTCGTAGTCAGAACATTCTATCGTTTTGTTTTGGTGCTAGTTCCGCAGCTTCAGTAAGTGTCCAGACACAGTCCCTAAACTTTTATGCTCAAAGCTAGTACTCTACTGCTTGAGTAACAGCATGACTCCTGGATTTTTCTGTGCAAGTGGTAGTGAGGAATGGAACCCAGGACTTTGCACATACTCGGTGAGTACTCTAACACTGAGACCCAGGACTGACAAGTGTATAAACAGATAAATGTGTAGATTGGTAGACAGAGATAGATAGATAGATAGATAGATAGATAGATAGATAGATAGATAGATAGATAGATAGATAGATACATAGATACATAGATACATAGATAGATACATAGATACATAGATAGATACATAGATAGATACATAGATAGATACATAGATAGATAGATAGATGTATATGTATAAAACAAGAGATATCTGTATATTGTGAAACTGCATATATGGTATTACTATCAATTATTGGCAATTAAATTATTCCTTCCTTTTTTAAGTATCATGATTGAATACATAATAAAACATTAATTGAAAATTAGTTAATGTAGAATAATTGTTGTGTGTAGTTCCAGGAAGATGGCGGAGGAGAAGCTGGAATCTGAACAAGCTCTCGCATAGAAAGCAGTTATAGAGTTCCAGTGAACAGTCCTAAGCCAGAGAATCACACCAAGTGTGCCATCACAGGACAGAGAGTTAGACAAGAGAGGGGAAGCCAAGGAAACACAGCAGCTGCCGCTACGGCGGCAGGGTCGCGGCGGCGACCACCGCCGCGGGGTCATACCTGAGACATAGAGAGTCCGGGACGAAGGAGCCAGACGCAGCGGATGAGCGGATTCTACTCAACACCAACAAGAACCGACAAGGAGCGGAAATCTTCATCCTGCTGTTTGCAGACCAGAGACGACCCAGGATCCAAGACTCGGCGTGAGTACAAGCCCGACATCCTCACTCCTTCTCAGGAAGCAGAGGAGGGAAGGCTACCCCTCCCCCCCCAGCACCAGTGATCTCCATCTTGGATACCGACAAAGCTCGGAGGAGCTGCTAGCTCCAGCTCAGGCCTTGGAATAAAACGAGTCATTTAGCAGGTCACAAGAACTTAACGGCGAAGTGACCTGCCAGACTCAGCTCCATCCAGGGAAAAGTCACCCGGCTCAGGCGCCAGCCATTGGAGTGCCTTGCCTCACTGGGTAACCAGAGCCAGAGGCTGCCCCTCCCTCTAGCAGCCACCACAATCAATTGAAAAACAGAAACCCAGAGAATGGCTCCAGGCTGGGCGCTGTGAGCTTTATCACAAAATAGCCCCAGGGAAAAGCTACTGTTTGTTGAAAGGCCTCAACTCTACCCAGAACCTAACCTCACCACCACATCCCCCTCTTTTGTGATTCTCAAAGCAGATCACCCTCCCAGAAAACTAACCTGGGAGGGGGATCTCAAAATCTTGGGTAAAGCAGAGCATTTTTCTGCCTCTTCCAACCAACCGACTTAAGAAACCAATCAAGCCACAGGACCTCAAGCTGACCAGAGACTCCAACAAGAGACTGGTTACAGACAAAAGGGAGATACAGGATTCTTCCCACTCCTCCCCCCCCCCAAAAAAAAAATCAAAAGACTTTTTTTTTTTTTTCTTCTTCTTCTTCTTTTCTTTTTTTTTGCTTGTTTTTTGTTTTTTGTTACCATATATATATATATATATATATATATATATATAAATTTTTTCCCTTCTATAACTTTTATTAATCTTTAATTTTTGCCTCTTCTGAAAAAAAATCGTTTTCCAGTAACTTTTTTTTTTTTCCTCATCTTATAATTTTTATTTTAGGAATACGTGAATGAGCGTTTTCCTTTCTTTTCTTGTCTTCTTTTTCTTTTTCTTTCTTTCTTAATTATCTTTTTGTTTTTTATCTAGCTCTACTGAACTTCTGATCTTTTCTTCTCCCTTTCCCATCCTTAAAGTTTTTCACATCTCCTCTATGTCCCTCCCCTTCTCTGAACATATTCACATTCCTCTCTAAATAGACGGTCTTTTAACCTCTATAATAACATTAATTTTTACGTTTCTATTTTTTCTCTGGTCTCTCTTTATTCCCCTTTCTGTCTCTTCTTTTTCTCGCTCTCTCTAATTGCATCCTATCCAACCCATTTCCTGCATTGTGATTAGGACATAGTTAACTCTCCCTGTGCCTCCCCACACCAATCTATTCCTATTTTTTACCCACATCTCTCCCTAATCCTAAAAATTTCTGGTTTTCCAAATTCTTTTCTGCGGTTCGAAGTCCTTTAACATATAGTTGTTTGATGTTGAATAGATGTATCTGTTGAACTAGATTGTATGTGTAGACTATTGACTGTACAAATGCAAACTTTGGTTGATGGTTGCCTTAAGATAGTGTTCTAGCACAAAACTGGTGCAATCTTCATCTCAAATTGGCCGAGTAAGCCGGAAAAACACAAGAAAAATGGCAAATTCAGGTATCTCAATTCCCAATCTTGATAATCAGGGATTAGAACAGATAAAGAATAATCCAGAGGAGAGTTCCCAAATAGCTCTACAAACACTAATAGCAAACATGATAAATGAGAAGTTTGACAATGTACAAAGGACTCTGTATGAGCATGATAGGGAGAGAGAGGAGGCATCCCAGAAGTTTATACAGGAATATCATAAGCGTGAGGAAGCTACTCAAAAACTGATACAAGATTTGCGTGAACAACTTGAGAATACTCAAAGAGAAAGGGGGGAATGGCGTGAGCAGGCTGAGAACACTCAAAGAGAACTGCAGGAATCCCACGAACAGCAAGAAAGAGAACTGCAGGAATCCCACAGACGGGAGGAAGCTCATCAAAGAGTAATTCAGGAATTGAGAGACCAGGTAGAGAATACACAAAGATCACTAAAGGCATTCATGGAATCCATTAACAAAGAGCTGAAGGAAGTCAGGGAGACCACAAACGGAATGCTGAATGGAACCCAACAGAAGGAATGGGAGTCCAAAGAAACCATAACCAATCAACTAAGTGATTTGAGAACAAACACTGAACACCAAATTAAGGAAGTAAAGAAATTCATACAAGACCTAAAACAGAGCTTCAACAAAGAACTTGAAGCCATCAAAGCTGACCAATTAGAAGGAAAAGAGATAAAAAACAAAGTAGAGAGTCTTGACAGCAGGTTAGACCATGCAGAAGATCGAATCTCAGGGACTGAAGACAGCCTAGGTATTATAGAGAAAGAACATACAACCATCCAAGACAAGTCCAAGAAATATGATAGGTCTATCCAACACCTGGAAGACACCATCAGAAGGCCCAATCTAAGGATAATGGGTGTAGAGGAGCACCTAGAAACAGAAGTTAATGGTCTAGGAAATTTGTTTAACAGGATCCTAGCAGAGAACTTCCCAAACATACAAAAAGATAGGCCTATTCAGATACAAGAAGCTTTTAGAACCCCAAATAGACCAGACCAGAATAGGACATCCCACCGTCACATTATAATCCACACAGGATCAACCCAGACCAAGGAAAAGATCCTTAAAGCTGTCAAGGAGAAAAGGCTAATCACCTATAAAGGGAAACCAATTAGAATTACCTCAGATTTCTCAGCAGAGACAATCAAACAAGAAGAGCCTGGAATGACGTATGCCATGCCCTAAAAACAAACAACTATCAACCAAGAATACTGTACCCAGCTAAACTCTCCTTCATAACTGAAGGCCAAATAAAAACCTTCCATAGCAAAGAAAAATTGAAACAATAAATCTCCACCAAACCAGCCCTGCAAAAGATTCTTAAAGATGTCCTACACATAGAAAACCAACAAGAACGCAACAAAGGCCAAGAAACTGCACACAAACTGAGAATCCAAGAACCTTAGGAAGAACCCAGTTTTCACAGCCCCCAAGAAGGTGGATAACATGGCAGGAACTCCCAAATACCTCTCAGTCCTATCTCTTAACGTTAACGGACTGAACTCTCCAATTAAGCGACCTAGACTGTCTAGTTGGATTAAAAAACAAGACCCTTCTATCTGCTGCCTGCAGGAGTCACATCTTGCCCATAAAAACAAACACATTTTCAAGGTTAAAGGCTGGAACAAAATCTACCAAGCAAACTGCCCTCATAAACAGGCGGGAGTTGCAATCCTAATATCAGATAAAATAGACTTCAAATTAAAATTCGTGAGAAGAGATAAAGAAGGTCGCTGCATACTAATTAAAGGATCTCTGCTTCAGGAGGATATTACAATTCTAAATGTCTATTCGCCAAACAATGGAGCACCCAAATTTATCAAAGAAACACTACTTTCCCTCAAATCCCATATAGATCCAAAGACATTAATTGTTGGGGATTTTAACACACCACTCTCCCCACTAGATAGATCAACTCTGCAAAAACTCAACAGAGAAACCGCAGATCTAAACAGCTGCATAGATCAACTAGACTTAACAGATATTTACCGAACATTTCACCCAGCAGCATCAGAATACACGTTGTTCTCAGCAGCACATGGAACGTTTTCTAAAATAGACCACATTTTAGGCCACAAAGCAAACTTGTCTAAATTCAGATACATTGAAGTTATACCTTGCATTCTCTCTGACCACAAGGGAATAAAATTAGAACTCAACACCAAAAGCCACCAAAGAAAGTCCGGTATCACATAGAGGCTGAACAACACACTGCTGAATCATGAGTGGGTCATGGAAGAGATTAGAAAGGAAATTCAAATGTTCATGCTATTCAACAAAAATGAACACACAAATTACCAGCTCCTCTGGGACACAGCAAAGGCAGTACTCAGAGGCAAGTTTATAGCTCTGAGCTCCTACATCAACAAATTGGAGAGATCTGAAACTAACAATTTAATGACACATCTAAACCTCCTTGAAAAAGAGCAGCAAGATAAACCCCAATCCAATAGACGGAAAGAAATAATAAAAATTAAATCAGAATTAAATGAATTAGAATCCAAAAAAACTATAGAAAGAATCAACAAAACAAAGAGTTGGTTCTTCGAAAAACTTAACAAAATTGACAGACCCTTAGCAAACCTTATCAGAAAAAGGAGAGAACACACCCAAATTAATAAACTCAGAGATGAGAATGGAAACATCACGACGGAAACAACCAAGATTCAGAACATTATAAGGGAATACTTCTCAAAACTTTATGCTAATAAGTTTGAGAACTTGACAGAAATGGACCTTTTCCTAGCAAATATTGACATGCCAAAACTAAACCAAGACGAGTTAAACCAGCTTAATAGGCCCATATCAGGCATTGAAATAGAAACAGCAATAAGAGACCTCCCAGCTAAGAAAAGTCCAGGACCAGATGGTTTTACAGCGGAATTTTACAAGGCCTTCAAAGCAGAGCTCACACCAATACTCCTCCAACTCTTCAATGAAATTGAAAGAGAAAGCTCACAACCGAACACATTCTATGAAGCCATCATAACCCTCATCCCAAAACCAGGCAGGGACTCATCAAAGAAAGAGAACTATAGACCCATTTCTTTGATGAACATTGATGCAAAACTTCTCAACAAAATTTTGGCCAATCGACTTCAACAATTCATCCAAAAAATCATACACCATGATCAAACAGGATTCATTTCAGGGATGCAAAGCTGGTTCAATATACGCAAATCAATTAATATTATTCATCACATCAACAGGAGCAAGAATAAGAACCACATGGTTATCTCAATAGATGCAGAGAAAGCATTTGACAAGATCCAACACCCCTTTATGATGATGGTTCTGGAAAAATTAGGAATCCATGGAACATTCCTCAATACAATAAAGGCTGTATATGACCAACCTACAGCCAGCATTATACTCAATGGTGAAAAACTAAAGCCATTTCCTCTTAACTCAGGAACAAGACAAGGATGCCCACTCTCTCCACTTCTCTTCAATCTAGTATTAGAATGCCTAGTTACAGCAATAAGACAAGATGCAGACATAAAGGGGATCCAAATAGGGAAAGAAGAAATAAAACTCTCCCTCTTTGCAGATGACATGATCTTGTATTTAAAGAATCCCATAGACTCCACTCCCAAATTACTCAAGCTGATTCAAAACTTTGGCAAAGTAGCAGGTTATAAAATTAACCCCCAAAAATCAATGGCTTTTCTATATGCCAACAATGAGAAAAGTGTGGCTGAAATTAGGAAAGCAACTCCATTTGTAATAGCCCCACAAAAAATAAAATACCTAGGAATTAACTTAACCAAAGAAGTGAAGGAACTCTATGATGAAAACTTGAAAATCTTGAAAAAGGAAATCAACACAGAACTTAAAAAATGGCAAAACCTCCCATGCTCCTGGATTGGCAAGATTAACATCGTGAAAATGGCAATACTTCCCAAGGCTATCTACAAATTCAACGCGATACCTATCAAAATTCCACCCTCATTCTTCAAGGAAATAGAAGAGGCAATTCAAAAATTCATATGGAACAATAAAAGACCCCGAATAGCAAAAACGCTCATCAACGGAAAGGACACTGCTGGAGGAATATCAATACCAAATTTCAAACTCTACTATAAAGCCATAGTAATCAAAACAGCTTGGTATTGGCATGAGAACAGACCTCAGGACCAATGGAATAGAATTGAAAACCCAGAAATGAACCTACAGACCTATAGCCATCTAATCTTCGATAAGGAAGCTAAAACAATAGAATGGAAGAAAGACAGCCTCTTCAGTAAATGGTGCTGGCAAAATTGGTTAACTACATGTAGAAAACTAAAGCTAGATCCTTATATATCACCCTGCACCAAAATCAACTCCAAATGGATCAAAGACCTTGAACTCAAAGCAGACACTCTGAAAACATTACAGGATGGAAGAGGAGAAACCCTAGGTCTCCTTGGCTCAGGCCGAAATTTTCTGAATAGAGACCTGGAAGCACAACAAATCAAAGAAAGGTTGGACAAATGGGATTGCATAAGATTGCAGAGCTTCTGCAGGGCAAATGACATAGCTGGCAAGATCAATAGAAAGCCCACCGATTGGGAGAAGATCTTTACTAGCCATACAACGGACAAGGGTCTCATATCTAAAATACACTTGGAACTCAAAAAATTAAACCCCCCAACAACAAATCCTCAAAGAAACAACTTCCCAATAAATAAGTGGGTGAAAGATTTAAAGAGAAGCTTCTCTGAAGAAGAAAGAAGGATGGCCAATAGACACATGAAGAAATGTTCAACATCCCTAGCCATAAAAGAAATGCAAATCAAAACAACATTGAGATATCACCTCACTCCAGTTAGAAAGGCAAAAATCAAGAACTCTAACAACAACAGATGCTGGAGGGGATGTGGACAGAAAGGAACCTTACTTCATTGTTGTTGGGAATGTAAACTTGTTCAACCACTTTGGAAAGCAGTATGGAAGTTCCTCAAAAGACTTCACATAGATCTCCCCTATGATCCAGCAGTCCCACTTTTGGGCATTTACCCAAATGTTTACAAACAAGACTACACTAAAGCTACGAGCACAACTATGTTTATTGCAGCATTATTTACCATAGCTAAGATATGGAACCAACCCAGATGCCCCTCAGTAGATGAATGGATCAAGAAAATGTGGTATATATACACAATGGAATTCTATGCCTCCATCAGAAAGAATGACATTTCCCCATTTGTTAGGAAATGGAAAGGTTTGGAAAAAATTATATTAAGTGAAGTAAGCCAGGCCCAAAGAAGCATAGGTCCCATGGTTTCCCTTATTTGCAATATATAGTATAGGTATGAGTCAAGCGGAAAAGGTCAGATAATGTGATGTTAGGAAAATGAACCCTTAAATATGTATTTTAATGTTTTCGTTTCTTTCATGCATGTGTTTCTAACGCATTTATAAGATTATTTCTTTGTTGCTTTGTATGTTCCTCCCCCACAGTGTAACCCCCGCTTTCACTATATTTGATGTCAGTATAACATGTGGAGGAGATGGGGACAAACAAGTCGTTTAAGGATTCAGGTGGACCTGTTGCAACAATGAGAAGTACAAAATGTCATGTCAAAACCAGCTTTACAATGTCGGTGTGGGGGGGGAGGGGGGTATAATTGGGTGGGGGGAGGGGGGAGGCGGAGAAGGGAGGTGAAGGGTAAATAAAGGAGGAGGCTGCAATGCTTGGTAAGAAATGTATGCATTATCCTGCCCATGTAATTGTAGCCCCTCTGTATAGTATGTTCTCAAATAAAATAAAATTAAATTAAAAAAAAAGAATAATTGTTGTGTATAATTTTAGAATATAATCATACACTAACTACTAATTTAAATGTTACTTTTATAACATTCCATTTGTACAGATGTATATCAGAATGCGTTTCTTAGAACCTCCCACAATTCATTAGTGGCAGTTCTAAGATTCCTCCAGGCCTAAGTTGCTGGTTTCAGCTAAGGCTTCCCTAATAGCCCACGAAACATTAGCAATGCAATGTCATGTACACATTCTGGGGCTTGTCACTTAGACCAAGGATGGTCACAATACAAAGAAAAAAAAAGTAAAACCACCTTCTTGAACTTCTCAGTTTTATCGTTCTCCTTTTTATTTATTTATATTTTTTTGCCAGCTCTGAAATTTGAAGTAGGGTGGTAGGATCCAATGATCAGCTGTGGCAGAGATGCGAAGACCTGAGTTCAAGCCCTGTGCTAGGCCAAAAAAAAGTAATAATAACAATGAGACCCTGGCTAGAAAATTGCACCATTTTTCTATCAGGCCTGGGATTTGAACTCAGGGTCTGGGTAACTCTGTGACACTGTGTGTGAAGGGGAAAGCTCACTGTCCTTGAAGACAAGAAATTCATGGGGCTGGGAAGGTGGCTCAGTGGTAGAATCCTTGCCTTGCATTCATGAGGCCCTGGGCTCAATAACTCAGCACCACATAAGCAGAAAAAGCTAGAAGTGGTTCAAGTGGTAGAGCATTAACCTTGAGCTGAAGAGCTGAGGGACAGTGCCCTGGCCCAGATTTCAGGCACCATGACTGGCAAAAGAAAGAAAGAAAGAAAGAAAGAAAGAAAGAAAGAAAGAATGAAAGAATGAAAGAATGAAAGAAAGAAAGAAAGAAAGAAAGAAAGAAAGAAAGAAAGAAAGAAAGAAAGAAAGAAAGAAAGAAAGAAAGAAAGAAAAGAAAGAAAGAAAGAAATTGAGACCAGTTCCCAGGGCCTGAATTGAAGCCCCAGCACTGGAAAACATAATCTCTTCATATATATGAGATCTATTTACATATATGGGTTCTACTGCATATGACATTTATTACCCTTATTTATTTATTATTATTACACATATAACATTTCCTTTATTATATGTATCACATAGGATATATTTGCATATGGATTATACATTGTATTGCCCCAGGATTTTCACAGAGAAGGAAAAAATGGTATCAAATTGGCTTCTTACTCCACAAATAAATTTTTGGCCATGCTGGTATTTCAACTTACCTACAATGCCCAATCCATAAATGGAGTCAATCTTAGCACACCGGCCTCTGGCAAATTGAGCATCCAGGAAATTCTGAGGACCTGTAATCAAGCCACAGTAGTGCCCAATAGATAGATGTGTAGATTGATATTATATACATATATATGTATATTATATATACATACATATATACCTGCATATATATGTATATATATACACACATATAAAAAGAGAGAATGTGAGGATATTATTAAATTATATATATGTTCTTACCAATTATTAGACACTAAATTATGACTCCATTTAATGAAGAATCATGGTTGAATACTTATAAAAGCATTAATTAAAAATTAGTCAATATCCTTAATTATACCATGGTGCTAGAATGAAAATATAAATCCAGTAATTTTTGTGTGGCACTCTAAAATAGAATCATGAATTAACTGCAAATTTAATTATTACTTTTTTAAACATTCCATTAGCATTCACATGAACAGGAATTAGTTCATCAAGATCTCCCTCCATTTGTGGGTGGTAGTCATAACATTCGAATTCTAGGCCTAGGTAGATTACTTTGAATGCAAACCACTTGAATGACACCGTGAAGATTTCAGATTGTCACGATTAAAAAAGAGAACAACAAGAAGAAAAGAAAGCCAGGTGTCAGTGGCTCCTGACTATAACCCTAACTCCTCCGGAGGCTGAGATGTAGAGAATGCCAATTTGAATTCATCCAGGGCAGGAAAGTCCACAACACTCTTTTTTCTAAGAGATCACAGGGGGAAAAAAACCATGAGTGGGGCAGTGGCTCAAGGGCAGAGTGCTATCCTTGAGCAAAAGGAGCTCAAGGACAGGCCTAGGTTCATAGTACAACCCTGGACCTGCCTCACGCTCCCCCCCAAAAAAGGAGGAAATACCTCCATGTCTCTGTGTATGGATGGATGATGTATGGATGATGGGCATTCAGCAGGTTGCCCATGTCCATCCCCCCAACTTGGGCAAGTCCTCAGAGAATCCTAAGTCTGAGCCAGCAGCTTAAACAAAGCATCCTTCTCTGCCATTTAATAACTGAAGCCCCGCCGGCGTTGCCTGTGCAACAAGTGCCTTTTGTTCTGGCTGAGATGTCCCATCAGGACACCTAGCAGCCAGCCACTGCCTCCAGGGAGACCACAGTTCCTACGCTGTAGGAGTTGTCAAAGTTCTGGCTCCATATTCTCTATCCCTCTGTAGGATATGTGAGCCTACTCTGCTGGAGGCTGGTGGCTATCCCTCATTCACCATTCCTCATTGTCGAGTCACAGGCTGGTCCCAAATCTTGGCAAAGGTATGAAATAGCCAGCGATTTCTGCACCAAAAGGGGTAAACCAATAAATCCCACCCTCATAGTTCCTGTCAGAAGTGAGCCTTGGGCTGTGAATGTGGCTTAGTGGTAGAGTGCTTACCTAGCACGCAGGAAGCCTTGGGTTTGATTACTCAGTATCACAGAAACAGAAAAAGCCAAAAGTGGCACTGTGGCTTAAGTGATAAGAGTGCTAGCTTTGACCAAAAGAAACTCAGGAACATGCCCAGACTCTGAGTTCAAGCCCTGGCCGACTCTTATCTCCAATGAATGACCAAAAAGATGGGAAGCAGAGCTACTGTAGTGCAAGTGGTAGAGCAAGAGCCTTGAGCAAACAAGAAAAAGGATAACACCAAGGATCTGAGTTCAAGCCCTGGTAAACACACGCACACACAAACACACACACACACACACACACAAACACACACACAAACACACACACACACACACACACACACACACACACACACAAACATCCTTAGCAGGTGCCAGTGCCTCATACCAGCAATCCTAGCTACTCAAGAGGCTGAGCTCTTAAGATGGCAGCTTGAAGCCAGCCCAGGCAGGAAAGTTCATGAGACACTTCTCTCCACTAAACTACTGAAAAAGATGAAATGTGAGCTGTGGTTCAAGTGGTAGAGTGTTACATTTGAGCAAAGGAAGCTCAGTGCCTAGGCCCTGAGTTCCAGCTCTAAGAGGTTTTTTTTTAAAGACACCTTCCCCCCCGCCCCTCCCTCAGGCCATCAATGGAGATTTTGGTCATCCTAGATCTCAATTCCACTCCTGCCACTTCTACAGCACCACCACAAGTGGCCTGTTTCTGGCCAGCTCTGGGTTAAGAAGTGAATGTACAGAAGGGGGGCATCCCAGGTCAAGGCTAATGCTCCAGAACATTGAGGTATTGGCCATACCAGTCTCTCCTCCCCCAATTCCCTGGCCCAGGAATCTAAAGTCTGTGCCTCTGTATTCTGGGCATCCATAATTCTCTAGAAGGATTTGCGAGGCCCAGCGGGGACTAGAAGATAGACTTACGTGCAATAAAGTATGTTGACATTTCCTAGACACCAACAGACACTTCCAAGCCACCTTGGCCTCAACTCCAATGCAGCCCGAAATCCTCCTTGCTTGGGCTGCCTTCAGTCCTCTATCAAGCTGGAGTTGGCCAGAGCCACCAGCAACCCCCTGCCCCCACTCCAAAGCCAGCCTGCTGAGAGGGACATGCAGCCAGAGGTCTAGCTGAGGAAAAGTGCAGGACATCCATGTCTGAGTTCCCCACCCAGAGACAGGAAGACATTTGCAGCTGGCCCGGTTGACCCAGAATCCCCTGCAGGCAGCCAAAGATGTGGACAGCTGGACTTGAGCCCCCAAGAAAAACTTGAACTCAAGTCTCTGGCAATTTAGGACTCATTGTAGACCCAGATAGGAGGCTAAAGGCAAGGTCGGTGTGGAGGATGGGCACCATCCGAGGTCAGAAAGAGGCAGACAGGCACCCAGGAAGGGGAGAGAGAAAGATGAGGAAAACACACACACACACACACAAATATGTCACTGGTTCTTTCATCCTAGCTACTCAGGAGGCTGAGGTCAAAGCCAGCCAGCACAGAAATGTCTGTGAGGCTCTTATCTCCAATGAACCACCAAACAGCCAGAAATGGAGCTGCAGCTCAAGTGTTAGAGCTCTAGCTTTGAGCACAGAAGCATAGAAACTTCACCTAGACCCTGAGTTCAAGGCCCAGGTCTTCTACATCCAAACACACAGACACAGACACACACAGACAAAAGACACATGAACACACAGATACACAGACAGTGGTAGCCCAAAGCCTCAGCAGTCCCTGAGCACCCTGAATATTCCACCCCAGAGATGATGGCACTACCATCATCAGACCAACTGTAGACAAAACTCAGAGCTTCTCACATGTCTGGAATGGTTTACAACACATCATGGCATTTCTACTGTACACACTGTTATGCAGAAAATTCAGCTACCTTTTATTTGGTTGTAGGTTATGGGGTTTGAACTTTGAGCCTGCCAGCAGGGTCTCAGCTCTTCAGATGAAGGTGTGCACACTACTACTGGAGCCACAGCTCCACATCCAATTTTCTGGTGGTTCATTGGAGATAATTGGAGATAAAGTCTCACAGACTTTCCTGCCCAAGCTGGCTTTGAACAGTGATCCTAAGATCTCAGCCTCCTGAGTAGCTAGGATGACAGTTATGAGCCACTGGCAGCGCCCGGCTACACCCAACCTTTATTTTTTTGTCAGCTGTTTTCTTTCTTTCTTTTTTAATTGTGAAAATACTGTACAGAGGGGTTACAATTACATGGGCAAGATAAGGAGTACATTTCTTATCAAGCATTGTAGCCTCCTCATGCAGCCACCTTCTTATACCAAGGGAAAACCCAACTCATCAAAACACAAACCAAATGTAACCCTACACGTCAGACTTTGTCACCAGCATCCAAAACCATTCTTTCATGGATGGACTGGGAGCACTAGAAGAAGCTGGCAGAACTGGGAAATGTGATTACCCAGTCAGAACTGTTGAATGCTGGGTTTGGGGGTACAAGCCGTTTGTATGTGTGTCAGAGGGGGTGTGTTTCCCTCCCAAATACCCACCTTCTATCTGACCCCAGTGCCCTCACCTCTCTAGTGGGCTCTTCTAGGAATGTCCTCAGGTGAAAGGGTGACTGAGCACAGAAGACAGGGCTCACACAACAACGGGGTCTATCTTCTACATCCAACACCCCCCTGCCCAGCAAAAGGGAAAAGAACCAAGAAGGCAGGTGTGGAGGTGCAGCTCCCCACCTCTGACTAAAGCCATGAGGTACCGACCAGGGAGAGGAAGGGTGCAGATGCACAGCTGTGTGGCTCCCACTGCTCCAGGCCAGGGGCTCTGTTTTACCCCCACCTCCCCATCCCTGCAGCTCCCTTTTTCCTGGAACACTGGCCACTAGGGATGAGGGTGGGATCCCCGGGTGGACACCCACCTCCACCCCCGACCCCTGGGGTGCATTTGTGGCACAGCCAGGACAGACTGTGGGGCACAGGAGGAGGCGCAGGCAGAAAGGAAGGGGGAGGCAAGAGGCAAGGGTCGGGGTTCGCGAGGGTGGGGAGGAAGGGTAGAGTGGGGGACGGGGTTTAGGGGGGGAGTTCATGGAGTGCGGGAGCGCAGGTCGGCAACTCACGTGAACTGCTGGGAGAAGCTGTAGGCTGAGACTCCGGGTGCGTGCCCTGAGTCTGTGGGCACAACAGCTACGCCAGGTGACTGCTAGAGGCTCCTTGGGTCTGAGCCAGCAGCGCCATGTTTGAAAAGGAGCATGGGCATGTGGTGGAGCTGCACACAGCCTCTGCTCCTCCTCAGCCACCACCACAGCCTCAGCGGCCTCCTAACCTGTGGCTGCCGCCTCAGCAGCCACTGCCTCTGCCGTGCTCCCTGCACCAGGACCTCAGACTCAGGGCCACCATGGCTGGGCGCCTCCGAGGGGCTGCATGTGGCGATGTGCCTGCCTTGCAGGCTCTGCATGCTCTGCGCTCCCGGCCAGGACCCACACCATGATCAGAGCAGCCTCCAGCCACTGAAGCCATTTCCATGGGCGCTAGTACTTGTGCTTGCTCTTCTCCCAGCTCTCTCTGGGCCCCACACTCCTCTACTGGGCCACCCCGCCCCTGCTGCACACACACCCCTGCCCCCATGGGCTCCTGGCCATTGCTGCCACCAAAGTGTCCTCCTGGGCCCCGCCCCTTCTTCCCTGGGCCCGCCCCCACCCCTGGCCACAATTGCAGCCCTGACTGGGCCCTGAGGCCTCTAGACCATGGCAATTGCAGCATTACCTCAGCTCAGCACCAAACCCCCACCCCCAGTACCGGCACAGGGATCGAATCTCCCCTCAGCCCCACCACTGGAGGAGACTCTCCTCCATCACCCTCCACTCCACACACCAAGCAGGTGCATGGTGACACTCGTGTGTGTATGTGTGTTTGTGTATGTGTGTGTGTGTTGGGTTTAACCATCTCTCAAGAACTCAGAACATAGCACCCTTTGGAATGACTCAGCGCACAGCACTCTTCCAAAATCAGCACAAAGCACCCTGTGTAAATGACTCAGCACACAGCTCCCTTTGAAGGACTCAGCATGTAGTATGCTGGGTAGAGTACTCAGCACACAGCACCCTTTGAAGGAGGGAGTCCATAGCTCCCAGTTTAAAGGACTCAGTGCATGGCATGCTTTGAAAAACTCAGCACATAGCACTCTTTCCCAGGGACTCATCACACTCTGTGTTGAAGCACACTGTGTAAAACACCCACTACACAACATCCTTCAAAAAACTCAGCACACAGAACAATTTTGAAGGACTCAGCACATACCACACTGTGGAAGCACTCAGCACTCAGCACCATTTGAAGGACAGTACAGAGCCCCCTGTGTAAAGGACTCGGCACATGGCACTCAAAAAACACCTCATCCCTCTCTCCTCAAGGGCTCAGCACATAGCAGGACCCTTAGGGATGCATTACCACACCACACCTTTTGAAGGATTCAGCATACAGTATGTTGTGTAATGGAATCAGCATACAACACCCTTTGAAAAACCCAGGACGGCCCACTCTTCTCAGGGACTCAGCACATAGCACCCTTTGTGATGGCTCACCAAACAGCACCTTTTTGAGGACTCAACACAAAACCCCCAGGTGGGAAGGACCCAGCAAATAGCGCCCTGTGAAGGACTCAGAACATAGCTGTATGTCACAAGTTCAGCTGTCATTAGAATTAAGGTGCTTTCTTCAGTATCACCATTCTTCAGAAACACTGCACAAATCCTACTAGATCACATTTAGACAGCCTGTGTTTTATGGGGGAAGGTCAGCTGGGGGTCTTGAATTGAAAGCTTGGGGGCTCTGTCTCTGAGCTCTTTGGTTCAATGCTAGAGCTCTACCACATGGAGGCACAAATCCAATTTTGTTTTTTGGGTTTTTCTTTCACAGGTTTTATGGTGATAAGTAAGGACAAGTTGGGGTATCTGTGGGCAAAAGCTCTTAGTCAACCTGGAGCTGACCTCTCCCTTCCTTGTGTCCCTGGAAAGCTGGGCTTCCTGGAGCTCTCTTGGCCTCGTGTTGAACAGACCTGCTCTGTCATCAGCAATCAGGGTGAGCAAAAGTCAGCTTGGCTCTGCTCACTTCCCCAAATTGAACTCTAGAGGATAATGTCATGGGGCCGCATGTTCTGTGTGTAGCCACCAGGGGGCAGGAGTAGCCCACCATAGGGATAGTACTTGGGAGTTGTGTTTACTCTTGCTTCCCTGGGGCCCCCATTATGATTCAAAGCCACCCTGGAGAGGAAAGCCCTTGAGACTTTTACCTACAATTAACCATCAAAAAGCAAGTGGGGCTGTGGCTCAAGTGGCAAAGCACTAGCCTTTAGCAAGAAAACTCAGGGATAGGGCCTAGGCCCTGAGTTCACACACACACACACACACACACACACACACACACACACACACACACACACACACCACATGCATGCAAAATCAGAGATTTCTACACTGCAGTCTTTGGGTATTCTCTACTTTTTCCACAATAAGCCTGGTGGCTGCTGGCCCAGGTGTTTAGTACAAACAACATCACTTGGCATCTTCAATTTTGGGGGAACAGAATGGCTAGAAAGTTAACCTTTCCCCATCCCAGCTCCTTCATTGGGTCATGGTCTATCCAGGCTCTGTGGGGCTCCTTTACAGTCTCTCCAAGATGCCTTCAAAAGGCATCACATACTGGGCACTGGTGGCTCATGCGTGTCATCCTAGCTACTCAAGAAGCTGAGATCTGGAGGATCATGGTGCCAAACCAGTCTGGGCAGGACAGTGTATGAGACTCTTATCGACGAACCATCAGAAAACAAAAGTGGCATTGTGGCTCAAGTGGTAGAGTGCCAGCCTTGAGAAAAAGAGCTCAGGGACAGTGCTCACAGCCAACAACAACAAGGGAGGCATTGCATGCTGTCTTTGTGATTGGCATGGGCCAAATATAATTGGAATTAATTATAATTGGAATTAATCAAGTTCTCTAAGACAAAGCAGTACCTCCTTTAGTCCTGTGCTCCTCCATCTTGTCTCACCCCCTGGCCTTGTCTTTGCTTTGGGTCACCATGGGGTCTGGCTGGATGGGAGGGCACCAAGGAAGATCCCAGAGCAATCACCCCACCTCCTTCTGCCCTGCTCACTCTGCTGCTTCTGCTCTGCCATAGACCTTCTTCCTGGAATCCATCCATGAGGTCATCACCACCAACATAGTGGTGAGTGGTGAGTCTGGCCTAACTAGGGGCAGTCAGAGGTGGAAGTAGGTCTGGGACTAGAACTTCCACCTTGGGTGTCGGCTGAGGCCATGGCTGACCTTTATTTCTTCCTGAGCCTTACAGTGGTGGGGAGACAAGTGCAGACTTCACTTTGAGTCAGGTAAGATCGGAATCTGGAGGACTACTTGTGTGGGGAAGGATGTGGGACTCAGGGGGCCAGTTTTTGGTACTCTCTTGGGACTCCCCTCTCCCTCTCTCATCCCTCAATGGTAGAAGAGAAACTTCAACTAAGGGTGTGGGAAGAGTGTTAAGGGGAATATTTTGGGGTGAACCAGACTTGTGTTTCATATTCATCTTATCCCTTACTTCCTATTTATCTGAGGAATGGCCATATGGGTTTGGGAAAGGGGAGAATCATCTTAGCTGAGAATATGGCTTAGTGGTAGAGTGTTCACCTAGCATGTCTGAAGCTCTGGGTTCTATTCCACACAGAAAAAGTGGAAGGGGAGGTGGGACCAGCCTTGATCAAAAAGAGCTCAGGGACAGTGGCTAGGCATGGGTTCAAGCACCAAGGCTGGAAGAACAAATCTTTGTTTTTAGGCCTTTTTTTTTGCTTTGAAAACAATTTATTCTTTGTGATAAACATAACATGGGTCTCTTTCCTGGCCACCAATGGGCCATTAGATGTCCCTTGAGTTTGGGCCAACTCCCTGCAGCCTCTGCCCTACCCTACCCTCAGTTTATCCTTCCTGTTGCAAAGCAGATGGAGGCCTGAGAGAAAGCCACTTGGCCACCTACTTCTGGTGGCTGCCAAGGATTTTGAGAGTCAGTATGTCACATAGAGAGTCATCATCTGCATCAGTCTACAGGAGAAAGTGAGAGAGCACTCCTCTCCTGAGCCTGGGAGCTGTGGGCTGATCTAGGTGTGGGGCATCTAGGGCAGGACATGGTCCTTGGGGGAGTCCACTAAGGGGTCAGGAACTCTTACCTCTCCTCTGGCAGTTTCCATGCTGTCTTCAAGTTGCAATTCTTCAAAACCTTTCTGCTCCTCCCTCATTTCAACCACCACAGGCACTGAGGCTTCTGAAGCAGTGTTGGTGGTGGGGGGCTCAGCTTGTGCTGGCATCTGGAGACTGCTGTCTGTGCCTTCCCTTGCGAGGAGTGACAGCAGGTCCTGCAGCACTCTCCTCTTCTCCAGCATCTCCTAGGACAGCTTGTGCAAGCACTGGGCTTTCTCCCAACACAGCTCATTCAGGACCAACATCTGCTCTTTGCACACCATGAGGGACTCCTCGATAGTTCGGATGTGTGCTGACAGCTGGCTGCATCAAATGGGAGCTCACCTGCTGGACTCTGGAAGTCCACCTCATCAGGCAGGTCATGGACAAAGCAGATTTTTTTTTCAGATGCCCATGTATCCTGCTTCCCATCCCCATGCATGCTGTGGTGGCAGCTCATGGGGCTGAGGTCCTGTGGCTCCAGCTCAGTCTAGTACTGAGCTGCTGGGTTGGCCAGAGGGTGCCTGCAGCTGGCCCGCCATTCTTGTGGCAGGAGTTTCCCCCTGTGGATCTCATCCTCCAAGAGCGCTCTCAGAGCCATGTCAATCTTGGTCTGGGGGACATCTCCATCCTCTGTGATGGTCACATCAAGTTTGGGGCGGGAGGCAAAGAATCACCTCCTTATCTTTTGTTTCTGCAGGGCTTATGCCTTCCCCTTCCCCAGGGAAAGCCAAGAAGCTCAGCTGGGCTTGCAGGCACTCCTCCTGTGATCTGGTGGCTTCCAGGCACTTGAGAGTGTCCTGCCACTTTGGGGACATCACCTGGTCCCTCCAGTTTGGTGAGCCCTGCACTTGCTTCAGCTGCTCCAGAAGCTGGGTCTGCCTCTCTATGTGCTGCTGCAGGGCCTCCTTCTCAGAGCACATTCACTCATTGGAGACAAGGTGCCATTCACAGGAGGCTCTGAACTCCTGCACTGGCCCAGGGACTGCTCCTGCTGCTCCTGAGCTGCTTGGCTGTCTCTCTCAGCCACTACTACAGATTTGCCTATCTTCTCCTCTGAGCAGTCCTACTGTTCCCACAGATGTTTCTTCATCTGCTGTTCTGAGTCCAGGATGCTGGCGAGCTTCTCCTTCTCACTGCTCACCCTGTGGAGAGCTTCCCACAGCAGGGCCAGTTTTTCCTCCGGTTGTCCATCCCACACACATGCTCATGTGGCGTCTCAGGGATCTCCTGCTGATCCTAGGCTTTCTCCTCCAGTCTCTGCAGTTGCTCCTGCTGCTCCATGTTCTGAAGACTGAGACTGGCTTTCCTGGACCTGGATGTGAAGTTGTTCCTCCAGGTTTTTCAACTCCATCTCCTTGCTGTAGGCCTGGGCTTGCAGATGCCACTTGGCTTGAGATGGTCCCGCGGGGGGCTGTGGCTTTATCAGCTTCCTTCTCAGTTTCCGCAGGTCATTCCCTAGATCCAACACATGCCTTGGCCCTCATTCCTTCTCCTCTGTCAGTTGGTTCAGCCATTGGGTCAGCCAACATGCCTCCTCCTTTCGTGCGGACCTCTCAATGCTCAGTCCTCCATGAAGGTGTCTCTCTCCATATAAGCTGTGGTCACCAGCCAGCTCAGGTTGTAAAGTAGTCTCTTTAGTACTGCACGCCCCTCCAGCGCTTGTTGGAACTTGCATATTCTCTTCTTCACGTTGCTCCTCTGTATCCACAGCACTTCCACCTTCTCCTGCAACTCTGTGTTCACTTGCTCCAGGACATTTTAGCTTCTGGTCTTTTCCTAGAGCTGAAGGGTCACATCATTCAGCTGTTCGAAGAACATTTTGATCTCCTTCTTTGCAGCAGTGACCACAGAAGCCTCTATCTCCAGCTCTTCCATGGGCAACTCTGTAGCTTGCAGGCAGCTGGTGAGAGCTTCCTGCTCCCTTTATCTGTCATCAGTGGCCAGCTGCACTTGGGCCAGTGCACATTGTAAATCGCTTTCTGCTGAAACCAACCATTATATGGGTGCCTTGTGGATCTCTACCTCCATTTTTGGTGCTGCATGTATCTGGGCTATCTTCTCCCTATCTTACTCCCATTGATCCTGTGGGTCTGTCTTTCCCTGATTCAGTTGTTGGATCTTGGCACAGAGTACCTGGTTTCTTCTTTTCTGTGGTCCAGGGTGGGCACTACAAGCGGGTAGCAACTCTGTGGATCCTTGGTGGTATTGGGACCCTTGACAGTCTGGATCCTGGTGGCTGTGACTGAGTCCAAAGGCAGGGGAGGCCCATGGTCGGCATCACCTTTGGCCAGACTCTCCATTCAATCCGGCTCCCCAGTGGTGTTTGTCTTGGGGATCCCTCCCTTTTTCGTGTTCTTTGTTTTCTTGAATGTCAGGTCTGTCGGGAGGATACTGCTGGTGTTCTTGGGGAAGTTTCTTGCCCACAGTTCTCTCATTGAGTCTTACTGTTTCAGACATCTGAGAGCCGGAATGGGAAAGTTGGGCTGGCTATGTTCCCAGTCTCTAGGAAATCCTCTTTTCTCCCACTCACCGACTAGAATGTCATTTCCTACTCTACCTCAAAGTCACATGGAGTCTCGTGCTCACCACTCAGCCACCTCTACCTTCCTCAACTGCTGGTAGTGGTGTCACCCAACAGAGGGAATCCAGGTGCTACTGGGAAGCATGGAATGTGGGCATGGCCACTATTCTTGTATCCCATTGGTCAAAAGGAACCATGAAAGAATGGGGGTGTGCCCGGAATGCTTTGATACAGACAGAATGGATGGAGTCAAGATGACAGCTGCCCCTTTACCAGGAAACTATGTCCAATCCAGTTGGGGACAAGAGTGAGACCTGCTTTATCCAGATGGCTGCACAGATTGTTTTTTATGTCTGTTTTTTGCCCGTCCTGAAACTTGAACTCAGGATCTGGGCACAGTCCATGAGCTGTTCTTGCTCAAGATTAGCCCTCTACCACTGGAGCCACACAACTCTACTTCTGGCTTTCTTGGCATTGAGGTTGGACAGGGGTCTCAAGGACTTTCCTGCCTAGGGTGACTTTGACCATGATCCTGCTATCACAGCCTTGTAAGTATGAAGGAGGACTGGTGAGAGCCACTGGTGCCTAGCTAATCATTGTTCGGGATTATGGCTTCCCAGGTAGCCTGCAGGCCTTCAGCAATACAATGTGATGTATCCTTTGGAGCCGGATCACTCAGACCGAGATGGCCACGGTGCAAAAGAAGAAAAGGAAAAAACATCATCCCACCATTTTTTTTCTGTGCATCCCCCCCATTCCTCTCCCCACTCCCCTGCCCGGCACAAGGCCTGAAGTTCTAGGATCTCAGGATAGGCTGTGTTTCCAGGGGCTGCACCCCAGCCTATGGTGATGAAAGCTGAGGCACGGTTACCATGACCTGAGTTCAAGACTTTGTTTGGCAAAAAAAAAAGCAAAAAAAAAAAAAAAAAAGTAGCTCCCTGGCTTGCAATTCACGCCGTTTCTCCTACCTTTGAATTTGAACTTAATGCCTGGGTAACTCTGAAGCACTGTGGATGAAGAGGAAGCTCACCATGCTTGAAGACAAGAAAGTAAGGCCTGGTCCTTAGGCCTGAATTCAAGTACCCAACCCGAAACATTCTATTTATATACATTGTAAAGGTAGGATTTGTACTTACATATAGATGGTCAGTCTATATCCTGTTTGTTGTGGTTATTTATTATATTTTTGTTTTATTCATTTATATTCTATTTTTTTATTTTGAAAATACTGTACATAGGGGTTACAACTACATGGTCAAGATAATGAGTACATGTGTTATCAAGCATTGTAGCCTCCTCCTTTGTTTCCCCTTCCCATCCCTTCCCATCTTCCTCCCAGCCCCCCCCCACAATCTTCCCCACTCTGCCCCCACCCCACTGCACCAAAGTTGTAAAGTTCATTTTCCACATAACGACTTGTACATCTCATTGTTGCAATGGGTCCATCTCTATCCCTATTTAAATGATTTGTTTTTCCCCTTCCCCTCCACAAATTATCCCTACATCAAATACAGTGAAAGCAGGGGTTATACTGTGGGGAAGGGACATACAAAGCAAAAAAAAATAAACTTATAAATGTGTTAGAAACAACCCCAAGAAAGAAAAAAAAAACATTTGAGTACATATCTTAGGGTTCATTTCCCTATCATCACCTTATCTGACCTTTTCTGCTTGACTCAGACATATTCTAGATATTGCAAATAAGGGAAAAAATGGGACCTATATTTCTTTGGACCTGGCTTACTTCACTTAATATAATTTTTTTTCCAAGTCTTTCCATTTCCTAATAAATGGGGCAATGTCATTCTTTCTGATGGAGGCATAGAATTCTATTGTGTATATATACCACATTTTCTTGATGCATTCATCTACTGAGGGGCATCTGGGTTGGTTCCATATCTTAGCTATAGTAAATAGTGCTGCAATAAAGATAGTCGTGCTGGTAGCTTTAGTGTGGTCTTGTTTGTAAACATTTGGGTAAATGTCCAAAAGTGGGATTGCTGGGTCATCGGGGAGATGTATGTAGGGTCTTTTGAGGAACCTGCATATTACTTTCCAAAGTGTTTGAACAAGTTTACACTCCCATCAACAATGCAGTAAAATTCCCTTCTGTCCACATCCCCTCCAGCATCTGTTGTTATTAGAGTTCTTGATTCTAGCCATTCTAACTGGGGTGAGGTGGTATCTCAATGTTGTTTTGATTTGCATTTCTTTTATGGCTAGGGAGGTTGAGCATTTCTTCATGTGTCTATTGGCCATCCTTCTGTCCTCTTCAGAGAAGTTTCTCTTTAAATTGTTACCCACTTATTTATTGGGCAGTTGTTTCTTTGAGGATTTGTTGTTGGGGGATTTAATTTTTTGAGTTCCAAGTATATTTTAGATATGAGATTTTTTATTGACTGTGATGACACACATTCCATTTATGATATTGATGATAACCCATCACATAGTATCCAGATTTGTAGATGTGTTCTCCATCATCTTTGACACCCAGGACTCTCAGAGAAAAGGAAAACATGTATCATGCTCAGCTTCTTACTCCATGATCCAATTGTTGGCAGTGCTGGGATCTGAACTCAGGGCCTGGCAGACCCAATTCAGACCCTGAATCGGTGTGTCAACATGGCCAATGAAGCTGCCAGGGAATTTGCAGACCCTGAGATTGAGCCATCGGGCTAGACAAAATAGCCATACAGGGGTAGATAGGTGGTAGAACACCAATAAATATATATTTGTACAGAGTGCCAGAGACATCTACCTAGGATTCAATGACATCAACTACATTCCTACTACATCTTAGGTATTTATTATGCCACCATTGAAGGACCAGTATTCTTTTCATGCTTAATAAATCATTCATTAAGATGAAACATCCTCCTAGGATCAAGGAAAATTATTTTGGACTTGAGCAATACAAGCAGAAACTTTTCATTCAATCATGAGTTTGCTAATATTTCACTGTTATTCCCATGCATAAGAACAAGTATCTTGGGATCTCCCCCCACTGGTAGGTGTAAGTACCAGTATTCAAGCTCAGGGCCTATGTTGCCACATGGGCCTATTTCTTCCATGATAGCACATTAGCCTTCACCAATGCAAGGTGAAGTACCCTTTGCAGCCGTGTAATTCAGACCCAGGATGGTCACCGTGCAAAAGAAGAAAATATAAAAAAATCCATCCTGCTACATTTTTTCTGTCATTTGTTCCTGCAAACTTCAGAGCCTAGGATCTCACAATTGGCTACGGGCCCATGGGAGCCTATCAGCCTAAGGTGATTGAAGCTGAGGCAGAGTTGTCATGAACTGAGTTCAAATCCCATGCTTGGCAATAATAATAATAATAATAATAATAATAATAATAATAATAATAATAACACACCCTGGCTCAGAATTCTCACCATTTTTCTGTCACCTCTGAGATTCCAACTCAGGTCTGGGTAACTTTGTTGCACTGTGGGGGAAGGTGAAGCTCACCATTCTTGAAGACTACAAGGTCAGACCTAGTCCTAGGGCCTGAACTAAAGCCCCAGTACTGGCAAAAATCATATGCTCACCTGCTTTACACATAAGATTTCTCTTTACATAGAGATGTGGAATGCATCATGCACTCAGTGTTGTTATTCTTTATATTGTGTGTCTTAGTCATGGATGCATTTTGTATTTTATTGCATATGATGGCAGCTATAACTGTGCTGACATGGATGGCAACTGATTCCCATGAATATAGAGTTGCCTATATAGCATACTGCATCCTAGCTGAGACCCAGGACTTTCACAGGACAGAAAAACAGGTGCAACGATTGGCTTCTCACATCAGGATTCATCTATTGGCAGTACTGGGATCTGACCTCGGGGACTGCCAGGCCCAATAGGCGAATAGGATCAGGTAAGCACACCAGTCTTTGAGCCACTAAGGAGCTATGGCCATTCCCAAGACCTGAGATTGAGCCCCGCAGTGATGGCGACCAGTGATGGAATCCAATCTACCTTGTGACTAACGATTCTTGGATCTTCCTCAATGCCTCCATTTCATGACTGTGATGATTATGCTCATGTTTCATCAACTCTTCATTAAAAATAATCGATACCCCATGAGTCTTGACCATCATTTCTTACTCGCATCAAGCAGGAACTACTCATTAAAGGATGAGATTGATTGCATTCCACGACTCTTCCTAGGTCTGGAAACGAGTGTCCCAGGATCTCCAGACATTCCCTCATCGTAACAGGGCTGACTGGGATTCGTCCTCAGGGCCTTCACTCTCTGGTTAGCCTGTGGCTCCATGGAAAATCAGCAGGCCTTCAGCCATGCCAGGTCACCTTCACTCTGCAGGCAGCCATGTTCTGACCCAGAATGGTCACCATGCAAAGGAAAATAAACATAAAAGAGCCAGGTGGAATTTCCTCCGCTTTTTTTCCCCTCGAAGGTTTTTTTTTCCAGCAAACCCCAGAGTCCAAGGGTTCGAGGATGGGCTGTGGGTCCAGAGGCTGCAGCCTAGGAGGATCAGAGCTGAGGCAGAGTTGCCACGACTTGAGTTCAAGCCCCAGATCTGGTAAAAAAAAAAAAAAAAATGAAAAAACTATGAATGAAGAACCCTAGCTGAGAATTTGTGCCAGTTTACTGCGAGAGCTTAGATTTGAACACAGGTTTGGGTAACTCTATTGCACTGTGGGGGAAGGTGAAGCTCACTGTCCTTGAAGACTAAAAGGTCAGACATGGTACTGGGCCTGATTTGAAGCCCCAGCACTGGACAAGACCACCTCTTTTAAACATAGGATCTCTATTTACATACAGGTGTGGTATGCACCTTGTTTTCAGTGGTTAATCTTTTTATTTTGTGTCTTATTCATCTATGTATTGTGTATTTTATTGAGTATAGGATGACATATATAACTGTGCTCACATGGATGACAACCTTTTCCCATGGGTATAGAGTTGCCTATACTTTCTAGATCCTAGCTGTGACCCAGGACTTGCACAGGATAGGAAAACATCTGCAAGGTTTGGCATCTCACATCAGGATGAACCTTTTGGCAGTGCTGGATCTTGAACTCAGGGCCTAGCAGAACCAACTGCCAAATGGGTCCACATGAGCACACAAGCCTGTGAGCCACTGAGGAGCTAGACCATACCCAGGACCTTAGATGTAGCCCCAGGATGGGGGTGGAGCACCATATTCATTCATTCATAAGCTGAAATTAATATCCTAATAAAGGCCTGTTTGTATAGAGTTAGAAATGTGGTGAGCTGTGTTGGAATCCTATATCCTATCTTCCATGTGACTACTGATTCTTGGATCTTTCCCAATGCCTAAATTTCCTGAAGATAATTATTATTGTCACACTTCATGTACTCTTAAGATCATTTCCTATGTGAATCTTGCATGAACTTCTCAACTCTTCCCTAGGCCTGAATTCAAGTACCAGTACTGAAAAATGTAACATTTATAGACATTTTAAATATTTGAGTTATATCTCTATATTCATTTTAAATCGTGTTTGTTGGAGTGATTCGTTATATTTTATTATTATTGATTGACTGATTGATTTAGCATTTATTTTATGGACTGTGAGTATACCTATAATGTTTATTACATTTGTTCCAATCTATTCCATAGCATGTAGCTTTGCAGACATAACATGTACATCATTCCTGACACCCAACACTTGCACAGAAAAGGAAAACAGGTGTCACACATGGAATTTTACACCAGAAAGAAGCTTTTGGCAATGATGGGACCTTGACTGAGGGACTAGGAGGCCCAATTCATGAAGGGGTGAGTGTCAGCACGGCAGCATCAAGCTCATGCAGGTGCCAAGTGGATCCCAAGACCTGGGAACAAGTTTCAGGTTTGGCCAAAATAGCAAAAATGTTCTAGGTAGATGACGGTATACAAATAAATATAAATTTAGATATTTATATACTGCCAGAAATGTCTATTCAGTATTCAATGACACATACTATGCTCCTACGGATTCTCAGGTCTTTAGTGAGGACTCCATTTAATCAATAGTATTCTTTTAGTGCATAATAAATTATGAATTAAAATTAGTCAGTGTCCTGTGATTATTGGGTCTAATTTTCTGCTAGACTGATTGATGAACTACTCATCCAACCATGACATTGTTCATATTCCTCTGGTGCTCCTATGGATAGGCAATAGTTTCTTAGGCTCTGCAGCCCTTTGTAAGTGGCATGACCCGGATTCAAACTAAGGACCTAGGTGTTCAGGTTGGCCTATGGCTTCGCTGCCAGCCTGCCAGCCTTCAGCAGTGTCAAGTGACCTATAGGTTGCAGCCGTGTCATTTGGACCTGGGATGGTCACCATGCAAGGAAGGAAAACCAAGAAACCACCGACCCTCCACAGATCGCCGTTTTCTTCGGTGCTGTTTTCATTTTGTTTTCCTGTCAGCCCCCGAGGCATACCAACCCATGATCGGCTGTGGGTCCAGAGGCTGCACCATCCCAGCCTAGGTTGATGGAATCTCAGGCAGTCTTGGCACAACCTCAGTTCAATCCCCGTAATTGGCAATCAATCAATCAAAAAAATTAAAATATTAAAAATCGCTGGGCGCCGGTGGCTCACACCTGTAATCCTAGCTACTCAAGAGGCTGAGTATTGTGGTTTTATCCAACACAGGCTGTAAAGCCCATGAGACTCTTATCTCCAATAAAGCACTAGAAAACCAGAAGTGGTGCTGTGGCTCAAGTGTTAGTGTGCTCGCCTTCAGCTGAAGAGCGCAGGGACAGCGCCCAAGGCCAGAGCTCAAGCCCCACGAAAAAAAAAAATTGTAAAAATACTAATGAAGCTCCCCAGCTTGACATTCGTGCCTTTTTTTTCCAGTCAGGCCTGGAATTTGAACTCAGAGTCTGGGTAACTCTAATGCACTATGGAGGATGGGGAAACTCACCGTCTTTGAAGACAAGCCATTCAGTCCTGTTCCCTAGGCCTGAATTCAATCCCCAGCCCTGTTAAAGTAATATTCATCCACATTTGAAATAATGATTAATATCTACATACTTATATTTACTGCATATTATTTGCCTGTGTATTTATTTTATTTTTACTCTAGTTATCCATTCATTATTTACATTGACTATTATTACACTTATAACATGTATAAATGGATTACATCTTATGAGAACTATACAGATTAGCATATGTATTATATATCTTACTTCAGACCCAGGATATTCACAGAAATTTTATAGTAGATGATCCCATGCTTAGAAAAACAGAAAGAATACACCAAACAAATTCCAATTCATCCATAGGCATCCCAGTGGCTCACATCTGTAATCCCAGCTACTCAAGAGGTGAGAACTGGAAGATGAAGTTTCAAAGCCAATCCAGGCAGAAAAGCCTGAGAGATGACATCTCCAATTAACTGGCAAAAGCCAGGCTACAGGTTTGGCTGAAGTGGTGGAAAATCAGCTATGAACAATCAAGCCAAGAAAGAGCAAGCTCAATTCAAGTGCGGAGTAGGGGGTTAGGGGAAGAAAGCAGAGAGAAATCCTCCAAAAACAGAGAACAAAACAACAGTACACACATCCCACCTAATTTATGGTACCACCAAACTGAAAATAAAAAATCAAGCTTGTGCAGTTGTATAACTTTACATGAGCACATATGCTTTTAGGTACACTTCAAAGCTATGTTTTAATAATATATATGTAAATATATTAAAAATGTATATATATATATATATATATATATATATATCTTTCAATAAACTAAGAAAGCAGCCAATGAATAAATACTTCTGAATTAGTGCCTTAACCATGGCATTATAAGTTATTTATATTATAAGTGTATTCCAAGTTTCATTCCTCAGAATCAATCTTTAATAAATTTTTCCTGTGCTGGGCGTCAGTTGCCCATACCTATAATCATGGCTACTCAGGAGGCTGAGATCTGAGGATGGCGGTTCAAAGCCAGCCTGGAAAGGAAAGTCCATGAGACTCTTATCTCCAATAAACCAGAAATGGCACTGTGGCTTATCTTCAACAAACCGGAAATGGCACTGTGGTTCAAGCTGTAGAGCACTTGCCATGAGTTGAAGAGCTGAAGGCAGGAAGCCAAGCCCAGAGTTCAAGCCCACCACCAACAAAAAAGAAAGAAAGAAAGAAAGAAAGAAAGAAAGAAAGAAAGAAAGAAAGAAAGAAAGAAAGAAAGAAAGAAAGAAAGAAAGAAAGAAAGCAGTTTGTTCATACAGATCATAAAATTCTAACCTTCTGAGCTTTAGGAAACTTGTCTTCCTTTTATTCCAGGGTCTTATGCTCATCACACTCCCAGTGTTTTAGTTTCTCATTTTAAAATTCACTCTATTCCCATAATGCTTACAAGTACCTCCTGTCCACACAGAAGTGAGTTTTTATTCAGAAACCCAACCTTTTGTGGTATGAGGTGTCCCCTAGAGTATTTTGTGGTAGGCGTGAGGAAAACTCATACAATACAATTGCAGAGAGTTTATAGTTATAGAAATAACTCTAAATAGAAATAACATCAACTGTCCCTCTAGGGAGGAATGATGTACTCATTTTCATTCTCACTCTTCATGGCAGATGGTCAAAATGGAAACACCAATGTGCTATGCTGAAATGTAAATGTTTAAACCCATTTTTGAAAAACTCTCTTGTTATAAAATCAAAATGTATCAAATAAAGGCCAAGTGAACTTTAAAAAATATGAAAAATGCTAATGAAGCTCCCTGGCTTGGAATGTATGCTATTTTTTGTCTGCAAGTCCTGGGATTTGAACTCGAGGTCTGGTAAATCTGTTGCACTCTGGAGGAAGGGGAAGCTCTCTATGCTTGAAGATTAGAAAGTCAGGCCTCTTCCCTAGGCCTGAATTCAGGCCTCAACCCTGGAAAACGTAGTCCTTACATGTATTTTAAAGATAGGATTGAACTTCCAGTCAGGTGTTCAGTCTATATTATGTTTGGTGTGGTCATTCTTTGTACTTTTTGGTTTATTCGTTTATTTACCATTTATTTTATTTACTATGATGACATCTAACCATGTATTACATTGTTTACACCCTATCACATAGCATTTAGATTTGTAGACTTGTTCTCCATCATGCTTGACACCCTGCACTCTCACAGAAAAGGAAAACAGGTGTCACACTTGGCTTCTTACTCCAGGAGGAAATTTATGGCTTGCTCTGAGATCGAACCCCAGCCATATGTGGATAGGCAGGTGGTAGTACATCAATAAATATATATTAGTACAGAGTGCCAGAGCCGTGTATCTAGTATTCAATGACATCTGCTACATTCCTACCAAGTCTTAGGTAGTTATTATGCCTCCATTGAAGGAATATTTTTCTTTTCATGCCTAAGTAACCATTAATTGTGTTCAATCAGCATCCTAGGATTATTTCGTCTAATTTGAGTCCAAAAAACTGCACGAACTATTCAATCATGTGTTGGATAACATTCTATCAGAATTTCTAAGCACAGGCAGGAGTCTCTTGGGATCTCCTGCCATTGGTAGGTGTCAGGACCAGGATTTGAATTCAGGGACTGTGTTGTGGGGTTGGCCTATGGCTTTCCTGACAGTCTGCCAGTCTTCAGAAATGAAAGGTCACCTGTGCGTGGCATCCATATAATTCAGACCTAGGATGGTCACCATGCAAGGAACCAAAGCCAAGAAACTGCCTACCATGTGCGGCTCATGGCTTGTTTTAGTGTCATTTTCATTTTGTTTTCCTGTCAGACATCGGGTCTTAGGATTCCAGGATCGGCTTTGGTTCTGGAGGCTGCATCCCAGGCTAGTGTGATGGAAGCTGAGACAGAGCATCACGATCTGAGTTCAAGCCACGTGCATGGCCAAAAAAAAAGAAAAAAATTAAATTAAAAAAATAAAACAATTAAAAATTTTAACAATTACTATGTTTTAACAAACAATTATTTTTCTCCCTGTTTTGCAATTTGTGCCATTTTTTCTGCCAGGCCTGGGATTTTAACTCAAGGTCTGGGTAAATAGGCAGCACTGCCGGCCTAGGGGAATCACACCATACTTGAAGTGAAGAAAGTCAGGCCTGTTCTCTAGGCCTGAATTCAAGCCTCAGTCCTGCAAAACATACTCCTTATATACATTTTAGTTACATTTTAAAGACAGGATTTATACTTCCATATAGTCAGACAATATCATATTTGGTATGGTTATTCATTTCATTTCTTGTTTTATTCATTTATTTACCATTTATTTTATTGACTCTGATGACACATGTACCTTTTTTTCCATTGTTTACTTCCTATCACATAGCATCTAGATTTGTAGATGTGTTCACTATCATGCCTGACACCCAGGACTCTCCCAGAAAATGAAAACATGTGTCACACTCGGCTTCTTACTCCAAGATTAAATTTTTGGCAGTGCTGGGAACCGAACTCAAGGCCTAGCAGGCCCAATTCATGAATAGGTAAGGGTGAAGACCGCAGCCTCTAGCCAATGAAGCTGTGAGGTGGTTCCCAGGTGCTGAGATGGAGCCCCAGGTTTGGCCAAAACTGTGATACATGGATTGGCAAATGGTGGTAAACAATTAATACATATTGGTAAAGAGTGCCAGAGCCATCTATCTGACTGAATGATGCCTACTACATTCCTACCAACTCTTAGGTATTTATTATACTGCCTTTGAAGTAATATTATTCTTTTCATGCTTAATAAACTATCAATTAAAATGAATCAGCATCCTAGGATTATTACATCCACTTTTACACTCGACTGATGCACGAACTACTCTTTCAATCAGTATTTCTATGCATAGGAATGAGTCTCTTGTGATGTCCTGCCATTGGTAGGTGTCAGGACTTAGATTTTTAACCCAGGGCCTATGTTGGCAGATTTTGCCTATGGCTCCCTGATGGCCCACTAGCCTTCAGGAATAGCAATATAGCTCCAATTTGCAGCCATGTCATTCAGACTCAGGATGGTCACCCTGCAAAGAAAAAAATAATGTAAAACCACCAGTCCTCTGCAGGTCGAAACTTTTTGTGCTGTCTGACTTTTTTTTTTTCTTCCTGCAAGCTCTTTGGGCTTAGGATCCCAAGATTGACTATGGCTGAGAGGCTGCAGCCCAGTCTAAGGCAATCGAAGCACAGGTAGAGTTGCCACGGCCTGAGTTCAAGCTCCATGGTTGGCAAAAAGAAAAAGAATAAATAAAAAAATTAATTATTTATTTAACTAAATTGAAAAACAACCCTTGGTTTGGAATTTCTGCCACTTTTCTTTCCTAGCCTGGGATTTGAACTCAGGATGTTGGTACATCTGTAGAAATGTGAGGGAAAGTGCAGAGTTTCTAATACTTGAGTTGAAATCCTGTGCCAAGCCAAAAACAAAAAATTAAGTCACTGACCTCTGCTGGGGGTGGGGGCATAGCTGTGGAGGTGGGAGGGAAGGGATGGCAAAGGGAAAACAAAGGAGGAGGCAACAATGCTCAATAGTAAATGTACTCATTACTTTGCTCATGTAACTGTAACCCCTCTATACAACATTTTTACAACAAAAAATGTACAAAAAGGAAACATTTTAGAGCTCGGAGAAGCACTTTGCAGGTAAGGGAAGGATGTCTGAATAGATATACAAAATTATACACTGCTGTTTTTAAAATGTTCAATATGGAACTGAATAAACATAACTGCTTCCATTAAAAATAATTAAGTCACTGTCTTGGAACTGGGGCTAGTATTCTGCCACTGCTGGGATTTGATCCGGGTAATTCTTTTGCATCGTAGGTGAAGGGGAAGCTCAGTGTCCTTGAGGAAAAGAAATTCAGGGTAGTGTTCCCAGGGCCTGGGAAATAATATTTATGTACATGTGTAATATATGTTATATATTATATGTGTATGTTTAATACAAGCTATGATTTTTTATTATTGATCTTGTATTTCTTTATTTCTATATTTTATTCATTTACTTATTGTTTATTGTATTAGTATTATTATACTAATTATAATATTTATTACATTTTGCACATCTATTATAGAATTATGTACAATAATTTAGGACATTGACTCATTTTTCATTAATATTTTATTAAGTGTTGAAACATGATACATAATTAAATGGAGGCAATTGTCACAGTCTTCATATGTTTAGAGTCTTTCCCAAATATAGTATTTGTCTTGTTTATTTTTAACACCTTCCTATAGGGATTTATTTAAATGATTTATACTCAAAAGCCTTTCCTTGAGGATTGGCAAGTTGAGACATAAAATTTTAAGGGTGGGACTGGGAATGTGGCTTAGTGGTAGAGAGTTGCTCAGCATGCATGAATACCAGGGTTTGAATCCTCAGTGCCACATACTCAGAAAAAGCCAGAAGCTGGGGAGTGCTCAAGTGGTAGAGCACTAGCCTTGAGAAAAAGAAGCACGGAGACAGTACCCAGGCCCTAAGTTCAAGCCCCAGCACTGGCAAAAACAATAGGTCAGATGCAAGTGGCCCACACCTGGAACCCTATCTTCTCAGGAGGCTGAGATCTGAAGACCACAGTTCAAAGACAGCCTAGGCAAGGAAAGCCTGTTAGCCTCATCACCAATGAACCACCAAAAGGCCTTATGTGGCGCTGTGGCTCAAGTGGTAGAGTGTTTTCCTTGAGATGAAGGGCTCAGGGACAGTGCCCAGGCTTGAGTTTGAGACCCACAATGGGAAAAAAGTGAGGGTTAATCAAAGTACTTTTCCTATTTGCTAATTAGGAGAACATTCTCTGGAAAATGAACACCAGAATTGGAGTCAGAGCTTAAGGTTCAAGTGTAGCAGATCCATATGCCCAGCCTCTCAGACTCTAGCATTATAACCTTGTCTCCTACAGAGTTCTGAATGGTCCATTGTTGAAAGGCTTAATATGCTCCCCAAGCCCTTTGTGATAAGTAGTTGACTTGTATTGTCAATGTCATTACACTTCTGACCTAGCAAGCACCAGTAGCTAAGGCCCATTCCCTTGCTCAGGAGGCTGAGGTCTGAGGATCACAGGGTGAACCAGCCAGGTCAGGAAAATCTATGACACTCTGACTTCCACTTCTGAAAGGGCAGATGTTCAAGAGCTTCCTGGGTTTCCCTTGGTGATGAGAAGATACTTGTACTTGAGTTGAACTCAAGGCCTAGGCATTGTCTCTACCAATCTACTACTTGAGCTACAGCACCAATTCTGGCTTTTTCTGTGCATGTGCTACATAGGGATGGAACCCAGGGCTTCTTGCATGCTAGGCACTAATCCACATTCCCAGCCCTCACATCTTTTTCTTAATGGTAGTTTCTACATATGTATGCGACCATTTTACATTACCCAAGTTTAATTTTCTGAATACAGGTTATTTCAAAAGCCCTGATCTTCTCTTCCCCTGCCTGATTTGTGACTGTTCCTGCATTGGCTTCATAATAATATGTAAATAAAGGCTGCTGAGATCTTAAGTGTGTATCATATGAGGACACAGGCCTGGAACTCTGGAAGAGAAAAGCCATGGGCATAAAAAGAAGAGAATAATGCAGTATGTGCAACAAACCTATCTGAAAAATAAATCTGTACATAAAAGAAGCATTACATACAATCTGTTTGCACTCGGGGAGGTAATATACACACATAAGTAGGTAGGACAATGATACATACACTTGGTCTTCTCTTTTTGAATTTTTTTGGTGGCCATCCCAGGGCTTAAACTTAGGGCCCTATGTTTTCCTCAGTAGTTTTGCTCAAGGCTGAGACTCTACCACTGCCACAGCTCCACTTCCAGCCATCTGGGTTAATTGGACATAAGCGCCTGCCAGGCTTTCCTGCCTAGTCAGGCTTGTATCTCCTGCTCGGATTTCTTTCTCAAAGCGGGAGCTCTACCCTCTGGGCCACTGAAACACCTCTGGTTTTCTGGTGGTTTATTGGAAATAAGAGTCTCACAGACTTTCCTGCTGGAGAGGGCTTTGAACAGAGATCTCCTGAGGAGACTTTAAGTGGCTTTCCCCAGGATTTGCCGAGGATCTGCTCCACAAAAACCCTTAGTCTAAATCTCGACAGGTACTAGAGAAAAATGGAAACATGAAGATGCTTCTAGTGTGTTCTAGATACTTAAGGTTGGAGACACAAAACACTCATAAGTATTAGATAAATTTATAGGCCTAAGGAGCAATTCAGAGAGTATGAGGATCACTCCAGCTTTTGGTCCTCTAGTCCTGAGACAGTAAATTCACGGCAGCTCAATGCTTAGTGACTGAACTGGCATGTCCTGTAGACATTTGCTGCCAAAATCATGTGACACTCATTTCTCACTTTTGGCTTCAAAACCTGTGACGAGAGGAGAAGAGGAGGAGAGAAAAATCCTTCTCAGAGAAAGAACATTGGGTAGTTTACTTATAAATTCAAAGCATTGCATTGATGCTGTTAAGTAGTCAGATTGTCCAGATTAAAAAATGAAGAAGAAAATAAATGCAGGTGCCAGTGGCTGCTGACTGTAATCCCAGCTCCTCAGGAGGCTGAGATGTAGAGAATCTGAGTTTGAATCCAGCAAGCATAGGAAAGTCCATGACATTGTTATTTCTAAGAGATCACAGAAAACCCAGAAGTGGGGCTGTGGCTCAAGGTTAATGCAATACCCTTGAGCAAAAGTAACTCAGGGACAAGGCCTATGCTCATAGTTCAACCCCAGGACCTGGTTCCATGTCTTTGTGTATGTGTGGATGTATTCCCATAGGTGAAGCTCCAGAGTAGCTATGATGAAAGACACCAAGCTAGAAAATTTGTTTTCAATACAATGATTTCATAACACAGAGACTGCTTTCATGACAGTGCATGTTCCTGGGCTCCCCTCACAGTTCCCAGTGCAGCCTCAGGGTTTCTCTGCCTCCCAGGCCTGCTGGAAGAAGTCTCTCTCATTGTCTGGACCGGCAGACAAAAGTCCTCAGTCCTGTACAGGTGTGTAACAAGCAACTCCATATGGGCCAATTAGTGAGGATGAGTGTGGATGGGCTCTGAAGGTCAGGACAAAATGTCCTCTTTGTACTCCAAGCTATCTCTTTCCCCAGTGCTCCTTGTGAGAGGACGCCTTCATTTGTGCCACCTCCTGTGGCAGGCCAAGTTCCCAGCACTTATCCTGCCTTTGTGAGACTATATTCTGGTGTTCAGATACAGTGCTCAATATAATTCAGGCATCCTTCTGGCAGATAACTAGGGCACTTAACTCAAGAAATGTTTCATTGAGGGTGATGATGGGCCTATGATGCCTCTGCTAGGTTTCTGGAAGCTTTGGAAATCCAAGCACATGTCTGATCTCACCATGCTTCCTGTCATCTAGGACTGCTGAAGCACATTAGGTTTAGAAACTTTTGACGTCTCCTTGTTGAGCCCTATGTGGCAATGTTTGCGGGTTGAACACAGGGCCTGGATGCTGACCATGAGCTCAGCACAGGAGCCCAGTGCTTTACCATTTTGTGTCACAGCTTTACTTCTGGTCTGTGTGTGTGTGTGTGTGTGTGTGTGTGTGTGTGTGTGTGTGTGTGCGCGCGCGCGCGCGTGCATGCGTGTGCACACATACACCAGTCCTGGAGTTTGAACTCAGGACCTGAGCACTGTACCTAATTTCTCTTGTACAAGAATAGCCCTCTCCCACTTGAGCCACAGAATCACTTCAAGCTTTTTTCTAGTGATGTTTTCCTGAGAAATCAAGTCCAGGGTTTCATAGATGCAAAGCATTCTATCCCTAAGGCACATTCCCAGCCCTCTACTTCAGGTTATTTATTCATGCCATTTTTTCTGCCAGTCCTGGGATTTGAACTTAGGTCCTAGGTACATCTACAGCACTGTGGGAAAAGGGGAAGTACACCGTGCTGGTAGACAAGAAAGTCAGGCCTGTTCCCAGGGCCTGAACTCAAGTCCTAGATCTTGCAAAAATAATATTCGTATGCTTTTTAAATACAGGATTCATATTTACATACCCATGTTTACTGCATATTGCACTTAGAGTGGTTATTCATTTTATTTTGTGTTTTATTTATTTCTTATGTATTTTAGTGAGTGTGATTACACACATAACCTTTTTTACATCTTATTACATAGGACATAGATTTGCCAATGTACTATACATCATTCCTGAGACCCATGACTTTCACCGATAAGAAAAACAAATGGGATATTTGGCTTCTTCCACCAGAATTACTTAAGTTTTTGGTAGTTCTGTGATTTGAACTCAGGGCCTAGAAAGCCCACTTCATGAATGGGGAGTGGGTCAGTATTAGTACACCAGCTTGAAACAAATGAAGTTGTCGGGCAAATTTGTCCCTAGGAGTGGCCAATATATAAACAAATATATGTGTAAAATGCAGTATGTGTTTATTTACATATATATGCATCTATAAACATATACAGAGGGAGACAGACATTTATGTAGATTCTAGTGTGTAACTCTATGTAAAGAATGATGTCTATATCTTACTTTTGTATATTCTATTACTACTAATTATTCGGTCTAAAAATATTCCTCCATTAATTAATCACGGTTGAAGACTTAATAAAGTATTAATTAAATTAATCAATGACCTATATTTAATGCATACAATCTTACATTAGAAAGACTAGTTAATTAGTAATTCAATTAGTATATTTCAAACATTCTATTAGTGTTCCTAGAGATAAGAACCAGTTTCCAAGGACCTTCAGTATGTGTATGTGGCAGTCCTAGGATTGAAGTCAGGGCCCACGTGTCTGGGTTAACCTCAGGCTTCACTGACAGCCCACCAGCCTCAGCCATGCAAAGTCATGTACAATTTTCAAGCCAAGTCAGTGAGACCCAGGATGGTCACTGTGCAAAAGAAACAAAGGTAAAACTGTTGTGGGAAACTTTCTGGTTTTTCCTCTTCCATTTTGGTCTGTTTGTTTGTTTGTTGGCCAGTGCTGGGAGTTGAAATTGGGTCCTAGGATCCCTGGATGATCTGTGGGTGTAAAAGCTGCACCCCAGCCTAGAGTAATCAAGGATGAGGCAGACTTGTGACGACCTGAGTTCAAGCCCTCTGCCTGCCCCCTCACAAAAAATTAAGGTTCTGGCTTGGAATTTGGGACATTTTATATGCCATACCTAGGATTTGAAATCAGGGCCTGGGTAACTCTGTTTTGCTGTGGGTGAAGTGGAAGCTCACCCTCCTTGAATAAAAAAAAAAGTCAAGGGCATTTCCCAGGGAATGAATTCTAGCCCAAGGACTGGCAAAATAATATTTATATACATTTATAATGTACATCATATATATGTATTTGCATAGGTATTACATATTGTACTTAGGAAACCATATTTTCACAGACAACAGAACAGGTCAACATTGGCTGCTTAATCCACGTATTGTCTTTGGCACTCACTGCTGGGTTTTGAACTCAGGGCTTGGAATGCCCAATTCATCAAGGGATCAATGTAAGCACAGCATTTTCAAACAAATATATTGCCAGTGAGTTCCCAGGACCTAAGTTTAACCTCCAGGAGTGGCCAATATATAAATAGATAGATGTATAAATTTCTGCAAATACATATATATGCATAGAGAGTGAGAGAGAAAGAGAGAGACATGTATATGTATATTACAGTGCATGTTTAAATATATAAATATATTTATAGAATGTGAGATGTCTATATATCATTAAATTACATGTAATATATTACTAATAATTATTAGGTATTATATTACACCTTCATTTAATGATGTATCATGGTTGAAGGTACAATAAAGTGCTTCCTTTTGCAAAATGAGCTCAGGGACAATGTCTAAGCTCACAGTTCAAGCCTCAGGACCTGTACCCAAAAAAAAAAAAAAATAGAGCCAGTAACTCCATGTGTCTGTGTATGTGTGAATGTATTTCTATTGGTGAACATCCAGAGTCGCTGTGAAGAAAGGCACCCAGCTAGGAAATTTTCTTTGCATAGAATGATTTCATAGCACAGAGGGTGCTTTCAAGACAGTGCATGTTCCAGGACACCCCTCCCTGTTCCCAGTGAAGCCTGAGGGTTTCTCCACACTCCAGGTTGCTGGAGGAAGTCTGCCTCATTGTTGGAACAGGCAGACAAAAGGTCTAACTCCTATACAGCTCTGTAACAACTCTACCTGGGCCAACTAGTGATGATGAGTGTGGGCAGACTCTGAAGACCAGGAGAAAAAAGCCTCCTTGTACCCCAAGATATCTCTCTCCCCAATGCTCTGTTGTGACAGGAAACCTTCATTTGTGCCACCTCCTGTGGCAGGCCAAGTTCCCTGCACTTATCCTGTCTTTGTTAGACTATGTTCCAGTGTTGAAACAAACTGCTACAATTAATTCAAGATTCCTTCTTGCAGACAACAACTAGGGAGCTGAACCTAATGCAATAATTCATTATTGGCAACGGTGCCTACCTAGGTTTTCAGAAGCTTGCTACATCTAAGCACATTTGCAAAATCACAATGTTCCCTGTTATGTAGGGCTGGTGGAGCTCATCAGGTTTGGAAACCTTTGACCTCTCCTAGCTGGGCCTTGGGTTGCTAGGTTTCCTGGTTGAACACAGGGCCTGAGTACTGACCATGAGCTCAGAACAGAAGCTCACTGTGTAATAGGAAGACACTTACTCAGGCAGGCAAACCCGCCTAGTCATCTGAAGTGACAGGGCCAACTGCAACAAAGTTGTTAACAAAGAAGCAACTTTATTGAGAAGTTTCCTACACTGACCGGCCAGGGCCACAGCACAGGCTCAGGATCTGATACTGCCACCCTGAGCAGCCCCCATTCTTTGGTTTTTAAAGGCAAAATCCATGAGGTCGAGCCTGGTCATGCACAGGTGACCAATGGGATCATACCAAACGAAAGGATTGCATGGTCATACCAGACCACACACAGGTGGCTAATAGGCAGAGTTTACTGTAACCATGTGTGAAAGGCAGGGATTACCACCATAAGCATGTGGTGTCAGAGAGTTTGAGCCAGATTACAACCATCTGTTTTATGGGTCAGTCTTTAACTCAACAATCAAGGTGAGTTAGGTTGTTAAGGAGAGGGGGACCTAAAGGCATTATTTTCATTCCAGGAACAGGGCTGGTTGGAGCCAAAGTCTAGTTAACCTTGTTTAAAGTTTTTTTTTTTCTAAAATCCCTAAAAAAAAGGCAAAGCCTGGAAAGAAGCTGTACCAGATCAAGTCTCCTCTAAGGACCTATTTCCCAGTGCTTTACCCTATGATGTCACAGTTTCACTTCTGGTATCTGGGGGGTGGGACGGCGGGGGGTAATTTGTGTCCATATACCACTCCTGGAGCTTGAACTCAGGAACCGCGCGCTGTACCTGAGTTTCTCCTGTACAAGGATGCAGTCTACCACTTGAGCCACAGAGCCAGTTCAGGTTTTTTTTCTAGTGATATGTCACTGAGGATTCAAAGCCAGGGTTTCATACATGCAAAGCACTCTACCCTTAAGACCCAATCCCAGCACTGCACTTCAGGTTTCTTTCTTTCTTTTCTTGTAAGTTGGAGGAGTTGAAGTCTGGGCCTGGGTGCTGTCACTCAGCTCTTCAGCTCAAGTGGAGAGCTCTACCACTTGAGCTACAGAGCACATTCAAGTTTTCTGGTGGTTCATTGGAGATAACCATCTCAAGGAATCTCCTGCTCAGGCTGGCTTTGGACAATAATCCTGAGCTCTCAGCCTGCTGAGTAAGTAGCTAGCATGACAGGCATGAGTCACCAGCACCCAGCTTCCACTTCAAGTTTCTAAGTGGTGAATAGGAAATGATAGTGTTATGGGACCTTTTGTGTGGGATAGTTTTGAACCCAGATCCTCAGCTTCCTGAGCAGGCAGGATGATACACCTTAGCTAAAGACACCTAACCCATGACACTTTGCTGCAAGGGGGTCCTTGGCTCCACGTGGTATAGTGCTAGCCATGAGTATAACAGGTAAATCAGAGTCTAGGCTCTGAGTTCAAGGTTCATGATGGAGAAAAATAAACCAAAACAATTGTCTGCAGGAGACAATTCAATAGAGTTCAGTACATTCATAAATTTGGCCCTGCCTTGGGAAATATCTGTGCCTCAAGTTTCTCATCTGCACAATAATCTTACTTTTGGAGCTCAAACAAGGATCAGATGAAAGAATACACCCTGTGAAGGACTCAGCACATAGCACCCTGTGAATGACTCAGTACACAGCACCCCGTGAAGGACCTAGCACCCCATGAAGGACTCAGCACCTAGCACCCCAGGAAGGACTCTTCATATAGCTGTATCCCAAAGCTGTCATTAGAATTAGGATGCTTTCATCAGTATCACCATTCCTTCAGAAACATGTCACAAACCAAACAATTTCACATCTAATGGTTTACACAGGTATTTAGTCGGGGGCTGGGGGGGTGGGGAGGACTCAGAGGTTGCACTCATAGTTTGTGGGTATTGTCCTAAGATCTTTTCCTCAAGGCTAGAGCTATACCACTTTCAGCCACAGCTCAGAGTCTCACAGACTTCCTGCCAGGGCTGAATTTTCAACCCACCAGTGTCAGATCTCATCCCAGGAGCAGCTAGGGGTGATCCAGCAGCGTCTGATTGGATGGCGTTGGTTTGCTGCTGTTAACCTCTGGCTGTCAGGATAGATGGCAGCCGTCATCTTCAGATTCCCAGCTTGCTCTGTCATGAAGTATCTAAAGTCCTGCCCTTGTATATTTGCAATTAGAACATTCTAACGTTTCTTTGGTGCTTGAGTGATAGCACCACTTCTGGCTTTTCTGTGCATGTGATAGTGTGGAAACGAACCCAGGACTTCATACATAATAAGCAAGCACTCTACCACTGAGCCTCAGGAGTGACAAGTGTAGAAATAGACATATAGATAGCTTACATATATATATATATATATATATATATATATACATATATATGCATGTATAAAATAGGAAAAATATCTGTATATTATTTAAATTACATATACTATATTACTTTCAATTATCCATAATTAAATTACTCCTTCATTGCTTATTGTTGAATATATAATAAAATATTAATTGAAAATTAGTCAATGTACTATGATTATAGTTTTTAATTTTAAAATATAATCATATACTAACTACTAATGTAATTGTTTCTTTTTTTTAATTTAATTTAATTTTATTTGTGAACATATTGTACAGAGGAGTTACAATTACATGGGCAGGATAATGCGTACATTTCTTACCAAGCATTGCAGCCTCCTCCTTTGTTTACCCTTCACATCCCTTCCAGCCTCCCCCCTTCCCCCCAATCCCAATCCTTCTCCTTCCCCCCCCCACCGACATTGTAAAGCTCGTTTTGGACATGACAACTTGTACTTCTCATTGTTGCCAAGGGTCCACCTGTATCCTTAAACAACTGGTTTTTCCCCATCTCCTCCACAAGTTATACTGACATCAAATATAGTGAAAGCAGGGGTTATACTGTGGGGGAGGGACATACAAAGCAACAAAGAGATAATCTTATAAATGTGTTAGAAACACATGCATAAAAGAAAAAAAAACATTAAAATACACATCTAAGGGTTCATTTTCCTGACATCATATTGTAATTGTTTCTTTTACAACATTCCATTCATATAGATGTATGTCAGAATGCTTTCCTTATGATTTCCCACCTTTTGTAGGTTCAAATCCCAGGATTTGAACCCTGGGCCTACGTTGCTGGTTTTGGCTATGGCTTGCCTGATAGCCCACCAAACTTCAGCAGTGTAAGCTCACATACTCTTTCCGGGCCCTTTCATTTAGACCCAGGATGGTCACAATGCAAAGGAAAAAACAAAGTAAAACCGCCTTCTGGAACTTCCCAGTTTTATCCCTACTCTTTTTTTTTTTTTTTTTTTTTTTGGGTCCGGTCGTGGGGTCTGAACTCTGGGCCTGGGTGCTGTCCCTTAGCCCTCCAGCTCAAGGCTAGCGCTCTACCACTTGAGCCACAGCGCCACTTCAGGCTTTTTTCTTTTTGCTTATGTGGTGCTGGGAATCAAACCCAGGGCCTCAGGCATGCAAGGCAAGCGCTCTACCACTGAGCCACCTTCCCAGCCCCTTTATCCCTATTCTTTTCCATCCCTCTTTCTCTTTTTTTCTTTTTTGTTGGTTGTGGGGCCAGAAATGTGGGTCTGGACACTGTTCCTCAACTATTCAGCTCAAGACTAGTGTTCTACCACTTGAGCCATAGCACCACTTCCAGCTATTTTCAGCATATGTTGTGCTGAGGAATCAAGCCCAGGGCCTTACCCATGCAAAGCAAGCACTCTACTACTGAGCCACCTTCCCTGCCATTCTCCTTTTTTTTTTTTTTTTTTTACCAGCCCCGAGATTTGAACTTGGGTCCTAGGATCTCAGAATGGGCTGTGGGTCCATTGGCTGCCCCCCAACCTAGGGTGATCGAGCCTGAGGCAGAATTGCAACAAGATGAGTTCAAACCCCGGGCCTGGAAAAAATAAATTAAGGCCATGACTTAGAATTTGCTCCATTTTTCTGGCAGGCCTGGGATTTGAACTCAGGGCCTGGTAACTCTGTGACACTGTGGTGGAAGGGAAGCTCACTGTTGTTGAAGACAAGAATTTCAGACGAGTTTCCAGGTCTGAATGTAAGCACCAACACTGGAAAAATTAATATTCATAGATGTGATCTTTTTACATATAGGGGCTTACTCCATGTGACATTTATTACCCTTATTTATTCATTATTTATTTTATTTAGTATTATTACATATATAACATTTATTTCATTTATTTCATCTTATCACATGCATATATTTGCATATGGATTATACTTCATACTGAGACCCATGATTTTTACAGAGAAGGAAAAAAAATGTGTCAAAGTAGGCAGGATGACAGATATCAGCCACAGATGCCTAGACTGTAACACTTTTGTAAGGGTTTCCTTGGGTCCCCTTGGTAGGGTGCTAGCCATGAGCCCAACAGTGAAGGGTCAGTAGGTAGGCCCTGAGTGTAAGGTTTATGACCGAGAAAAATAAAAAAAAACAATTGTCTGCAGGAGAGAACTCACTAGAGTTCACTACATACCTCATTTTGGCCCTGACATGGGGACATATCTGAGCCTCAAGGTTCTCATCTGCACAATAATCTTTGGAGTTCTTACAAGAACAGATGCAAGAATGCAAGAATGTACACCATTCCTCATATAAGACTCATGACATAGCTGTATCCCACACGCTGTCATTAGAATTAGGGTGCTTTCATCAGTGTTAACAAACTACACAAAGTTCACATCAAATGATTAAGAGGGGTGGGTTTTTTGTAGGGAGGGGACGGTGAGTCAGCCACGGGGATTCCACTGAAAGTTTGGGGGTACTGTCCTAAGATCTTTTGCTCAAGGCAAGAGCTCTACCACTTTGAGCCACAGCTCAGAGTTTTGCAGACTTCCTGTCAGGGCTGGATTTTAAAACCACCAGTGTCTGATCTCAGCTCCCCAGTATCTTGGATGACAGGGCTGATTGAGCCACAAGCATCCGGTTCCATATAGCTGAGTTGCAGCAGTTTACCTCTGGCTAAGTCATGTTAGATGGCAGCTCTCAGCACCAGACTCCTAGCTTGCTCTACGATGATGTATTTGCAGTCCTATCCTTATATCTTCGTAGTCAGAACATTCTATCGTTTTGTTTTGATGCTAGTTCTGCATCTTGAGTAAGTGTCTAGACACAGTCCCTAAACTTTTATGCTCAACGCTAGTACTCGACTGCTTGAGTAACAGCATGACTTCTGGATTTTTCTGGGCAAGTGGTAGTGAGGAATGGAACCCAGGACTTTGTACATAGTGAGCACTCTAACACTGATCCCCAGAAGTGACAAGTGTATAAATAAATATATAAATGTGTGGATTGGTAGATAAACATAGATAGATAGATAGATAGATATAGATAGATAGATAGATGTATATGTATAAAACAAAACAGATGTCTGTATATTATGAAACTGCATATATGATATTACTATCAATTATTGGCAATTTATTCCTTCCCTTTTAAGTATCATGATAGAATACATAATAAAGTATTAATTGAAAATTAGTCAATGTAGAATAATTGTGTATAATTTTAGAATATAATCATACACTACTAATAGAAATGTTACCTTTATAAAATTCCATTTGTATGGATGTATATCAGAATGCGTTTTTTAGAACCTCCCACCATTCATTAGAGGCAGTTCCAAGATTCGACCTCCAGGTCTAAGTTGCTGGTTTCAGCTATGGCTTCCCTAATAGCCCACCAAACATTAGCAATGCAATGTCATGCACACATTCTGGGGCTTGTCATTTTGACCCAGGATGGTCACAATACAAAGGAATAAAAAGTAAAACCACCTTCTTGAACTTCTCAGTTTTATCCTTCTCCTTTTTATTTTTTATTTTTTGCCACCTCCAAAATTTGAAGTAGGGTCGTAGGATCCAATGATCAGCTGTGGCAGAGATGCAAAGACCTGAGTTCAAGCCTTGTGCTAGGCCAAATAAAAAGTAATAATAACAATAAGACCCTGGCTAGGAAATTGTACCATTTTTCTAGCAGGCCTGGGATTTGAACTAAGGGTCTGGGTAACTCTGTGACAGTGTGTGTGAAAAGGGAAGCTCACCATCCTTGAAGACAAGAAATTCATGAGGCTGGGAAGGTGGCTCAGTGGTAGAGTGCTTGCCTTGCATGCATGAGGCTCTTGGTTCAATAACTCAGCAACACATAAGCAGAAAAAGCTGGAAGAGGCACTGTAGCTCAAGTGGTAGAGCGCTCACCTTGAACTGAAGAGCTGAGGGACAGTGCCCACGACCAGATTTCAGGCACCATGACTGGCAAAAAAAAAAGAAAGAAGAAATTCAGACCAGTTCCCAGGGCCTGAATTGAAGCCCCAGGACTGGAAAAAATAATATTCATATATATGAAATCTATTTACATACATGGGTTCTACTGCATATGACATTTATCACCCTTATTTATTTAGTATTATTACACATATAACATTTCCTTTATTATATCATAGCTCATAAGATGTATTTGCATATGGATTATACATCATATTGAGACCCAGGACTTTCACAGAGAACGAAAAAAAAGTGTAAAATTGGCTTCTTACTCCACAAATAAATTTTTGGCCATGCTGGATTTTCAACTCAGCCTACAATGCCCAATCCATAAATGGCGTACAATCTTAGCACACCAGCCTCCGGCAAACTGAGCATCCAGGAAATTCTGAAGACCTGTAATCAAGCCACAGTAGTGCCCAATAAACAGATGTGTAGATTGATATTATATATACATACATATATACCTGCATATATATATATGTATATATATATATATACACACACATACAAAGAGAGAATTTGAGGATATTATTAAATTACATATATGTTATTACCAATTATTAGTTACTAAATTATGACTCCATTTCATGAGGTATCATGGTTGAACACTAACAAAAGCATTAATTAAAAATTAGTCAATATCCTTAATCATACCATGGTGCTAGAATGAAGATATAAATCCAATAATTTTTGTGTGGCATTCTAAAATAGAATCATGAATTAACTGCAAATTTAATTATTACTTTTATAACATTCCATTAGCATTCACATGAACAGGAATGAGTTCATCAGGATCTCCCTCCATTTGTAGGTGGTAATCATAGCATTCGAATTCCAGGCCTGGGTAGATTACTTTGAATGCAAACCATTGGAATGACACTGTGAAGATTTCAGATGGTCACAATTTAAAGAAAAGAACAACGAGAAGAAAAGAAAGCCAGGTGTCAGTGGCTCCTGCCTATAACCCTAACTTCTCCGGAGGCTGAGATGTAGAGAATGCCAATTTGATTTTATCCGGGGCAGGAAAGTCCAAAACACTCTTCTTTCTAAGAGATCACAGAGGAAAAAAACCATGAGTGGGGCTGTGGCTCAAGGGCAGAGTGTTATCTTTGAGCAAAAGGAGCACAGAGAGAGGGCCTAGGCTCATAGTACAACCCTGGACCTGCCTCAGCCCCCACCCCCCAAAAAAAGGAGGCAATAACTCCATGTATCTGTGTATGGATGGCTGATGTATGGATGATGGGCATTCAACAGGTTGCCCATGTCCATTCCCCCAACCTGGGCAAGTCCTCAGAGAGTCCTAAGTCTGATCTAACAGCTTGAACAAAGCATCCTTCTCTGCCATTTAATAACTGAAGCCCCGCTGGCATTGCCTGGGCTTTGCAACAGGTGCCTTATGTTCTGGCTGAGATGTCCCATCAGGACACCTAGCAGCCAGAAACTGCCTCCAGGGAGACCACAGTTCCTAGGCTGTAGGAGTTGTCAAAGATTCTGGCTCCATATTCTCTATCCCTCTGTAGGATATGTGAGCCTACTCCTCTGGGGCCTGGTGGCTATCCCTCATTCACCATTCCTCATTGCCGAGTCACAAACTGGTCCCAAATCTTGGCAAAGATATGAAATAGCCAGCGATTTCTGCACCAAAAGGGGTAAGCCAATAAATCCCACCCTTATAGTTCCTGTCAGAAGTGAGCCTTGGGGTACTAACGTGGCTTAATGGTAGAGTGCTTACCTAGCACACACGAAGCCCTGGGTTTGATTCCTCAGGATCACAGAAACAGAAAAAGCCAAAAGTGGCACTGTCGCTTAAGTGATGAGTGCTTGCCTTGACCAAAAGAAACTCAGGAACATGCCCAGACTCTCAGTTCAAGCCCCAAGACTGGCAAAAATTTCAACCTGGTGAGACATATTCTTCTGGTACTCATAGGAGAGCCAAGGTTAGAGGTAAGAGATAGGGTAGAGGACAGTTGCTGGTGGCTCACACCTGTAATCTTAGTTATTCAGGAGGCTGAGATCTGAGGATCACAATTGCAAGCAGGAAAGTCTATATGAGACACTTTTCTTCCATTAAACACCCCAAAAGTCAGAAGTAGAGCTGTGGTTCAAGTAATAGACTACTAGCCTTGAGCACAAAACATTAAGGATAACATCCAGGCCATGAATTCAAACCCCAGGACTGGCACAAACACACACACACACACACACACACACACACACACACACACATACACACACACACACACACACACACACACATACACACACACACACATACACACACACACCAAGCCAGAACATTTGACAGTCAGCCTGCACAATTTCCATCTCTAGTAACTCAATATTAAAAAAAAAAAGAGAGAGAAGGGAAGGAAAGACTTGCTCCTGGAGCAAGTGCCAAAATTCCACAGGAGTTCTAAGACGTGGAACAAGATAGAGAGCATCAGGCAGAAGGTACAACAATGCACGAAGTTTCCTGAGGTGTAGTGTAGAATAGATGGTGAGGGTGGAATGAAGGTTTTGTGGCTTCAGACCTGTCTGGCAGGACATTCAAGGCTGGGTCAAGGTTTGTACTTGAGTCACAGGGAGGGCAGAGGATGGAGGTCCCAGAATGGGACCAAGGGGGAAGATTAGCTTGGCTTTTCACCATGGACCCCAGCCATTTCCTGTGGCTGGAAGCCTATTTTTCACAGCTCTTGACCCTTAGGCCTCCTTTGCATGGAGGAGTCAGGGCAAATGCAGGGAAGAACACTTGCTTAAGAAAAGCTTCTAGCCCAATGCCAGTGGTGGCTCAAACCCTGCAAATCCTAGCTACTGTAAAGACTGGGATCAGAAGTCGTGGGTCCAAGCCAGCTCAGAGGAGGAAAGTTAGTGAGAATCTTCTTGCTGATGGACTACCAAAAGCCAGAAATGGAGCTGTTGCTCAAGTGGTAGAGTGCCAGCCTTGAGGCAAAAATTAAAGAGACCGGAGCCCAGACCCTAAGTTCTGGCACATAAAAAATAAAGAAAAGCTTTCAGGAGTTTCTAGTCCACTGTGGTAAAAGTCCAAATAAGTTGGGTGCTGGTGGCTCATGCTTATCCTCCTATCTCCTCAGGAGACTGAGATCTGAGGATCATGGTTCAAAGCCAGCCTGGGCAGGAAAGTCTAGGAGACTCTGATCTCCAATGAACCACAGGAAAACTTGAAGTGGTACTGTGGCTCAAGTAGTAAGTTGAAGAGCTGGAGGAAGAGTGCACAGTCCCAGAGTTCAAGGCCCACCTGACCTGCTTGAACCTCACTCTGTGGCTCTAGGCAGAGTAATTTCCAGTGGACCACGATGGGTCTCCCAATATCCAGTTGTCCTACAAGTCTTGAAAGCAGCCTCTTTGGGAGCCTTTGCCTACAGATTAGGCCAAAGTATCAGAGAAGGGTCTAGCCTTGGGGCACGGAAGTCATCAGCCACGTAATCAGAATGGCATCTGTCATGGGTGCAGAGTGGATCTGATCAGTAAATCAATATTTCAGACCAGATTTCTGGGCCAGGAGCGGCAAGAGCTGCAAGATGGCACAGCAGGTAATGCCTACTCACGGGGGCAAATTTGTCAGGCACACCTTGGGTGGGTGTTGAGTTGGGCTCATGAAAGACTTGTGGGCTCAGGAATCCACAGCTGGCTGGCTGCTGCTTGTAGCAGTGGCTATCCCAGGAATCCCAGAGCTCAGAGCCCTGCTTTGCTCACCAGTGTTCAGTGGCAGATGGAGGTCTGCAATCATGCACTGAGTATAAATGAGCATCCATCGTGTTCTTTCCTTGGTCCTGTACCCTATGCATGGATGGAGGTGCAGGGTTCATGGAACTTACTTCCATGGCCCAGACCCCTCAGTCCAAAAAGGAGTTGGGGAGAAATAACTTATGTGTCAAGAGTTTACTATGACTGTGCCCCTGGACTGCCCCCAGTTCTAGCTCAGGTCATCATTACTACCTTCTTCTGTATGTGTGTGTGTGTGTGTGTGTGTGTGTGTGTGTGTGTGTGTGTGTGTGTGTGTGTGTGTGTGCGCATGGGCACATCTTGGTACTAGGGCTTGAACTCAGGACCCGGGCTCTGTCCCTCACTTTTTTCATTCAAGGCTAGCAACTCTACCACTTGAGCCACAGCTTTTCTTCCAGCATTCAGGTGGTTATTGGGAAAGGAGAGTCTCACACACTTTAGAAAAGTTAGCTGGTGGTAAGAAATGTACTCATTATCTTGCCCATGTAATAGTAACCCCTCTATACAGTATTTTCACACACAAACAAAGATCCTACTGATACTAAAAAAAGAAAAAGAAAGAAAGAAAGAAAGAAAAGTGAGCTGGACTGCCTCTGAATGCCAATCCTTAGATCTCAGCCTCCTGAGGAGCTAGGAATATGAGAGCATGAGCTATTAACATCTGACCACACTTTCCTTCATGGCTAAGATAGTGTACCTCTCTCCCAGACTAGCACCCATCTACAGCTAACCTTTTTTTGCCTCCCTCTACTCCTCCAGGCTTCAGAGGAATCGTACCTTCCCCTGAGGACATAGAAATTAGATGCTTGAGAGGATTGAGCTTTATGTTCTCCACATAGTCAAGGGCTGCTGGGAGCTGATATGGAGATCAGAGATCTAGGCCAGGGCAAGTAGATAGCTGATAGAACAGAAGACAGTATGAAGAGACATCCTTGCAGCTGGATGCCAGTGGCTCATGCCTGTAATCCTAGCTACTCAAGGCTGACACATAAGGATCAATCAAGATTCAAATCTAGCCTGGGTGGGCAGACTCTTATCTTCAATGAATCACCAAAAAACTGGGAAGAAGAGCTACTGTAGTTCAAGTGGTAAAGTACGAGCCTTGTGCAAACAAGCTAAAGGATACCACCTAGGCTCTGAGTACAAGCCCTGGTAAACACACACACACACACACACACACACACACACACACACACAAACATACACACACACAAACATCCTTATCAGGTGCCAGTGGCTCATACCAGCAATCCTAGCTACTCAAGAGGTTAAGCTCTAAAGATGGCAGCTTGAAGCCAGCCCAGGCAGGAAAGTTCGTGAGACTCTTATCTCCACTAAACTACTAAAAAAGATGAAAGGTGAGCTGTGGTTCAAGTTGTAGAGTGCTAGATTTGAGCAAAGGAAGCTCGGTGCCTAGGCCCTGAGTTCAGATCTCAGAGCTTTTTTTTAAAGACAACTTTTGTCCCCTCTCCTCCTCGCTCAGGCCATAAATCCATATGTTGGTCATCCTAGATCTCACATCCACTCCTGCCACTTCCACAGCACCACCACAAGTGGTCTGTTTCTGGCGAGCTCTGGGTTAAGAAGTGAATGTACACAAGGGGGGCCTACCAAGGTCAAGGCTAATGCCCCAGAAAATTGAGGTATTGGCCATACAAGTCTCTCCTACCCCAATTCACTGGCCTTGGAAGCTGAAGTCTGTGCCTCTGTATTCTGGGCATCCAGAATTCTCTAGAAGGATATGAGAGGGCCAGCTGGGGCTGGAAGATAGACTTGCATGCTATAAAATACTTGGACATTTCCTAGACAAGAACAGATACTTCCAAGCCACCTTGGCCTCACCTCCAATGTAGCCCGGAATTCTCCTTGCTTGGGCAGCCCTCAGTCCACTGTCAAGCTCGAGTTGGCCAGAGCCACCGACAACCTCCTTCCCCCACTCCACTGCCAGCCTGCTGAGAGGGACAGGCAGCCAGAGGTCTAGCTGAGGAAAAGGGCAGGACATCCCATGTCTGAGTTCCCCACCCAGAGACAGGCAAGACTCTATTGCAGCTGGCCTGGCTGACCCAGAATCCACTGCAAGAAGCCAAAGATTTGGACAGCTGGACTTGGGCCCCAAAGAAAAGCTTGAACTCAGGTCTCTGACCATTTAGGACTCATTGTAGACCCTGATAGGAGGCTAAAGGCAAGGTCGGTGTGGGGGAGGGGCACCATCCAAGGTCAGAAAAAGGCAGACAGGCACCCAGGAAGGGGACAGAGAAAGATGAGGAAAACACACACACACACACACACACACACACACACACACACACACACACACACACACAAATATGGCACTGGTGTCTCACACCTGTCATCCTAGCTACTCAGGAGGCTGAGGTCAAAGCCAGCCAGCACAGAAATTTCTGTGAGGCTCTTATCTCCAATGAACCACCAAACAGCCAGAAATGGAGCTGCAGCTCAAATGTTAGAGCTCTAGCTTTGAGCACAGAAGCATAGGAACTTCCCCTAGGCCCTGAGTTCAAGGCCCAGGTCTTCTACATCCAAACACACAGACACAGACACACACAGACAAAAGACAAATGAACACACAGAAACATACAGTGGTAGCCCAAAGCCTCAGCAGTCCCTGAGCACCCTGAATATTCCACCCCAGAGATGATGGCACTACCATCATCAGACCAACTGTAGACAAAACTCAGAGCCTCTCACATGTCTGGAATGGTTCACAACACATCATATTATTTCTACTGTACACACTGTTATGCAGAAAATTCAGCTACCTTTTGTTTGGTTGTAGGTTATGGGGTTTGATCTTTAGGCCTGCCAGCAGGACCCCAGCTCTTCAGATGAAAGTGTGCACTCTACTACTGGAGCCACAGCATCACATCCAATTTTCTGGTGGTTCATTGGAGATAAAGTCTCACAGACTTTCCTACCCAAGCTGGCTTTCAATTGTGATCCTCAGATCTCAGCCTCCTGAGTAGCTAGGATGACACTTATGAGCCACTGGCAGTATCCGGCTATACCCATCTTTTTTTTTCTTCAATTCTTCTCTTTCTTTTTTTATTGTGAAAATACTGTACAGAGGGGTTACAATTACATGGGCAAAATAAGGAGTACATTTCTTATCAAGCATTGTAGCCTCCTCAGCAGCCAGCTTCTTATACCAAGGGAAAACCCCACTCATTAAGACAAAAACCAAATGTAACCCTATACTTCAGACTTGGTCACCAGCATCCAAAACCATTCTTTCATGGATGGAGAGCATATAATTGACACTACCATTCCACCCCTGCTCCCATTCACCCACTCCCTCCCTGCCCCATGCCTCGACCTCTGGAGTTCTTGGTAGGGTACCACCAACCCTGTTATGGCTTCACACTGGGGTAAACCTGGGGAGTTATTAGAAATGTCTGTACTGTGAGGCCAGCATCTGCTCTCTCAACCACAGCAACCCTACTATTTCACTATCTCTTGCACGCAAGGAAGGGGTGTCTTTCTTTCTTGTTTGTTTTGGGTTTTTTTTTTTTTTTCGGTCCAGTCGTGGGGCCTGAACTCTGGGCCTGGGTGCTGTCCCTCAGCTCTTCAGCTCAAGGCTAGCGCTCTTCCACTTGAGCCACAGCACCATTTCCGGTTTTTTTCTTTTTGCTTATATGGTGCTGAGGAATGTAACCCAGGGCCTCAGGGATACAAGGCAAGCGCTCTACCACTGAGCCACCTTCCCAGCCCTTGTTTGGTTTTTTGTTTTTGTTTTTGTTCTTGTTTTTTGGTTGAGGGGCTTGAACTCAGGGCTTGGGTACTGTCCCTGATGTCTAATTTTCCTCAAGGCCAGTGCCTACCACTTGAGCCACAGTGCCAATTCTGGTTGGAGACTGGAGATGAGGCTCTGGAGGGAATTTCCTGCCTGGCTGGGAAAAGAGATCCTCTGGATATCAGCCTCCCTAGTGGCCAGGATGACTGGTGTGGGATGACAGGTGAGAGCCATCTGCTCATGGCTTAAATTTTCTAGTCCTTCAGAATTTCCACCTAGTACGTTTCTAGACACTACCACCTAGACACCCCTCTAACTCCCTCAGGGACAGCAAAGGGAGGATAGAATCTGGGTGGGGCCATGGGGATTAAAGGGCTCCCTCCACATCATTAACCCCGTCTATCCTCCCATCTGCCTCCTCCAGATTGCCTGGTCTTCCAGGGCAGATCAGACCCACAAGGAGTTCTGTGGCCTGCCCTATGTCCTTCTGCCCTACCCAACCGATACCTGAGAACTTCTAGGGCAAGATTCTCCATGTCCTGGTGGAAGACATTGGGAGGGTTGCTGATAAGTGGGCCCAGGGGTGCCCAGGGCAGAAGGACTGTCCAGCTCAGTTCTGTCAGAGGAGACATAAAGCACGGATGGATTTACTAAGAGCTTCAGGGCATAGCCATCCACCTGTCACCAAAGGTCACTGGGAGAACTGTTTTATGGTGACAGCCCTGGGGCCTGACCTCATGACCAAGCACTGTCCTTGACTTGCTTTGTCTCCAGGGGAGTGCTCTTTCACCTGAGCCACCGTGCCACTTCCAGATGTTACTGTTTATGCAGGACCTAGGAATTGAACCCATGCTTTCCTGTGTGCTAGGTGAGCCCTCCACCTCTAAGACAAAATCCCAGCAGTAGGTAGCTGTTCTTCTGTGACCCCTCAGGCCTGTCTTGGGGCAGTCTCACACATCTATACCAAGTCTCTCACCAGCAGCCCTGGCTGGAAATGAACACGCTATGCTATGTTACCCATCATCTGCAGCACCTTTGTTCTCTGTGCTTCCTTCAGATCCTCCTTGTTAAGCAAGACCTCCTTTTCAAGTGCTATCCCTAAGAAGCCCTTTCTGATCACCTTGGAAAAGCTGGAACTCCTCTGCTGTGCAGGCTGCCAGCCTTGTCAGGCTCTGCCTTCCAGCCAGTGTGGGTTGAGAATGCATGAAGGGGAAGGCCTGGATTCCACCACCGGATTTCTGAAGGCCCTGATACACCACCCAGGGGCAGGTGTTGTATTACACTCTGTGAGAGGGGGCTCCTGACGTGGGCAATCTGTGGGCAACAAGACAGGGCCATTTCTTTGTGTGGGCTTGAACTGAGGATCTGGGAGCTGTCTTTCTGAGTTTTATTGCTCAAGGCTGGTGCTCTACCACTTGAGCCACAGCTCCACTTTTGGCTTTATGGTGGATCCATGGAGAGTAGAGGCTCTCTGGTTTCCAGCTAATGGCTGGCTTCAAACAGTGATCCTCAGATTTCAGCCTCCAGGGTAGCCAGGATGACAGGCATGAGCCTGAACCCCAGGTGATAGGCGCCAAAGGCTTTTTGGTTTTTGTTTGCTCCCATTTATCTTCTGTCAACTAGCAAGTCCAAGTTAAAATAATCATTACAGGGGGATCAAATTCCTCCCCTAGGTCAGTTAATCCAAGGAGATAAAGGGGCTTTGGAAAAGGCTAGTCTGAGTTGGCTTAGGGGTGTTTGTGTGTTTGTGTGTGTGTATGTGTGTGAGTGTTGGGAATACCTACCCTCATCTCTGTGGTGCCTCATCCTCCCAGTAGGGAGTGCATCCAGGATCCTGACCCCAAGGGAGTTGGATGGGGGAGGGTACCTAAGGTCACATCCAGGGGGATGATCTGAATTCTGTCCTGCAACCTAGGCCTCGACAGATAAAGGAGAGAAGGAGACGGTTAGGGGAACAACAAAGGGAGCCCCTTGCTTTGGCTACATGTACCAGCGAGAAAACTGAATACTTCTTTATTGGTAGTCAGATAAAAGGTGTACAATGTTCATTTATTTCATGATGGTGTTAGTCCTAGGGCTTGGATTCAGGGCCTGGGTATTATCCGTTAGTTTCTTTTGTTCAACTGAGCTCTACCAGTTGAGACACAGCACCATATCTGGCTTTTTTGTGTGTGTTTTTGGGGAGGGAGGTGGTTTATGGGAGATAAGATTCTCACGGACTTTCCTGCACGAGTTGCTCTGAGTCACAACCATCAGACCTCAGCCTCCCAAAGATCCAGGATGAAGGATTAGAGCCAGAGCTCCTGACCACCACCATCCATTTATAATCCCTTAGGCCCAGGGCCAGGCCACCCACACTACACCTCTTTGTTGGGAGTAGGAAGCAGACATGAGTGGGTTTGATAGTTCAACAGCCTACCTATCTTTGAGCATTGTTCTGGGTCAGTCTGATGGACGCTTCGTTCTTATCCACATCAATGACTTGGCTCTGTCACAAAAACAAATGTCCCCCGGGAGGAATCAGGTCTGGGGTCCTTCCTCTGAACGCCGCCACCCTAACCCAAACGACACTCCCCAGCAAAGAGTAGTACACACAGAGTGTTTTTATTTTCTTATAGCCAGGGTCTTGTCAGATAGGTGGGGGTATAGGTCAGAGGCCCGGGATTGTGCTGGGCAGGGGGACAAGGGAACAACTTCCCATTCACCATCCTTCAAAAATGTAGCAGAGGGATGTGGGGAAGGCCTCATGGGATGGACAATAAATAACTGTCACGGTCTAGCCAGGGCACAGAGGGGCATACCTCATGAAGTTGCTTCAACAGGCTGAGCAAAACAGCTCCTAACCCACAGCCGACCTCCAGAATGAGAGGGCCACCTTGTGTTCCAGCCTCATGGGGATGCTGGGCCACCTCCTCCAGCACTCATTCAATAATTCCTGAGAGAAAGAAAGAGGAATAGAGAGAGAGAAAGAGAGAAAGAGAGAGAGCTAGAGAGGGAGAGAGAGAGAGACGGGGCCAAAATTACATTTAAGCTAAATGCCGGTGGCTCAGAACTATAATTCTACCTACACAGGAGGCTGAGATGTGAAGATCATGGTTCATAGTTGGCTTGGGAGGAATGTCTGTGAGACTTTTATCATCAAAGAACCAATAGAAAATGGTAAGTGATGCTGTGGCTCATGTGGTAGAGAGCAAGCCTTGATCTGAGGAGCTCAGCGACAGCATCCAGATCCAGAATTGAAACCCCACAAATGACAAGAAGTGGACTTCCCACCACAATAAGTGGACTGAATAACACCCACTGTCCTAGGAAGCATTGCAGAGAAATCAGGCCAAGCTTCCTGTCAAGTGAGTGTCACGAGTAGGTCACCTGACTTCTCCATGACTCATTTTCCCCAGCTGGAAAAATGAATAGAGTGAAGGATCCCTTCCTCATGTTGATAGGGTAATGATGAAAGACAGTCATGTTTTGTTTCATTATCCCACACCTGTTGCATGATTAATAACAGACCCAATCTGAGCCCTTTCCTGGCAACTTCCTGTAATATGCTCACAGAATTGTTGAGAACTGTATCTGACACCTGCTCCCTCTGTGCATGGCCCTGCTCCAGAGATCCCTCTGTATTAGTCCCTTATTTCCTCACAACTGTCCCATGAGGAGACTGAGGTCTGATGGTTGACATCCAACTTAAAGCTTCACCTGTGGTCAAGAATCGGCTGCTGTGAACTAAGAGTTTGGGACAATCCATCTAATATGATGACTGAGCTGGCGATAAATGTCTACCACCTCCCCCCCACACACACACACATGCACTCAAACACACCTCCACCGTCTTTTGCAGGCAAAGATGTTTTACTTTCTTTCTTTTTGTTGGTTGTGGGGCTTGAACTCTGGACCTGGGTGCTATCCCTGAGTTCTTCAGCTCAATTCCAGCACTGTACTACTTGAGCCACAGCACCCCTTCCAGTTCTTTGGTGCTTTATTGGAGAGAAGAGTCTGAGAGTCTTTCCTGCCCAAGTTGGCTTTCACTGGTGATCCTAAGATTCAGCTCCTGAGTACTTAGGATGTCAGCCATGAGCCACTGGCACCCAGCCAAAGAGGCTTTTCTATGCCTGTCATCCTATCCCCTCAGGAGACTGAGATCTGAGGACTGCAATTGAATGCCACCCTTGGCAGCAAAGTCATTGAGAACGCTTATCTCCAATTAAACACCCAAAAACCTTGCAAGTGGAGCTGTGGCTCAAATGGTAGAGTGCTAGCTTTGAGCATGAAACAAGGGATGGGACCCACGCTCTAGTTTTAAACTTTTTCTAGCCTAAACCCATCCAAGAAAGGGAAGCAGGTGAGCACAAGGGAGCTCAAAGATCACACATAATACTCAAGAATAACAGCATAGATCCCATCCTGCTCTGAGTCTCTAGATTCTATGTCCTAGGTCATGGCAGTCTTAGATGGGACTGACCATGCACCAAGTCAGGACATTCAAGTACAATCTCAAACTGAGGATCCCGTGACCTCATCAAGGACTCAAGATCTCTCACTGTCCTGCCTTGACACTGGGAAGTCACATGAGATCCAGTTATCCAACCAAAGGATATTGGAATGAATGAATTTTCAGCCAAGGGATGCAGACTGGCAGGCTCTAGGTCCCTCTCTTTCAGGAAGGAGAAAAGGGCTGATCCATCTCAGGAATGATCCTGGGTTGTGAGTATCCTCAAAGAAACAACCCAGCTCAGAGCCCAGTGCCTCTGGTGTTCCCACAAGCCTCCACCTTCAGTCCACCCTCTCTAAATCCCACATCTGCCATATAGACTAAAGGCTGAGTCAGCAAGGAGACCCACCTCTACCTCTGAGAATGGCAGTCACAGGGCCCTAGAATCCCCTAGATGAAGTCTCAGAGCAACATGCATCTGATTCCTTCCCTCATTCCCTGGCCGTCCTGTGCCAGTGGCCTGGTTTCCTCTGTCTGTGGTCCAGGAATGAACACTGGGGTTGTCATCTTCAGTTTGAGCCAGCAAAAGTCCCAGTCCCCAAGGATGTACTGCACAGGTATCCTGCAGTGGACAACAGCGAGGTCGTCAATGGTGAACCCAGAGTGCCAGGACTTTTAATAAGCATGTGGCTGGGTTGAAGGCTCTATCACTGATGGTCTAGGTTGTCAGGTGAGGTCATGGCTTCAATGGCCTGACACAAGTGATCTGGGATCATTCTCCCTCTTCATCTGCCTGCTTATCCCTTGCCACCCCCCTCTGGACACTCCGTCTCCCTCTCCTCCCTAGCCTTTGGACACTTTCTTCTTATCTGACCAGAAAATAAACTCGGTGAGATTGAAACTCGGTGACTTACCCTGAGCCCTAGGTTCTACCCCAGGCTGTTTCCCTCTGCAGTAAGCAAAGCACTCAGATCCTGGATGTCATGAAGTTGATGAGGGGAGAGTGACTTGGTCCTACATACTGTCTTTAGGCTCTGAAACTGTCCCCACAGAGATTGTGAATGGTTGGCTCCCTTGATCCAAGAACTCCAAACCAAGGCTTGCATGATCCCTTCTTCCTTCCTTTCCTCCTTTTCTCCCTCCATCCTTCCCTCCTCTCTTTCTCTTTCTTCTCTTTGGGTCACCCCTGGGCCTTAAAATCAGAGACTGGGTGCTGTCCCTGAACCTTTTTACTCAAGGCCAACAGTCTATTGCTTGAGCAACTCATCCACTTCTGGCATTCTTTTTGGTAGTTAGTTGGAGATAAGAGTGTTATAGGCTTTCCTGCCTGGGCCTTAAGCCTCAATCCTCCCATCTCAGCTTCCTAAGTAGATAGGATGACAGGTGTGAAGCAATGGTATCCAACTCAAACCAAGATTTCTTTATGTGCCATGGAACCAGCACTGGAACTTTTCATTGTGTATGACCCCCCCCCCCCCGGCCTGGCACACACTGTAACGGTTTTTGGATAAATAAATGAGCATCTGTCTATGACAATACTACAGAAAAGTACCATCTAATTCAGGTAAGCATCCTAGGTGGGGGAAAGCCTGATGTAGCTCTCCAACAGTTCTCCCTCCTCCCTCTTCCCACCCTCCTGGTGCCACCGCACTTAACTGTTTTGGTTCCAAGGACATGAGCCATGATGTCCTCACTGGATTCCAGGGTCTCTGGGATGCATATCTTCTCAAAGATCTCTGTCCAGCCACTGACCAGCTCTGTGGCACTCCATTCCTCACTCAGGAGTGAACAAGGTTGCTGTGGGGTAAACGCCAGGCTCAAGGGGCCTCCTCTCCACTCCCTGGAGCAGACAGGATGGTCCACTATACCCCGCCCCCAAGTTTTATGTTGCAGAGAAAGGATCCTTGAGGCATTCCAGGTCTCAGAATCTCCCAGATTCCAGTGCAGGTGCTGGGAATTGTCTCTGCTCACAGCTGGCTGGCTGTGGATGATGAGGTCACAATCTCTGCTCCCCAAGACATCCTCAACTGTGTTGCTCACCCAAGAGGGAGCCCGAGGATAATCATCAACTGCAGGAGAAAGGCAGTCAAGGCACGAAGTTCATAGCAGGAAAACATCTGGCTTGGGAACTCTGCCTGTGCGGCTTTGAACGTCATTGTTTGGTGGCTGAAATGGTCCATCTAATTTGACCCAGAATCCCAGGCATTAGTAGAAATTGCCAGCTTCAAGAAAAAAACCCTGGAAAAGCTGGAATTTCACTTGTCACAATCAAACTTAATGGGTTCCAAAAACAGTAGTCCCCTTTTCCTTCTAGACAGCCTACAGCAGGTTACAGAAAATGGCATTCAGAGAGCCTCCGGTAACTGCCATATCCTGATCTCAAGTAGGCTCCAGCAGGGGGAACACACTTGCCTACCATTGCCCAGCTGGAAACAGCTCAGGAGGGACACAGTTTGGAGTCTGTAGGACTCTAGGGAAGACTGCCCACCAGTGCACTGCACTAGGAGGAAATCCATGCCAACATTGGGGGCCCGGAGCCCCCTGCTCAGATGCCCACAGGTAAGATGCCCATGTCAATGCCCTGGGTAAGATTCCCCTCTCATCCTCGGTCGTGGTGAACCATGTGCCATGTCACACCGTTCATCACTTTCCAGACCCTCCTAGCTTCACAGCCCCTGCCCTACTCCCCCTATCTCCTTCCCTAATTATGTTGGGCAAACACATTCCCAACTTTGAATTAGCTCTAACTATACACATGAGAGCAGACTGTCGGGCTGGAAGAGTGCAGCTGTGATCACAGTGGCCTCAGGAGCCTTCTGGCCTAAGACAGAAGGGCAGGTATCCACGCTGGTCTGAGATTCACACAGGCCTCCTAGAAGAGACTCACGCAGGCCCAGCAGTTACTGTGGGCTGCAGGAAAGGGGAAGAAAGTGGGAACGAACATCTATTGAAACCTTCTCTAAAGGAGCCATGACACTGTGAAAGAGAAAACAAAAATTGTGGCTGGGCTCATCCTGGGCATTAATGAAAAAAGAACAACAAATACACACATGCACACAAATAAAATGCTTTTGCTTGGGCCAGGAAGGTGGTTCAGTGGTAGAGCACTTGCCTTGCATGCAGGAGGCCCTGGGTTCGAATCCTCAGCACCACATAAGCAAAAAGAAAAAAAGTCGGAAGTGGCGCTGTGGCTCAAGTGGTAGAGTGCTAGCCTTGAGCTGAAGAGCTGAGGGACAGGGCACAGGCCCAGAGTTCAGACCCCACAACCGGAACTCTCCCCCAAAAAATGCTTTTGCTCTTTTTAGACATGCTGATTGTACAATGAGAAAGATGATCTCTCTCTCTCTCTCTCTCTCTCTCTCTCTCTCTCTCTCTCTCTCTCTCTCTCTCTCTCTCTCTCTCTCTCTCTCTCTCTCTCTCATACACACAAAAACACACACACTCAGAGCAGTGCCTCTTCTGCATTTGTTGGTTTCTCATCTGGGCATTGTAACAGCTTGAGCACAGGGGTTCCCTTGTCAGAACCAGGGGCAACCACACAAGGGGAACAATGCTCTAATAATGCAGAACCACCCTGCCTCCCCGTTTCTCTAGGGCCAGTCCCTTCCCCTTGGGAACAACCAGCCTTGATTCCCCATTCTCCAAAACACTAGGCTAGGATGCTGGGTAAGGTAGTCCCGAGACACATGGCTCCTAAGAGCCTGGACAGAAAACAAAGCAGGGGGTCATGGTGCCTCCAGAGAGGTGTCTGACCTGGGGTGGGGGCGTTGTTGGGGACTTTGATGGGGTCCTAAAGGCTATGTACATGGATGGACTCCCTACTAGCAGCCTACGTACTTTTGGGCGACTTGACAGTTTCTTGGGGAGGACAAGGAGACCAGATGGCTGGGAGAACTAGCAGAAGCCAGCAGAACTGGGAAATGTGATCACCCAGTCAGAACTGTTGACAGCTGGGGTTGGGGGTACAGGCCAGTTGTATGTGTGTCAAAAGGGGGTGTGTTTTTCTCCCAAATACCCACCTTCTATCTGACCCCAGTTCCCTCACCTCTCTAGTGGGCTCTTCTGGGAATGTCCTCAGGTGAAAGGATGACTGAGCGTAGATGACAAGGGCTCACACAGCAAGGGGGCCTATCTTCTGTATCCTACACCTCTCTCCCCATTAAAAAGGAAAAGACCTAAGAAGGCAGGTGTGGGGTGCTGTTCCCCACCTCTGACTAAAGGCACCAGGTTCCCACCAGGGAGAGAAAGGATGCAGATGCAAGGCTGTGTGGCTCCCACTGTTCCAGGCCAGGGGCTCTGTGGTGTCCCCTCCTTCCCATCCCTGCAGCTCCCATTTTCCTGGGACACTGGCCAATAGGGATGAGAGTGGGATCCCTGGGTGGACACTCACCTCCAAACGCCACCCCTGGGGTGCATTTTGGCAGAGCCAGGACAGACTTTGGGGCATGGGGGAGGCGCAGGCAGGACTGGACTGAGAGGGGAGTGGCAAGGGCCCGGAAGCACAAGGATGGGGAGGAAGGGTAGAGTAGGGGACGGGGTTTACGGGGGGAGGGGGGAAGTGGTGGAGTGCGGGAGCACAGGTCGGCCACTCATGTGTGCTGCTGGGAGAAGCTGTAGGCTGGGACTCCGAGTGTGGGCCAGGAGTCTGAGGACCAAGGCCTGGAACCAAGTCAGGGCCACAAGCAGGCCAGGGGCCCACCAGCTCCTCCAGGTGACTGCTAGAGGCTCCGTGGGTCCAAGCCAGCAGCACCATGTTTGAAAAGCACGCGGGCTCCTGGTGGGGCTGTGAGCAGCCATTGCTCCTCCTCAGCCACCACCGCAGCCTCAGCGGCCTCCTAACCTGTGGCAGCCGCTGCCTCAGCTGCCACTGCCTCTGTTGTGTTCCTCACAGAGGGACCTCAGACACAGGGCCACCATGGCTGGGCCCCTCCGAGGGGCTGCATGTGGCAATGTGCCTGCCATGCAGGCTCCGCATGCTCTGCGCTCCCGGCCAGGACCCACACTATGATCAGAGCAGCCTCCAGCCACTGAAGCCATTTCCACTGGTGCTTGTACTCATGCTCGCTCTTCTCCCAGCTCTTTCTTGGCCCCACACTCCTCTCCTGGGCCACCCCGCCACTTCTGCGCACACACCCCTGACCCCTAGGGCTCCTGGCCATTGCTGCCACCAAAGTGTGCTCGTGGGCCCCGCCCCCACCTCCCCTGGGCCCTGCCCTCCACCCAAGGCCACAATTGCAGCACTGCCTGGGCCTTGAGGCTTCTAAACCATGGCAATTGCAGCATTACCTCAGCTCAGAACTACCCACCACCCCCAGTACCAGCCTAGGGGATCGAATCTCCCTTCAGCCCCACCGCTGGAGGAGACTCTTCTCCATCCCCCTCCAATCCACACACCAAGTGGGCACATGGTGACACTCATGTGTGTATGTATGTTTGTGTTTGTGTGTGTGTGTGTGTGTGTGTGTGTGTGTGTGTGTGTGTGTGTGTGTGTGTGTGTGTGTGTTGGGGATAACCACCTCTCAAGGACTCAGAAAATAGCACCCTTTGGGATGACTCAGCACACAGCACTCTTCCAAAATCAGCACAAAACACCCTGTGTAAATGACTCAGCACACAGCTCCCTTTGAAGGACTCAGCAAGTAGTATGCTGGGTAGAGTACTCAGCACACAGCACACTTTGAAGGAGGGAGTCCATAGTCCCCAGTTTAAAGGACTCAGTGCATGGCACGCTTTGAAAAACTCAGCACATAGCACTCTTTCCCAGGGACTCATCACACCCTGTGTTGAAGCATGCTGGGTAAAACACCAATTGTACATTATCCTTCAAAAAACTCAGCACACAAAACAATTTTGAAGGACTCAGCACATACCACACTGTGGAAGCACTCACCACACAGCACCATTTGAAGGACAGTGCAGAGCACACTGTGTAAAGGACTTGGCACACAGCACTCAAAAACCACCTCATACCTCTCTTTGCAAGGGCTCAGCACATAGCAGGACCCCTTTGGGATGCATTAGCACACCACACCTTTTGAAGGACTCAGAATACAGTACATTGTGTAATGGAATCAGCATATAACACCCTTTGAAAAACCCAGATGGCCCACTCTTCTCAGGGACTCAGCACATAGCACCCTTTGGGATGACTCACCAAACAGCATCTTTTTGAGGACTCAGCACAAAACCCCCATATGGGAAGGACCCAGCAAATAGCGCCCTGTGAAGGACTCAATACATAGCTGTATGTCACAAGTTCAGCTGTCATTAGAACTAGGGTGCTTTCTTCAGTATCACCATTCTTCAGAAAAACTGCACAAATCCTACTAGTTCACATTTAGACAAGCTGTGTTTTATGGGGGAAGGTCAGCTGGGGGGTCATGAATTCAAAGTTTGGGGGCCCTGTCTCTGAGCTCTTTGGTTCAATGCTAGAGCTCTACCACATGGAGGCACAAATCCAATTTTTTTTTTTTGGGTTGTTCTTTCACAGGTCTTATGGTGATAAGTAAGGACAAGTTGGGGTATCTGTGGGCAAAGGCTCTTAGCTCAACCTGGAGCTGACCTCTCCCTTCCTTGTGTACCTGGAAAGCCGGGTTTCCTGGAGCTCTCTTGGCCTAGCATTGAACAGACCTGCTCTGGCATCAGCAATCAGGATGAGCAAAAGTCAGCTTGGTCCTGGTCACTTCCCCAAATTGAACTCTAGAGGATGATGGCATGGGGCTGCATGTTCCGCATGTGGCCACCAGGGAGCAGGAGTAGCCCACCATAAGGATAGTACTTATGAGTTGTGTTTACTCTTGCTTCCCTGGGGCCCCCATTATGATTCAAAGCCACCCTGGACAGGAAAGTCCTTGAGACTCTTACCTACAATTAACCATCAAAAAGCAAGTGGGGCTGTGGGTCAAGTGGCAAAGCACTAGCCTTTAGCAAGAAAACTCAGGGATAGAGCCTAGGCCCTGAGTTCACACACACACACACACACACACACACACACACACACACACACACACACACACACACCACATGCATACAAAATCAGAGATTTCTACACTGCAGTCTTTGGTTATTCTATACTTTTTCCCCACTAAGCCTGGTGGCTGCTGGCCTAGGTGTTTGGTGCATACAACATCACCTGGCATCTTCAATTTTGGGGGAACAGAATGGCTAGAGGGTCAACCTTCCCCCATCCCAGCTCCTTGATTGGGTCATGGTCTATCCTCCTGGTCAGCTCTCCTTCACTCACCAGACTGACTCTTCTACTCATGTAATGGGGTGCTGCGAATCACGCCTGAGCCGTGAAACCCCTTTGAAATACCTCCTGTGCTCCCTGGAAAGCTAGAGCGCCTCATTTTATGCCAGTCTCAGATGTGCACAGTTTTTGGTACTGCAATGGTAAAAGGTCAGAAGTCTGTTTACTTTCAGGCTCTCTTTGCTCTCTGCCATTTATGTCCAACTTTCCCTATCTCTTCCTTTCTCTTTTCTACATTTTGGCTTGTGCCTTGAAGAGTGTGACGCAGGCTGGGTCCCAGGGAGCCCCCCTCTAGGTTCCCTCTCAAAGGCTAGCCAATGTAGTCTTGATCTATTTGTTCAGTGTTTCTTTGCATTTTTTCAGAAATTCACCATCCTGAATTCACCATCTTGGCCAAGTGGTGGGTTAAGGGTTTGGCCCCATCTGACCCTTAACCTTCCACTAAGTTTACTACTCCATCCATCTATTCTAAGGTGCCTTGCTAACAAATTGCTCTTTTCACAGGCCCTGGTAACTGAGGCCCAACCATCTGATGTGCTTTGTTAGCAAAGATGTGTAAATGTTGTCAAAATTTTAGGTTTTGAGTTTTGCCTTTTTTGTTTTGTGTTGTGTATTAGATTACTGACTACATGGTTCTAAAATACTGGGCATATCTGTGCTAAAATTCTCATCACATCTAATGAGTTTTGTCATTGCAGAATATTTGTTGGTCAGTTCTTGATAAGGAGCAGGTAAGCTCTACTTATTCTACTTGATCTCCTTGTTACTTTAATTGGAAATAATAAAGGGCTTTTGTGGCAAAGACTTCAGTTCAAAGCCAGCCCAGGCTGAAAAATCCCTAAGACTCCATCTCCCAGCTAAACTCTGCAGGTACTGTAACTCAAAGTGGTTCAGTGCTAGCCTTGGGCAGAAGTGCTCAGGGACAGTGCCCAGGCCTTGAGTTCAAACCTCCTTGAATACTAGTGGTACTATAACTCAAAGTGGTTCAGTGCTAGCCTTGAGCAGAAGTGCTCAGGGACAGTGCCCAGGCCTTGAGTTCAAATCTCCTTGAATACCAACTGGGACAAACCATCCCAGCAATGAGCACCTAGACTCAGCCAGTCTGGGGAACAATGGAACATGGAGAAGAGTAAGAGGAGATGATGTCACATCAACTGCTTTGTGCCTGCACTTTCAAAATTAACCAGAGCCGGGAGGTCAGTGGAAGTAAGAAACCTGCCCATTCAATGTCTATACCTGTCTACCTATTAACTGAACAGGAATTTATATTCTTGCCTTTGTCATCTGACTTCTCTACCTAGTCGCCAGATGTCAGAAGTAGCTAGGGACATTTCTACCAACATTTTTAGCCCCAAGTCCTTCCTCTTGCCATTTATTTGCTCTCTAGTATTTTTTTCCAGCCCTTCAATGCTCATGAGACTCCCCCAGACTTCATCTAAGGACTCACGCCACCAAGGGACAGCTGCTGCTCACTGCCTTCTCTGAGAGGAAACCAAATTCCAGCCTTTTACCATTATTGTCGACGCCCCTTGTCAGCAGGAAGTACCCAGAGCGAATCCGCGCCCTATTTCATGATTATTAAAAGGCTGGAATGTAAGGTCCACTCCTGGATGGCCAGCAGACTCCACCCTCCTTGCAGCAAAGTCTCCACCCAGTACTTGCGTTACCTAGGCAACTGGGACACCTGGAAGAGGTCACATCTGCATCTGCTGAGGTCACATCTGAATGTGATGTGGCCACACCTTTCCCCACCCATACCCTAGATAAGCCCTAGCTCAGGCCCAGGCTCTCTCTGTTCCTTTCTAACTCTCTGCTCTCTCTCTGTTCTTTTCTGCTCTCTCTGCTCTCTTGCTGCTCTTTTCTAGCTCTCTCTGCTTTCTCTCTGCTCTAGCTCTTTCCTCTCTCTTTCCTCTCATTCCCAGCCACGTGGAGTGCCAACCTTGCCTGGTCCCAGCAGGTCTACTGAATGAACCTATACCTTACATGAATACCACGTGCGTGGTGCAGTTCTTACTCTGCAATGTCTTTTTAAAAACCTCACAATTATCTTGCCCGTGTAATTGTAACCCCTCTGTACAGTATTTTCACACCAGAAAAGATCCTACTGATACCAAATTAAAAAAGAAAAGAAAAGTGAGCTAGGCTGCCTCTGAATGCCAATCCTTAGATCTCAGCCTCCTGAGGAGCTAGGAATATGAGAGCATGAGCTATTAACATTTGGCCACACTTTTCTTCTTGGCTAAGACAGTGTACCTCTCTCCCAGCCTAGCACCCACCTACAGCTAACCTTTCTTCCCCTCCTCCTACTCCTCCAGGCTTCAGAAGAACCTTACACTCCCTTGAGGACATAGAAATTAGATGCTTGACAGGTTTGAGCTTTATGTTCTCCACACAGTCAAGGGCTGCTGGGAGCTGATGTGGAGATCAGAGATGTAGGCCAGGGCAAGTAGACAGCTGTTAGAACAGAAGACACTATGTAGAGACATCCTTGCAGCTGGATGCCAGTGGCTCATGCCTATAATCCTAGCTACTCAAGGCTGACACATGAGGATCAATCAAGATTCAAAGCTAGCCTGGGTGGGCAGACTCTTATCTCCAATGAATCACCGAAAAGCTGGGAAGCAGAGCTACTGTAGTTCAAGTGGTAGAGCACGAGCCATGTGCAAACAAGCCAAAGGATACCACCTAGGCTCTGAGTACAAACCCTGGTAAACACACACACACACACACACACACACACACACACACACACACACATCCTTAGCAGGTGCCAGTGGCTCATACCAGCAATCCTAGCTACTCAAGAGGCTGAGCTCTTAAGATGGCAGCTTGAAGCCAGCCCAGGCAGGAAAGTTCGTGAGACACTTATCTCCACTCAACTACTAAAAAAGATGAAAGGTGAGCTGTGGTTCAAGTGGTAGAGTGTTCGATTTAAGCAAATGAAGCTCAGTGCCTAGGCCCTAAGTTCCAACTCTAAGAGATTTTTTTTTAAAGACACCTCCCCCCCCCCCACATGCCATAAATCCAGATATTGGTCATCCTAGATCTCACTTCCACTCTTGCCACTTCTACAGCACCACCACAAGTGGCCTGTTACTGGCCAGCTCTGTGGGCATACCCAGGTCAAGACTAATGCCCCAGAACATTGAGGTATTGGCCATACCCGTCTCTCCTCCCCCAATTCCCTGGCCCTGGAATCTGAAGTCTTTGCCTCTGTATTCTGGGCATTCAGAATTCTCTAGAAGAATTGGAGAGGTCCAGCTGGGGCTGGAAGATAGACTTGCCTGCGATAAAGTATGTTGACATTTCCTAGACACCAACAGACACTTCCAAGCCACATTGGCCTCACCTCCAATGTAGCCCGGATTCCTCCTTGCTTGGGCGGCCTTCAGTCCGCTATCAAGCTGGAGTTGGCCAGAGCCACCGGCAACCCCCTTCCCCCACTCACTGCCAGCCTGCTGACATGCAGCCAGCGGGCTAGCTGAGGAAAAGGGCAGGACATCCCATGTCTGAGTTCCCCACCCAGAGACAGGCAAGACTTTATTGCAGCTGGCCCGGCTGACCCAGAATCCCCTGAGGCAGCAAAAGATTTGGACAGCTGGACTTGGGCCCCAAAGAAAAGCTTGAACTCAGGTCTCTGACCATTTAGGACTCATTGTAGACCCTGATAGGAGGCTAAAGGCAAGGTCGGTGTGGGGGAGGGGCACCATCCGAGGTCAGAAAGAGGCAGAAAGGCACCCGGGAAGGGGACAGAGAAAGATGAGGAAAACACACACACACACACACACACACACACACACACACACACACACACACACAAATATGGCACTGGTGTCTCACACCTGTCATCCTAGCTACTCAGGAGGCTGAGGTCAAAGCCAGCCAGCACAGAAATGTCTGTGAGGCTCTTATCTCCAATGAACCACCAAATAGCCAGAAATGGAGATGCAGCTCAAGTGTTAGAGCACTAGTTTTGAGCACAGAAGCATAGGAACTTCACCTAGACCCTGAGTTCAAGGCCCACGTCTTCTACATCCAAACACACAGACACAGAAACACACAAACACACACACGAACATACAGACACACACCCAAAGCCTCAGCAGTCCCTGAGCACCCTGAATATTCCACCCCAGAGATGATGGCACTACAGTCATCAGACCAACTGTAGACAAAACTCAGAGCCTCTCACATGACTGGAATAGTTCACAACATATCATGGGATTTCTACTGTAGACATTGTTATGCAGAAAATTCAGCTACCTTTTGTTTGATTGTAGGTTATGGGGTTTGAACTTTGGGCCTGCCAGCAGGCCCTCAGCTCTTCAGATGAAGTTGTGTGCTCTACCACTGGAGCCACAGCACCACATCCAATTTTCTTGTGGTTCATTGGAGATAAAGTCTCACAGACTTTCCTGCCCAAGCTGGCTTTGTGCCGTGATCCTTAGATATCAGCCTCCTGAGTAGCTAGGATGAGAGTTGTGAGCCACTGCAAATGCCCGGCTATACCCAACTTCTTTTTTTTTTTTTCAGCTCTTTTCTTTCTTTCATTTTTATTGTGAAAATACTGTACAGAGTGGTTACAATTACATGGGCAAGATAAGGAGTACATATCTTATCAAGCAATGTAGCCTCCTCCTTTGTTTCCCCTTCCCATCCCTTCCCAGCTTCCCCTACACCCCAACCAACCCTCCCCCCCCACCAAAGATGTAAAGTTTGTTTTCTATATGAAAACTTGTACTTCTCATTGATGCAAGGGTCAGCCTGTATCCTTACTTAAAGGACTTGTTTTTCCCCTTCCCCTCCACAAATTATACCATAATTAAATACAGTGAAAGCAGGGGTTGTGCTGTGGGGGAGGGACATACAAAGCAACAAAGAAATAATCTTATAAATGCATTAGAAACGAATGCATGAAAGAAAAAAAAACATTTAAATATAAGCCTTAGGGTTCATTTTCCTAACATCACCTTATCTAACCTTTTCTGCTTGACTCATATATATACTAAATATTGCAAATAAGGGAAACCATGGGACCTATTTTTCATTTAGCTTGGCTTACTTCACTTAATATAATTTTTCCAAGTTTTTCCATTTCCTAACAGATGGGGCAATGTCATTCTTTCTGATGGAGGCACAGAATTCCATGGTGTATATATACCATGTTTTCTTGATCCATTCATCTACTGAGGGACATCTGGGTTGGTTCCATATCTTGGCTATGGTGAATAATACTGCAATGAACATAGTTGTGCTGGTAGCTTTAGTGTGGTCTTGTTTGTAAACATTTGGGTAAATATCCAAAAGTGGGATTGGTGGGTAATAGGGACGCTTTATGCGGAGTCTTTTGAAGAATGTCCATACTACTTTCCAAAGTGGTTGAACAAGTTTACATTCCCACCAACAATGAAGTAAGGTTCCCTTCTGTCCACATCCCCTCTAGCATCTGTTGTTATTAGAGTTCTTGATTTTTGCCATTCTAACTGGGGTGAGGTAGTATCTTAATGTTGTTTTGATTTGCAATCCTACAACTTCACCATCTCTTGCAAGCAAAGAAGGGCTATCTTTCTTTCTTGTTTGGTTTTTTGTTTTTTGTTTTGGTTGAGGGGCTTGAACTCAGGGCTTGGGTACTGTCCCTGATGTCTAATTTTCCTCAAGGCCAGTGCTCTACCATTTGAGCCACAGTGCCACTTACAGTTAGAGATTGGAGATGAGGCTCTGGAGGGACTTTCCTACCTGGCTGAGAAATGAGATCCTCTGGATTTCAGCCTCCCGAGTGGCCAGGATGACATGTGTGAGATGACAGGTGTGAGCCACCGGCTCATGGATTAAGGTGTCTGAAGGACTAGACACCTTAAGCCAAAAATAGCAAAAACTCCTATGGGCTTGGATTAGAAAGATTAGCATTGTGAAAATGGCAATACTTCCCAAGGCTATCTACAAAGTCAATGTGATACCTATCAAAATTCCAACCTCATTCTTCAAGGAAATAGAAGAGGGAATCCAAAAATTCATATGGAAAAATAAAAGACCCCGAATAGCAAAAATGCTCCTCAACGGAAAGAACGCTGCTGGAGGAATACCAAATTTCAAACTCTACTATAAAGCCATAGTAATCAAAACAGCTTGGTACTGGCACAAGAACAGACCTCAGAACCAATGGAATAGAATTGAAAACCCAGAAATGAACCTAAAGATCTATAACCATCTAATATTTGATAAGGGAGCTAAAAAAAATAGAATGGAAGAAAGACAGTCTCTTCAGTAAATGGTGCTAACAAAATTGGTTAACTACTTGTAGAAAACTAAAGCTAGATCCTTATATATCACCCTGCACCAGAATCAACTCCAAATGGATCAAAGACCTCGGGGTCAAAGCAGACAATCTGAAAACATTACAGGATGGAATAGGAGAAACCCTAGGTCTCCTTGGCGCAGGCCAAAATGTTCTTAATAGAGACAAAGAAACACAACAAATCAAAGAAAGGTTGGAGAAATGGGATTGCATGAAGTAGCAGAGCTTCTGCATGGCAAAGGACATAGCTAGCAAGATCAATAGAAAGCCCACGGATTGGGAGAAGATATTCACTAGCCATACAATGAACATGGGTCTCATAACTTAAATATACTTGGAACTCAGAAAATTAGATCCCCCAACAACAAATCCTCAAAGAAACAACTGCCCAATAAATAAGTGGGTTAAAGACTTAAAGAGAAACTTCTCTGAAGAAGAAAGAAGGATGGCCAATAGACACAGGAAGAAATGCTCAACCTCCCTAGCCATAAAACAAGTACATTTCTTATCAAGCATTGTAGCCTCTTCTGCAGCCAGCTTCTTATACCAAGGGAAACGCAACTCTTCAAGACACAAACCAAATGTAACCCTACATTTCAGACTTTGTCACCAGCATCCAAAACCATTCTTCCATGGATGGAGAGCATATAATTGACACTACCATTCTACCCCAGCTACCATTCACCCACTCCCTGCCTACCATAGCCATAACCTCTGGAGTTCTTGGTAAGGCACCACACACCCTGCTTTGGCTTCACACTGGGGTAAACCTGGGGACTTATTAGAAATGTCTGTACTGTGAGGTCAGCATCTGGTCTCACAACCACAGAAACCCTACTACTTCACCATCTCTTGCAAGCAAGAAAGGGTGTCTTTCTTTTCTTGTTTGGTTTTTTGGTTTTTTTTTTTTTTTTTTTTTTTTTTTGGTTGAGGGGCTTGAACTCAGGGCTTGGGTACTGTCCCTGATGTCTAATTTTCCTCAAGACCAGTGCTCTACCACTTGAGCCACAGTGCCACTTCTGGTTGGAGATTGGAGCTGAGGCTCTGGCGGGACTTTCCTGCCTGGCTGGGAAATAAGATCCTCTGGATCTCAGCCTCCCTAGTGTCCAGGATGACAGGTGTGGGATGACAGGTGTTAGCCACAGGCTCATGGCTTAAGGTGTCTAGTCCTTCAGAATTTCCACCTAGTCCTTCTCTAGACACTACCACCTAGACACCCCTCTACCTCCTTCAGGGAAAGCAAAGGGAGTCTAGAATCTGGATGGGGCCATGGGGATTAAAGGGCCCTCTCCACATCACTAACCCCTTCTAAGCTCCCATCTGCCTCCTCAGGATTGCCTGGTCTTACAGCGCAGATCAGAACCACAAGGAGTTCTGGGGCCTGCCCTATGTCCCCCTGACCCACCCAACCGATACCTAAGGACTTCTGGGCCAGCTGCTCCATGTCCCGGTGGAAGACGTTGGGAGGGTTGCTGATAACTGGGCCCAGGGGTGCCCAAGGGAGAAGGAGTGTCCAGCTCCCCTCTGTCAAAGGAGACACAAAGCACAGATGGATCTAATAAGAGCTTCAATGCATCTACCTTTCACAAAGGTCTCTGGGCGAACTGTTTTATGGTGACAGCCCTGGGGGCTGACCTCATGGCCCGGCACTGTCCCTGACTTTCTGTGTCTGTAGGGGAGTGCTCTTTCACCTGAGCCACGATGCCACTTCCAGTTTTTTATGTGTATGCAGGACCTAGGAATTGAACCCATGCTTTCCTGTGTGCTAGGCGAGCCCTCTACCTCTAGGGCGCAATCCCAGACTTGGATAGCTGTTCTTCTGTGACCCCTCAGGCCTGTCTTGGGACAGTCTCACACATCTATACCAAGTCTCTCACCAGCAGCCCTGGCTGGAAATGAAGACGCTCTGCTAAGTTGCCCATCATATGTAGCACCTTTGTTCTCTGTGCTTCCTTCAGATCCTCCTTGTTAAGCAACATCCCTTTTCAAGTGCTGTCTCCAAGAAGCCCTTTCTGTTTACCTTGGAAAGGCTGGAGCCTCTCCCCTTTGCAGGCTGCCAGCCTTGTCAGGCTCTGCCCTCCAGCCAGTGTGGGTTGAGAATGCATGAAGGGGAAGGCCTGGATTCCAACACCGGATTTCAAAAGGCCCTGATACACCACCCAGGGGCAGGTGTTGTATTAAACTCTGTGATAGGGGGTTCGAGGACTGGGCAATCTTTGGGCAACATGACAGGGCCATTTCTTATTGTGTGCTTGAACTGAGGATCTGAGAGCTGTTTCTCTGAGTTTTATTGCTCAAGGCTGGTGCTCTACCACTTGAGCCACAGCTCCACTTCTGGCTTTTTGGTGGTTCCATTGAGAGAAGAGTCTCTCTGGCTTTCCAGCTTATGGCTGGCTTTGATCTTTGATCCTCAGATCTCTGCCTCCCAAGTCACCAGGATGTCAGGCTTGACCCTGAGCCAGAGGTGATGGGCACCAAAGGCTTTTTGGTTTTTGTTTGCTTCCGTTTATCTCCTGTGAACTAGCAAGCCCAAGTTAAAATAATCAGTTACAGGGGATCAAATTCCTCTCCTAGGTCAGTTAATCCAAGGAGATAAAGTGTCTTTGAAAAGGCTAGTCTGAGTTGGCTTAGGGGTGTTTGTGTGTGTGTATGTGTGTGAGTGTTGGGGATACCTATCCTCATCTCTGTGATGCCTCCTCCTCCCAGCAGGGAGTGCATCCAGAATCCTGACCCCAAGGGAGGTGGATGAGGGAGGGTACCTAAGGTCACATCCAGTGGGATGATCTGAATTCTGTCTTGCAACCTAAGCCTGGACAGATAAAGGAGAGAAGGAGAGGGCTGGGGAACACGAACAGGAGCCTTTAACTTTGGCTACATGTACCAGCTAGAAAACTGAATACATCTTTCTTGGTAGTCAGATAAAAGGTGTACACTGTTCATTTATTTTATGATTGTGTTAGTCCTAGGGCTTGGATTCAGGGCCTGGGTGTTATCCCTGAGCTTCTTTTGTTCAAGGCTGAGGCTCTACCAGTTGAGCCTCAGCACCATATCTGGCTTTTTTGTGTGTGGTTTTGGGGAGGGAGGTTGTTTATGGGAGATAAGATTCTCACGGGCTTTCCTGCCCACGTTACTCTGAGTCACAACCATCAGACCTCAGCCTCCCAAAGAGCCAGGATGATGGGTGGGAGCCATGAGCTCCTGACCGCCACCATCATTTATAATCCCTTAGGTCCAGGGCCGGACCACCCATACTACTCCTCCTTGTTGGGATTAGGAAGCAGACATGAGAGCGTTTGATACTTCAACAGCCTACCTATCTTTGAGCATTGTTCTGGGTCAGTCTGATGGAGGCTTCTTCCTTATCCACACCAATGACTTGGCTCTGTCACAAGAACAAATGTCCCCGGGGAGGTGTCAGGTCTGGGGTCTTTCCTCTGAACCCCGACCCCTAATCGAAACGACACTCCCAAGCAAAGGGTAGTACACTTGGAGTGTTTTTAATGTCTTATAGACAGGGGCTTGTCACATAGGTGGGGGTATGGGTCAGAGGCCCGGGATTGTGCTGGGCAGGGGGACAAGGTGACACCTTCTCATCCACTTTCCTTCAACAGTGTAGCAGAGGGATGTGACGAGGGACTCATGGGATGGACAATGAATAACTGTCACGGTCTAGCCAGGGCACAGAGGGGCTTACCTCATGAAGCAGGTTCTACTGGCTGAGCAAAACAGCTCCTGAATCACAGCCCACCTCCAGAATGAGAGGGCCACCTTGGGTTCCAGCCACATGGGGATGCTGGGCCACCTTCTCCAGCACTCATTCAACCAATTACTGAGAGAGAGAAAGAGAGAGGGAGAGAGAGACAGAGACAGAGAGACATAGAGGGAGAGAGAGAGAGATAGAGGGCCAGAATTACACTTAAGCCAGATGCCGCTGGCTCAGACCTATAATCCTACCTACACAGGAGGCTGAGATTTGAAGATCGTGGTTCATAGCTGGCTCGGGAGGAATGTCTGTGAAACTCTTACCCTCAAAGAACCAACAGAAAACCGGAAGTGATGCTGTGGCTCAGGGGGTAGAGTACTAGCCTTGTTCTGAGGAGTTCAGGGATAGCATTCAAGCCCAGAATTCAATCCCCACAAATGACAAGAAGTGGGCTTCCCACCACAAGAAGTGGACTGAATATCACCCACTGTCCTAGGAAGCATGGCAGAGAAATCAGGCCAAGATTCCTGTCAGCTGGAGGTCATGAGTAGGGCACCTGGCTTCTCCATGACTCATGCTCACAGAATTGTTGAGAACTTTATCTGACACCTACTCCCTCTGTGCCTGGCCCTGCTACAGAGATCCCTCTGTATTAGTCCCTTATTTACTCACAACTTTCCCATGAGGAGACTGAGGTTCGATGGTCGACATACAACCCAGAGCTTCACCTGTGGTCAAGAATAGGCTGCCGTGAAATAAGGGTTTGGGACAATCCATCTAAAACGATGACTGAGTGGGGTACTAAATGTCTACCACCACCAGCACCACCACCCCACACACACACATACACACAAACAGACCTTCACCGTCCTTTGCAGGCAAAGATGTTTTACTTTCTTTTTCTTTGTTGGTTGTGGGGCTTGAACTCTGGGCCTGGGTGCTATCCCTGAGCTCTTCAGCTCAAGTCCAGTACTCTACTACTTGAGCCACAGCACCACTTCTGATTTTCTGGTGCTTTATTGGAGAGAAGAGTCTAAGGGTCTTTCCTGCCCAAACTGGATTTGAACTGTGATCCTAAGATTCAGCTCCTGAGTACTTAGGATGACAGCCATGAGCCACTGGCACCCGGCCAAAGAGGCTTTTCTATGCCTGTCATCCTATCCCCTCAGGAGACTGAGATCTGAGGACTGCAGTAGGATGCAACCCTTGACAGCAAAGTCATTCAGAACTCTTATCTCCAATTAAACACCCAACAACCTTGCAAGTGGAGCTGTGACTCAAATTGTAGAGTGCTAGCTTTGAGCATGAAACAAGGGATGGGACCCAGGCCCTAGTTTTAAGATTTTTCTAGCATAGAGCCACCCAAAAAAAGGAAGCAGGTGAGCACACGGGAGCTCAAAGCTCACACATAATACTCAAGACTCACAGAATAGACCCCATCCTGCTCTGATTCTCTAGATTCTATGTCCTAGATCATGGCAGGCTGAGATGGGACTGACCATGCACCAAGTCAGGACATTCAAGTACAATCTCAAACTGAGGATCCCATGACCTCATCAAGGACTCAAGGTCTCTCACTGTCCTACCTTGACACTGGGCAGTCAGGTGAGATCTAGTTATCCAAACAAAGGATATGGGAATGAATGAATTTCTCAGCCAAGGGATGCAGACTGGAGGGCTCTAGGTCCCTCTCTCTCAGGGAGGAGAAAAGTGCTGATCCATCTCAGGAATATTCCTGGGTTGTGAGTATCCTCAAAGAAACAACCCTGCTCCCAGGCCAGTGCCTCCTGTTTTCCCACTAGCCTCGACCTTCATTCGCCCCTTCCACATCTGCCATCTAGACTAAAGGCTGAGCCAGCAAAGAGACCCACCTCTACCTCTGAGGATGGCAGTCACGGGGCCATAGAGTCCCCTATATGAAGTCTGGGGCAACATGGGTCTGAATCTCTCCCTAATTTCCTGGGTGTCCTGTTCCAGTGGCACGCTTACCTCTGTCTCTGGTTGAGGAATGAACACTGGGGGTGTCATCTTCAGATTGACCCAGAAAAAGTGCCAGTCCCCAAATATGTACTGCACAGGCATCCTACAGTGGATGACAACCAGGTTGTCAACGGTGAACCCAGAGTGCCAGGACTTTGAATAGGCATGTGGCTGGGTTGAAGAGTCTATCACTGATAGTCTAGGTTGTCAGTTGAGGTCATGGCTCCAATGGCCTGAGACACTGGATCTGGGATTGTCCTCCCTCTTCATCTTCCTGCTTATCCCTTGCCACGCCACCTCTTGCCACTCCCTCACCCTATACCTCCCTAGCCCTTGGACAGTTTCTTCCTATCTGACCAGAAAATAAACTCTTTGAGCCAGGGTAGACTGAAATTCTGTGACCCACCCTGAGCCCTAGGGTCTACCCGAGGCTACTTCCCTCTGCAGTCAGCAACCACACAGATTTGGATGTCATGAAGTTGCTGATGTCATGAACGGGTCAATGGCTTGGTCCTACACACTAGCTTTAGGCTCTGAAACTGTCCCCACAGAGATTGTGAATGGTTGGCTCCCTTGATCCAGGGACTCCAAACCCAGACTTGCATGCTCCCTGCTTCCTTCCTTTCCTCCTTTTCTCCCTCCATCCTTTCCTCTTCTCTTTCTCTTTCCTTTCTTTGTGTCACTCCTGGGCATGAACTCAGAGCCTGGGTGCTGTCCCTGAGCCTTTTTACTCAAGGCCAACAGTCTACAGCTTGAGCTAATCATCCACTTCTGGCATTTTCTTTTTGGTTGTCAGTTGGAGATAAGAGTCTTACAGGCTTTTCTGCCTGGGCCTTAAGCCTCAATCCTCCTATCTCAGCCTCCTAAGCAGCTAGGATGACAGGTGTGAGGCACCATCATCCAGCTCAAACCAAGATTTCTTCATGTGCTGTGGAACCAGCACTGGAACCTTTCATCGTGTATGACCCCCACTCTCTCCCCCCCAGGAACTGGCACACACTGTAACATTTTGTTAGATAAATAGATGAGCATCTGTCTATGACAATACTATAGAAAAGTCCCATCCAACTCAGGGATGCATCTCGGGTGGGGGTAAAGCCTGATGTAGCTCTCCCACAGTTCTCCCTCCTCCCTCTTCCCACCCTCCTGGTGCCACTGCACTTAACTGTTCTGGTTCCAAGTACGTGAGCCATGATGTACTCACTGTATTCTGGGGCCTCTGGGATGCCTATCTTCTCAAAGATCTTTGTCCAGCCACTGACCAGCTCTGTGGCACTCCATTCCCCACTCAGCTGTGAACAAGGTTGCTGTGAGGTGAACGCCAGGCTCAAGGGGCCTCCTCTGCACTCCTTAGGGCCAGACAGGATGGTCCACCATATCCAGCCCGCAATTTTCATGTTGCAGAAAATGATCCTTGAGGCATCATGGGTCTCTGAATCTCCCAGAGTCCAGTACAGGTCCTAGGAATTGTCTCTGCTCACAGCGATCAGGCTGCAGATGGCAAGGTCACAATCTCTGCTCCCCACAACATTCTCGACTGTAGTGATCACCCTACAGAGAGCCAGAGGAGAATCGGCAGCTGCCGGAGAAAGGCAGTCAAGGCACGACGTTCATAGCAGGAGACCATCTGGCTTGGGAACTCTGCTTCTGCTGCATGAATGTCATTGTTTGGTGGCTGAAATGGTCCATCTCATTTGACCCAGAATCCCAAGCATTAGTAGAAATTACCAGCTTCAAGGAAAAACCCTGGAAAAGCTGGCATTTCAACTTGTCCCAATCAAACTTAAAGGGTTCCAAAGTCAGTGGTCTCCTTTTTCTTCCAGACAGCCTACAGCAGGTTACAGAAAATGGCATTCAGAGAGCCCTAGCTAACTGCCATGTCCTGATCCCAAGTAGGTTACAGCAGGGGGAACATACTTACCTACCATTGCCCAGCTGGAAACAGCCCAGGAGGGACACAGATTGGAGTCTGCAGGTCTCCAGGGAGGACTACCCACCAGTGCCCTGTCCCCATTTGGGGGCCACCATTAGGTGCCCGGAGCCCCCTGCCCAGATGCCTATTTACACCGTCAATACCCTGGGTAAGATTCCCCTCTCATCATCAGTTGTGTTGAACCATCTGCTATGTCAAACCGTTCGTCACTTCCCAGACCCTCCTAGATTCACAGCCCCTGCCCTACTACCTCCCATCTCATTCCCTATTTATGTTTGGCAGACTCATTCCCAACTTTGAATTAGCTCCAACTATACACACCAGAGCAGACTGTATGGCTGGAAGAGTGCAGCTGTGATCACAGTGGCCTCATGAGCCTTCTGGCTGAAGACAGAAGAACAGGTGTCCACTCTGGTTTGCAGTTCACACAGACCTCCTAGGGGAGACCCACGCAGGTCCAGCAGCTAATGTGGGCTGCAGGAAAGGGGAAGAAGAGGTGGAAAGGGACATCTACTGAAACCGTCTCTAAAGGAGCCATGAAACGGTCCTGAGTTCTCTCTCTCTCTCTCTCTCTCTCTCTCTCTCTCTCTCTCTCTCTCTCTCTCTCTCTCTCTCTCTCTCTCTCTCTCTCTCTCTTTCTCTCTGTCGCACATACACACACACACACACAGATTCAGAGAAGTGTCTCTCCTGAGCTTGTTGGTTTCTCATCTGGGCAATGTACCAGCTGGAGTACAAGGGTTACCTTGTCAGAACCAGGGGATCTCACCCAAGGGGAACAATGCTCTAATAATGCAGAACCACCCTGAATCTCCATTTCTCCAGGGCCAGACCCTTCCCATTGGGAACAACCAGCCTTGACTCCCCATTCACCAAAACCCTAGGCCAGGACGCTGGGTGAAGGAGTCCCGAGACTCGTGGCTTCTCAGAGTCTGGACAGAAAACAAAGCAGGTGCCTCCAGAAAGGTGTCTGACCTGGGGTGGGGGTGTTGTTGGGGACTTTGATGGGGTCCTAAAGGCTATATACATGGTTGGACTCCTTACTTCCCTCCTACATACTTCTGGGCAACTTGGCTAATTCTTGGGGAGGACTAGGAGACCAGATGGACTGGGAGCACTAGCAGAAGCTGGAAGAACTTGGAAATGTGATCACCCAGTCAGAACTGTTGACAGCTGGGGTTGGGGGTACAGGCTAGTTGTATGTTAGTCAGAGGGTGTGTGTTGTTCTCCCAAATACCCACCTTCTATCTGACCCCAGTTGTATGATAAACATACAACTCACCTCTCTAGTGGGCTCTTCTGGGAATGACCTCAGGTGAAAGGTTGACTGAGCACAGAAGACAAGGGTTCACATAACAACACGGTCTATCTTCTGCATCCAACACCCCCCTCCCCCGCAAAAGGGAAAATAACCAAGAAGGCAGGTGTGGAGGTGCAGCTCCCCACCTCTGACTAAAGCCACCAGGTTCCCACCAGGGAGAGGAAGGGTGCAGATGCACAGCTGTGTGGCTCCCACTGCTCCAGGCCAGGGTTCTGTGGTGCCCCCACCTCCCCATCCCTGCAGCTCCCCTTTTCCTGGAACACTGGCCACTAGGGATGAGGGTGGGATCCCCGGGTGGACACCCACCACCACCCCATACCCCTGGGGTATATTTGTGGCAGAGCCAGGATAGACTGTGGGGCACGGGGGAGGCACAGCCAGGAAGGGAGGGGGAGGCAAGAGGCAAGGATCCTGGTCCCCGAGGGTGGGGAGGAAGGCTAGAGTGGGGGACGGGGGGGGGGTTGTGGGGTGCTGGAGCGCAGGTCGGCCACTCACGTGTGCTGCTGGGAGAAGTTGTAGGCTGCGACTCCAGATGCGCGCCGTGAGTCTGAGGACCGAGGGCCAGAACCAAGTCAGGCCCACTAGCAGGCCAGGGGCGGCGCAACAGCTCTGCCAGGTGACTGCTAGAGGCTCCGTGTGTCCGAGCCAGCAGCGCCATGTTTGAAATGCAGCCCGGGCGCATGTTGCAGCTGCGCACAGCCTCTGCTCCAACTCAGCCACCACCGCAGCCTCAGCGGCCTCCTAACCTGTGGCCGCCGCTGCCTCAGCAGCCACTGCCTCTGCCGTGCTCCCCACACCGGGACCTCAGACTCAGGGCCACCATGGCTGGGCGCCTCCGAGGGGCTGCATGTGGCGATATGTCTGCAGTGCAGGCTCCGCATGCTCTGCGCTCCCGGCCAGGACCCACACTATGAGCGGAGCAGCCGCCAGCCACTGAAGCCATTTCCACGGGTGCTAGTGCTCGTGCTAGTGCTCATGCTCGCTCTTCTCCCAGCTCTCTCTCGGCCCCACACTCCTCTCCTGGGCCACCCCGCCCCTGCTGCACACACAACCCTGCCCCCTAGGGCTCCTGGCCATTGCTGCCACCAAAGTGTGCTCCTGGGCCCCACCCCCTCCTCCCCTGGGCACCGCCCCCCACCCCTGGCCACAATTGCTGCCCTGACTGGGCCCTGAGGCTTCTAGACCATGGCAATTGAAGCCTTACCTCAGCTCAGCACTACCCCCCACCCCCAGTACCGGCCCAGGGATCGAATCTCCCCTCAGCCCCACCGCTGGAGGAGACTCTCCTCCATGCCCCTCCACTCCACAAACCAAGCAGGTGCATGGTGACACTGGTGTGTGTATGTGTGTTTTGTTTGTGTGTGAGTGAGTGTTGGGGATAACCACATCTCAAGGACTCAGAACATAGCACTCTTTGGGATGACTCAGCACACAGCACACTTCCAAAATCAGCACAAAGCACCCTGTGTAAATGACTCAGCACACAGCTCCCTTTGAAGGACTCAGCATGTAGTATGCTCTGTAGAGTACTCAGCACACAGCACTCTTTGAAGGAGGGAGTCTATAGCCCACAGTGTAAAGGACTCAGTGCATGGCCGCTTTGAAACACTCAGCACATAGCAGTACTTTCCAGGGACTCATTACACTCTTTGCTGAAGCACGCTGTGTAAAACACCCAGTCTACAGCTTCCTTCGATAAACTAAGCACACAGAACAATTTTGAAGGACTCAGCACATACCACACTGTGGAAGCTCTCAGCACACAACACCATTTGAAGGACAGTACAGAGCACCCTATGTAAAGGACTTGGCACACAGCACTCAAAATACACCTCATTCCTCTCTTCTCAAGGGCTCACATATAGCAGGACCGTTTAGGATGCATTAGCACACCACAACTTTTGAAGGACTCACCAAACAATACGTTGTGTAATGGACTCAGCACAAAGTCCCTTTAAAAAACCCAGGATGGCCCACTGTTCTCAGGGACTCAATACATAACACCCTTTGGGATGACTCAGCAAACAGCACCTTTTTGAGGACTCAGCACATAACTCCCATGAGGGAAGGACCCAGTAAATAGCGCCCTGTGAAGGACTCAGCACATAGCTGTATGTCACAAGTTCAGCTGTCATTAGAATTAGGGTGCTTTCTTCAGTATCACCATTCTTTAGAAACACTGCACAAATCCTACTAGTTCATGTTTAGGCAAGCTGTGTTTTATGGGAGAAGTCAGCTGGGGGTCTTGAACTCACAGCTTGGGGGCCCTGTCCCTGAGCTCTTTGGTTCAATGCTAGAGCCCTACCGCTTGGAGGCACAGCTCCAATTTTGTTTTTTGAAGTTGTTCTTTGACAGGTCTTATGGTGATAAGTAAGGCTAAGTTGGGGTATCTGTGGGCAAAGGCTCTTAGCTCAACCTGGAGCTGACCTCTCCCTTCCTTGTGTCCCTGGAAAGCTAGGCCTCCTGAAGCTCTCTTGGCCAAGGGTGGAACAAACCTGCTCTGGCATCAGCAATAAGGGTGAGCAAAAGTCAGCTTGGCCCTAGCAACTTGCCCAAATTGAACTCTAGAGGATAATGGCATGCGACCACATGTTCCACGTGTGGCCACCAGGGGACAGGAGTGGCCCACCATAGGGATTGTACTTGTGAGTTCTGTTTACTCTTGCTTCCCTTGGGCCCCCATTATGATTCAAAGCCACCCTGGACAGGAAAGTCCTTGAGACTCTTACCTACAATTAACCATAGAAAAGCAAGTGGGGCTGTGGCTCAAGTGGCAAAGCACTAGCCTTTAGCAAGAAAACTCAGGGATAGAGCCTAGGCCCTGAGTTCACACACACACACACACACACACACACACACACACACACACACACACACACACACACACACACACACCACATGCATGCAAAATCAGAGATTTCTACACTGCAGTCTTTGGGTGTTCTCTACTTTTTCCCCCACTAAGCCTGGTGGCTGCTGGCCTAGCTGTTTGGTGCATATAACATCACCTGGCATCTTCAGTTTTGGGGGAACTTAATGGCTAGAAGTTCAACCTTCCCCCATCCCAGCTCCTTCATTGGGTCATGGTCTATCCAGGCCCTTTGGGGCTCCTTTACAGACTCACCAAGATTCCTTCAAAAGGCATTACATACTGGGCACTGGTGGCTCATGCGTGTCATCCTAGCTACTCAGGAAGCTGAGATCTGGAGGATCATGGTGCCAAGCTAGTCTGGGCAGGACAGTGTATGAGACTCTTATCAATGAACCATCAGAAAACAAAAGTTGCATTGTGGCTCAAGTGGTAGAGTGCCAACCTTGAGAAAAAGAGCTCAGGGACAGCGCTCACGGCCAACAACAACACAGAGAGGCATTGCATGCTGTCTTTGGGATTGGCATGGGACAAATATAATTGGAATTAATTGTAATTGGAATTGATCAAGTGCACCAAGACAAAGCAGTACCTCCTTTAGTCCTGTGCTCCTCCATCTCTTCTCACCCCCTGGCCTTGTCTGTGCTTTGGGTCACCATGGGTCTGGCTGGACAGGAGGGCTCCTAGGAAGATCCCAGAGCAATCATCCCCACTTTCTTCTGCCCTGCTCACCGTGCTGCTTCTGCTCTTTGCCATAGACCTTCTTCCTGGAATCCATCCATGAGGTCATCACCACCAACATAGTGGTGAATGGTGGGTCTGGCCTAACTAGGGGCAGTCAGAGGTGGAAGTAGGTCTGGGACTAAGAGCTTCCACTTTGGGTGTGGACTGAGGCCTGGACTGACCCTTATTTCATCCTGAGCCTTGCAGTGGTGGGGAGACAGTGTAGACTTTACAATGAGTCAGGTAAGATCACAATGTTGGACCACTTGTGTGGGGAAGGATGTGGGACTCAGGGGGCCACATATTTTGGTACTCTCTTGGGACTCCCCTCTCCCTCTCTCATCCCTCAATGGTAGAAGAGAAACTTCAACTCAGGGTGTGGGAAGAGAGGTCAGGTGAATATTTTGGGATGAACCAGACTTGTGCTTCATATTCATCCTAGCCCCTACTTCGTATTTATCTGAGGAATGGCCATATGGGGTTGGGAGGGGGGAGAATCATCCTAGCTGAGAATGTGGCTCAGTGGTAGTGTGTTCACCTAGCATGCCTGAAGCCCTTGGTTCTATTCCACACAGAAAAAGCTGGAAGGGGAGGTGGGGCCAGCCTTGATCAAAAAGAGCTCAGGGACAGAGGCCAGGCCCTGAGTTCAAGCCCCAGGGCTGGAAGAACAAATCTTTGTTTTTAGGCTTTTTTTTTTTTTGCTTTGAAAACAATTTATTATTTGTAATAAGCAAAACATAGGCCTCTTACCTGGCCAACAATGGGCCATTAGATGTCTCTTGATGTGGAGCACATGGGCAGCAAAGATGGTGCTGAGAGGGGGTTGAGTGGGCAGACCCTAATTTACTGTAGAGCACATGGGCAGCCAAGATGGCTCTGGGAGAGAGTAGAGTGGGCAGACCCCAATTGATCTGCCGATCAGTGCCTAACCAGCCCAGGAAGGCTCAGGTGAATGATAGGGTGTGACCTTGACAGTGATTGGTTACTCTTCCTCCCTTGCCATGCCACTCACCCTTTTTGTCTTTAAAAGGGGCTGCTCTCTGCTGGATTTGGCTCCTCGCTGTGTCTGATTGTCTCCCAGGTTGAGGGAGGCTGGGGAACAGGCAAGTGCTGCACTTTCCTTTCCTTGGACCCTGCCCATCTTTTGTGGGACCGAAAAAGACCCAACACCTTGAGTTTGGGCCAACTCCCTTCAGCCTCTGCCCTACCCTACCCCCAGTTTAACCTTCCCTTTGCCCGGCAGATGAAGGCCTGAGAGAAAGCCACTTGATCACCTACTTCTGGTGGCTGCCAAGGCTTTTGAGAGTCAGTATGTCACATAGAGAGTCATCATCTGCATCAATCTACAGGAGAAAGTGAGGGAGCACTCCACCCCTGAGCCTGGGAGCTGTGGGCGGATCTGGATGTGGGGCATCTGGGGCAGGACATACTCTTTGAGGGAGTCCACTATGGGGTCTGGAACCCTGACCTCTCCTCTGGCAGTTTCCATGCTGTCTTCAAGTTGCTTCTGAAGCAGTGTTTGGGAGGAGGGTGGGAGGCTCAGCCTGTGCTGGCATCTGGAGACTGCTGTCTGTGCCTTCCCTGGCGAGGAGTAACAGCAGCTCCCCAAACACTCTCCTCTTCTCAATCTTTTCCTGGGACAGCCAGTGCATGCACTGGGCTTTCTCCCAACACAGCTCATTCAGGACCAACATCTGCTCTTTACACACCATGAGGGACTCCTTGATAGTTTGGATGTGTGCCAACAGCTGGTTGCATCAATGGTGGAGCTCTCCTGCTGGACTCTGGAAGTCCACCTCATCAGGCAGGTAATGGATGAAGCAGATTTTCTTCTCAGATGCCCGTGTCCCGCTTCCCATTCCCATGCATGCTGTGGTGGCAGCTCATGGGGTTGAGGGCCTGTGGCTCCAGCTCAGTCTGACCCCCTGGGTTGGCTAGGGGGTGCCTGCAGCTGGCCCGCCATTCTTGTGTCAGGAGTTTCCCCCTGTGGATCTCATCCTTCAAGAGTACTCTCAGAGCCATATCACTCTTGGTCTGGGGGACATGTCCATACTGTGTGATGGTCACATGGGGGGGGGATTCGCCTCCTTACCTTTTGCTTCTCCAGGGCTCATGCCTTCCCCTTCCCCAGGGAAAGCCAGGAAGATCAGCTGGGTCTGCAGGCACTCCTCCTGTGATCTGGTGGCTTCCAGGCACTTTAGAGTGTCCTGCCAATTCAGGGACATCACCTGGTCCCTCTAGTTTGTTGACCCCTGCACTTGCTTCAGCTGCTCCGGAGCTGGGTCTGACTCTAAGTGCTGCTGCAGGGCCTCCTTCTCAGAGCACAGTCATTCATTTTAGACAATGTGCCATTCACAGGGGGCTCTGAACTCCTGCACTGGCCCAGGGACTGCTCCTGCTGCTCCTGAGCTGCTTGGCTCTCTCAGTCACCACTATCCATTTCTCTATCTTCTCCTCTGAGCAGTCCTACTGTTCCCGCAGATGTTTCTTCATCTGCTGCTCTGAGTCAATGATGCTGGCAAGCTCCTCCTTCTCACTGCTCACCATGTGGAGAGCATCCCATAGCAGGGCCAGGTTTTCCTCCGGTTGTCCATCCCACACATATGCACATCAAGGGGTCTCAGGGATCTCCTGCCGATCCTAGGCTTTCTCCTCCAATCTCTGCAGTTGCTCCTGCTGCTCCACGTTCCGAAGGCAGAGACTGGTTTTCCTGGACCTGGATGTGAAGTTGTTTCTTCAGGTTTTTCAACTCCATCTTCAGTAACTAACGCCCTCCAGCACTTGTTGGAACTTGCATATTCTCTTCTTCATGTTGCTCCTCTGTATCTACAGCACTTCCAGCTTCTCCTGAAACTCTGTGTTCACTTGCTCCAGGTCATCAAAGTTTCTGGTATTTTCCTCGAGCTGAAGGGTCACATCATTCATCTGTTCGAAGAACATTTTGGTCTCCTCCTTTGCGACAGTGACCACAGAAGCCGCTATCTCCAGCTCTGCCACAGGCCACTCTGTAGCTTGCAGGCAGCTGGTGAGAGCTTCGTGCTCCCTTTCTCTGTCATCAGTGGCCTGCTGCACTTGGGCCAGTGCACATTGTAAATCGCTTTCTGCTGAAACCAACCGCTGTATGGGTGCCTTGTGGATCTCTACCTCCATTTTTGTTGCTGCATGTATCTGGTCTATCTTCTCCCTCTCTTACTCCCATTGACCCTGCGGGTCTGTCTTTCCCTGCTTCAGTGGTTGGATCTTGGCACAGAGTACCTGGTTTCTTCTTTTCTGTGGTTCAGGGTGGACACCACATGAAGGTAGCACCTCTGTGGATCCTTGGTGGGATTGGGACCCTTGACACTCTGGACCCTGGTGGCTGTGACTGTGTCCAAGGCAGGGGAGGCCCATGGTCGGCATCACCTTTGGCCGGACTCTCCATTCAATCCGGCTCCCCAGTGGTGTTTGTCTTGGGGATCTCTCCCTTTTTCGTGTTCTTTGTTTTCTTGAATGTTTCAGGTCTGTCAGGAGGATACTGCTGGTGTTCTTGTGGCAGTTTCTTGCCCACAGTTCTCTCAGTGATTCTTATTGTTTCAGATATCTGAGCAATGGGACGGGAAAGTTGGGCTGACCACATTCCCAGGCTCTAGGAAATCCTCTATTCTCCCACTCACTGACTAGGACATCATTTCCTACTCTACCTCAAAGTCACCTGGAGTCTCTTGCTCACCACTCAGCCACCTCTACCTTCCTTAACTGCTGGTAGTGGTGTCAACCAACAGAGGGAATCCAGGTGTAACTGGGAAGCATAGAATGTGGGCGTGGCCACTATTCTTGTTTCCCATTGGTCAAAAAGAACCATGAAAGAATGGGGGTGTGCCTGGAATCCTGTGATGCAGACAGAATGGACAGAGTCAAGATGACAGCAGCCCCTTTACCAGGAAACTCTGTCAAATCCAGTTGGGGAAAATAGGGAGACCTGCTTTATCCAGATGGCTGCACAGATTGTTGTGTATGTCTGTTTGTTTCCAATCCTGGACCTTGAACTCAGGATCTGAGCACAGTCCATGAGCTGTTCTTGCTCAAGTTTAGCCCTCTACCAGTGGAGCCACACAGCTCTACCTTTGCTTTGTTGGCATTGAGGTTGGACAGGGTTCTCAAGGACTTTCCTTCCTTGGGTACTTTGACCATGATCCTCATATCACAGCCTTGTAAGCATGAAGGAGGACTGGTGAGAGCCACTGGTGCCTGGCTAATCATTGTTCGGGATTATGGCTTCCTCAGTAGCCTACAAGCCTTCAGCATTGCAAGGTGAAGTATCTTTGGAAACCCATCACTCAGACCAAAATGACCATAGTGCAAAGGAATTAAATGTAAAAACACCATCTGGCCAATTTTTTTTCTGTGCATTTCCCTCCCTGCACAAGGCCTGAAGTTCTAGGATCCCAGGATAGGCTGTGTTTTCAGCAGCTGCACCCCAGCCTATGGTGATGAAAGCTGAGGGACGGTTGCCTTGACCTGATGTCAAGATTGTGATTGGCAAAAAAAAAAAAAAAAAAAAAAAAAAAGCTCCCTGGCTTGCAATTCACGCTGTTAATCCTACCTTTGAATTTGAACTTAAGGCCTGGGTAACTCTGAAGCACGGCGGATGAAGGGTAAGCTCACCATGCTTGAGGATATGAAAGTAAGGCCTGGTCCCTAGGCCTGAATTCAAGTCCCAACACTGAAAACATTCTATTTATATACATTGTAAAGGTATGATTTGTACTTATGTATAAATGTTCAGTCCATGTCCGGTTTGTTGTGGTTATTTATTGTATTTTTGTTTTATTCATTTATTTTCCTTTTTTATTGTGAAAATATTGTACAGAGGGGTTATAATTACATGGACAAGAAAATGAGTACATTTCTTATTAAGCATTGTAGCCTCCTCCTTTGTTTCCCCTACCCATCACTTCTCATTTCCCCCCTGCCCCCCAACCCTATCCTCCCAGCTTCTCCCCCAGCCCCTACCCTCTCCCCTTCCCATCCCTTCCCATCCTCCCCTCTACCTCCACGCAATCCTCCCCACTCCCCCCTGCCACCCTGCACCAAAGTTGTGAAGTTCGTTTTCCACATAACGACTTGTACATCTCATTGTTGAAATAGGTCCCAATTTAAATGAATTGTTTTTCCCCTTCCCCTCCACAAATTATATGGACATCAAATACAGTGACTGCAGGGGTTATACTGTGGGGGAGGGTCATTCAAAGCAACAAAGAAATAATCTTATAAATGTGTTAGAAACAATCACAAGAAAGAAAAAAAACATTTGAGCACATATCTTAGGGTTCATTTCCCTAACTTCACCTTAACTGACCTTTTCTGCTTGACTCAGACATATACTAGATATTGCAAATAAGGGAAACCATGGGACCTATGTTTCTTTGGGCCTGGCTTACTTCATTTAAAATCATTTTTTCCAAGACTTTCCATTTGTTAATAAATGGGGCAATGTCATTCTGTCTGATGGAGGCATAGAATTCCATTGTGTATATATATCACATTTTCTTGATGCATTCATCTACTGAGGGGCATCTGGGTTGGTTCCATATCTTAGATATAGTAAATAGTGCTGCAATAAACATAGTCGTGCTGGTAGCTTTAGTGTGGTCTTGTTTGTAAACATTTGGGTAAATGCCCAAAAATGGGATTGCTGAGTCATAGGGGGGCTCTATGTGGAATCTTTTGAGGAACCTCCATACTAATTTCCAAAGTCGTTGAACAAGTTTACACTCCCACCAACAATGCAATAAGGTTCCCTTCTGTCTACATCCCCTCCAGCATCTGTTGTTATTAGAGTTCTTGGTTATAGCCATTCTAACTGGGTGAGGTGGTATCTCAATTTTGTTTTGATTTGCATTTCTTCTATGGCCAGGGAGGTTGAGCATTTCTTCATGTGTCTATTGGCCATCCATCTTTCCTCTTCAGAGAAGATTATTTTTAAGTCTTTTGCCCACTTATTTATTGGGCAATTGTTTCTTTGAGCATTTGTTGTTGGGGGATTTAATTTTTTGAGTTCCAAGTGTATTTTAGATATGAGATTTTTTATTAACTGTGATGACACACATTCCATTTATGATATTGATGATAACCCATCACATATCATCTAGATTTGTAGATGTGTTCTTCATCATGTGTGACAACCAGGGCTCTCAGAGAAAAGGAAAACAGGTATAACACTCAGCTTCTTACTCCATGATCCAATTGTTGGCAGTGCTGGGATCTGAACTCAGGGCCTGGCAGACCCAATGCAGACCCTGAATAGGTGTGTCAACATAGCAACCTCAAGCCAATGAAGCTGCCAGGAAATTTCCAGACCCTGAGATTGAGCTGCAGGGGTGGACAAAATAGCCATATATAGATAGACAGGTGGTAGAACACCAATAAATATATATTTGTACAGAGTGCCAGAGACATCTACCTAGGATTCAATGACATCAACTACGTTCCTACTAACTCTTAGGTCTTTATTATGCCACCATTGAAGGAATAGTATTCTTTTTGTGCTTAATAAACCATTCATTAAGATGAATCATCGTCCTAGTATCATTGCATCTAATTTTGGACTAGACCAATACACGCAGAAACTTCTCATTCAATCATGAGTTTGCTAACATTTCATTGTTATTCCCATGCATAGGAACAAGTATCTTGTGATCTCCCCCATTGGTAGGTATCAGGAGCAGGACTTAAGCTCAGGGCCTATTTTGCCACATGGGCCTATGGGTTCCCTGATAGCCCATTAGCCTTTACCAATGCAAGGTGAAGTACCCTTTACAGCCGTGTAATTCAGACCCAGGGTGGTCACCGTGCAAAAGAATATATAGAATATCCATCCTGCAATATTTTTTCTGACATTTTTCTGTCATTTTCTCCTGTCATTTTTCTGACATTTTTTCCTGCAAAGTTTCAGAGCCTAGGATCCCAGGATCGGCTACAGGCCCATGAGAACTCGCCAGTCTGAGGTGATCAAAGCTGAGACAGAGTTGTCATGAACTGAGTTCAAATGCCATGCTTGGCAATAATAATAATAATAATAATAATAATAATAATAATAATAATAACACACCCTGGCTCAGGATTCTCACCATTTTTCTGCCACCTCTGAGATCCAACTCAGGTCTGGGTAATTTTGTTGAACTGTGGGGGAAGGTGAAGCTCACCATCCTTGAAGACTATAAGGTCAGGCCTAGTCCCAGAGCCTGAACTGAAGCCCAGCACTGGCAAAAATCATATGCTCACCTATTTTACACATAGGATCTCTCTGTACATAGAGATGTGGAATGCATCATGCATTCAGTATAGTTATTCTTTTTATTGTGTGTCTTAGTCATGGATGCATTTTGTATTTTATTACATATGATGACAGCTATAACTGTGCTGACATGGATGGCAACTGATTCCCATGAATATAGAGTTGCCTATATAGCATACTGCATCCTAGCTGAGACCCAGGACTTTCACAGGACAGAGAAACAGTTGCAACGATTGGCTTCTCACATCAGAATTCATCTTTTGGCAGTGCTGGGATCTGACACGGGGACTGGCAGGCCCAATAGGCAAATGGGTCCATGTAAGCACACCAGCATGTGAGCCACTAAGGACCTAGGTCATTCCCAGGATCTGAGATTGAGCCCCGCAAGGGGGGGGGGGTTGGGGGGAGCACAATAGTCATGCATTCAAAATCTGAAGGTAGTATGTAAATAAGTACATAATTGTATAGAGTAGGAGAGATGGCGACCAGTGATGGAATCCAATCTACCTTGTGACTAACGATTCTTGGATCTTCCCCAATGCTTTCCTTTCATGATTGTGATGATTATGACCATGTTTCATCAACTCTTCATTAAAAAAATAATTGATACCCCATGAGTCTTGCCTATCATTTCCTACTCGCATCAAGCAGGAACTACTCATTCAAAGATGAGATCCATCGAATTCCATGACTCTTCCTAGGTCTGCAAATGAGTATTTCAGGAACTCCTGCAATTCCCTCAATGTATGGGAGCTGACCGGGAATCGAACTCGGGGCCTATGTTGGTGGGTCGGCCTCTGGCTCTTCTGATAGCCAACAGGCCATCAACCACACCAGGTCACCTTCACTCTGCAGGCTACCGTGTTTGGACCCAACATGGTCAGCATGCAAAGGAAAATAAATGTAAAAGTGCCAGGTGGAACTTCCCACAGCTTTTATTCCCCCTCCCGGCTTTTTGTTGTAGCAAACCCCGGGAACCTAGGGTCCGAGGTCTGTGGTTCCAGTTGCTGCAGCCTAGGATGATCAGAGCTGAGGCAGAGTTGCCATGACTTGACTTCAAGTCCCGGGTCTGGCAAAAAAATAAAATAAAATAAAAAATTATGAATGAAGCACTCTAGCTAAGAATTCACACTGTTACACAGATAGAGCTGGGATTTGAACTCAGGTCTGGGGAACCCCATTGCACTGTGGGAGAAGGGGAAGCTCACCATCCTTGAAGACTAGAATGTCAGGCCTGGTCCAGGACTTAATGTGAAGCCCAAGCGCTTGACAAAATAACAAGCCCACCTCATTAACACATAAGATCTCTATTTACCTACAGGTGTGGTATGCATCTTGCATTCAATGTAGTTATCTTTTTTATTTTGAGTGTTATTCATGGATGTATTGTATATTTTATTGAGTATGGTGACAGGTATATCTGTGCTGACATGGATGAAAATTATTACCTTGGCTATTGAGTTGTCTATATAGCATTCTCCATCCTGGCTGAGGCCCAGGACTTTCACAGGATAGGAAAACCGGTGGATCGATGGGCTTCTCACATCACAATGAATCTTTTGGAAGTGATGGAATTTGAACTCAGGGCCTAGCAGGCTCAATTGGTGAATGGTCAATTTGAGAACACCAGCCTGTGACTCACTACAGAGATAGATGTACCCTGGTCCTGAGACTGAGCCCTGGAAGGGGGATCAACATAGTCATGAATTCATAATTTAAATACAGGATCTATATTATCATATATGGATGGGTGACATCTTGCATTCACTGTACTCATTCTCTTTATTTTGTGCTTTATTCATGGATGCAATGTGTATTTTATTGATTTTGATGACAGATATAACTGTGCTGATATGGATGGCAACCCATTCCCATGGGTATAGAGTTGTCTATGCTTTCTAGATCCTATCTGTGACCCAGGACTTGCATAGGATAGGAAAACATCTGCAAGGTTTGGCATGTCACATCAGGATAAACCATTTGGCAGTGCTGGAAGTTTAACTCAGGGCCTATCAGAACCAACTGCCAAAGGGGTCCACATGAGCACAACCTCTTGTGAGCCACTAAGGAGCTAGGCCATACCCAGGACCTGAGATCTAGCCCTGTGGTAGGGGTGGAGCACCGTATTCATCCATACATAAGCTGAAATTAATATGCTAATGAAGGCCTGTTTGTATAGAGGAGGAGATGTGGTGAGCTGTGTTGGAATCCTATCTCCCATGTTACTACCGATTCTTGGATCTTTCCCAATGCTTTGATTTCCTGAATGTAATTATTGTCACACTTCAGCCAGTCTTAATTAAGATCTTGCCTATGATTTCCTATGTAAATCCTGCATGAACTTTTCAACTCTTCTCTAGACCTGAATTCAAGCACCAGTACTGAAAAACATAACATTTATAGACATTTTAAATATTTGAGTTATATCTCTATATTCATGTTTGTTGGAGTGATTCATTATATTTTATTATTATTGATTGATTGATTTAGCATTTATATTATGGACTGTGAGTACACCTATCACATTTATTACATTTGTTCCAATATATTCCATGGCATATAGCTTTACATACATAACATGTACATCATACCAGATACCCAGCACTTGCACAGAAAAGGAAAACAGGTGTCACACATGGAATCTTACACCAGGAAGAAACTTTGGCAATGATGGGACCTTGACTGAGGAACTAGGAGGCCCAATTCATGAAGGGGTGAGTGTCAGCACAGCAGCATCTAGCCCATGCAGGTGCCAAGTGGATCTCAAGACCTGGGATCGAGTTCCAGGTTTGGCCAAAATAACAAAAATGTTCTATGCAAATGATGGTATACAAATAAATATAAATTTAGATATTTACATACTGCCAGAAATGTCTATTTAGTGTTCAATGACACATACTACGCTCCTAAGGGTTCTCAGGTCTTTAGTGAGGACTCCATTTAATCAATAGTATTCTTTTAGTGCATAATAAACTATGAATTAAAATCAGTCGGTGTCCTGTGATTAGTGGGTCTAATTTTCTGCTAGACTGATTGATGAACTACTCATGGAACCTTGACATTGTTCACCTTCCTGTGGTGCTCCTATGGACAGGCAATAGTTTCTTAGGCTCCCTAGCTCTTTGTAAGTGGCGTGACCGGGATTCAAACGCAGGACCTAGGTGTTCAGGTTGGCCTATGGCTTCACTGCCAGCCTGCCAGCTTTCAGCAGTGCCAGGTAACCTACAGAATGCATCCGTGTCATTTGGAACCTGGATGATCACCATGTAAGGAAGGAAAACCAAGAAACCACCGACCATCCACAGATCGGGTTTTTTTTTAGGTGCTGTTTTCATTTTGTTTTCCTGTCAGCCCCCGAGGTGTACCATCCCATGATCGGCTGTGGGTCCAGAGGCTGCACCATCCCAGTCTAGAGTGATGGAATCTCAGGCAGTGTTGCCACAACCTCAGTTCAAGCCCCGTGATTGGCAACCAATCAATCAATCAATAAAATTTTAAAATATTAGAAATAGCCGGGAGCCGGTGGCTCACACCTGTAATCCTAGCTACTCAAGAGGCTGAGGATTGTGGTTCAATCCAACCAGGCTGTAAAGCCCATGAGACTCTTATCTCCAATAAAGCACTAGAAAACCAGAAGTGGTGCTGTGGCTCAAGCGGTAGTGCACTCGCTTGGAGCTGAAGAGTGCAGGGACAGCGCCCAAGGCCAGAGCTCAAGCCCCATGAAAAAAAATTGTAAAAATACTAATGAAGCTCCCCAGCTTGGCATTCATAACTTTTATTTTTCCTGTCAGACCTGGGATTTGAACTGAGAGTCTGGGTAAATCTAATGCATTTTGGGGGATGGGGAAACTCACCATCTTTGAAGACAAGCAATTCAGGCTTGTTCCCTAGGCCAGAATTCAATCCGCAACTCTGTTAAAGTAATATTCATCCACATTTGAAATAATGATTAATATCTACATATTTATGTTTACTGCATATTATTTTACTGTGTATTTATTTTATTTTTTGCACTATTCATTCATTCATTATTTATATTGACTATTATTACACTTATAACATGTATTAAATTGATTACATCTTATGAGAACTACACAGATTAGCATATGTATTATATATCTTACTTCAGACCCAGGACATTCACAGAAATTCTATAGTAGATGATCCCATGCTTAGAAAAACAGAAAGAATACACCAACCAAAGTCGAATTCATCCCTAGGCACCCCAGTGGCTCACATCTGTAATCCCAGCTACTCAAGAGGTGAGAACTGGAAGATGAAGTTTCAAAGCCAATCCAGGCAGAAAAGCCTGAGAGATGACATCTCCAATTAACTGGCAAAAAGCCAGGCTACAGGTATGGCTGAAGTGGTAGAAAATCAGCTATGAACAGTCAAGCCAAGAAAGAGCAAGCTGAATTCAAGTGCAGAGAGAGGGGGGTAGGGGAAGAAAGCAGAGAGAAATCCTCCAAAAACAGAGGAAAAAAAACAACAGTACACACATCCCACCTAATTTATGGTACCAACAAACTGAAAATAAAAAATCAAGCTTGTGCAGTTGTATAACTTTACATGAGCATATATGTATTTAGGTACACTTCAAAGCTATGTTTTAATAATATATATGTAGATATATTAAAACTTTATTTATATACATATATATATATATATATCTTTAAATAAACTAAGAAACTAGCCAATGCATAAATACTTCTGAATTAGTGCCTTAAACATGGCTTTATAAATTATTTATATTAAAAGTGTATTCCAAGTTTCTTTCCTCAGAATCAGTCTTTAATAACTTTGTTCATAAACCAGGCGACATTGGCTCACGCCTATAATCCTAGCTACTTAGGAGGCTGAGATCTGAGAATGGGAGTTCAAACAAGCCTGGGCAGGAAAGTCCGTGAGACCCTTATCTCCAAAAAAACGGTAATGGCACTGTGGTAAAGCACTTGCCATGAGTTGAAGAGCTGAAGTTGTGCAGCCAAGCCCAGAGTTCATGCCCCTCCACCAACAAAAAAGAAAAAAAAAAAAAAAAGAAGAAAGAAGTTTGTTCATACAGATCATAAAATTCTAACCTTCTGAGCTTTAGGAAACTTGCCTTCCTTTTCTTCCACGGTCTTATGCTCTTTAGGCAAGTACTCCACTACTGAGCTACATCCCAGTCCCAATGTTTTTGTTTTTCATTTTACAATTCACTTTATTCCCAAAATGCTTACAAGTACCTACTGTCCTCACAGAAGTGAGTTTTTATTCAGAAACCCAACGTTTTGTGGTATGCGAACTCTCCTAGTGTATTTTGTGGTAGGCACTGAGGAAAACTCAAATGATGCAATTGCAGAGAGTTTATAGTTATAGAAATAACTCTAAATAGAAATAACATCAACTGTCCCTCTAGGGAGGAATGATGTACTCATTTTCATTCTCACTCTTCATGGCAGATGGTGAAAATGGAAACACTAATGTGCTATGCTGAAATGTAAATGTTTAAACCACTTTTTGAAAAACTCTCTTGTTATAAAGTCAAAATGTATCAAATAAAGACCAAGTGAAATTTAAAAAATATGAAAAATGCTAATGAAGCTCCCTTGCTTGAAATGTGTTTTATTTTTTGTCTGCAAGGCCTGGGATTTGAACTCAGGGTCTGGGTAAATCTTGCACTCTGGATGAAGGGGAAGCTCTCTATGCTTGGCTATGGTTCCTTGCACGGTGACCATCCTAGGTCTGAATGACAGGCCTCTTCCCTAGGCCTGAATTCGGGCCCCAACCCTGGAAATCCTAGTCCTCACATGTATTTTAAAGATAGGATTGAACTTCCAGACAGGTGTTCAGTCTATATCATGTTTGGTGTGGTTATTCATTGTACTTTTTGTTTTATTCATTTATTTACTGTTTATTTTATTGACTGTGAGGACACCTAACCATGTATTACATTGTTTACATGCTATCACATAGCATTTAGATTTGTAGACTTGTTCTCCATCATGCCTGACACCCCGCATTCTCACAGAAAAGGAAAACAGGTGTCACACTTGGCTTCTTACTCCAGGATGAAATTTTTGGCTTGCTCTGAGATTGAGCCCCAGGGCGGGCCAAAACAGCCATACATGGATAGGCAGGTGGTAGTACACCAATAAATACATATTAGTACAGAGTGCCAGAGCCGTGTATCTAGTAATTCAATGACATCTGCTACATTCCTACCAAGTCTTAGGTAGTTATTATGCCTCCATTGAAGGAGTATTATTCTTTTCATGCCTAATTAACCATTCATTAAGTTCAATCAGCGTCCTAGGATTATTGCGTCAAATTTAAGTGCAGACCGCTGCACGAACTATTCAATCATGAGTTGGATACCATTCCATCGGAATTTCTTTTTTTTTTTTTTTTAATTTTTTTTGGTCCAGTCATGGGGCTTGAACTCTGGGCCTTGGCGCTGTCCCTCAGGTCTTCAGCTCAAGGCTAGTGATCTACCACTTGAGCCACAGTGCCACTTCTGGCGTTTTTCTTTTTGCTTATGTGGTGCTGAGGAATCTATCCCAGGACCTCAGGCATGCAAGGCAAGCACCCTACCACTCAGCCACTTTCCCAGCCCTTCCATCGGAATTTCTAAGCGCAGGCAGGAGTCTCGTGGGATCTCCTGCCATTGGTAGGTGTCAGGACCTGGATTTGAACTCAGGGACTGTGTTGCAGTGTTGGCCTATGGCTTTCCTGACAGTCCGGGAGCCTTGAGCAATGACAGGTCACCTGTGCATGGCATCCATGTCATTCAGACCTAGGATGGTCACTGTGCAAGGAACCATAGCCAAGAAACCGCCTACCATGTACGGCTCGCGGATTGTTTTAGTGTCATTTTCATTTTGTTTTCCTGTCAGACATCAGGTCTTAGGATTCCAGGATTGGCTTTAGTTCTGGAAGCTGCAACCCAGGCTAGTGTGATGGAAGCTGAGACAGAGCTGTCACAATCTGAGTTCAAGCCACGTGCATGACCAAAAGCAAACAAAAAAATTAAATTAAAACAATTAAAAAATTAAAACAATTTAAAAAATTTAAAAAACAATTATTTATCTCCCTGTTTTGCAATTAGTGCCATTTTTTCTGCCAGGCCTGGGATTTGAACTCAAGGTCTGGGTAAATAGGCAGCACTGCCGGGCTAGGGGAATCACACCATATTTGAAGTCAAGAAAGTCAGGCCTGTTCTCTAGGCCTGAATTGAAGCCTCAGTCGTGCAAAACATACTCCTTATATGCATTTTATTTACATTTTAAAGACAGGATTTATACTTCCATATAGTCAGACAATATCATGTTTGGTATGGTTATTCATTTCATTTCTTGTTTTATTCATTTATTTACCATTTATTTTATTGACTCTTTAACCCCTATACCGTTTATTACATTGTTTACTTCCTATCACCTAGCATCTAGATTGGTAGATGTGTTCACTATAATGACTGACACCCAGGACTCTCTCAGAAAAGGAAAACATGTGTCACACTCGGCTTCTTACTCCAAGATTAAACTTTTGGCAGTGCTGTGATACAAACTCGGGGCCTAGCAGGCCCAATTCATGAATGGGCAAGGGTGAGCACGGCAGCCTCTAGCCAATGAAGCTGTGAGGTGGTTCCCATGCACTGAGATGGAGCCCCAGGATTGGCCAAAACAGTGATAAATGGATTGGCAGATGGTGGTATACAATTAGTACATATTGATAGAGTGCCAGAGCCATCTATCTGACTGAATCACGCCTACTACATTCCTACCAACTCTTAGGTATTTATTATACTGCCTTTGAAGTAATATTATTCTTTTCATGCTTAATAAACTATCAATTAAAATCAATGAGCATCCTAGGATTATTACATCCACTTTTAGACTAGACTGATGCAGGAACTACTCTTTCAATCAGTATTCCTATGCATAGGAATGAGTCTCTTGTGCTGTCCAGCCATTGGTAGGTGTCAGGACTTAGATTTTTAACCCAGGGCCTATGTTGACAGGTTGGCCTATGGCTTCCCTGATGGCCCACCAGCCTTCAGGAATAACAGTACAGCTCTACTTTGCAGCCATGCCATTCACACTCAGGATGGTCACCCTGTAAAGAAAAGAATAACGTAAAACCCCCAGTCCTCTGCAGTTCACCATTTTTTGTGCTGTTCCAGTTTTTATTTTTCTTCCTGCAAGCCCTCTGGGCCTAGGATCCCAGGATTGACTATGGGTGAGAGGCTGCAGTCCAGTCTAAGGCAATCAGAGTTGAGGTATATTTGCCACAACCTGAGTTCAATCTCCATGATTGGCAAAAAAAAAAAAAAGAATAAATTAAAAAAATAATTAATTAATTAACTAAAATGAAAAAAATCCCCCTGCTTTGGAATTTCTGCCAGTTTTCTTTACTAGCCTGGGATTTGAACTCAGGATCTTGGTAAATCTGTAGCAATGTGAGGGAAGGTGCAGAGTTTCTACTACTTCAGTTCAAATCCTGTACCTAGCCAAAAACAAAAAATTAAGTCACTGACCTCACCTGGGGGTTGGGGGGATAGCTGTGGAGGTGGGAGGGAAGGGATGGCAAGGGGAAAACAAAGGAGGAGGCAACAGTGCTCAATAGTAAATGTACTCATTACTTTGCTCATGTAACTGTAATCCCTCTATACAATTTTTTTTTTTGGTCGGTCGTGGGGCTTGAACTCTGGGCCTGGGTGCTGTCCCTCAGCTCTTCAGTTCAATGCAAGTGCTCTACCACTTGAGCTACAGCACCACTTCCGGTTTTCTGGTGGTTTATTGGAGATAGGAGTCTCACGGTCTCTCCTGCCCGGGCTGGCTTTGAACCGCGATCCTCAGATCTCAGCCTCCTTTGTAGCTAGGATTACAGGCGTTAGCCACCAGCGCCCGGCATTCTATACAATATTTTTACAACAAAAAATGTACAAAAAAGGAAACAACTTAGAGCTCAGATAAATACTTTGCAGGTAAGGGAAGGATGTCTGAATAGCTATACAAAATTATACACTGCTGCTTTTAAAATATTCCATTTGGAACTGAATAAACATAATTGCATCTATTAAAAGTAATTCTCACTGTCTTGGAACTGGGGTTAGTATTACTGCCACTGCTGGGATTTGATCTCACCATCCAGGTAACTCCTTTGCATGGTAGATGAAGGGGAAGCTCAGTGTCCTTGAGGAAAAGAAATTCAAGGTACAGTTCCCAGGTTCTGAATTAAGTCCCTATAATGGAAAATAATATTTATGTATATGTGTAATATATGTTACATTTTACATGTGTATGTTTATTACAAACTATGATTTTTATTATTGAATTTGTATTTCTGTAATTCCAATTTTTTCATTTATTTATTGTTTATTGTATTAGTATTATTATACACATAATATTCATTATATTTTGAGCATCTATTATAAAATTGTACACAATAATTTAGGACGTTGACTCATTTTTCATTAATACTTTATTAAGTGTTGAAACATGATACAAAATTAAATGGAAGAATTTGTCACAGCCTTCACATGTTTAGTCTCTCCTAAATATGAGCTGTGTCTTGTTTGTCTTTAATACCTTCATATAGGGATTTCTTTAGATGATTTATACTCAGAAGCCTTTCCTTGAGGATAGGCAAGTTGAGGGATAAAATTGTAAGGTTGGGACTGGGAATGTGGCTTAGTGGTAGAAAGCTCGCTCAGCATGCATGAATGCCAGGGTTTGAATCCTCAGTGCCACATACTCAGAAAAAGCCAGAAGCTGTGGAGTGCTCAAGTGGTAGAGCACTAGCCTGGAGAAAAAGAAGCACGGAGACAGTACCCAGGCCCTAAGTTAAAGCCCCAGCACTGGCAAAAACAATAGGCCAGATGCCAGTGGCTCACACCTGGAACCCTATCTTCTCAGGAGGCTGAGATCTGAAGACCAGAGTTCAAAGACAGCTTAGGCAAGGAGAGCCTGTTAGACTCTGATCACCAATGAACTACCAAAAGACCCCAAGTAGCGCTGTGGCTCAAGTGGTAGAGTGTTTTCCTTGAGATGAAGGGCTCAGGGACAGTGCCCAAGCTTGAGTTTGAGACACACAATGGGAAAAAGTGAGGGTTAATCAAAGTACTTTTCCTATTTGCTAATTAGAAGAACATTCTCTGGAAAATAAACGATGATGTACACCTGAATTGGAGTCAGAGCTCAAGGTTCAAGTTTAGCACATCCATATGCCCAGCCTCTCAGACTCTAGCATTATAACCTTGTGTCCTACAGGGTTCTGAAAGGTCCATTGTTGAAAGGCTTAATATGTTCCCCAAGCCCTTTGTGAAAAGCAGTTGACTTGTATTGTCACTGTCATTACACTTCTGACCTAGCAGAACACCAGTAGCTAAGGCCCATTCCCTTGCTCAGGAGGCTGAGGTCTGAGGATCACAGGGTGAAGCCAGCCAGGGCAGAAATGTCTATGACACTCTGACTTCCACTTCTGAAAGGGCAGATGTTCAGGAGCTTCCTCGATTTCCCTTTGTGATGAGAAGTTACTTGTACTTGAGTTGAACTCAAGGCCTGGGCACTGTCTCTAGCACTCTACTACTTGAGCCACAGCACCAATTCTGGCTTTTTCTGTGCATGTGCTACAGAGGGATCAAACCCAGGGTTTCTTGCATGCTATGCAAGAACTCTCTCACTAATCCACATTCCCAGCCTTCTCATCTTTTTCTTAATGGTAGTTTCTACCTAAGTATGCTACCATTTTACATCCCCCAAGTTTTATTTTCTGAATACTGGTTATTTCAAAAACCCTGATCCCTTCCCTTGCCTGATTTGTGACTGTTCCTGCCTCGGTCTTATAATAAAATGTAAATAAATGCTACTGAGACCTTATGTGTGCATCATGTAAGGACACTGTCCTGGAACTCTGGAAGAGAAAAGCCATGGGTCTGAAAAGGAGAAAATGATGCAGTATGTGCAACAAGCCTATCTGAAAAATAAATCTGTACATGAAAGTAGAAGCATTACATACAATCTCTTTTCACTCAGGGAGGTAATATACACACATAAGTAGATAGGACACTCATACATGAACTTGGCCTTCTCTTTTTAAATTTTTCTCATGGCAATCCCAGGGCTTCAACTCAGGGCCCTATGTGTTCCTCAGCTGTTTTGCTCAAGGCTGAGACTCTCCCACTGCCACAGCTCCACTTCCAGCAATCTCTACATTAATTAGACATAAGCGCTTGCCAGGCTTTCCTGATTTGTATGGCTTGTATCTCCTGCTCGGCTTTCTTTCTCAAAGCTGGAGCTCTACCCTCTGGGCCACTGAAACACTTCTGGTTTTCTGGTGGTTTATTGGAAATAAGAGTCTCACAGACTTTCCTGCTCGAGCGGGCTTTGAACAGAGATCTCCTGAGGAGACTTCAAGTGGCTTTCCTCAGGATTCATGGAGGATCTGCTCCACACAAACCCTTAGTCAAATCTCCATAGGTACTACAGAACAACGGAAACATGATGATGCTTCTAGTGTGTTCTAGATAATTAAGATTGGAGACACAAAACACTCATAATTATTAGATAATTTCATAGGCCTATGGAGCAATGCAGACAGCATGAGGATCATTCCAGCTTTTGGTCCTCTTGTCCTGAGACAGTAAATTCACTGCAGCTCAAGGCTAAGTGACTGAACTGGCATGTCCTGTGGACATTTTCTGCCAATATCATGTGACACTCATTTCTCACTTTTGGCTTTAAACCTGTGACCAGAGGAGAAGATGAGAGAAAATCATTCTCAGAGAAAGTACCTATAAAGAACATTGGGTGGTTTACTTATAAATTCAAAGCATTGGAATGATGCTGTTAAGTAGTCATTTTGTCCAAATTTAAAAAAAGGAAGAAGAAAAGAAAGGCAGGTGCCAGTGGCTGCTGACTGTAATCCTAGCTCCTCAGGAGGCTGAGATGTATAGAATCTGAGTTTGAATCCAGCAAGCATAGAAAAGTCCATGACACTGTTATTTCTAAGATATCACAGAAAACCCAGAAGTGGGGCTGTGGCTCAAGGTTAATGCACTACTCTTGAGCAAAAGTAACTCAGGGACAACAACTATGCTCACAGTTCAACCCCAGGACCTGCTTCCATGTGTTTCTGTATGTGTGGATTTATTCCTATAGGCGAAGCTCCCTAGTAGCTATGATGAAAGGCACCAAGCTAGAAAATTTGTTTTCAATACAATGATTTCATAACACAGAGACTGCTTTCATGACAGTGCATGTTCCTGGACGCCCCTCACAGTTCCCAGTGCAGCCGGAGGGTTCCTCTGCCTCCCATGCCTGCTTGAAGAAGTCTCTCTCATTGTCTGGACAGGCAGACAAAAGGCCTCAGTCCTGTACAGCTGTGTAACAAACAACTCCATATGGGCCAATTAGTGAGGATGAATGTGGATGGGTTCTGAAGGTCAGGACAAAAAGGCTTCTTTTTACCCCAAGCTATCTCTCTCCCCAGTGCTCCATTTGGACAGGAAGCCTTCATTTGTGCCACCTCCTGTGGCAGGCCAAGTTCCCAGCACTTATCTTGTCTTTGTAAGACTATATTCTGGTGTTTAGATACAGTGCTCAATATAATTCAGGAGTCCTTATGGCAGACAACTAGGACACTTAACTCAAGAAATGTTCCATTGAGGATGATGATGGGCCTATGATGCCTCTGCTAGTTTTCCGGAAGCTTTGGAAATCCAAGCACATGTCTGATATCACCATGCTTCCTGTCATCTAGGGCTGCTGAAGCACATTAGTTTTTGAAACTTTGACATCTGCTAGCTGAGCCCTGCGTGGCAAAGTTTTGGGCTTGAACACAGGGCCTGGGTGCTGACCATAAGCTCAGTGCAGGAGCCCAGTGCTTTACCATTTTGTGTCACAGCTTTACTTCTGGTCTGTGTGTGTGTGTGTGTGTGTGTGTGTGTGTGTGTGTGTGTGTGTGTGTGTGTGTGTGTGTGTGCGGGGGCGCATGCAGACATACACCAGTCCTGGAGCTTGAACTCAGAAACTGAGCATTGTACCTAATTCCTCTTGCACAAGTATAGCCCTCTCCCAATTGAACCACAGAAACACTTCAGGCTTTTTTCTAGTGATGTGTACCTGAGAAATCAAGTCCATAGTTTCATAGATGCGAAGCACTCTACCCCTAGGTACATTCCCAGCCCTCTTCTTCAGGTTTGTTATTTTGTTTCTCTTTTGGTGTTGTTGGTTGTAGCAGTTGAAGTCTGGGCCTGGGTGCTGTACCTCAAAGTCTTGTGCTCTACCACTTGAGCCAAAGCACCGTTTCAAGTTTTCTCATGAATCATTGGAGCTAAATGGCTCAAAGACTTTTCTGCCCAGGCTAGCTTTGAACCATGATCCTCAGATCTCATCCTCCTGTGGGTCTAGGATGACAAGCATGAGTGACAAGCATCCACCTTCCACTTCAGGTTTCTTATTGGTGAATTGGAGATAATAGTCTCATGGGACCTTTTGTGTCTGGCATAGTTTGGAAGCCAGATCCTCAGATCTCAGCTTCCTGAGAAGGCAGGCTGACAGACATCAGCTATAGACCCCTAGGCTGTGACATTCTACTGCAAGGGGGTCCTTGGCTCCACGTGGTAGAGTGCTAGCCATGTGCCCAAGAGGTAAGGGTCAGTGCCTATGCCGCGAGTTCAAGGTTCATGACTGAGAAAAAACTAAACGAAACAATTGTCTGCAGTAAACAACTCACCCGCTCTTCAGTAATATATAATTTTGTCCCTGCCATGGGGACATATCTGCATCTCCATATTCTTGTCTGCATAATCATCTCAGTTGTGTAGCTCTTACAAGGACCATATGAAAGAATGCACTCTGTGAAGGACAGAGCAGATGGCACTCTTTGAAGGACTCAGCACACAACATCCTGTGAAGACTTAGCACCCAGCACCCAATGCAGGACACAGCACACAGCTCTATTCCACAAGCTGTCATTAGAATGAGGTTGCTTTCATCAGTATCACCATTCTTTGAGGAACATTTCACAAATCACACAAGTTCACATCTAATGGTTTAGTGGGGTGGTTTTGGGGGGGGCAGGCCACATCTAATTTTATCCTAGAATGATTCATTATTAATTTAATCTGTTTATCATTTATTATAGTGACAATTCTTCTACCTATGACTTTTTTTTTACCTTTGTGACATTCTACTTACATAGCATATTGATTTGCATCTAAATTATACATCCTACCTGACACTGAGCACTTTCAAAGAAAAGAAAATCATGTGTCACACTCGGCTTCCCACTCTATGATTACATTTTTGGCAGTGCTGGGATCTAAACTCAGGGCCTAGAAGGCTCAATTCATTTATGTGTGGCTGCCAGCACAGCAGCCTTTAGCCAATTCAGCTGCCAGGTTGTTCCCAGGCCCTGAGATTGAGCCCCATATATTGACTCCATATTGTGCTTAGTGTAGCTATTCATTTTTTTGTTTTATTCATTTATTTACCATTTATTTTCTTGACTGTTCTTACACATGGACTATTTATTACATTTATTACATAGGATAGATTTGCCTATGTATCAAACTTCACACCTGACATCCAGGACTTTCACAGCAAAGGAAAACCTGTGTCACCAAGGGTTTCTTACTCTATGAATCAATTTTTGTGAGTGCTGGCATCTGAACTCACAACCTACAAGGCCCAATTCATGAATGGGTGAGTGTCAGTATGCCAGCCTGGGGCATATTGAGCTGACAAGCAGTTTCCAGCACCTGAGATAGAGCCCCAGAGGTTGACAAAATAAGATTGACATGCAGATGGTAGTACACAAATAAATATAGATCTTTATAGAGTGCCAGAGATGTCTATACATTATTCAGTTAAATAGGCTACATTCCTACCAATATTTGGGTATTTTTAATGCCTCCATGTAATTTATATTATTGTTTTCATCTTAATGAATTATTAATTAAATCAACCACTGTACCGAAACTATTGCGTCCATGTAATTAATAGTATTCTTTTAACGTGTCAAAAATATTCATGAAAATCCATCGGCCTCATAAAATCACTCTAATTTTATAGTAGCATCATTCAGGAACAACTTATTCAACCTTGACATTCATAACCTTCCATCGGTATTCCTATGAATAGGAACAAGACTTTTAGGATCTCCCACCAATTGTAGGGGTCATTACCAAGCTTTGAACCCAGGGCCTATGTTGCTGTGTTCTCCTATGTCTTCCTTGGTAGCCCTCCAGCCTTCAGCAATGCCAGGTTTCCAACACTTTTCAGCCATGTCATTCAGACACAGGAAGGTCACCTTGCAACGAAAACAAATGTACAACCGGCAGCCATCTGCAAGTTGCCGGTTTTTCTTTTTTGTTTCTGTGTTGTTTTAATTATTTATTATTCCTATCAGTATTTGGGCCCCAGGAACTCAGGTTTGGCTGTGGGTCCAGTGGCTACACCCCAGCCTGGAGCGATTGAAGTTGCGTCAGAGTTGCGATGCCCTGAATTCAAGCTCTGTGCTTGACAAAATAAAAATAAATAAATAAATAAATAAATAAATAAATAAACACATTAAAATATTTTAAAAATTATGAGGCTGCTTGGCTTGGAATTCATGCCCTTTTTTCTGCCAGTCCTGGGATTTGATCTCAGTGCCTAGGTACATCTACAGCACTGTGGGAGAAGGGGAAGCTCACCGTGCTGGTAGACAAGAAAGTCAGGCCTGTTCCCAGGGCCTGAATTCAAGTCCTAGCTCTTGCAAAAATAATAATCGTATGCATTTTAAATACAGGCTTCATATTTACATACACATTTACTGCATATTACAGTTAGTGTGGTTACTCATTTTATTTTGTGTTTTCTTTATTTCTTATGTATTTTAGTGAGTATGATTACATACATAACCTTTTTTACATCTTATTACATAGGACATAGATTTGCCAATGTACTATCCCTCATTCCTAAGACCCAGGACTTTCACTGATAAGGAAGACAAATTGGACATTTGTCTTCTTCCACCAGGATTACTTAAGTTTTTGACAGTTCAGTAAGTGCATCTTGAGTAAGTGTCAAGACACAGTCCCTAAACTTTTATGCTCAAAACTAGTACTCGACTGCTTGAGCATCAGCATGACTTCTGGATTTTTCTGTGCAACTTGTAGTGAGGAATGGAATCCAGGGCTTTGTACATACTCGGTGGGGACTCTATCACTGAGCCCCAGGAGTGACAAGTGTATAAACAGGTAAATGTGTAGATTGGTAGATAGAGATAGATAGATAGATAGATAGATAGATAGATAGATAGATAGATAGATAGATAGATAGATAGATAGATAGATAGATGTATATGTATAAAACAAAAGAGATATCTATATATTATGAAACTGCATATATAATATTACTACCAATTATTGGCAATTAAATTATTCCTTTTTTAAGTATCATGATTGAATACATAATAGAGTATTAATTGAAAATTAGTCAATCTAGAATAATTGTTGTGTATAATTTTAGAATATAATAATATACTAACTACTAATTTAAATGTTAATTTTATAACATTCCATTTGTATGGATGTATATCAGAATGCATTTCTTAGAACCACCCACCATTCATTAGTGGCAGTTCTAAGATTCGACCTCCAGGCCTAAGTTGCTTATTTCAGCTATTGCTTCCCTAATAGCCCACCAAACATTAGCAATGCAATGTCATGTACACATTCTGGGGCTTGTCAGTTAGACCCAGGATGGTCACAATACAAAGGAAAAAAAAAGTAAAACCACCTTCTTGAACTTCTCAGTTTTATCCTTCTCCTTTTTATTTTTATTTTTGCCAGCTCCGAAATTTCAAGTAGGGTCATAGGATCTAATGATCAGCTGTGGCAGAGATGTGAAGACCTGAGTTCAAGCCCTGTGCTAGGCCAAAAACATGTAATAATAACAATAAGACCATGGCTAGGAAATTGCACTATTTTTGTAGCAGGCCTGGGATTTGAACTCAGGGTCTGGGTAACTCTGTGACACTGTGTGTGAAGGGGAAAGCTCACCATCCTTGAAGACAAGAAATTCATGGGGCTGGGAAGGTGGCTCAGTGGTAGAGTGCTTGCCTTGCATGCATGAGGCCCTGGGTCCAATTCCTCAGCACCACATAAGCAGAAAAAGCTAGAAGTGGCACTGAAGCTCAAGTGGTAGAGCACTCACCTTGAGCTGAAGAGCTGTGGGACAATGCCCAGGCCCAGTGTTCAGGCACCATGACTGGCAAAAAAAAAAGAAATTCAGACCAGCATACATGGGTTCTACTGCATATGACATTTATTACCCTTATTTATTTAGCATTATTACACATATAACATTTCTTTTATTACATCATATTTCATAGGACATATTTGCATATGGTTTATACATCATATTGAGACCCAGGAATTTCACAGAGAAGGAAAACAATGTGTCAAATTGGCTTCTTATTCCACAAATAAATTTTTGGCCATGCTTGGATTTCAACTCACCTACAATGCCCAATCCATAAATGGGGAACAGTCTTAGCACACCAGCCTCCACCAAACTGAGAATCCAGGAAATTCTGAGCACCTGTAATCAAGCCACAGTAGTGCCCAATAAATAGATGTGTAGATTGATATTATATATATATATATATGTATACATTCATATATACCTGCATTTATATGTATATACATGTATATATACACACACACATACAAAGAAACAATGTGAGGATATTATTAAATTATATATATACATAATTACCAATTATTAGTTACTAAATTATGACTCCATTTAATGAAGTATCATGGTTGAATACTTATAAAAGCATTAATTACAAATTAGTCAATATCCTTAATCATACCATGGTGCTAGAATGAAGATATAAATCCAATAATTTTTGTGTGGCATTCTAAAATAGAATCATGAATTAACTGCAAATTTAATTATTACTTTTATTACATTCCATTAGCATTCACATGAACAGGAATCAGTTCATCAGGATGTCCCTCCATTTGTGGGTGGTAGTCATAGCATTCGAATTCCAGGCCTGGGTAGATTACTTTGAATGCAAACCATTGGAATGACACCGTGAAGATTTCAGATTGTCACGATTAAAAAAAAAGAACAACAAGAAGAAAAGAAAGCCAGGTGTCAGTCGCTCCTGCCTATGAACCTAACTCCTCCTGAGGCTGAGATGTAGAGAATGCCAATTTGAATTCATCCATGGCAGGAAAGTCCACAACACTCTTGTTTCTAAGAAATCATAGGGGAAAAAATAATCATGAGTGGGCCTGTGGCTCAAGGGCATAGTGCTATCCTTGAGCAAAAGGAGATCAGGGACAGTGCCTAGGCTCATAGTACAAGCCTGGACGTGCCTCACCGCCCCCCCCCCCAAAAGGAAGCAATAATTCCAAGTCTCTGTGTATGGATGGATGATGTATGGATGATAGGCATTCAGCAGGTTGCCCATGTCCACTCCACCAACCTGGGAAAGGCCTCAGAGAGTCCTAAGTCTGAGCCAGCAGCTTGAACAAAGCATCCTTCCCTGCCATTTAATAACTGAAGCCCTGTCGGCTTTGCTGGGTGGTGCAACAAGTGCCTTATGTTCCGGCTGAGATGTCCCATTGGGACACCTAGCAGCCAGCCACTGCCTCCAGGGAGACCACAGTTCCTAGGCTATAGGAGTTGTCAAAGATTCTGGCTCCATATTTTCTATCTCTCTGTAGAATATGTGAGCCTACTCCTCTGGGGTCTGGTGACTATCCCTCATTCTCCATTCCTCATTGCTGAGTCAAAGACTGGTCCCAAATCTTGGCAAAGATATGAAATAGCCAGCGATTTCTGCACCAAAAGGGGGAAGCCAATAAATCCCACCCTCATAGTTCCTGTCAGAAATGAGCCTTGGGCTTAGTGGTAGAGTGCTTACCTAGCACGCATGAAGCCCTGGGTTTGATTCCTCAGTATCACAGAAACAGAAAAAGCCAAAAGTGGCACCGTGGCTTAAGTGATAAGAGTGCTAGCCTTGACCAAAAGAAACTCAGGAACATGCCCAGACTCTGCGTTCAAGCCTCAAGACTGGCGAAAAAGTGAGCCTGGTGAGATATTCTTCTGGTATTCATAGGAGAGCCAAGGCTAGAGGTAAGAAGTAGGGTAGAGGACAGTTGCTGGTGGTTCACCACTGTAATCTTAGCTACTCAGGAGGCTGAGTTCTGAGGATCACAATTGCAAGCAGGAAAGTCTATATGAGACCCTTTTCTTCCATTAAACACCCCAAAAGTCAGAAGTAGAGCTGTGGTTCAAGTAATAGAGTGCTTAGCCTTGAGCACAAAACCTCAGGGATAGCATCCAGGCCATGAAATCAAACCCCAGGACTGGCACACGCACACACATGCACACACACACACACACACACACACACACACACACACACACACACACACACACACACACACACACACACACACACACACACACACACACACACCAAGCCAGAGCATTTGCCAATCAGCCTGCACAAGTTCCATCTCTAGCAACTCAATGTTAAAAAAAAGAGAGAGAAGGGAAGGAAAGATTTGCTCCTGGAGGTGATATAACCAGTGCCAAAATTCCAGTGTAGTTCTAAGATGTGGAACAAGATAGAGAGCCGCAGGCAGAAAGTACAACAATGCACAAAGTTTCTTGAGGTGTGGTGTAGAATAGGTGGTGTGGGTGGAATGAAGGTTCTGTGGCTTCAGACCTGTCCGGCAGGACATTCAAGGCTGGGTCAAGGTTTGTACTTGAGTCACTGGGAGGACAGAGGATGGAGGTCCCAGAATGGGTCCCAGGGGAAGATTAGTTTGGCTTTGCACCATGGACCCCAGCCATTTCCTGTGGCTGGAAGCCTATTTTTCACAGCTCCTGATCCTCAGTCCTCCTTTACATGGAGGAGTCAAGGAAAATGCAGGGAACAACACTTGCTTAAAAAAAGCTTCTAGGAGCTGGGAAGGTGGCTCAGTGGTAGAGTGCTTGCCTTGCATGCCTGAGGCCCTGGGTTCGATTCCTCAGCACCACATAAGCAAAAAGAAAAAAAGCCCAGAAATGGCGCTGTGAATCAAGTGGTAGAGCCCTAGCCTTGAGCTGAAGAGCTGAGGGATAGCACCCAGGACCAGAGTTCAGGCCCCACAATCAGACCCCCCCACCCAAAAAAAAAGAAAAGAAAAGAAAAGCTTCTAGCCCAATGCCAGTGGTGGCTCAACCCATGTAAATCCTAGCTACTGAAAAGACTGAGATCAGAAGTCGTGGGTCAAAACCAGCTCAGGGAGGAAAGTTAGTGAGACTATTCTTGCTGATGGACTACCAAAAGCCAGAAATGGATCTGTGGCTCAAGTAGTAGAGTGCCAGCCTTGAGACAAAAATTAAAGAGACCAGAGCCCAAACCCTAAGTTCCAGCCCCAGTACTGGCACATAAAAAATAAAGAAAAGCTTTCAGGAGTTCCTAGTCCACTGTGGTGAAAGTCCAAATTAGTTGGGTGCTGGTGGCTCATGCCTATCCTCCTAGCTCCTCAGGAGGCTGAGATCTGAGGATCATGGTTCAAAGCCAGCCTGGCCATGAAAGTCCAGGAGACTCTGATCTCCAATGAACCACAGGAAAACTGGAAGTGGTACTGTGGCTCAAGTGGTAAGCTGAAGAGCTGAAGGGACAGTGTCCTGGCCCACAGTTCAAGGCCCACCTGACCTGCTTGAACCTCACTCTGTGGATCTAGGCAGAGTAATTTCCAGTGGACTGCTAAGGGTCTCCCAATATCTACGTGTCCTACAAGTCTTGAAAGCAGCCTCTTTGGGAGCCTTTGCCTACAGAGTGGGCCAAAGTATCAGAGAATCTTCTAGCCTTAGGGCACAGAAGTCATTGGCCAGGTCATCAGCATGGCATCTATCAGTGTGGATCTGAGCAGTAAGTCAATATTTCAGACTATGTTTCTGGGTCAGGAGGGGCAAGACTGCTAGATGGCACAGCATGTAATGCTTACTCACGGGGGCAAATTTGTCAGGCACACCTTGAGTCGATGTTGAGTTGGGCTTATGAAAGACTTGTAGGCTCAGGAATCCACAGCTGGCTGGTTGCTACTTGTAGTAATGGTTATCCCAGAAGTCCCAGGTCTCAGATCCCTGCTTTGCTCACCAGTGTTAAGTGGCAGATGAAGGTCTGCAATCATGCACTGAGTATAAACCAGCATCCATCGTGTTCTTCCCTTGGTCCTGTACCCTATGCTTACATGGAAGTGCAGGTTCCATGGGACTTACTGCCATGGCCCATACTCCTCAGCCCAAGAAGGAGTTGGGGAGAAATAACTTGTGTGTCGAGAGTTTACTATGACTGTGCCTCTGGACTGCCCCCAGTTCCAGCTCAGCTCATCATTACTACCTTCCTCTGTGTGTGTGTGCATGGGCACATCTTGGTACTAGGGCTTGAACTCAGGACCCGGGCTCTGTCCCTCACTTTTTTCATTCAAGGCTAGCAACTCTACCACTTGAGCCACAGCTTTTCTTCCAGCTTTCAGGTGGTTATTGGGAAAGGAGAGTCTCACACACTTTAGAAAAGTTAGCTGGTGGTAAGAAAAGTACTCATTATCTTGCCCATGTAATAGTAACCCCTCTGTACAGTATTTTCACATACAAAAAAAGATACTACTGATACTAAAAAAAAGAAAAGAAAAGAAAAGAAAAGAAAAGAAAAGAAAAGAAAAGGTGAGCTAGGCTGCCTCTGAATGCCAATCCTTAGATCTCAGCCTCCTGAGGAGCTAGGAATATGAGAGCATGAGATATTAACATCTGGTCACACTTTTCTTCTTGGCTAACACAGTGTACCTCCCTTCCAGCCTAGCATCCATCTACAGCTAACCTTTCTTCCCCTCCCCTTACTCCTCCAGGCTTCAGAGGAACCGTACCTTCCCCTGAGGACATAGAAATTGGATGCTTGAGAGGATTGAGCTTTATGTTCTCCACACAGTCAAGGGCTGCTGGGAGCTGATGTGGAGATCAGAGATCTAGGCCAGGGCAAGTAGACCGCTGTTAGAACAGAAGACAGTATGAAGAGACATCCTTGCAGCTGGATGCCAGTGGCTCATGCCTATAATCCTAGCTACTCAAGGCTGACCCGTGAGGATCAATCAAGATTCAAAGCTAGCCTTGGTGGGCAGACTTATCTCCAATGAATCACCAAAAGGCTGGGAAGCAGAACTACTGTAGTTCAAGTGGTAGAGGACGAGCCTTGTGCAAACAAGCTAAAGGATACCACCTAGGCTCTGAGTTGAAGCCCTTGTAAAAACACAACACACACACACACACACACTCACACACACACACAAACACACACACACACACACACACACACACACACACACACACTAACTTCCTTAGCAGGTGCCAGTGGCTCATACCAGCAATCCTAGCTACTCAAGAGGCTGAGCTCTTAAGATGGCAGCTTGAAGCCAGCCCAGGCAGGAAAGTTCGTGAGACACTTATCTCCACTCAACTACTAAAAAAGATGAAAGGTGAGCTGTGGTTCAAGTGGTAGAGTGTTAGATTTGAGAAAAGGAAGCTTCGTGCCTAGGCCCAGAGTTCTAGCTCTAAGAGTTGTTTTTTAAAGACACTTTTGCCCCCATCCTCCCTCAGGCCATAAATCCAGATGTTGATATTCCTATATCTCACTTCCACTCCTGCCACTTCCACAGCAACACCACAAGTGGCCTGTTTCTGGCCCGCTCTGGGTTAAGAAGTGAACGTACACAAGGGGGACATACCCAGGTCAAGGCTAATGCCCCAGAACATTGAAGTATTGGCCATACCAGTGTCTCCTCCCCCAATTCCCTGGCCCTGGAATCTAAAGTCTGTGCCTCTGTATTCTGGGCATCCAGAATTCTCTAGAAGGATTTGAGTGGCCCAGGTGGAGCTGGAAAATATACTTGCCTGAGATAAAGTATATTGACATTTCCTAGACACCAACAGACACTTCCAAGCCACCTTGGCATCACCTCCAAAGTAGTCCACAATCCTCCTTGCTTGGGCAGCCTTCAGTCCACTACCAAGCTGGAGTTGGCCAGAGTCATCGGCAACCTCCTTCCCCCACTCACCGCGAGCCTGCTAGGAGGCACATACAGCCAGCGGTCTAGCTGAGGAAAATGGCAGGACATCCCATGTCTGAGTTCCCCATCCAGAGTCAGGCAAGACTTTATTGCAGCTGGCCCGGCTGATACAGAATCCCCTGCAGGCGGCCAAAGATTTGGACAGCTGGACTTGGGCTCCAAAGAAAAGCTTGAACTCAGGACTCTGGCAATTTAGGACTCATTGTAGACCCAGATAGGAGGCTAAAAGCAAGGTCAGTGTGGAGGAGGAGTACCAACCGAGGTCAAAAAGAGGCAGACAGGCACCCAGGAAGGGGACAGAGAAAGATGAGGAACACACACACACACACACACACACACACACACACACACACACACACACACACACACACACACACACACACACACAAATATGGCACTGGTGTCTCACAGCTGTCATCCTAGCTACTCAGGAGGCTGAGGTCAAACCAGCCAGCACAGAAATGTCTGTGAGGCTCTTATCTCCAATGAACCACCAAATAACCAGTAATGGGGCTGCAGCTCAAGTGTTAAAGCTCTAGCTTTGAGCACAGAAGCATAGGAACTTCACCTAGGCCCTGAGTTCAAGGCCCAGGTCTTCTCCATCTAAACACACAGACACAGACACACACAGACAAAAGACAAATGAACACACAGACACATACAGTGGTATCCCAAAGCCTCAGCAGTCTCTGAGCACCATGAATATTCCACTCCAAAGATGATGGCACTACCATCATCAGAGCCACTGTAGACAAAACTCAGAGCCTCTCACATGTGTGAAATTGTTCACAACACATCATGGCATTTCACAGTTATGCAGAAAATTCAGCTACCTTTTGTGTGGTTGTAGGTTATGGGGTTTGAAGTTTGGGCCTGCCAGCAGGCCCTCAGCTCTTCAGATGAAAGTGTGCACTCTACTACTGGAGCCACAGCACCACATCCAATTTTCTGGTGGTTCCTTGGAGATAAAAGTCTCACAGACTTTCCTGCCCACGCTGGCTTTGAACAGGGATCCTCAGATCTCAGCCTTCTGAGTAGCTAGGATGAGAGTTGTGACCCACTGGCAGTGCCCGGCTACACCCATCTTTTTTTTTCTTCAGCTCTTTTCTTTCTTTCTTTTTTATTGTGAAAATACTGTACAGAGGGGTTACAATTACATGGGCAAGATAAGGAGTACATTTCTTATCAAGCATTGTAGCCTCCTCTGCAGCCACCTTCTTATACCAAGGGAAAACCCAACTCATCAAAACACAAAACACATGTAACCCTGCACTTCAGACTTGGCCACCAGCATCCAAAACCATTCTTCCATGGATGGAGAGCATATAATTGACACTACCATCCCACCCCTCCTCCCATTCACCCACTCCCTGCCTGCGACAAGCCACAAACTCTGGAGTTCTTGGTAAGGCACCACCCACCCTGCTATGGCTTCACACTGGGGTAAACCTGAGGAGTTATTAGAAATGTCTGTACAGTGAAGCCAGCACCTAGTCTCACAACCACAGCAACCCTACTACTTCACTATCTCTTGCAAGCAAGGAAGGGGTCTCTTTCTTTCTTGTTTGGTTTTTTTGTTTTTGTTTTTGTTGTTTTTGTTTTTTGGTTGAGGGGCTTGAACTCAGGGCTTGGGTACTGTCCCTGATGTCTAATTTTCCTCAAGGCCAGTACTGTACCACTTGAGCCACAGTGCCACTTCCGGTTGGAGATTGGACATGAGGGTATGGAGGGATTTTCCTGCCTAGCTGGGAAATGAGATCCTCTGGATCTCAGCCTCCCTAGTGTCCTGGATGACAGGTGAGGAATGACAGGTGTGAGCCTCTGGCTCATGGCTAAAGATGTCTAGTCCTTCAGAATTTCCACCTAGTCCTCCTCTAGAAGCTACCACCTGTACCTCCCTCAGGGACAGCAAAGGGATGCTAGAATCTGGGTGGAGCCATGGGGATTAAAGGGCCCCCTCCACATCACTAACACCCTCTATCCTCCCATCTGCCTCCTCCAGATTGCCTGGTCTTCCAGGGCAGATCAGACCCACAAGGAGTTCTGCGGCCTGCCCTGTGTCCCCCTGCCCCACCCAACCAATCCCTGAGGACCTCAGGGGCCAGCTGCTCCATGTCCTGGTTGAAAACGTTGGGAGGGTTGCTGATAAGCGGGCCCAGGGGTGCCCAGGGCAGAAGGACTGTCCAGCTCAGTTCTGTCAGAGGAGACCTAAAGCACGGATGGATTTACTAAGAGCTTCAGGGCATAGCCATCCACCTGTCACCAAAGGTCACTGGGAGAACTGTTTTATGGTGACAGCCCTGGGGCCTGACCTCATGGACCGGCACTGTCCCTGACTTGCTTTGTCTCCAGGGTTGTGCTCTTTCACCTGAGCTACCATGCCACTTCCAGCTTTTTCTGTGTATGCAGGACATTGGAATCGAACCCATGCTTTCCTGTGTGCTAAGCGAGACCTCCACCTCTAAGACAAAATCCCAACCCTAGATAGGTGTTCTTCTGTGACCCCTCAGGCCTGTCTTGGGACAGTCTCGCACATCTAAACCAAGTCTCTCACCAGCAGCCCTGGCTGGAAATGAACATGCTCTGCTATGTTGCCCATCATGTGCAGCACCTTTGCTCTCTGTGCTTCCTTCAGATCCTCCTTGTTAAGCAAGACCTCCTTTTCAAGTGCTATCTCCAAGAAGCCCTTTCTAATCATCTTGGAAAAACTGGAGCCACTCTGCTGTGCAGGCTGCCAGCTTTGTCAGGCTCTGCCTTCCAGCCAGTTTGGGTTGAGAATGCACGAAGGGGAAGACTTCGATTCCACCACCCCATTTGTAAAGACCTTGATACACCACCAATGGGCAGGTGTTGTACCACACTCCGTGAGAGGGGGCTCGAGGCCTGGGCAAGCTGTAGACAAAAAGACTGGGCCATTTCTTTGTTGTGGCTTGAACTGAGGATCTGCGAGCTGTCTTTCTGAGTTTTATTGCCCACGGCTGGTGCTCTACCACTTGAGCCACAGCTCCACTTCTGGCTTTTTGGTGGTTCCATGGAGAGTAGAATTTCACGGGCTTTCCAGCTTATGGCTGGCTTCAAACTGTGATCCTCAGATTTCAGCCTCCCGAGTAGCCAGGGTGATAGGCATGAGCCCGAACCCCAGGTGATGGGCACCAAAGGCTTTTTGGGTTTTTTTTTTGCTCCCATTTATCTCCTATCAACTATCAAACTCAAGTTAAAATAATCATTACAGGGGATCAAATTCCTCTCCTAGGTCAGTTAATCCAAGGAGATAAAGTGTCTTTGGAAAAGGCTAGTCTGAGTTGGATTAGGGGTGTTTGTGTGTGTGTATGTCTGTGAGTGTTTGGGGATACCTACCCTCATCTCTGTGGTGCCTCATCCTCCGAGCAGAGAGTGCATCCAGGATCCTGACCCCAAGGGAGGCGAATGAGGGAGGGTACCTAAGGTCACATCCAGGGGGTGATCCGAATTCTGTCCTGCAACAGATAAAGCCTGCACAGATAAAGGAGAGAAGGAGAGGGTTAGGGGAACATGAAAGGGAGCCCCTTACTTTTGGCTACATGTACCAGCGAGAAAACTGAATACATCTTTCTTGGAAGTCAGATAAAAGGTGTAAAGTGTTCATTTATTTCATGATTGTGTTAATCCTAGGGCTTGGATTCACGGCATGGGTGTTATCCCTGAGCTTCTTTTGTTCAAGGCTGAGCTCTACCAGTTGAGCCTCAGCACCACACCTGGCTTTTTTGTGTGTGGTTTTGGGGAGGGAGGTGGTTTATGGGAGATAAGATTCTCACGAACTTTCCTGCCCACGTTACTCTGAGTCACAACCATCAGACCTCAGCCTCCCAAAGAGCCAGGATGATGGGTGGGAGCCATGAGCTCCTGACTGCCACCATCCATTTATAGTCCCTTAGGCCCAGGGCCAGGCCACCACTCTACACCTCCTTGTTGGGAGTAGGAAGCAGACATGAGTGGGTTTTATACTTCAACAACCTACCTATCTTTGAGCATTGTTCTGGGTCAGTCTGATGGAAGCTTCTTCCTTATCCAAAGCATTGACTTGGCTCTGTCACAAGAACAAATGTCCCCCAGGAGGAATCAGGTCTGGGGTCTTACCTCTGAACCCCGCCCCCTTAACCAAAATAACACTCCCCAGCAAAGCGTAGTACACACAGAGTGTTTTTATTGTCTTATAGCCAAGGTTTTGTCAGATAGTGGGTGGTATAGGACAGAGGCTCTGGATTGTGCTGGGCAGGGGGACAAGGTGACACCTTCTCATCCACTTTCCTTTAGCGGTGTAGCTGAGAGATGTGGGGAAGGACTCATGGGATGGAAAATGAATAACCATCACGATCTAGCCAGGGCACAGAGGGGCTTACCTCATGAAGCTGCTTCAACAGGCTGAGCAAAACAGCGCCTGACCCACAGCCCACCTCCAGAATGAGAGGGCCACCTTGGGTTCCAGCCACATGGGGATGCTGGGCCACCTCCTCCAACACTCATTCCACCAATTCCTGAGAGAGAAAGAGAGAGAGAGAGAGAGAGAGAGAGAGAGAGAGAGAGAGAGAGAGAGAGAGAGAGAGAGAGAGAGAGAGAGAGACAGAGAGAGAGAAAGAGAAAGAGAGACAGAGACAGAGACAGAGACAGAGACAAAGACAGAGACAGAAAGACAGAGAGACAGAGACAGAGACAGAAGCAGAGACAGAGACAGAGACAGAGACAGAGACAGAGGGACAAAATTACACTTAAGCCAGGTGCTGGTGGCTCAAACCTATAATCCTAACTATACAGGAGGCTGACATGTGAAGATCTTGGTTCATAGCTGGCTCTGGAGGAATGTCTGTGAGACTCTTATCCTCAAAGAACTAACAGAAAATGGGAAGTGATGCTGTGGCTCATGTGGTAGAGCACTAGCCTTTATCTGAGGAGCTCAGGGCCAGCATCCAGATCCAGAATTCAAGCCCCACAAATGACAAGAAGTGGACTTCCCACCACAAGAAGTGGACTAAATAACACCCACTCTCCTAGGAAGCATGGCAGAGAAATCAGGCCAAGATTCCTGTCAGGTGGGCATCATGAGTAGGTCACCTGGGTCCTTCATGACTCATTTTCCCCAACTGGAAAAATGAATAGAGTGAAGGATTCCTTCCTCATGTTGATAGGGTAATGATGAAAGACAGCCATGTTTTGTTTCATGATCCCATACCTGTTGCATGATTAATAACAGACCCAATCTGAGCCCTTTCCTGGCAACTTCCTGTCATATGCTCACAGAATTGTTGAGAACTGTATGTGACACCGGCTCCCTCTGTTCCTGGCCCTGCTCGAGAGATCCCTCTGTATTAGTCCTTTATTTACTCACAACTGTCCCATGAGGAGACTGAGGTCCGATGGTCGACATCCAACCCAGAGCTTCACCTGTGGTCAAGAATCAGCTGCCGTGAACTAAGAGTTTTGGACAATCCGTCTAATTCAATGACTGGGCTGAGTCCTAAATGTCTATCAGCCCCCACCTCCCCCCACACACATACACACAAACACACCTCCACCGTCCTTTGCAGGCAAAGATGTTTTACTTTCTTTCTTTTTGTTGGTTGTTGGGCTTGAACTCTGGACCTGGGTGCTATCCCTGAGTTCTTCAGCTCAATTCCAGCACTGTACTTCTTAAGCCACAGCACCCATTCCAGTTTTTTGGTGCTTTATTGGAGAGAAGAGTCTGAGAGTCTTTCCTGCCCAAGTTGGCTTTCACACGTGATCCTAAGATTCAGCTCCTGAGTACTTAGGATGACAGCCATGAGCCACTGGCACCCGGCCAAAGATCCTTTTCTATGCCTGTCATCCTATCCCCTCAGGAGACTGAGATCTGTGGACTGCAGTTGAATGCCACCCTTGGCAGCAAAATCATTGAGAACTGTTATCTCCAATTAAACACCCAAAAACCTTGCAAGTGGAGCTGTGGCTCAAATGGTAGAATGCTAGCTTTGAGCATAAAACAAGGGATGGGAACCAGGCCCTAGTTTTAAACTTTTTCTAGCCTAAACCCACCCAAGAAAGGGAAGCAGGTGAGCACACGGGAGCTCAAAGCTCACACATAATACTAAAGACTCTCAGAATAGACCCCGTCCTGCTCTGATTCTCTAGATTCTATGTCCTAGGTCATGGCAGTCTTAGATGGGACTGACCATGCACCAAGTCAGGACATTCAAGTACAATCTCAAACTGAGGATCCCGTGACCTCATCAAGGACTCAAGATCTCTCACTGTCCTGCCTTGACACCGAGCAGTCAGGTGAGATCTAGTTATGCAACCAAAGGCTATTGGAATGAATGAATTTCACAGCCAAGGGATGCAGACTGGCAGGCTCTAGGTCCCTCTCTTTCAGGAAGGGGAAAAGGGCTGATCCATCTCAGGAATGATCCTGGGTTGTGAGTATCCTCAAAGAAACAACCCAGCTCAGAGCCCAGTGCCTCTGGTGTTCCCACAAGCCTCGACCTTCAGTCCACCCTCTCTAAATCCCACATCTGCCATCTATACTAAAGGCTGAGTCAGCAAGGAGACCCACCTCTACCTCTGAGAATGGCAGTTATGGGGCCCTAGAGTCCCTTAGATGAAGTCTCAGAGCAACATGCATCTGACTCTTTCCCTCATTTCCTGACTGTCCTGTGCCAGTGGCCTGGTTTCCTGTCTTTGTTTGAGGAATGAATACTGGGGGTGTCATCTTCAGATTGAGCCAGCAAAAGTCCCAGTCCCCAAGGACGTACTGCACAGGTATCCTGCAGTGGATGACAGTGAGGATGTCAAGGGTGAACCCAGAGTGCCAGGACTTTTAATAGCCATGTGGCTGGGTTGAAGGCTCTATCACTGATGGTCTAGATTGTAAGGTGAGGTCATGGCTTCAATGGCCTGACACACCTGATCTGGGATCATTCTCCCTCTTCATATTCCTGCTTATCCCTTGCCACACCCCTCTGGACATTCCCTCTCCCTATTCTCCCAAGCCTTTGGACACTTTCTTCTTTTCTGACCAGAAAATAAACTCGGTGAGCCAGGGGAGATTGAAACTCGGTGACTTACCTTGAGCCCTAGGGACTACCCCAGGCTGTTTCCCTCTGCAGTAAGCAAACCACTCAGATCCTGGATGTCATGAAGTTGCTGAGGGGACAGTGGCTTGCTCCTCCACACTGGCTTTAGGCTCTGAACCTGTCCCCACAGAGATTGTGAATTGTTGGCTCCCTTGATCCAGGAACTCCAAACCAAGGCCTGCATGATCCCTTCTTCCTTCCTTTCCTTCTTTTCTCCCTGCACCCTTCCCTCCACTCTTTCTCTGTCCTCTCTTTGTGTCTTTCCTGGGCCTTAAAATCAGAGACTGGGTGCTGTCCCTGAACCTTTTTACTCAAGGCCAACAGTCTATGGCTTGAGCCACTCATCCACTTCTGGCATTTTCTTTTTGGCAGTTAGTTGGAGATAAGAGTCTTACAGGCTTTCCTGCATGGGACTTAAGCCTCAATCCTCCCATCTCAGCCTCCTAAGTAGCTAGGATGACAGGAGTGAAGCAATGGTATCCAACTCAAACCAAGATTTCTTCATGTGCTGTGGATCCAGCACTGGAACCTTTCATCGTTTATGCCCCGCCCCCCTCCCCCCCCCCGGGCTTGGCACACACTGTAATCATTTTTTGCATAAATAAAAGAGCATCTGTCTATGACAATATTACAGCAAAGTCCCTAATTCAGGTAAGCATCCTGGGTAGGGGCAAATCCTGATGTAGCTCTCCAACAGTTCTCCCTCCTCCCTCTTCCCACCCTCCTGGTGCCACTGCACTTAACTGTTTTGGTTCCACGGACGTGAGCCATGATGTCTTCACTGGATTCCAGGGCCTCTGGGATGCCTATCTTCTCCAAGATCTCTGTCCAGCCACTGACTAGCTCTGTGGCACTCCAGTCCCCACTCAGCTGTGAACAAGGTTGATGTGAGGTGAACGCCAAGCTCAAGGGGCCTCCTCTCCACTCCCTGGGGCAGACAGGATGGTCCACTATATCTGGCCCCCAAGTTTCATGTTGCAGAGAAAGGAACCATGAGGCATTCCAGGTTTCTGAATCTCCCAGATTCCAGTGCAGGTGCTGGGAATAGTCTCTGCTCACAGCTGGCAGGCTGCAGATGGCGAGGTCACAATCTCTGCTCCCCAAGACTTCCTCATCTGTGGTTGTCACCCTAGAGAGAGCCGGTGGAGAATCAGCAGCTGCAGGAGAAAGGCAGTCAAGGCACGACGTTCATTGCAGGAAACCTTCTGGCTTGGGAAATCTGCTTGTGCCGCTTTGAAAGTCATTGTTTGGTGGCTGAAATGGTCCATCTAATTTGACCCAGAATCCCAGGCATTAGTTGAAATTGCCAGCTTCAAGAAAAAACCCTCGAAAAGCTGGCATTTCACTTGTCCCAATCAAACTTAATGGGTTCCAAAAATCAGTAGTCCCCTCTTCCTTCCAGACAGCCTACAGCAGGTTACAGAAAATGCATTCAGACAACCTTAGCTAACTGCATGTCCTGATCCCACGCAGGGTCCAGCAGGGGGAACACACTTGCCTACCATTGCCCAGCTGGAAATACCTCAGGAGGGACACAGATTGGAGTCTGCAGGACTCCAGGGAAGACTGCCCACCAGTGCACTGCCCTGGGAGGAAATCCATGGCAACAATTGGTACCTGCAGCTCCCTGCTAAGATGCCCTTGGACACCATCAATGCCCTGTGTAAGATTCCCCTCTCATCCTCGGTCGTGGTGAACCATCTGCCATGTCACACCATTCATCAATTCCCAGACCCTCCTAACTTCACAGCCCCTGCCCTACACTCCCTATTGCATCGCGTTCCCTAATTATGTTGGGCAGACACATTCCCAACTTTGAATTAGCTCCAACTATGCACATGAGAGCAGACTGTCTAGCTGCAAGAATGCAGCTGTGATCATAGTAACCTCATGAGCCTTCTGGCTAAAGACAGAAGGGCAGGTGTCCACTCTGGTCTGCGGTTCACACAGGCCTCCTAGGAGAGACCCACGCAGGCCCAACAGCTACTTTGGCCTGAAGGAAAGAGGAAGAAAGTGGTGGGAAGGAACATCTAATGAAACCTTCTCTAAAGGAGCCATGACACTGTGAAAGAGAAAACAAAAATTGTGGCTGGGCTCATACTGGGCATTAATGAAAAAAGAACAAGTACACACATGCACCCAAATAAAATGTTTTTGTTCGGGCTAGGAAGGTGGCTCAGTGGTAGAGTGCTTTCCTTGCATGCACAAGGCCCTGGGTTCGAATCCTCAGCACCACATAAGCAAAAAGAAAAAAGTCAGAAGTGGCGCTGTGGCTCAAGTGCTAGAGTGCTAGCCTTGAGCTCAAGAGCTGAGAGACAGCTCACAGGCCCAGAGTTCAGACCCCACAACCAGACCCCCCCCCAAAAAAATTATTGTACTCTTTTTAGACATGCTGACTGCACAATGAGAAAGATGATCTCTCTCTCTCTCTCTCTTATACACACCTAAACACAGACTCAAAGCAGTGCCTCTCCTGAATTTGTTGGTTTTTCATCTAGGCAACGTACCAGCTCAAGCACGGGGGTTCCCTTGTCAGAACCAGGGACAACCACCCAAGGGGAACAATGCTCTAATAATGCAGAGCCACCCTGCCTCCCCCTTTCTCCAGGGACAGACCCTTCCCCTTGGGAACAACCAGCCTTGACTCCCCATTCACCAAAACCCTAGGCTAGGACTCTGGGTGAAGGAGTCCGGAGACACGTGGCTCCTCAGAGCCTGGACAGAAAACAAAGCAGGGGGTCATGGTGCCTCCAGAGAGGTGTCTGACCTGGGGTGGGGGCGTTGTTGGGGACTTTGATGAGGTCCTAAAGGCTATATACATGGATGGACTCCCTACTTCCAGCCTACATACTTCTGGGCGACTTGGCAGATTCTTGGGTAGTACAAGGAGACTAGATGGACTGGGAGCACTACCAGAAGCTGGCAGAACTGGGAAATGTGATCACCCAGTCAGAACGGTTGACAGCTAGGGTTGGGGGTACAGGAGGTTGTATGTGTGTCAGAAGGGGGTGTGTTTTTCTCCCATATACCCACATTCTATCTGACCCCAGTGCCCTCACCTCTCTAGTGGGCTCTTCTGGGAATGTCCTCAGGTGAAAGGGTGACTGAGCACAGAAAACAAGGGCTCACACAGCAAGGGGAGGCTATCTTCTGTATCCAACACCTCCCTCCCCAGCAAAAAGGAAAAGACCTAAGAAGGCAGGTGTTGGGTGCTGCTCCCCATCTCTGATGAAAGCCACCAGGTTTTCACCTGAGAGAAAGGATGCAGATGCAAGGCTGTGTGGCTCCCACTGCTCCAGGCTAGAGGATCTATGGTGACCCCTCCTCACCCATCCCTGAAGATCCCCTTTTCCTGGGACACTAACCGCTAGGGATGAGGGTGGGATCCCCGGGTGAACACCCACCTCTACCCCCCACCCCTGGCGTGCATTTGTGGCAGAGCCAGGGCAGACTGTGGCGCATGGGGGAGGTGCATGCATGATGGGAAAGGGGAAGCAAGAGGCGGGGTTCTGGCTCCGCTGGGGTGGGGGGTTGGATAGAGTGGGGGGATCGCAGGGAGTGGGGTCGTGGGGTTCTGGCCCGCAGGGCAGCCACTCACATGTGTTGCTGGAAGAAGCTTTAGGCTGTGATCGGGTGCGCACCTGGCATCTGAGGACCCGGGGCCAGGACCACAAGCATGCCAGGGGCGCGCCATCTCCACCAGGTGACTGCAAGTGGCTCTTTGGTTCAGAGCTGGCAGTGCCATGTTTGAAAAGCAGCGCTGCTGAGAGGGGGCATGGGTGTCTGCGGGCGCATGGCGGGGCTGCGCGCAGCCTCTGATCCTTCTCAGCCGCCGCCGCCTCAGCGGCCTCCTCCCCTGTGTCAGCCGCCACTGCTGCCTCCACCTCAGCAGCCATAGCTGCCTCGCCGCCGCATGCTCTGCACTTCCGGGCCAGGACCCACACTATGATCGGAGCAGCTGCCAGCCACTGAAGCCATTTTCACTGGTGCTTGTGTAGTAGGTGTTAGGTTTTTAAAAGGAAGTAGCTGAGTAAGAACAGCAGCACTCACGTGGTATTCAGGTAAGGGGTAGGTTTATTCAGTAGACCTGCTGGGACCAGGCAAGGTTGGCACTCCACGTGGCTGGGAAAGGAAAGAGGAAAGAAAGGAAAGAGAGAGAAAAGAGCTAGAAAAGAGAGAGAAAGCAGAGAGAGCAGAGAGCTAGAAAGGAACAGAGAGAGAGCCTGGGCCTGCGCTAGGCCTTATCTAGGGTATGGGGGGAAAGGTGTGGCCACATCAAATTCAGATGTGACCTCAGCAGATGCAGATGTGACCTCTTCCAGGTGTCCCAGTTGCCTAGGTAACGCAGGTACTGGGTGGAGACTTTGCTGCAAGGAGGGTGGAGTCTGCTAGCCATCCAGGAGTGGACCTTACAGTAGGAAGACCCCCTACTCAGTCAGGCAAGCCCACCTAGTCGTCTGGAGTTACAGAGCCCACCGCAACAAAGTTGTTATTAAAGAAGCAACTTTATTTAGAAGGTTCCTACACTGACCGGCCAGGGCCGCAGCACAGGCTCAGGAGCTGATACTGCGACCCCAAGCGGACCATGTGCTTAGGTTTTTAAAGGCAAAAATCACAAGGTGAAGCCTGGTCAGGTAGGTGACCAATGAGATTTTCACACACCCAAAAGATTGCACAGTCATACCAGACCACACCCAGGTGGCCAGTGAGGTTACACTTTGTCACATAATGGCTGTTTAAACCAGCCTATCACTTTTTGGTTTAAATGACTCGAGAATTCAATGGTAAAGCAGAGCTTAAGGTAAAAATACACAAAGGAGTTTAGTGCAGTTTAACATAAGCATGTGAAAAAGGTGGAGTTTATAGTAAATTCAGGATGTTTCAGCATGCCAGCCTGAGCAGGATTACTGGCTAACTGTTTAGTTTGTCAGTCCTTAACAGAACAATGAAGGTGGGTTAAGTTATTAAGGGGAGCGGGACCAAGAGGATTTTTTTTTCATTCCAAGAACTGGGCAGGTTGGAGCCAAGTTTTGTTTTTTTTTTTCTTAAATCCCTAAAACAAAAACAAAACCTGTAAAGAAGCTGTCCCAGCTCGAGTCTCCTCTCAGGTCCTACTTCACTTGTGCTCCTGCTCGCTCTTCTCTCTGCTCTCTCTCAGCCCCACACTCCTCTCCTGGGCCACGCTGCCCTGATGCACACAGGCCCCTGCTTCCTTGGGCCCCTGGCCATTGCTGCCACCAAATTGTGCCCATGAGCCCCGCCCCCTACTCCCCTGGGCCCCGCCCCCCACCGCTAGCCACAACTGCAGCCCTGACTAGGCCCTAAGGCTTCCAGACCATGGCAATTGCAGCCTTAGCTCAGCACTCTCACTCCCCCCCTCCCAGTACCTGCACTGGGGATTGAATCTCCCCTCAGCCCCACCCCTGGAGGGCACTCTCCTCCATTCCTTTCACTCCACACACCAAGCAGGTGCATGGTGACACTCGTGTGTGTATGTGTGTTTGTGTTTGTGTCTGTGTGATTGTTGAGGATAACTACCACTCAAGGACTCAGAATATAGCACCCTTTGGGATGACTCAGCACACAGCGCACTTCCAAAAACAGCACAAAGCACTCTGTGTAAAGGACTCAGCACACAGATCCCTTTGAAGGACACAGCATGTAGTACGCTGGGTAGAGTACTCAGCACACAGCACCCTTTGAAGGAGGGAGTCCATAGCCTGCAGTGTAAAGGACTCAGTGCATGGCATGCTTTGAAAAACCAGCACATAACACTTTTTCCCAGGGACTCATCACATAGCACCCTATAAGACTCCACATAGCACCCTTTGAAGGGCTGAGTATGAAGCACCCTGTGTAAAACACCCAGTGCACAGCACCCTTTGAAAAACTCAGCACATAGAACAATTTTGTAGGACCTCAGCACATACCACACTGTGGAAGCACTCAGCACACAGTACCATTTGAAGGACAGTACACAGCACCCTGTGTAAAGGACTCAGCACACAGCACTCAAAAACTCACCTCATCCCTCTCTTCTCAAGGGCTCAGCACATAGCAGCACTTTTCTCAGGGACTCAGCACATAGCATGCTTTGCGATGACTCAGCAAACAGCACCTTTTTGAGAACTCAGCACAAAACTCCCATGAGGGAAGGACCCAGCAAATAGCTCCCTGTGAAGGACTCAGCACATAGCTGTATGTCACAAGTTCAGCTATCATTAGAATTAGGGTGCTTTCTTCAGTATCACCATTCTTCAGAAACACTTCACAAACCCTACTAGTTCACATTCAGACAACCTATGTTTTATGGGGGAAGGTCAGATGGAGGTCTTGAATTCAAAGCTTGCGGGCCCTGTCCCTGAGCTCTTTGGTTCAATGCTAGAGCTCTACCACTTGGAGGCACAGATCCAATTTTGCTTTTTTGGGTTTGTTCTTTCACAGGTCTTATGGTGAAAAATAAGGCCAATTGGGGTATCTGTGGGCAAAGGCTCTTAGCTCAGCCTGGAGCTGACCTCTCCCTTCCTTGTGTCCCTGGAAAGCCGGACCTCCTGGAGCTCTCTTGGCCTATGGTGGAAAAGACCTGCTCTGGCATCAGCAGAGTGAGCAAAAGTCAGCTTGGCTCTGGTCACTTCCCCAAATTGAACTCTAGAGGATGATGGCACCGGGTCACATGTTCCGCGTATGGCCAACAGGCGGCAGGAGTGCCCCACCATAGGGATTGTATCTGCGAGTTGTGTTTACTCTTGCTTCCCTAGGGCCCCCATCATGCTTCAAAGCCACCCTGGACAGAAAAGTCCTTTAGACTCTCACCTACAATTAACAATCAAGTGGGGCTGTGGCTCAAGTGGCACAGCACTAGCCTTGAGCAGGAAAACTCAGGGATAGAGCCTAGGCCCTGAGTTCACACACACACACACACACACACACACACACACACACACACACACACACACACACACACACACACACACACACACACACCACATGCATGCAAAATCAGAGATTTCTACACTGCGATCTTTGGGTATTCTCTACTTTTCCCCCACTAAGCCTGGTGTCTGCTGGCCTAGGTTTTTGATGCAGACAACAGCACCTGACATCTTTAATTTTGGGAGAACAGAATGGTTAGAAGGTCAACCTTCCCCCATCCCTGCTCCTTGATTGTGTCATGGTCTATCCAGGCCCGTTGGGATCCTTTACAAACTTTCCAAGATGCCTTCAAAAGGCATCACATACTGGGCACTGGTGGCTCATGCCTGTCAACCTAGCTACTCAGGAAGCTGAGATCTGGAGGATCACGGTGCCAAGCTAGTCTGGGCAGGACAGTGTGTGAGACTCTTAGCCTCCATGAAACATCAGAAAACAAAAGTGGCATTGTGGCTCAAGTGGTAGAGTGCAAGCCTTGAGGAAAAGAGCTCAGGGACAGCGCTCATGGCCAACAAGGAGAGGCATTGCATGTTGTCTTTGTGATTGGCATGGGCCAAATATAATTGGAATTAATTATAATTGGAATTGATCAAGTGCTCCAAGACAAAGCAGTACCTCCTTTAGTCCAGAGCTCTTCCATCTCATCTCACCCCCTGGCCTACACACATACACAAACACACACACACACACTAACATTCTTAGCCAGTGGCTCATACCAGCAATCGTAGCTACTCAACAGGCTGAGTTCTTAAGATGGCAGTTTGAAGCCAGCCCAGGCAGGAAAGTTCGTGAGACTCTTATCTCCACTAAACTACTAAAAAAGATGAAATGTGAGCTGTGGTTAAATGGTAGAGTGTTAGATTTCAGCAAAGGAAGCTCAGTGCTTAGGCCCTGAGTTCCAGCTCTAAGAGATTTTTTTTAAAGATACCTTTTGCCCCTCTCCCCATTAGGCCATAAATCCAGATGTTGGTCATCCTAGGTCTCACTTCCACTCCGGCCACTTCTACAGCACCACCACAAGTGGCCTGTTTCTGGCCAGCTCTGGGTTAAGAAGTGAATGCACACAAGGGGGCATACCCAGGTCAAGGCTAAAGCCCCAAAACATTGAGGTATTGGCCATACCAGTCTCTCCTCCCCCAATTCCCTGGCCCTGGAATCTAAAGTGTGTGCCTCTGTATTCTGGGCATCCAGAATTCTCTAGAAGAATTGGAGAGGCCCAGCTGGGGCTGGAAGATAGACTTGCCTGTGATAAAGTATGTGGACATTTCCTAGACACCAACAGGTATTTCCAAGCCACCTTGGCCTCACGTCCAATGCAGCCCAAAATCCTCCTTGCTTGGGTGGCCTTCAGTCCACTATCAAGCCAGAGTTGGTCAGAGCCACCTGCAATCCCCTTCCCCCACTCCACTGCCAGCCTGCTGAGAGGAACATGCAGCCAGAGGTCTAGCTGAGGAAAAGGGCAGGACATCCTATGTCTGAGTTCCCCACCCAGAGATAGGCAAGACTCTATTGCAGCTGGCTTGGCTGACCCAGAATCCCCTGCAGGTGGCCAAAGATTTGGACAGCTGGACTTTGGCCCCAAAGAAAAGCTTGAACTCAGGTCTCTGGCCATTTAGGACTCATTGTAGACCCTGATAGGATGCTAAAGGCAAGGTCGGTGTGGAGGAGGGGCACCATCCCAGGTCAGAAAGAGGCAGACAGGCACCCAGGAAGGGGATAGAGAAAGATGAGGAAAACACACACACACACACACACACACACACACACACACACACACAAATATGGCACTGGTGTCTCACACCTGTCATCCTAGCTACTCAGGAGGCTGAGGTCAAAGCCAGCCAGCACAGAAATGTCTATGAGGCTTCTATCTCCAATGAACCACCAAATAGCCAGAAATGGAGCTGCAGCTCAAGTGTTAGAGCACTAGCTTTGAGCACAGAAGGATAGAAACTTCACCTAGACCCTGAGTTCAAGGCCCACGTCTTCTACATCCAAACTCACAGACACAGACACACACAGACAAAAGACACACAAACACACAGTCACACACACTGGTAGCCCAAACCCTCAGCAGTCCCTGAGCACCCTGAATATTCCACCCCAGAGAAGATGGCACTACCATCATCAGAGCCAATGTAGACAAAACTCAGAGCCCCTCACATGTGTGCAATGGTTCACAACACATCATGGCATTTCTACTGTACACAGTTATGCAAAAAATTCAGCTACATTTTATTTGATTGTAGGTTATGGGATTTGAACATTGGGCCTGCCATCAGGACCTCAGGTCTTCTTATGAAGGTGTGCGCACTACTACTGGAGCCACAGCACCACATCCAATTTTCTGGTGGTTCATTGGAGGTAAAGTCTAACAGACGTTCCTGCCCAAGCTGGCTTTAAACAGTGACCTTCAGATCTCAGCCTCCTGAGTAGCTAGGATGACAGGTATGAACCACTGGCAGCACCAGGCTACACCCAACTTTTTTTTTTATCTTCAGCTCTTTTCTTTCTTTTTTTTTATTGTGAAAATACTGTACAGAGGGGTTACAGTTACATGGGCCAGATAAGGAATACATTTCTCATCAAGCATTGTAGCCTCGTCTGCAGCCACCTTATACCAAGGGAAAACCCAACTGATCAAGACACAAACCAAATGTAATCCTACACTTCAGACTTGGTCACCAGCATTCAAAACCATTCTTCCATGGATGGAGAGCATATAATTGACACTACCATCCCACCGCTGCTCCCATTCACCCACTCCCTGCCTGCCACAGGCCATGACCTCTGGAGTTCTTGGTAAGGCACCACCCACCCTGCTATGGCTTCACACTGGGGTAAGCCTGGGGAGTTATTAGAAATGTCTGTACAGTGAGGCCAGCACCTAGTCTCACAACCACAGCAACCCTACTACTTCACTATCTCTTGCAAGCAAGGAAGGGGTCTCTTTCTTTCTTGTTTGGATTTTGTTTTTGTTTTTGTTTTTGTTTTTTGGTTGAGGGGCTTGAACTCAGGGCTTGGGTACTGTCACTGATGTCTAATTTTCCTCAAAGCCAGTGCTCTACCACTTGAGCCACAGTGCCACTTCCGGTGGAGATTGGAGATGAGGCTCTGGTGGGACTTTCCTGCCTGGGCTGGGAAATGAGATCCGCTGGATCTCAGCCTCCCTAGTGGTCAGGATGACAGGTGTGGGATGACAGGCATGAGCCATCGGCTCATAGCTTAAGGTGTCTAGTCCTTCAGAATTTCCACCTAGTCCTTTTCTAGACACTACCACCTAGACACCCCTCTACCTCAATCAGGGACAGCAAAGGATTGCTAGAATCTGGGTGGGGCCATGGGGATTAAAAAGCCCCCTCCACATCACTAACCCCCTCTAAGCTCCTATCTGCCTCCTCTGGATTGCCTGGTCTTCCAGGGCAGATCAGACCCAGGAGGAATTCTGGGGCCTGCCCTATGTTCCCCTGCCCCACCCAACTGATACCTGAGGACTTTCTGGGGCCAGCTGCTCCACGTCCCAGTGGAAGACATTGGATGGATTCCTGATAACCAGGCCCAGGGGTGCCCAGGGCAGAAGGAGTGTCCAGGTCCCGTCTGTCAAAGGAGACACAAAGCACGGATGGATCTACTGAGAGCTTCAGGGCATAGCCATCCAACTGTCACCAAGGTCCCTGGGAGAATTGTTTTATGGTGACAGCCCTGGGGCCTGACCTCATGGACCGGCACTGTCCCTGACTTTCTTCATCTCCAGGGCAGTGCTCTTTCACCTGAGCCACTTCCAGGTTTTACTGTGTATGCAGGACCTAAGAATCGAACCCATGCTTTCCTGTGTGCTAGGCGAGCGCTCTACCTCTAAGACGTAATCCGAGCCCTAGATAGCTGTTCTTCTCTGACCCCTCAGGCCTTTCTTGGGACAGTCTCGCACATCTATACCAAGTCTCTTACCAGCAGCCCTGGCTGGAAATGAACACGCTCTGCTACATTGTCCATCATCTGCAGCACCTTTGCACTCTGTGCTTCCTTCAGATGCTCCTTGTTAAGCAAGACACCCTTTACAAGTGCTGTTTCTAAGAAGCCCTTTCCAATCACCTTGGCAGAGCTGGAGCCTCTCCAGTGTGCAGGCTGCCAGCCTTGTCAGGCTCTGCCTGCCAGCCAGTGTGGGTTGAAAATGCATGAAGGGGAAGGCCTGGATTCCACCAACAGATTTCAGAAGGCCCTGATACACCACCCAGGGGCAGGTGTTGTATCACACTCCGTGAGAAGGGTCTCAAGGCCTGGACAATCTGTGGACAACAAGACAGGGCCATTTCTTTGTGTGGGCTTGAACTGAGGATCTGAGAGCTGTCTCTCTGAGTTATATTGCTCAAGGCTGGTGCTCTACCACTTGAGCCACAGCTCCACTTCTAGCTTTTTGGTGCTTCCATGGAGAGTAGAGTCTCATGTTCTTTCCAGGTTATGGCTGCCCTGACACTGGACAGTCAGGTGAGATCTAGTTATCCAACCAAAGGATATTGGATTGAATGAATTCTCAGCCAAGGGATGCAGACTGGAGGGCTATTGGTCCCTCTATCTCGGGAAGGAGAAAGGGCTGATCCATCTCAGGAATGATCCTGGGTTGTGAGTATCCTCAAAGAAACAACCCAGCTCAGAGCCCAGTGCCTCTGGTGTTCCCACAAGCCTTGACCTTCAGTCTGCCCTCTCTAAATCCCACATCTGGCATCTAGACTAAAGTCTGAGCCAGGAAGGAGACCCACCTCTACCTCTGAGAATGGCAGTCACAGGGCCCTAGAGTCCCCTAGAGGAAATCTCAGAGCAACATGCGTCTGACTCCTGCCCTCATTCCCTGGCTGTCCTGTGCCAGTGGCCTGGTTACCTTTGTCTCTGGTCCAGGAATGAACACTGGGGGTGTCATCTTCAGCAAAAGTCCCAGTCCCCAAGGATGTACTGCACAGGCATCCTGCAGTGAACCACAGCGAGGTCGTCAATGGTGAACCCAGAGTGCCAGGACTTTTAATAGGCATGTGGCTGGGTTGAAGGCTCTATCACTGATGGTCTAGGTTGTCAGGTGAGGTCATGGCTTCAATGGCCTGACACACCTGATCTGGGATCATCCTCCCTCTTCATCTTCCTGCTTATCTCTTGCCGACCCCTCTGGTCCTGCCCTGAAGCTATCCTCCCTAGCCTTTGGACACTTTCTTCTTATCTGACCAGAAAATAACCTCGGTGAGCCAGGGGAGATTGAAACTCCGTGACCTACCCTGAGCCCTAGGGTCTACCCGAGGCTGTTTCCCTCTGCAGTATGCGACCACTCAGATTCTGGAGGTCATGAAATTGCTGAGGGGACAGAGGCTTGTTCCTACATACTGGCTTTAGGCTCTGAAACTGTCCTCACAGAGATTGTTGGCTCCCTTGATCCAGAGACTCCTAACCAAGGCCTGCATTATCCCTACTTCCTTCCTTTCCTCCTTTTTTCCCTCCATCCTCCCCTCCTCTCTTTCTCTTTCCTCTCTTTGTGTCACTCCTAGGCCTTGAAATCAGAGTCTGGGTGCTGTCCCTGAGCCTTTCTACTCAAGGCCAACAGTCTATGGCTTGAGCCACTTATCCACTTCTGGCATTTTCTTTTTGGTAGTTAGTTGGAGGTAAGAGTCTTACAGGCTTTCCTGCATGGGCCTTAGGCCTCAATACTCCCATCTCAGCCTCCTAAGTAGTTAGGATGACAGGAGTGAGGCAATGGTATCCAGCTCAAGCCAAGATTTCTTCATGTGCTGTGGAACCAGTACTGGAACCTTTCATCATGTATGCCCCCCCTCACGCCCCCGACTTGGCACACACTGTAACGGTTTGTTAGGTAAATAAATGATCATCTGTCTATGACATTACTACTGCAAAGTCCCAACCAATTCAAGTAAGCATCCTGGGTAGGGGCAAAGTCTGATGTAGCTCTCCAACAGTTCTCCCTCCTCCCTCTTCCCACCCTCCTGGTGCCACTGTACTTAAATGTTTTGGTTCCAAGGACGTGAGCCATGATGTCTTCACTGGATTCCAGGGCCTCTGGGATGCCTATCTTCTCCAAGATCTCTGTCCAGCCACTGACCAGCTCTGTGGCACTCCATTCCCCACTCAGTTGTGAACAAGGTTGCTGTGAGGTGAACACCAGGCTCAAGAGGCCTCTTCTCCACTCCCTGGGGCAGAGAGGATGGTCCACTATATCCGGCCCCCAAGTTTCATATTGCAGAGAAAGGATCCTTGAGGCATCCCGGGTCTCTGAATCTCCCAGATTCCTATGCAGGTGCTGGGAATTGTCTCTGCTCACAGCTGGCAGGCTGCAGATGGCGAGGTCACAATCTCTGTCCCCCAAGACACATCCTCAACTGTGGTGGTTACCCTAGAGAGAGCTGGAGGAGAATCAGCAGCTGTTGGAGAAAGGCAGTCAAGGCACGGTGTTCGTAGCAGGAAACCATCTGGCTTGAGAACTCTGCCTGTGCCTCTTTGAACGTCATTGTTTGGTGGCTGAAATGGTCCATCTAATTTGACCCAGGATCCCAAGCATTAGTAGCAATTGCCAGCTTCAAGAAAAAACCCTGGGAAAGCTGGCATTTCACTTGTCCCAATCAAACTTAATGGGTTCCAAAATCAGTAGTCCCCTTTTCCTTCCAGACAGCCTACAGCAGGTTACAGAAAATGGCATTCAGACAGCCTCAGGTAACTGCCATGTCCTGATCCCAAGCAGGCTCCAGCAGGGGGAACACACTTGCCTACCATTGCCCAGCTAGAAACAGCCCAGGAGGGACACAGATTGGAGTCTGCAGGACTCCAGGGAGGATTGCCAACCCGTGCAATGCCCTGGGAGGAAATCCATGCCACCACTGGGGGCCCGGAGCCCCCTGCTCAGATGCCCACATACACCATCAATGTCCTGGGTAAGATTCCCTCTCATCCTTGGTCGTGGTAAACCATCTGCCATGTCACACTGTTTATCACTTCCCAGACCCTCCTAACTTCACAGCCCCTGCCCTACTCTCCCTATCTTGTTCCCTAATTATGTTTGACAGACACATTCCCAACTTTGAATTAGCTCCAACTATACACATGAGAGCAGACTGTCTGGCTGAAAGAGTGCGGCTGTGGTCACAGTAGCCTCATGAGCCTTCTGGCTAAAGACAGAAGGGCAGGTGTCCACGCTGGTCTGCGGTTCACACAGGCTTCCTAGGAAAGACCCATGCAGGCCCAGCAGTTACTGTGGGCTGCAGGAAAGTGGAAGAAAGGTGGGAAGGAACATCTACTGAAACCTTCTCTAGAGGAGCCATGAAACGGTGAAAGAGAAAACAAAAATTGTAGCTGGGCTCATACTGGGCATTAATGAAAAAAGGACAACAAATACACACATACACACAAATAAAATAGTTTTGCTTGGGGTGGGAAGGTGGCTCAGTGGTAGAGCCTTTGCCTTGCATGCAGGAGGTCCTGGGTTCGATTCCTCAGCACCACATAAGCAAAAATAAAAAAGCCGGAAGTGGTGCTATGGCTCAAGTGGTAGAATGCTAGCCTTGAGCACAAGTGCTGAGGGACAGCACCCAGGTCCAGAGTTCAAACCCCACAACTGGACCCCCCCAAAAAAACTGCTTTTGCTCTTTTTAGACATGCTGATTGTACAATGAGAAAGATGATCTCTCTCTCTCTCTCTCTCTCTCTCTCTCTCTCTCTCTCTCTCTCTCTCTCTCTCTCTCTCTCTCTCTCTCTCTCTCTCTCTCTCTCTCTCTCTCTCTCTCTCTCTCTCTCTCTCTCTCATACACACCTAAACACATGGACTCAGAGCAGTGCCTCTTCTGCATTTGTTGGTTTCTCATCTGGGCATTGTACCAGCTCAAGCACGGGGGTTCCCTTGTCAGAACCAGGGGCAACCACCCAAGGAGAACAATGCTCTAATAATGCAGAATCACCCAGCCTCCCCCTTTGTCCAGGGACAGACCCTTCCCCTTGGGAACAGCCAGCATTGACTCCCCATTCACCAAAACTCTAGGCTAGGACTCTGGGTGAAGGAGTCCCAAGACACGTGGTTCCTCAGAGTTTGGACAGAAAACAAAGCAGGGGATCATGGTGCCAGCAGAGAGGTGTCTGACCTGGGGTGGGGGTGTTGTTGGGGACTTTGATGGGGACCTAAAGGCTATATACATGGATGGACTCCCTGCTTCCAGCCTACATACTTCTGGGCGACTTGGCAGATTCTTGGGGAGGACTAGGAGACCAGATGGACTGGGAGCACTACCAGAAGCTGGCAGAGCTGAGATATGTGATCTTCCAGTCAGAACTGTTGACAGCTGGGGTTGGGGGTACAGGCTGGTTGTATGTGTGTCAGAGGGGGTGTGTTTTTCTCCCAAATACCCACCTTCTATCTATCCCCAATGCCCTCACCTCTCTAGTGGGCTCTTCTGGGAATGTCCTCAGGTGAAAGGGTGACTGAGCACAGAAGACAAGGGCTCACACAGCAAGGGGGGCTATTTTCTGTATCCAACAACTCCCTCCCCAGCAAAATGGAAAAGACCTAAGAAGGCAGGTGTGGGGTGCTGCTCCCCACCTCTGACTAAAGGCACCAGGTTCCCACCAGGGAGAGAAAGGATGCAGATGCAAGGCTGTGTGGCTCCCACTGCTCCAGGCTAGGGTCTCTGTGGTGCTCCCTCCTCCCCATCCCTGAAGCTCCCCTTTTCCTGGGACACTGGCGTCTAGGGACGAGGGTGGGATCACCGAGTGGACACCCACCTCTACCCCCCACCCCTGGGGTGCATTTGTGGCAAAGCCAGGACAGACTATGGGGCATGGGGGAGGCCCAGGCAGGACTGTACTGGGAGGGGCGAGGCAAGGATCCGGGTTTGCGAGGGTGGGGAGGAAGGGTAGATTGGGGGATGGGGTTTTCGGGGGGAGGGGGGGAGGGATCGTGGAGTGCTTGATCGCAGGTCGGCCACTCACGTGTGTTGCTGGGAGAAGCTGTAGGCTGCGAATCCGGGTCCATGCCGGGAGTCTGAGGACCGAGGGCTGGAACCAAGTCAGGGCCACAAGCAGGCCAGGGGCACCACAGCTGTGCCAGGTGACTGCTAGAGACTCCACTGGTCCCAGCCAGCAGCGCCATGTTTGAAATGCAGCTTGGGTGCATGGTGGAGCTGCGCACGGCCTCTGCTCCTCCTCAGCCACCACCGCAGCCTCAGCGGCCTCCTAACCTGTGGCCGCCGCTGCCTCAGCAGCCACTGCCTCTGCCGTGCTCCCTGCACCGGGACCTCAGACTCAGGGCCACCATGGCTGGGCTTCTCCCAGGGGCTGCATGTGGCGTTGTGCCTGAGGTGCAGGATCTGCATGCTCTGCGCTCCCGGCCAGGACCCACAATATGAGCAGAGCGGCTGCCAGCCACTGAAGCCGTTTCTACGGATGCTAGTGCTCATGCTCGCTCTTCTCCTAGCTCTCTCTCGGCCCCACACTCCTCTCCTGGGCCATCCCGCCCCTTCTGCGCACACAACCCTGACCCCTAGGGGTCCTGGCCATTGCTGCCACCAAAGTGCGCTCCTGGGCCCCGCCCCCTACTCCCCTGGGCCCCGCCACCCACCCCTGGCAACAATTGCAGCACTGACTGGGCCCTGAGGCTTCTAGACCATGTCAATTGCACCCTTACCTCAGCTCAGCATTACCCCCCACCCCCAGTACCGGCCGGGGTGGGGGACAGAATCTCCCCTCAGCCCCACCCCGGGAGGAGACTCTCCTCCATCCTCCCCCACTGCACACACCAAGCAGGTGCATGGTGACACTGGTGTGTGTATGTGTGTTTGTGTTTGTGTGTGTGTGTGTGTGTGTGTGTGTGTGTGTGTGTTGAGGATAACCACCTCTCAAGGACTCAGAACATAGCACCCTTTTTGATGACTCAGCACACAGCACTCTTCCAAAATCAGCACAAAACACCCTGTGTAAATGATTCAGCACACAGCTCCCTTTGAAGGACTCAGCATGTAGTATGCTTAGTAGAGTACTCAGCACACAGCACCCTTTAAAAAGGGAGTCCATAGTTCCCATTTTAAAGGACTCAGTGCATGGCATGCTTTGAAAAACTCAGCACATAGCAGTCTTTCCCAGGGACTCATCACACCCTGTGTTGAAGCATGCTGCGTAAAACACCAAGTGCACAGCAACCTTCAAAAAACTCAGCACACAGAACAATTTTGAAGGACTCAGCACATACCACACTGTGGAAGTACTCAGCACACAGCACCATTTGAAGGACAGTAGAGAGCACCCTGTGTAAAGGACTCAGCACGCAGCACTCAAAAAACACCTCATTCCTCTCTTCTCAAGGGCTCAGCACATAGCAGGACACTTTGGGATGTATTAGCACACCACACCTTTTGAAGGACTCAGCATACAGTACATTGTGTAATCGACTCAGCATACAGCACCCTTTGAAAAACCTAGGATGGCCCACTCTTCTCAGGGACTCAGCACATAGCACACTTTGGGATGACTCACCAAACAGCACCTTTTTGAGGACTCAGCACAAAACCCCCATGTGGGAAGGACCCAGCAAATAGCACCCTGTGAAAGACTCAGCACATAGCTGTATGTCACAAGTTCAGCTGTCATTAGAATTAGGGTGCTTCAGTATCACCATTCTTCAGAAACACTGCACAAATCCTACCAGTTCACATTTAGACAGCCTGTGTTTTATGGGGGAAAGTCACCTGGGGGTCTTGAGTTTAAAGCTTGGGGGCCCTGTCCCTGAACTCTTTGGTTCAATGCTAGAGCTCTACCACTTGGAGTCACAGATCCAATTTTGTTTTTTTGGGTTTGTTCTTTCACAGGTCTTATGGTGATAAGTAAGGCCAAGTTGGGGTATCTGTGGGCAAAGGCTCTTAGCTCAGCCTGGAGCTGACCTCTCCTTTCCTTGTGTCCCTGGAAAGCCAGGCTTCCTGGAGCTCTCTTGGCCTAGGGTGGAACAGACCTGCTCTGGCATCAGCAATCAGGGTGAGCAAAAGTCAGCTTGGCCCTGGTCACTTCCCCAAATTGAACTCTAGAGGATAATGGCACCAGGCCGCATGTTCCATGTCTGGCCACCAGGGAGCAGGAGTAGCCCACCATAAGGATAGTTCTTGTGAGTTGTGTTTACTCTTGCTTCCCTGGGGCCCCCATTATGATTCAAAGCCACCCTGGAGAGGAAAGTCCTTGAGACTCCTACCTACAATTAACCATCAAAATGCAAGTGGGGCTGTGGCTCAATTGGCACACCACTAGCCTTCAGCAAGAAAACCCAGGGATAGAGCCTAGGCCCTGAGTTCACACACACACACACACACACACACACACACACACACACACACACACACACACACACACACACACACACACACACACACACACACACACCACATGCATGCAAAATCAGAGATTTCTACACTGCAGTCTTTGGGTATTCTCTACTTTTTCCCCAATAAACCTGGTGGCTGCTGGCCTAGGTGTTTGGTGCATACAACATCAACTGTCATCTTTAATTTTAGGGGAACAGAATGGCTCGAAGGTCAACCTTCCCCCATCCCTGCTCCTTGAATGGGTCATGGTCTATCCAGGCTCTTTGGGGCTCCTTTACAGACTCATCAAGATTCCTTCAAAAGGCATCACATACTGGGCACTGGTGGCTCATGCCTGTCATCCTAGCTACTCAGGAAGCTGAGATCTAGAGGATCACGGTGCCAAGCCAGTCTGGGCAGGACAGTGTATGAGACTCTTATCAATGAACCATCAGAAAACAAAAGTGGCATTGTGGCTCAAGTGGTGGAGTGCCAGCCTTGAGAAAAAGAGCTCAGAGACAGCGCTCACAGCCAACAACAACAAGGAGAGGCATTGCATGCTGTCTTTGGGATTGGCATGGGACAAATATAATTGGAATTAATTATAATTGGAATTAATCAAGTCCTCCAAGACAAAGAAGTACTTTAGTCCTTTAGTCCTGTGCTCTTCCATCTTGTCTCACCCCCTGGCCTTGTCTGTGCTTTGGGTCAGCATGGGTCTGGATGGATGGGAGGGCTCCAAGGAAGATCCCAGAGCAATCTCCCCACCTCCTTCTGCCCTGCTGCTTCTGCTCTTTGCCATAGGCCTTCTTCCTGGAATCCATCCATGAGATCATTACCACCAACATAGTGGTGAGTGGTGGGTCCGGCCTAACTAGGGGCAGTCAGAGGTGGAAATAGGTCTGGGACTAGAAGCTTCCACCTTGGGTGTAAGCTCAGGCCAAAGATGACCTTGATTTCATCCTGAGCTTTGCAGTGGTGGGGAGACAGTGTAGACTTCACATTGAGTCAGGTAAGATCTAAATCTGGAGGAACACTTGTGTGGGGGAGGATGTGGGACTCAGGGGGCCACATATTTTGGTACTCTCTTGGGACTCCCCTCTCCCTCTCATCCGTCAATGGTAGAAGAGAAACTTCAACTAAGGATGTGGGAAGAGGGCTCAGGGGAATATTTTGGTGTGAACCAGATATGTGTTTCATATTTATCCTAGCCCCTACTTCCTATTTCAGGAATGGCCATATGGGTTTAGGAGTGGGGAGAATCATCCTAGCTGAGAATGTGGCTTAGTGATAGAGTGTTCACCTAGCATGCCTGAAGCCCTGGGTTCTATTCCACACAGAAAAAGCGGAAGGGGAGGTGGGACCAGCCTTGAACAAAAAGAGCTCAGGGACAGTGGCCAGGCCCTGAGTTCAAGCCCCAAGGCTGGAAGAACAAATCTTTGTTTTTCGGGTTTTTTTTGGTTTGAAAACAATTTATTCTTTGTGATAAGCATAACATGGGTCTCTTTCTTGGCCACCAATAGGGCATTAGATGTCCCTTGATTTTGGGCCAACTCCTGCAGCCTCTGCCCTACCTACCCCCAGTTTATCCTTCCTGTTGCCCAGCATATGGAGGCCTGAAAGCCACTTGGCCACGTACTTCTGGTGGCTGCCAAGGCTTTTGAGAGTCAGTATGTCACATAGAGAGTCATCATCCGCATCAGTCTATGGGAGAAAGTGAGGGAGCACTCCTCCCCTGAGCCTGGGAGCTGTGGGCTGATCTAGATGTGGGGCATCTGGGGCAGGACATGGTCCTTGGGGGAGTCTACTATGGGGTCGGCAGTTTCCATTCTGTCTTCAAGTTGCAATTCTTCAAAACCTTTCTGCTCCTCCCTCATTTCACCCACCACAGGCCCTGAGGCACCTGAAGCAGTGTTGGTAGTGGGGACTCAGCCTGTGCTGGCATCTGGAGACTGCTGTCTGTGCCTTCCCTTGGGAGGTGTGACAGCAGCTCCCGAAGCACTCTCCTCTTCTCCATCTTCTCCTAGAACAGCCAGTGCATGCACTGGGCTTTCTCCCAACACAGCTCATTCAGGACCAACATCTGCTCTTTACACACAATGAGGGACTCCTCGATAGTTCGGATGTGTGTTGACAGCTGGCTGCATCAATGGGGGAGCTCCCCTGCTGGACTCTGGAAGTCCACCTCATCAGGCAGGTCATGGACAAAGCAGATTTTCTTTTCAGATGCCCATGTTTCCCACTTCCCATCCCCATGCCTGCTGTGGTGGCAGCTCATGGGGCTGAGGCCCTGTGGCTCCAGCTCAGTCTGGCACTGAGCTGCTGGGTCGGCCAGGGGTTGCCTGCAGCAGGCCCGCCATTCTTGTGGCAGGAGTTTCCTCCTGTGGTTCTCATCCTCCAAGAGCGCTCTCAGAGCCATGTCACTCTTGGTCTGGGGAACATCTCCATCCTCTGTGATGGTCATATTATGATGGGGGCGGGGGGCAGAGAATCTCCTCCTTACCTCATGCTTCTCCAGGGCTCATGCCTTCCCCTTCCACATTGAAAGCCAGGAAGCTCAGCTAGGCCTGCAGGCACTCTTCCAGTGATCTGGTGGCTTCCAGGCACTTGAGAGTGTCCTGCCACTTCAGAGACACCACCTGGTCCCTCCAATTTGTTGAGCCCTTCACTTGCTTCAGCTGCTCCAGCAGCTGGGTCTGCCTCTCTAAGTGCTGCTGCAGGGCCTCCTTCTCAGAGCACAGCCGCTCATTGGAGACAATGTGCCATTCACAGGAGGCTCTGAACTCCTGCACTGGCACTGGCCCATGGGCTGCTCCTGCTGCTCCTGAGCTGCTTGGCTCTCTCTCTCTCTCTCAGCCACCACTATCTATTTCTCGATCTTCTCCTCTGAGCAGTCCTACTGTTCCCGCAGATGTTTTTTCATCTGCTGTTCTGAGTCCAGGATGCTGGCGAGCTCCTCCTTCTCACTGCTCACCCTGTGGAGAGCATCCCACAGCAGGGCCAGCTTTTCCTCCGGTTGTCCATCCCACACACATGCTCATCGTGGGGTCTCAGGGATCTCCTGCTGATCCTAGGCTTTCTCCTCCAGTCTCTGCAGTTGCTCCTGCTGCTCCACGTTCTGAAGACGGAGACTGGCATTCCTGGATCTGGATGTGAAGTTGTTCCTCCAGGTTTTTCAACACCATCTCCTTGCTGTAGGCCTAGGCTTGCAGATGCCACTTGGCCTGAGATGGTCCCGCGGGGGGCTGTGGCTTTACCAGCTTCCTTCTCAGTTCCCACAGCTCATTCCCTAGGTCCAACACATGCCTTGCTCCTCATTCTTCTCCTTTGTCAGTTGGTTCAGCCATTGGGTTAGCCGCCATGCCTCCTCCTTCCATGCGGACCTCTCCATGCTCAGGTCCTCCATGAAGGTGTCTCTCTCCAGATAAGCTGTGGTCACCAGCCTGCTCAGGTTGTCCAGTAGTCTCTTCAGTACCTCACGCCCCTCCACTGCTTGTTGGAACTTGTATATTCTCTTATTCATGTTGCTCCTCTGTATCTACAGCACTTCCAGCTTCTCCTGAAACTCTGTGTTCACTTGCTCCAGGTTATCAAAGCTTCTGGTCTTTTCCTCGAGCTGAAGGGTCACATCATTCAGCTGTTCCAAGAACATTTTGGTCTCCTTCTTTGCAGCCGTGACCGCAGAAGCCGCTATCTCCAGCTCTGCCACGGGCCACTCTGTAGCTTGCAGGCAGCTGGTGAGAGCTTCGTGCTCCCTTTCTCTGTCATCAGTGGCCTGCTGCACTTGGGCCAGTGCACATTGTAAATCAATTTCTGCTGAAACCAACTGCTGTATGGGTGCCTTGTGGATCTCTACCTCCATTTTTGGTGCTGCATGTAACTGGGCTATCTTCTCCCTCTCTTACTCCCATTGATCTTGCGGGTCTGTCTTTCCCTGCTTCAGTGGTTGGATCTTGGCACAGAGTGCCTGGTTTCTTCTTTTCTGTGGTCCAGGGTGGGCACCACATGCCAGTAGCACCTCTGTGGATCCTTGGTGGGATTGGGACCCTTGACACTCTGGACCCTGGTGGCTGTGACTGTGTCCAAAAGCAAGGGAGGCCCATGGTCGGCATCACCTTTGGCCGGACTCTCCATTTAATCTGCCTCCCGAGTGGTGTTTGTCTTGGGGATCCCTCCCTTTTTCATGTTCTTTTTTTTCCTGAATGTTTCAGGTCTGTCGGTAGGATACTGCTAGTGTTCTTGTGGCAGTTTGTTGCCCACAGTTCTCTCATTGAGTCTTATTGTTTCAGACATCTGAGCACTGGGACCAGAAAGTTGGGCAAGCCACGTTCCCAGGATCTAGGAAATCCTCTCACTGACTAGAACGTCATTTCCTACTCTACCTCAAAGTCACCTGGAATCTCTTGCTCACTACTCAGCCACCTCTACCTTCCTCAACTTCTCTTAGTGGTATCAACCAACAGAGGGAATCCTGGTGATACAGGGAAGCATGGGATGTGGGCGTGGTCACTATTCTTGTATTCCGTTAGTCAAAAAGAACCATGAAAGAATGGGGGTGTGCCTGGAATCCTGTGATACAGACAGATTGGACTGAGTCAAGATGACAGCAGCCCCTTCACCAGGAAACTCTGTCCAATCCAGTTGGGGACAAAAGGGAGACCTGCTTTAGCTAGATGGTTGCACAGATTGTTTTGCATGTCTGTTTGTTGGCAGTCCTGGACCTTGAACTCAGGATCTGGGCACAGTCCATGGGCTGTTCTTGCTCAAGATTAGCCCTCTACCACTGGAGCCACAACACTCTACTTCTGGCCTTGTTGGCATTGAGGTTGGACACGGGTCTCAAGGACTTTCCTGCCTAGGGTGACTTTGACCATGATCCTCCTATCACAGCCTTGTAAGTATCAAAGAGGACTAGTGAGAGCCACTGGTGCCTAGCTAATCATTGTTCGGGATTATGGCTTCCCCAGTAGCCTGCAGGCCTTCAGCAATGCCAGGTGAAGTATCCTTTGGAACTGGATCACTCAGACCCAGATGGCAACAGTGCAAAGGAAGAAAATGTAAAAACACCATCCTGCCACATTTTTTCTATGCATTACCCCCTCTGCCCCTGCACAAGGCCTGAAGTTCTAGGATCCCAGGATAGGCTGTGTTTCCAGATGCTGCACCCCAGCCTATGGTGATGAATGCTAAGGCATGGTTGCCATGACCTGAGTTCAAGACTGTACTTGGCAAAAAAAGCAAAAAAAAAAAAAAATAGCTCCCTGACTTGCAATTCACGCCGTTTCTCCTACCTTTGAATTTGAACTTAAGACCTGTGTAACTTTGAAGCACTGTGGACGAAGGGGAAGCTCACCATGCTTGAAGACAAGAAAGTAAGGCCTGGTCATTAGGCCTGAATTCAAGTCCCCGCCCTGGAAAAATTCTATTTATATACATTGTAAAGTTAGGATTTGTACTTACATATAGAGATGTTCAGACCATGTCCTGTTTGTTGTGTTTATTTATTGTATTTTTGTTTTATTCATTTATTTTCCTTTTTTTATTGTGAAAATATTGTACAGAGGGGTTACAATTACATGGGCAAGAAAATGAGTACATTTCTTATCAAGCATTGTAGCCTCCTCCTTTGTTTCCCCTACCCATCACTTCTCATTTCCCCCCTGCCCCCCAACCCTATCCTCCCAGCTTCTCCCCCAGCCCCTACCTGCTCCCCCCCCCCCCGCACCAAAGTTGTAAAGTTCATTTTGGACATAATGACTTGTACATCTCATGATTGCAATGGGTCCACCTGTATCCCTATTTAAATGATTTGTTTTTTCCCTTCCCCTCCACAAATTATAATGACATCAAATACAGTGAAAGCAAGGGTTACACTGAGGAGGAGGGACATACAAAGCAATAACGAAATAATCTTATAAATATGTTAGAAACAATCACATGAAAGAAAAAAAAACATTTGAGTACATATCTTAGGGTTCATTTCCCTAACATCACCTTATCTAACCTTTTCTGCTTGACTCAGACATATATTAGATACTGCAAATAAGGCAAACCATGGGACCTATGTTTCTTTGGGCCTGGCTTACTTCTTAATATACTGTTTTCCAAGTCTTTCCTAAATAAATGGGGCAATGTCATCCATTCTGATGGAGGCATAGAATTCCCTTGTGTATATGTACCACATTTTCTTGATCCATTCATCTACTGAGGGGCTTCTGGGTTGGTTCCATATCTTAGCTATAGTATCTAGTGCTGCAATAAACATAGTCATGTTGGTAGCTTTAGTATGGTCTTGTTTGTAAACATTTGGGTAAATGCCCAAAAGTGGGATTGCTGGGAAATAAGGGAGCTCTATGTGGAGTCTTTTGAGGAACCTCCATAATATTTTCCAAAGTGGTAGAACAAGATTACACTCCCACCAACAATGCAGTAAGGTTCCCTTCTATCCATATCCCCTTCAGCATCTTTGTTATTTGAGTTCTTGATTATAGCTATTCTAACTGGGGTGAGGTGGTATCTCAATGTTGTTTTGATTTGCATTTCTTTTATGGCCAGGGAGGTTGAGCATTTCTTCATGTGTCTATTGGCCATCCTTCTTTTCTCTTCAGAGAAGTTTCTCTTTAAGACTTTTGCCCACTTATTTATTGGGCAATTGTTTCTTTGAGGATTTGTTGTTGGGGGATTTAATTTTTTTTGGGTTCCAAGTGTACTTTAGATATGAGATTTTTTATTGACTGTGATGACACACATTCCATTTATGATATTGATGACAACCCATCACATAGTATCTAGATTTGTAGATGTGTTCTCCATCATGTCTAACACCCAGGACTCTCAGAGAAAAGGAAAACAGTATCACACTCAGCTTCTTACTCCATGATCCAATTGTTGGCAGTGCTGGGATCTGAACTCAGGGCCTGGCAGATCCAATTCATACCCTGAATATGTGTGTCAACACGGCAACCTCTAGCCAATGAAGCTGCCAGGGCATTTCCAGACCCTGAGATTGAGCAGCAGGGCTGGACAAAATAACCATACATGGATAGACAGGTGGTAGAACACCAATAAATATATATTTGTACAGAGTACCAGAGACATCTACCTAGGATTCAATGACATCAACTACGTTCCTACTAACTCTTAGGTCTTTATTATGGCACCACTGAAGGAATAGTATTCTTTTTGTGCTTAATAAACCATTCATTAAGATGAATCATTTTCCTAGGATCATTGTGTCTAATTTTGGACTAGACCAATACATGAAGAAACTTCTGATACAATCATGAGTTTGCTAACATTTAATTATTATTCCCATGCATAGGAACAAGTTTCTTGGTATCTCCCTCACTGGTAGGTGTCAGGACCAGGATTCAAGCTCAGGGCCTACGTTGCCGCATGTGCCTATGGCTTCCCTGATAGCACGTTAGCCTTTGCCAATGCAAGGTGAAGTACCCTTTGCAGCCGTGTAATTCAGATCCAGGATGGTCACCATGCAAAAGAAGAAAATATAAAAAAATCCATCCTGCGACAATTTTCTGTCATTTTTTCCTGTAATTTTTCTGCATTTTTTCCTGCAGAGCCATGTCCTCAATGTATGGGGGCAGACTGGGAATCAACCTTGGGGCCTCCATTGCTGGGTCAGCCTCTGGCTCTTCTGATAGTCAACAGGCCATCAGCCACACCAGGTCACCTTCACTCAGCAGGTCAGCATGCAAAGGAAAATAATTGTAAAAGTGCCAGGTGGAACTTCCCACCACTTTTATTCCCCCACACGGCTTTTTTTTTCCAGCAAGCCCTGGGATAATAGGGTGCTAGGATGGGCTGTGAGTCCAGAGGCTGCAGCCTAGGATGATTAGAACTGAGGCAGAGTTGCCATGACTTGAGTTCAAGCCCCGCGTCTGGCAAAAAAATAAATAAATAATTATGAATGAAGCACTCTAGCTAAGAACTCACAGTGTTATACTGCTAGAGCTATGATTTGAACTCAGGTCTGGGTAACCCCATTGCACTGTGGGAGAAGGGGAAGCTCACCATCCTTGAAGACTAGAATGTCAGGCCTGGTCCAGGGCTCGATTTGAAGCCCAAGCACTGAACAAAATAACAAGCCCACTTCATTAACACATAGGATCTCTATTTACCTACAGGTGTGGTATGCATCTTGCATTCAATGTAGTTATCTTTTTTTATTTTGAGTGTTAATCATGGATGTATTGTGTATTTTACTGAGTATGGTGACAGGTATATCTGTGCTGACATGGATGACAACTATTCCCATGGCTATAGAGTTGCCTATATAGCATTCTCCATCCTTGCTGGAGCCCAGGACTTTCACAGGACAAGAAAACAGGTGGATCGATGGGCTTCTCACATCAGGGTGAAGCTTTTGGCAGTGCTGGAATTTGAACTCAGGGCGTAGCAGGCCCAACTGGTGAATGGGTCAATTTGAGCACACCAGCCTGTGAGCCACTACGGAGCTAGGATGTACCCAGGTCCTGAAACTGAGCCCTAGAAGTGGGGATCAATATAGTCAAGAATTCATAATTTAAATACAGGATCTATATTATCATACATGGATGGGTGACAACTTGCAGTGTACTCGTTCTCTTTATTTTGTGTATTATTCATGAATGCAATGTGTATTTTATTGATTATGATGACACTTATAACTGTGCTGACATGGATGGCAACCCATTCCCTTGGGTATACTACATAGGGTATACAGGATAGGAAAACATCTGCAAGGTTTGGCATCTCACATCAGGATGAACCTTTTGGCAGTGTTGGAAGTTGAACTCAGGGCCTAGCAGAACCAACAGCCAAATGGGTCTACATGAGCACACCAGCTTGTGAGCCACTAAGGAGCTAGGCCATACCCAGGACCTGAGATCTAGCCCCGTGGTGGGGGTGGAGCACCATATTCATCCATTCATAAGCTGAAATTAATATGCTAATAAAAGCCTGTTTGTATAGAGTAGGAGATGTGGTGAGCTGTGTTGGAATCCTATCTTCCATGTGACTACCGATTCTTGGATCTTTCGCAATGCCTCGATTTCCTGAATGTAATTACTATTGTCACACTTCATGCAGTCTTAATTAAGATCTTGCCTATCATTTCCTATGTGAATCCTGCATGAACTTCTCAAGTCTTCCCTAGGCCTGAATTCAAGCACCAGTACTGAAAAACATAACATTTATAGACATTTTAAATATTTGAGTTATATCTCTATATTCTTTTTAAATCATGTTTGTTGGAGTGATTCATTATATTTTATTATTATTGATTGATTGATTTAGCCTTTATTTTATGGACTGTGAGTACACCTATAACATTTACTACATTTGTTCCAATCTATTCCATAGCATGTAGCTTTGCAGACATAATATGTATATCAAAAGTGACACCTAACACTTGCACAGAAAAGGAAAACAGGTGTCACACATGGAATCTTACACCTGGAAGAAGCTTTTGGCAATGATGGGACCTTGACTGAGGGACTAAGAGGCCCAATTCATGAAGGGGTGGGTGTCAGCACAGCAGCATCTAGCCCATGCAGGTGCCAAGTGGATCTCAAGACCTGGGATCGAGTTCCAGGTTTGGCCAAAATAGCAAAAATGTTCTATGCAGATGATGGTATACAAATAAATATAAATTTAGATATTTACATACTGCCAGAAATGTCTATTTAGTATTCAGTGACATATACTATGCTCCTACAGATTCTTAGGTCTTTAGTGAGGACTCCATTTAATCAATAGTATTCTTTTAGTGCATAATAAACTATGAATTAAAATCAATCCGTGTCTTGTGATTATTGGGTCTAATTTTCTTAGACTGATTGATGAACTACTCATGGAACCATGACATTGTTCACATTCCTCTGGTGCTCCTATGGACAGGCAATAGTTTCTTAGGCTCCCCAGCCCTTTGTAAGTGGCGTGACCGGGATTCAAACTCAGGACCTAGGTGTTCAGGTTGGCCTATGGCTTCGCTGATAACCTGCCAGCCTTCAGCAGTGCCAGGTGACCTACAGGTTGCAGCCGTGTCATTTGGATCCGGGATGATCACCATGCAAGGAAGGAAAACCAAGAAACCGCCAACCATCCACAGATCACGGTTTTTTTCAGTGCTGTTTTCATTTTGTTTTCCTGTCAGCCCCCGAGGCCTACCATCCCATGATCGGCTGTGGGTCCAGAGGCTAAACCATCCCAGCCTAGGGTGATGGAAGCTGAGACAGAGTTGCCACAACCTCAGTTCAAGCCCCGCGATTGGCAATCAATCAATCAATCAAATTTAAAATATTAACAATAGCCGGGCGCCAGTGGCTCACACCTTTAATCCTAGCTACTCAAAAGGCTGAGGATTGTGGTTCAAATCCAACCCAGGCTGTAAAGCCCATGAGACTGTTATCTCCAATAAAGCACTAGAAAACCAGAAGTGGTGCTGTGGCTCAAGCGGTAGTGGGCTCGCCTCGAGCTGAAGAGTGCAGGGACAGTGCCCAAGGCCAGAGCTCAAGCCCCACAAAAAATTTTTTTTAAATACTAATGAAGCTCCCCAGCTTGGCACTCATGCCTTTTTTTTTTTTCCTGAAAGGCCTGGAATTTGAACTCAGAGTCTGGGTAAATCTAATGCACTGTGTGGGCTGGGGAAACTCACCGTCTTTGAAGACAAGCAATTCAGGCTTGTTCCCTAGGTCTGAATTCAATCCCTAGCCCTGTTAAAGTAATATTCATCCACATTTGAAATAACGATTAATATCTACATACTTATATTTACTGCATATTATTTTACTGTATATGTATTTTATTTTTTGCACTATTCATTCATTCATTATTTTTATTGACTATTATTACAATTATAACATATATTAAATTGATTACATCTTATGAGAACTATACAGATTAGTATATGTATTATATATCTTACTTCAGACCCAGTACATTCACAGAAATTCTATAGTAGATGATTCCATGCTTAGAAAAACAGAAGGAGGGGCTGGGAAGGTGGCTCAGTGGTAAAGTGCTTGCCTTGAATGCATCAGGTCCTGGGTTAAATTCCTCAGCACCACATAAGCAGAAAAAGCCAGGAGTGGCACTGTGGCTCAAGTGGTAGAGTGTTCACCTTGAGCTGAAGAGCTCAGAGGCAGTACCCAGGCCCAGATTTCAAGCCCAGGACTGCCCAAAAAAGAAAAAAAAAAGAAAAACTGAAAGAATACACCAACCAAAGTCGAATTCATCCCTCGGCACCCCAGTAGCTCACATCTGTAATCCCAGCTACTCAAGAGGTAAGAGCTGGAAGATGAAGTTTCAAAGCCAGTCCAGGCAGAAAAGCCTGAGAGACGACATCTCCAATTAACTGGCAAAAAGCCAGGCTACAGGTATGGCTGAAGTGGAAGAAAATCGGCTCTGAACAATCAAGCCAAGAAAGAGCAAGCTGAATTCAAGTGCAGAGAGAGGGGAATAGGGGAAGAAAGCAGAGATAAATCCTCCAAAAACAGAGAACAAAACAACAGTACACACATCCCACCTAATTTATGGTACCAACAAACTGAAAATAAAAAATCAAGCTTGTGCAGGTGTATAACTTTCCATGAGCACATATGCTTTTAGGTACACTTCAAAGCTATGTTTTAATAATATATATGTATATATATTAAAAGGTACATATATCTTTCAATAAACTAAGAAAGCAGCCAATGAATAAATACTTCTGAATTAGTTCCTTAACCATGGCATTATAAATTATTTATATTAAAAGTGTATTCCAAATTTCATTCCTCAGAATCAATCTTTAAGAAGTTTGTTCACGTGCCTGGCTTCGGTGGTTCACACCTATAATCCAAGCTACTCAGGAGGCTAAGATCTGAGGATGGCGGTTCTAAGCCAGCCTGGGCAGGAAAGTCCGTGAGACTCTTATTTCCAATAAACAGGAAATGGCACTGAGGCTTATCTCCAATAAACCGGAAACGGCACTGTGGCTCAAGCAGTAGAGCACTTGCTATGAGTTGAAGAGCTGAAGGTGGGCAGCCAAGCCTAGAGTTCAAGCCCCACCACCAACAAAAAAAGAAAGAAAGAAAGAAAGAAAGAAGTTTGTTCATACAGATCATAAAATTCTAACTTTTTAAGTTTTAGGAAACTTGTCTTCCTTTTCTTCCAGGGTCTTATTCTCTTTGGGCAAGTACTCCACTACTGAGCTACATCCCAGTCCCAATGGTTTAGTTTTTCATTTTACAATTCACTTTATTCCCAAAATGCTTATAAGTACCTCCTGTCCTCACAGAAGTGAGTTTTTATTCAGAAACCCAACGTTTTGTGGTATGAGGAATCCCCTAGAGTATTTTGTGGTAGGCACTGAGGAAAACTCACATGATACAATTGCAGAGAGTTTATAGTTATATAAATAACCCTAAATAGAAATAACATTAACTGTCCCTCTAGGGAGGAATGATGTACTCATTTTCATTCTCACTCTTCATGGCAGATGGTCAAAATGGAAACACCAATGTGCTATGCTTAAATGTACACGTTTAAACCCCTTTGTGAAAAACCCTCATGTTTTAAAATCAAAATGTATCAAATAAAGGCCAAGTGAACTTTAAAAAATATGAAAAATGCTAATGAAGCTCCCTAGTTGGAATGTGTGTTATTTTTTGTCTGCAAGGCCTGGGATATGAACTCGCGGTCTGGGTAACTCTGTTGTACTCTGGGGGAAGGGGAAGCTCTCTACGCTTGAAGATCAGAAAGTCAGGCCTCTTCCCTAGGCCTGAATTCAGGCCCCAACCCTGGAAAACATAGTCCTTACATGTATTTTAAAGATAGGATTGAACTTCCAGACAGGTGTTCAGTCTATATCATGTTTGGTGTGGTTATTCATTGTACTTTTTGTTTTATTCATTTATTTACTGTTTATTTTGTTGACTGTGATGACACCTAACCATGTATTACATTGTTTACACCCTGTCACATAGCATTTAGATTTGCAGACTTGTTCTCCATCATGCCTGACACCCCGCATTCTCACAGAAAAGGAAAACAGGTGTCACACTTGGCTTCTTACTCCAGGAGGAAATTTTTGGCAGGCTCTGAGATCGAGCCCCAGGGGTGGCCAAAATAGCCATACATGGATAGGCAGGTGGTAGTACACCAATAAATACATATTCGTAGAGAGTGCTAGAGCCATGTATCTAGTATTCAATGACATCTGCTACATTCCTACCAAATCTTAGGTAGTTATTATGCAACGATTGAAGGAATATTATTCTTTTCATGCCTAATTAACCATTCATTAAGTTCAATCAGCATCCTAGGATTATTGTGTCTAATTTGAGTCTAGACCGCTACACGAACTATTCAGTCATAAGTTGGATGCCATTCCATCGGAATTTCTATACACAGGCAGGAGTCTCTTGGGATCTCCTGCCATTGGTAGGTGTCAGGACCAGGATTTGAACTCAGGGACTGTGTTGCAGGGTTGGCCTATGGATTTCCTGACAGTCCACCAGCCTTTAACAATGACAGGTCACCTGTGCGTGGCATCCATGTTATTCAGACCTAGGATGGTCACCGTGCAAGGAAACAAAGCCAAGAAACGGCCTACAATATTAGGCTTGCGGCTTGTTTTAGTGTCATTTTCATTTTGTTTTCCTGTCAGACCTCCGATCTTAGGATTCCAGGATCGGCTTTGGTTCTGGAAGCTGTACCCCAGGCTAGTGTGATGGAAGCTGAGACAGAGCTGTCACGATCTGAGTTCAAGCCACGTGCATGGCCAAAAACAAACAAAAAAATTAAATTAAAAAATTAAAACAATTAAAAAATTTAAAAAACAATTATTTATCTCCCTGTTTTGCAATTTGTGTCATTTGTTTTACCAGGCCTGGGATTTGAACTCAAGGTCTGGGTAAATAGGCAGCACTGTCGGGCTAGGGGAAACACACCATACTTGAAGCTAAGAAAGTTAGTCCTGTTCCCTAGGCCTGAATTCAAGCCTCAGTCCTGCAAAACATCTCCATATATACATTTTATTTACTTTTTAAAGACAGGATTTAGACTTCCATATAGACAGACAATATCATGTTTGGTATGGTTATTCATTTCATTTCTTGTTTTATTCGTTTATTTACCATGAATTTTATTGACTGTGATGACATCTATACCGTTTATCACATTGTTTACTTCCTATCATATAGCATCTAGATTTGTAGATGTGTTCACTATCATACCTGACACTCAGGACTCTCCCAGAAAAGGAAAACATGTGTCACACTCAGCTTCTTACTCCAAGATTAAATTTTTGGCAGTGCTGGGATCCAAACTCGGGGCCTAGCAGGCCCAATTCATGAATGGGTAAGTGTGAGCACAGCAGGCTCTAGCCAATGAAGCTGTGAGGTGGTTCCCAGGCACTGAGATGGAGCCCCAGGTTTGGCCAAAACAGTGATACATGGATTGGCAGATGGTGGTAAACATATTGGTATAGAGTACCAGAGCCATCTATCTGAATGATGCCTACTACATTCCTACCAACTCTTAGGTATTTATTATACTGCCTTTGAAGTAATATTATTCTTTTCATGCTTAATAAACTATCAATTAAAATCAATCAGCATCCTAGGATTATTAGATCCACTTTTAGTCTCGACAGATTCTCGAACTACTCTTTCAATCATTATTCCTATGCATAGGAACGATTCTCTTGTGATATCCTGCCATTGGTAGGTGTCAGGACTTAGATTTTTAACCCAGGGTCTATGTTGACAGCTTGGCCTATGGCTTCCCTGATGGCCCACCAGCCTTCAGGAATAGCAGTTCAGCTCCACTTTGCAGACATGTCATTCAGACTGAGCATGGTCACCCTGCAAAGAAAAAAATAATGTAAAACCCCCAGTTCTTTGCAGCTTGCCAGTTTTTGTGCTGTCCCACTTCTTTTATTCTTCCTGCAAGCTCTCTGGGCCTAGGATCCCAGCATTGACTATGGGTGAGAGGCTGCAGCCCAGTCTAAGGTAATCAAAGCTGAGGTATAGTTGCCACGACCTGAGTTCAAGATCCATGGTTGGCAAAAAAAAAAAAGTAAAAAAATTAATTAATTATTTAACTAAATTAAAAAAAATCCCCCTCGTTTGGAATTTCTGCCAGTTTTCTTTCCTAGCCTGGGATTTGAACTCAGGATATTGGTAAATTTGTAACAATTTGAGGGAAGGTGCAGAGTTTCTACTACTTGAGTTTAAATCCTGTGCCAAGCCAAAAACAAAAAATTAAGTCAGTGAACTCAGCTGGGGGGTGGGGGATAGATGTGGAGGTGGGAGGGAAGGGATGGCAAGGGGAAAACAAAGGAGGAGGCAACAATGCTCAATAGTAAATGTACTCATTACTTTGCTCATGTAACTATAACCCCTCTATACAACATTTTTACAAGAAAAAAATGTACAAAAAAGGAAACAATTTAGAGCTCCGAGAACCACTTTTCCCATAAGAGAAAGATGTCTGAATAGATATACAAAATTATACACTGCTGTTTTTAAAATGTTCAGTATGGAACTTAATAAACATAACTGCTTCCCTTAAAAATAATTAAGTCACTGTCTTGGAACTGGAGCTAGTATTTCTGCCACTGCTGGGATTTGATCTCACCATCTGGGTAAATTTTTTGCATTGTAGGTGAAGGGGAACCTCACTGTCCTTTAGGAAAAGAAATTCAGGGTAGAGTTCCCAGGGCCTGAATGAAGTCCCTATAATGGAAAATAATATTTATGTACATGTGTAATATATGTTACGTATTACATGTGTATGTTTATTACAAACTATGATTTTTATTATTGATTATGTATTTCTGTATTTCTATATTTTATTGATTTACTAATTGTTTATTGTGTTAGTATTATTATACACATAATATTTATTACATTTTGCACATCTATTATAAAATTATACACAATAATTTAGGACATTGACTCATTTTTCATTAATATTATATTAACTGTTGAAACATGATACATAATTAAATGGAGGCATTCGTCACAGTCTTCACATGTTTAGAGTCTCTCCCAAACATGAGCTGTATCTTGTTTATCTTTAACACCTTCCTATAGGGATTTCTTTAGATGATTTATATTCAGAAGCCTTTCCTTGAGGATAGGCAAGTTGAGGGATGAAATTGTCAGGGTGGGATTGGGAATGTGGCTTAGTGGTAGAGAGCTTGCTCAGCATGCATGAATGCCTGGGTTTGAATCCTCAGTGCCACATACTAAGAAAAAGCCAGAAGCTGTGTAGTGCTCAAGTGGTATAGCACTAGCCTTGAGAAAAAGAAGCATGGAGACAGTACCCAGGCGCTAAGTTAAAGCCCCAGCACTGGCAAAAACAATAGGCCATATGCCAGTGGCTCACACCTGAAACCCTATCTTCTCAGGAGACTGAGATCCGAGGACCACAGTTCAAAGAAAGCCTAGTCAAGGAAAGCCTGTTAGACTCTTATCACCAATGAACCACCAAAAGACCCTGTGTGGCATTGTGGCTCAAGTGGTAGAGTGTTCACCTTGAGATGAAGGGATCAAGGACAGTGCCCAGGCTTGAGTTCGAGACACACAAGGGAAAAGAGTGAGGGTTAATCAAAGTACTTTTCCTATTTGCTAATTAGGAGAACATTCTCTGGGAAATGAATGATGATGTACACCAGAATTGGAGTCAGAGCTCAAGGTTCAAGTTTAGCAGATCCATATGCCCAGCCTCTCAGACCCTAGCATTATAACCTTGTGTCATACAGGGTTTTGATAGGTCCATTGTTGAAAGGCTTAATATGCTCCCCAAACCCTTTGTGATAAGCTGTTGACTTGTACTGTCAATGTCATTACACTTCTGACCTAGCAGAGCACCAGTAGCTAAGGCCATCACCCTAGCTCAGGAGGCTGAGGTCTGAGGATCACAGGGTGAAGCCCGCCAGGGCAGAAATGTCTATGACACTCTGACTTCCACTTCTGAAAGGAGTTCAAGAGTTTCCCTTGGTGATGAGAAGTTACTTGTACTTGAGTTGAACTCACGGCCTGGGCACTGTCTCTAGCATTCTACTACTTGAGCCACAGCACCAATTCTGGCTTTTTCTGTGCATTTGCTACAGAGGGATGGAACCCAGGGCTTCTTGCATGCTAGGCACTAATCCACATTCCCAGCCCTCTCATGTTTTTCTTAATGGTAGAATCTACATAAGTATGCGACCATTTTACATCCCCCAAGTTTAATTTTCTGAATACCGGTTATTTCAAAAACCTGATCTTCTCTTCCCCTGCCTGATTTGTGACTGTTCCTGCCTTGGCCACAAAATAAAATGTAAATTAAGGGTGCTGAGTTCTTAAGTGTGCATCATATAGGGACACAGGCCTGGAACTATGGAAGCGAAAAGCCATGGGCCTGAAGAGAATGATGCAGAATGTGCAACAAGCCTATTTGGAAAATAAATCTGTACATAAAAGGAGAAGCATTGCATACAATCTGTTTGCACTCTGGGAGTTAATATACACACATAAGTAGGTAGGACACTGATACATTAACTAGGCCTTCTCTTTTTGATTTTTTTTGGTGGCTATCCCAGGGCTTAAACACAGGGCCCTATGTGTTCCTCAGATGTTTTGCTCAAGGCTGAGACTCTACCACTGCCACAGCTCCACTTCTAGCCATCTGGTTTTATTGGACATAATTGCCTGCCAGGCTTTCCTGCCTGGTCTGGCTTGTATGTCCTGCTCGGCTTTCTTTTTCAAAGCTGGAGCTCTACCCTCTGGGCCTCTGATTCACCTCTGGTTTTCTGGTGGTTTATTGGAAATAAGAGTCTTGCAGACTTTCCTGCTCCGGCTGGCTTTGAATAGAGATCTCCTGAGGAGACTTCAAGTGGCTTTCCTCAGGGATTCGCCGAGGATCTGCTCTACACAAACCCTTAGTCTAGATCTCGAGAGGTACTAGAGCAAAAGAGAAACATGAAGATGCTTCTAGTGTGTTCTAGATGCTTAAGGTTGTAGACACAAAACACTCATAATTATTAGATAATTTCATAGGCCTATGGAGCAATGCAGACAGTATGAGGATCGCTCCAGCTTTTGGTCCTCTCGTCCTGAGACAGTAAATTCACTGCAGCTAAATGCTAAGTGACTGAACTGGCATGTCCTGTAGACATTTGCTGCCAAAATCATGTGACACTCATTTCTCACTTTTGGTTTCAAACCTGTGACCAGAGAAGAGGAGGAGAGAAAATTCTTCTCACAGAAAGCACCTATAAAGAACATTGGGTAGTTTACTTATAAATTCAAAGCATTGGAATGATGGTGTTAAGTAGTCAGATTGTCCAGATTAAAAAATGAAGAAGAAAAGAAAGGCAGGTGCCAGTGGCTGCTGACTATATTCCTAGCTCCTCAGGAGGCTGACATGTACAGAATCTGAGATGTAGAGAATCTGAGTTTGAATCCAGCCAGCATAGGAAAGTCCAAGACACTGTTATTTGTAAGAGATCACAGAAAACCCAGAAGTGGGGCTGTGGCTCAAGGTTAATGCACTACTCTTGAGCAAAAGTAACTCAGGGACAACTCCTATGCTCATAGTTCAAGCGCAGGACCTGCTTCCATGTCTTTGTACATGTGTGGATGTATTCCTATAGGTGAAGCTCCAGAGTAGCTATGATGAAAGGCACCAAGCTAGAAAATTTGTTTTCAATACAATGATTTCATAACACAGAGACTGCTTTCATGACAGTGCGTGTTCCTGGGCTCCCCTCACAGTTCCCAGTGCAGCCTGAGGGTTTATCTGCCTCCCAGGCCTGCTGGAAGAAGTCTTTCTCATTGTCTGGACAGGCAGACAAAAGGCCTCAGTCCTGTACAGCTGTGTAACAAACAACTCCATCTGGGCCAATTAGTGAGGATGAGTGTGGATGGGCTCTGAATGTCCGGACAAAAGGGCTTCTTTGTACTCCAAGCTATCTCTCTCCCCACTGCTCTGTTTTGAAGCCTTCATTTGTGCCACCTCCTGTGGCAGGCCAAGTTCCCAGCACTTATCCTGCCTTTGTGAGACTATGTTTTGGTGTTCAGATACTGTACTCAATATAATTCAGGAGTCCTTCTGGCAGACAACTAGGGCACTTAACCTCAAGAAATGTTTCTTTGAGGGTGATGATGGGCTTATGATGCCTCTGCTAGGTTTCTGGAAGTTTTGGAAATCCAAGGACATGTCTGATCTCACCATCCTTCCTGTCATGTAAGACTGCTGAAGCACATTAGGTATTGAAACCTTTGACCTCTCCTAGTTGAATCCTGGGTTGCAAGGTTTTGGGGTTGAACACAGGGCCTGGGTGCTTACCATGAGCACAGTGCTGGAGCCCAGTGCTTTACCATTTTGTGTCACAGCTTTACTTCTGGTCTCTGTGTGTGTGTGTGTGTGTGCATGCGCGTGCACACATACACAATTCCTGGAGCTTGAACTCAGGACCTGAGCACTCTACCTAATTTCTCTTGTAGAAGAATAGCCCTCTGCCACTTGAGCCACAGAGCCACTTCAGCCTTTTTTCTAGTGATGTGTTCCAGAGAAATCAAATCCATAGTTTCATAGATGCAAAGTACTCTAACCCTAAGGCACATTCCCAGCCCTCTACTTCAGGTTTGTTATTTTGTGTCTGTTTTGTTGTTGCTTGTAGGAGTTGAAGTCTGGGCCTGGGTGCTGTCCCTCAAGTCTTATGCTCTACTACTAGAGCCAAAGCACCATTTCAGGTTTTCTCATGGTTCATTGGAGCTAAATGTCTCAAGGACTTTCCTGCCCAGGCTAGCTTTGAACCATGATCCTCAGATCTCATCCTCCTGAGGAGCTAGGATGACAAGCATGAGTGACAAGCATCCAGCTTCCACTTCTGGTTTCTTTGTGGTGAATTGGAGACAATAGTCTCATGGGACCTTTTGTGTCTGGGATAGTTTGGAAGCCAGAACCTCAGATCTCAGCTTCCAGAGAAGGAAGGCTGACAGGCCTCAGCTATAGACCCCTAGTCTGTGGCACTCTACTGCAAGGTGGTCCTTGGCTCCACGTGGTGGAGTGCTAGCCATGTGCCCAAGAGGTAAGGGTCAGTGCCTATGCCGCGAGTTCAAGGTTCATGACAGAAAACACAAAACAAAACAATTGTCTGCAGTAGACAACTCACCCATTCTTCAGTAATGCATAATTTTGTCCCTGCCATGGGGACATATCTGCGTCTCAATATTCTTTTTTGCACAATCATCTTAGTTGTGTACCTCTTACAAGGACCATATGAAAGAATGCACTCTGTGAAGGGCAGAGCAGATGGCACTCTTTGAAGGACTCAACACACAACATCCTGTGAAGACTCAGCACCCAGCATCCAATGCAAGACTCAGCACACTGAACCCTATGAAGGACTCAGTACACAGCACCCTGTGCCAGACTCTGCACAGAGCACCCTATGAAAGACTCAGAACATAGCTCTATTCCACAAGCTGTCATTAGAATTAGGTTGCTTTCATCAGTATCACCATTCTTTGAGGAACATTTCACAAATCACACAAATTCACATCTAATGATTTAGTGGGTTTTATTTGGGGGGGGGGGCAGGCTACCCATAGGGCTTGAACTCAACACATGGGGATACTGTTCTAAGAATATTTGCTCAAGGCTAAGGCTCTAATACTTAGAGCCACATCTCCAATATTCTCACATACTTCCTACCCGGGCTTGGTTTTAAAGCTCCCAAGCAGCCAGGATGATGGGGGTAAGCCAGCAGCATCTTCTTCTGTGGAGCTGGGTTGCAGCTGTTTACATCTTCCTAAGTCAGGTTAGGTTTCAACTGTCAGTGCCAGACTCCTAGCTTGTTCTGTGATGTGGTATTTGAAGTCCTGTCCTACTATAATTGCAGTTAGAACATTCTACCTTTTGTTGGTGGCAGTGCTGGGGCTTGAGTAAGGACTTAGACACTGTCCCTAAGCATTTGTGCTCAAGGCTAGCCCTCAATTGATTGAAACACAGCAGTACTTTCAGGTTTTCTGCTTTTGTTGCACTGAGGAATCGAACCCAGGGCTTCGTGCTTACTAGGGGAGCACTCAATCACTGAGCCCTAGGAGTAAAGGAGGTATAAATAGATAGATTGTATATAAATAATATATACACAAAAGAGAGATGTCTATATTATTACATTATAGATAATATTATTACCAATTACTAGGTATTAAATTATATCTCCATTTAATGATGTGTCCCAGTAAACATTTAGTTAAGCATTAATTTGTTGCGACCACCTCGAACAGCAAGGAAGACTCGACCCGGGATTCTTCTCAATGCGGTTTATTCAGGACCTTGCTACAAGCTTCTCTCCTGCTTCTCTGCCCGCTTCTTCACCCCTCCCCCGCAACCGCGCTCTGGTTATAAGCCTCCTGGATGGTCAATCCCGAAGTGCCACGTGGCATATACCGATAGGGTCGCAAACACGGAAGCAAACAAGGTTCCAAGTCATATACATATAAAGAGTTGTTTTTTACAGAGAGCACTCGTCACCGGGAAGACGGAAGGCAGGAGCCAGCGCCATCTTTGGTCGCAGCCACGCCATTTTTGCGGCCGCGCCTTAAGGTCGCGCCTCCCGCAGCTCTCCACATTAATTAATACTCAATATCCTGTTATTGTTTACCATATATGTATATACATCCATACATATAATTAAATATTTTATAGAATGAGACAGATGTCTATATATTTTTAAATTATGTATCATGTGCTACTACCAATTATTAGGTATTTATGTCTCCATGCAATTTTTATTCTGTTAATACTTAATAAAATATTAATTAAACTTAATCCACCTCCTATAATTACTGCATCTAATTTTATCCTAGAATGATTCATTACTAATTCAATCTGTTTATCATTTATTGTAGTGACAATTCTTCCACCTATGACTTTTTTTTTACCTTTGTTACATCCTATTTACATAGCATATTGATTTGCATCTGAATTATACATCCTACCTGACACTGAGTGTTAGGTTTTTAAAAAGAGGTAGCCGAGTTAGAACAGCACCAGCACGCACGTGGTATTCAGATAAGGGGTAGGTTTATTCAGTAGACCTGCTGGGACCAGGCAAGGGTGGCACTCCACGTGGCTGGGAAAGAGAGACAGCAAGAGAGCAAGAAAAGAGCAGCAAGAGCTAGAAACGAACAGAGAGAGAAAAAAAGGGAGCGTCTGGGCCTGGGCTAGGCCTTATGTAGGGTATGGGTGTGGAAAGGTGTGGCCACATCAAATTCAGATGTGACCTCAGCGGATACAGATGTGACCTCTTCCAGGTGTCCCAGTTGCCTAGGTAACGCAGGTACTGGGTGGAGACTTTGCTGCGAGGAGGGTGGAGTCTGCTCGCCATCCAGGAGCGGACCTTACACTGAGCACTTTCAAAGAAAAGAAAATCATGTGTTATCCTCGGCTTCCCACTCCACGATTACATTTTGGCAGTGCTTCGATCTAAACTCAGGGCCTAGAAGGCTTAATTCATTTATGGGTGGCTGCCAGCACAGCAGCCTCTAGCCAATTCAGCTGCCAGGTTGTTCCCAGGCTCTGAGATCGAGCCCCATATATTGACTCCATATTGTGCTTAGTGTAGCTATTCATTTTTTTGTGTTATTCATTTATTTACCATTTATTTTATTGACTGTTCTTACACATGAACTATTTATTACATTTATTACATAGGATAGATTTGCTTATGTATGAAACTTCACACCTGACATCCAGGACTTTCACAGCAAAGGAAAACCTGTGTCATCATGGGCTTCTTACTCCATGAGTCAATTTTTGTGAGTGCTGGCATCTGAACTCACAACCTACAAGGCCCAATTCATGAATGGGTGAGTGTCAGTACGCTAGCCTGGGGCATATTGAGCTGACAAGTAGTTCCCCAGCACCTGAGATCGAGCCACAGGGGTTGACAAAATAAGAACAGATTGACATGCAGATGGTAGTACACAAATAAATATAGATCTTTCTAGAGTGCCAGAGATGTCTATACATTATTCAGTTAAATAGGCTACATTCCTACCAATATTTGGGTATTTTTAATGCCTCCATGTAATTTATATTATTGTTTTCATCCTTAATGAATTATTAATTAAATCAACCACCGTCCCGAAACTACTGCATCCATGTAAATAATAGTATTCTTTTAATGTGTCAAAAATATTCATGAAAATCCATCGGCCTCATAAAATCACTCTAATTTTATAGTAGTATCATTCAGGAACAACTAATTCAACCTTGACATTCATAACCTTCCATCAATATTCCTATGAATAGGAGCGAGACTATTAGGATCTCCCACCATTTGTAAGGGTCGGGACCAGGCTTTGAACCCAGGGCCTATGTTGCCATGTTGGCCTATGGCTTCCCTGGTAGCCCTCCAGCCTTCAGCAATGCCAGGTTTCCAACATTTTTCAGCCGTGTCATTCATACCCAGGAAGGTCACCTTGCAAAGAAAACAAATGTAAAACCCATCTGCAATTTGCCGGTTTTTCTTCTTTGTTTCTGTGTGGTTTTATTTATTTATTATTCATATCAGCAATTGGGCCCCAGGAACCTAGGTTTGGCTGTGGGTCTAGTGGCTACACCCCAGCCTGGAATGATCGAAGCTGAGGCAGAGTTGCCAAGGCTTGAGTTCAAGCTCTGTGCTTGACAAAATAAAAATAAATAAATAAATAAACACATTAAAATATTTAAAAAATTATGAGGCTGCTTGGCTTGGAATTCATGCCACCTTTTCTGCCAGTCCTGGGATTTGAACTCAGGGCCTAGGTACATCTACAGCACTGTGGGAGAAGGGGAAGCTCACCGTGCTGGTAGACAAAAAAAATCAGGCCTGTTTCCAGAGCCTGAATTCAAGTCCTCGCTCTTGCAAAAATAATATTCATATGCATTTTAAATACAGGATTCATATTTACATACACATGTTTGCTGCATATTGCAGTTAGTGTGGTTATTCATTTTATTTTGTGCTTTGTTTATTTCTTATGTGTTTTATTGAGTATGACTACACGCATAACCTTTTTTACATCTTATTACATAGGACATAGATTTGCCAATGTACTATACATCATTCCTGAGACCCAGGACTTTCATTGATAAGGAAAACAAATGGGACATTTGGCTTCTTCCACCAGGATTACTTAAGTGTTTGGCAGTTATGTGATTTGAACTCAGGGCCTAGAAAGCCTACTTCATGAATGGGGAGTGGGTCAATGTTAGCACACCAGTCTTATGCAAATGAAGTTGTTGGGCAAATTTGGCCCTAGCTGTGGCCAATATATAAACACATAGATTTTTAAAATGCAGTGTGTGTGTATTTACATATGTATATGCATCTATAAACATATACAGAGAGAGACAGACATTTATGTAGATTCTAGTGTATAATTCTATATAAAGATTGATGTTTATATCTTACTTTTATTTATTCTATTACTACTAACTATTTGGTCTAAAATTTTTCCTCCATTAATTAATCATGGTAGAAGACTTAATAAAATATTAATTAAATTAATCAATGACCTATATTTAATGCATACAATCTTACATTAGAAAGACTAGTTAATTAGTAATTCAATTAGTACATTTCAAACATTCTATTAGTGTTCCTAGAGATAGGAACCACTTTCCTAGGACCTTCAGCCATGTGTATGTGGCAGTCCCAGGATTGAACTCAGGGCCCAGGTGTCTGGGTTAACCTCAGGCTTCACTGACAGCCCTCCAGCCTCAGCCATGAAAAATCATGTACAATTTTCAAGCCAAGTCAGTGAGATCCAGGATGGTCACTGTGCAAAAGAAACAAAGGTAAAGCTGTTGTGTAAAACTTTCTGGTTTTTCCCCTTCCATTTTGGTTTGTTTTTTGGCCAGTGCTGGGAGTTGAAATTGGCTCATAGGATCCCTGGATCATCTGTGGGTGTAAAAGCTGCACCCCAGCCTAGGGTAATCAAGGCTGAGGCAGAGTGGTGACGACCTGAGTTCAAGCCCCGTGCCCACCCTTCCCCAAATTTAAGGTCCTGGCTTGATGGGACATTTTATCTGCCATAACTGGGATTTGAAATCAAGGCCTGGGTAAATATAGTTTGCTGTGGGTAAACTGGAAGCTCACTCTCCTTGAATAAAAGAAAGCCAAGAGCATTTCCCAGGGCATGAATTCTAGCCCCAGGACTGGCAAAATAATATTTATATACATTTATAATGTACATCATATATATGTATTTGCATAGGTATTACATATTGTACCTAGGAAACAAATATTCTCACAGACAGCAGAACAGGTCAACATTGGCTTCTTACTCCACCTATTGTCTTTGGCACTGCTGGGATTTGAACTCAGGGCCTAAAATGCCAATTCATCAAGGGACCAATGTAAGCACAGCAGCCTCAAACAAATTCACTGCCAGTGAGTTCCCAGGACTTCAGTTTAACGTCCAGGAGTTACCAATATATAATAGATGCGTAAATTGCTGCAAATATATATAGGTATAGAGAGTGAGAAAGAGAGAGTGATGTATATGTATATTCCAGTGTATATTTAAACATATAAATATATTTATAGAATATGAGATGTCTATATATCATTAAATTACATGTAATATATTACTAATAATTATTAGGTATTAAATTATGCCTTCATTTAATGACGTATCATGGTTTAAGGAACAATAAAGTGCTTCCTTGAGCAAAAGGAGCTCAGGGACAATGTCTAAGCTCACATTTCAAGCCTCAGGACCTGCAACAACAACAAAAAATAGAGCCAGTAACTCCATGTGTCTGTGTATGTGTGAATGTATTTCTATCGGTGAACATCCAGAGTCGCTATAAAGAAAGGCACCTAGCTAGGAAATTTGCTTTGAATAGAATGATTTCATAGCACAGAGGGTGCTTTCAAGACAGTGCATGTTCCAGGGCTCCCCTCCCTGTTCCCAGTGTAGCCTGAGGGTTTCTCCACACCCCAGTCTGCTGGAGGAAATCTGCCTCATTGTTGGAACAGGCAGACAAAAGGTGTCACTCCTATACAGCTCTGTAACAAACAACTTTATTCAGGCAAACTAGTGATGATGAGTGTGGGCAGGCTCTGAAGACCAGGAGAAAAAGGCCTCTTTGTACCCCAAGATATCTCTCTCCCCAGTGCTCTGTTTTGACAGGAAGCCTTCATTTGTGCCACCTCCTGTGGCAGGCCAAGTTCCCTGCACTTATCCTGTCTTTGTTAGACTATGTTCCAGTGTTGAAACAAACTGCTACAATTAATTCAAGATTCCTTCTGGCAGACAACAACTAGGGAGCTGAACCTAATGCAATAATTCATTATTGGCAACGATGCCTACATAGGTTTTCAGAAGCTTGCTACATCTAAGCACATGTACAAAATCACAATGTTCCCTGTTATGTAGGGCTGGTGAAGCTCATCAGGTTTGGAAACCTTTGACCTCTCCTAGTTGGGCCTTTGTTGGCTAGGTTTCCTGGTTGAACACAGGGCCTGAGTACTGACCATGAGCTCAGAACAGAAGCTCAATGTGTAGTAGGAACACCCCTACTCAGGCAGGCAAACCCACCTAGTCGTCTGGAGTGACAGAGCCCACTGCAACAAAGTTGTTAACAAAGAAGTAACTTTATTGAGAAGGTTCCTACACTGACCGCCCAGGGCCACAGCACAGGCTCAGGAGCTGATACTGCTACCCTGAGCAGCCCCCATTCTTTGGTTTTTAAAGGCAAAATCGATAAGGATGAGCCTGGTCATGCACAAGTGACCAATGGGATCATACCACACAAAAGGATTGCATGGTCATACCAGACCACACACAGGCGGCCAATAGGCAGAGTTTACTGTGTGAAAGGCAGGGTTTACCACCACAAGCACGTGTTGTCAGGCAGTTGGAGCCAGATTACAACCTATCTGTTTTAGAGGTCAATCTTTAACTCAACAATCAAGGTGGGTTAGGTTGTTAAGGGGAGGGGGACTTAGAGGCATTCTTTCCATTCCAGGAACAGGGTTGGTTGGAGCCAAGTTCTAGTTAACCTTGTTTAAAGTTGTTTTTCTAAAATCCCTATAACAAAGGCAAAGCCTTGAAAGAAGCTGTACCAGATCAAGTCTCCTCTCAGGACCTACTTCCCAGTGCTTAACCTTTTGATGTCACAGTTTCACTTCCGGTATCTGTGTGAGGGGGGGGAGGGGAGATGGTAACTTGTGTGCATATACCAGTCCTGGAGCTTGAACTCAGGACCTGAGCACTGTACCTGAGTTTCTCCTGTACAAGGATAGCACTCTACCACTTGAGCCACAGAGCCACTACAGACTTTTTTCTAGTGATGTGCCACTGAGGATTCCAAGCCAGGGTTTCATACATGCAAAGTACTCTACCCCTAAAACCCATTCTCAGCACTGTATTTCAGGTTTCTTTCTTTCTTTTCTTGTAAGTTGGAGGAGTTGAAGTCCGGGCCTGGGTGCTGTCAGTCAGCTCTTCAGCTCAAGTGGAGAGCTGTACCACTTGAGCTACAGAGCCCATTCAGGTTTTCTGGTGGTTCATTGGAGATAACCATCTCAAGGATTCTCCTTCTCAGGCTGGCTTTTGACTGTGATCCTGAGATCTCAGCCTACTGAGTAAGTAGCTAGGATAACAGGCATGAGTCACCGGCACCCAGCTTCCACTTCAAGTTTCTAAGTGGTAAATAGGAGATGATAGTGTCATTGGACCTTTTGTGTGTGGGATAGTTTTGAACACAGATCCTCAGCTTCCTGAGCAGGCAGGATGATAGACCTTAGCTAAAGACACCTAACCCGTGACACTTTGCTGTGAGGGGGTCCTTGGCTCTGCGTGGTAGAGTGCTAGCCATGAGCATAAGAGGAAAATCAGAGTCTAGGCTCCGAGTTCAAGGTTCATGATGGAGAAAACTAATCCAAAACAATTGTCTGCAGGAGACAACTCAATAGAGTTCAGTACATAGATAAATTTGACCCTGTCTTGGGAAATATCTGTGCCTCAAGTTTCTCATCTGCACAATCATCTTACTTGTGGAGCTCTGACAAGGATCAGATGAAAGAATACACCCCGTGAAGGACTCAGCACACAGCACCCCGTGAAGGACCTAGCACCCCAGGAAGGACTCAGCACCCAGCACCCCAGGAAGAAATCTTCATATAGCTGTATCCCACAAGCTGTCATTAGAAATAGGATGCTTTCATCAGTATCACCATTCCTTCAGAAACATGTCATGAACCACATAAGTTCACATCTAATTGTTTGGATGGATGGTTAGTCGGGGGGTGGGAGGAGGAAGGGTCATCAGACTCAGGGGTTGCACTCATAGGTTGTGGGTACTGTCCTAAGATCTTTTCCTCAAGGCTAGAACTCTACCACTTTCAGGCACAGCTCAGAATCTCAAAGATTTCCTGCCAGGGCTGAGTTTTCAACCCACCAGTGTCAGATCTCATCCCCTGAGCAGCTACGGGTGAGCCAGCAGCATCTAGTTCAATGGTGTTGGTTTGCAGCTGTTAACATCTGGCTGTCAGGATAGATGGCAGCCGTCATCTTCAGATTCCCAGCTTGCTCTGTCATGAAGTATTTAAAGTCCTGGCCTTGTATAGATAAAGTTAGAACATTCTAACTTTTCTTTGGTGCTGGAGTGACAGCACCACTTCCGGCTATTCTGTGCATGTGATAGTGTGGAAAAGAACCCAGAGCTTCATACATACTAGGCAAGCACTCTACCACTGAGCCCCAGGAGTGACAAGTGTAGAAATAGATATATAGATAGCTTATATATATACACATATATATATGTATGTATAAAATAAGAAAGATATCTGTATATTACTAAATTACATATATTATATTACTACCAATTATCCATAATTAAATTATTCCTTCATTTCTCATTGATGAAAATATAATAAAGTATTAATTGAAAATTAGTCAAGGTACTATGATTATTGTTTCTAATTTTAAAATATAATCATATGCTAACTACTAATATAATTGTTACTTTTACAACATTCCATTCATATGGATGTATGTCAGAATGCGTTTCTTAGGATCTCCCACCATTTGTAGGTGGCGGTCCCGGGATTTGAACCCTGGGCCTAAGTTGCTGGTTTTGGCTATGGCTTGCCTGAAAGCCACCAAACTTCAGCAGTGTAAGGTCACATACTCTTTCCCGGCCCTTTCATTTAGACCCAGGATGGTCATAATGCAAAGGAAAAAACAAAGTAAAACTGCCTTCTGGAACTTCCCAGTTTTAGCCTTATTCTTTTTTCCCCCACCTCTCCTTTTTTTTTTCTTTTTTGTTGGTTTTGGGGCCAGAAATCTGGGTCTGGACACTTCCTTAACTATTCAGCTCAAGACTAGGGTTCTACCACTTGAGTCATAGCACCACTTCCAGCTTTTTTTCTGCTTATGTGGTGCTGAGGAATCGAGCCCAGGGCCTTATGCATGTAAGGCAAGCACTCTACTACTGAGCCACCTTCCCTACCCTTCTCCTTTTTTTTTTTTTATCAGTCCCGAGATTTGAACTCGGGTCCTAGGATCCCAGAATGGTCTGTGGGTCCATTGGCTGCACCCCAGCCTAGGGTGATCGAACCTGAGGCAGAATTGCCCCAAGCTGAGTTCAAGCCTAGGGCCTGGACAAAATAAATTAAGGCCGTGACTTGTAATTTGCTCCATTTTTCTGGCAGGCCTGGCATTTGAACTCAGGGTCTGGAAAACTCTGAGACACTGTGGGGGAGGGGAAGCTCACTGTTGTTGAAGACAAGAATTTCAGACCAGTATCCAGGCCTGAATTTAAGCACCAGCACTAGAAAAATTAATATTCATATATGTGATTTTTTACATTCATGGGCTTACTTCATATGACATTTATTACCCTTATTTATTCATTATTTATTTTCTATTTAGTATTATTACATATATAACATTTATTAATTTATTGCATCTTATCACATGGATATATTTGCATATGGATTATACTTCATACTGAGACCCAGGATTTTTACAGAGAAGGAAAAAAATGTGTCAAAGTATTCAGGATGACAGATATCAGCCACAGATGCCTAGACTGTAACACATTTGTATGGATGTCCTTGGGTCCCCTTGGTAGGGTGCTAGCCATGATCCCAACAGGGAAGGGACAGTGGCTAGGCCCTGAGTTCAAGGTTCATGACGGAGAAAAATAAACCAAAACAATTGTCTGCAGGAGAAAACTCACTAGAGTTCAGTACGTACATCATTTTGGCACTGACATGGGGACATATCTGAAACTCAAGGTTCTCATCTGCACAATAATCTGTGGAGCTTTTACAAGGACCAGATACAAGAATGCACTCAGTACACCATTCCTCATATAAGACTCATGACATAGCTGTATCCCACATGTTATCATTAGAATTAGGGTGCTTTCATCAGTGTCACCAAACTACACAAAGTTCACATCTAATGATTTAGAGGGTTGGGTTTTTTGGGGGGAGGTGGGCAGTCAGCCACTGGGATTCCACTGAAGTTTGGGGGTACTATCCTAAAATATTTTGCTCAAGGCTAGAGCTCTACCACTTTGAGCCACAGCTCAGAGTTTTTCAGACTTCCTGTCAGGGCTGGATTTTAAAACCACCAGTGTCTGATCTCAGCCTCCCAGTATCTTGGATGACAGGGCTGAGAGAGCCACAAGTATCTGGTTCTGTGTAGCTGGGTTGCAGCAGTTTACCTCTTGCTAAGTCATGTTAGATGGCAGCTCTCAGCACCAGACTCCTAGCTTGCTCTACGATGATGTATTTGCAGTCCTATCCTTATATCTTTGCAATCAGTACATTCTATCATTTTGTTTTGGTGCCAGTTTTGCATCTTGAGTAAGTGTCTAGACACGGTCCCTAAATTTTCTGCTCAAAGCTAGTACTCGACTGTTTGAGCAACAGCATGATTTCTGGATTTTTCTGTGCAAGTGGTAGTGAGGAATGGAACCCAGGACTTTGCACATACTCAGTGAGCACTCTATCACTGAGCCCCAGGATTGACAAGTGTATAAATAGATAAATGTGTAGATTGGTAGATAGAGATAGATAGATAGATAGATAGATAGATAGATAGATAGATAGATAGATAGATAGATAGATAGATAGATAGATAGATAGATAGATAGATGAGTATGTATAAAACAAAAGAGATGTCTCTATATATTGAAACTGCATATATGATATTACTACCAATTATTGGCAATTAAATTATTCCTTCCTTTTTTAAGTATCATGATTGTATACATAATAAAGTATTAATTGAAAATTAATCAATGTAGAATAATTGTTATGTATACTTTTATAATATAATCATACACTAACTACTAATTTAAATGTTACTTTTATAACATTCCATTTGTACGGATGTATAGCAGAATGCATTTCTTAGAACCTCCCATCATTCATTAGTGGCAGTTCCAAGATTCGACCTCCAGGCCTAAGTTGCTTGTTTCAGCTATGGCTTCCCTAATAGCCCACCTAACATTAGCAATGCAATGTCATGTACACATTCTGGGGCTTGTCATTTAGAACCAGGTGGTCACAATACAAAAGGAAAAAAAAGTAAAACTACCTTCTTGAACTTCTCAATTTTATCCTTCTCCTTTTTATTTTTTTATTTTTTTGCCAGCCCCGAAATTTGAAGTAGGGTAGTAGGATCCAATGATCAGCTGTGGCAGAGATGGGAAGACCTGAATTCAAGCCCTGTGCTAGGCCAAAAAAAAGTAATAATAACAATACGACCCTACCATTTTTCTAGCACCATTTTTCTAGCAGGCCTGGGATTTGAAGTGAGGGTCTAGGTAACTTTGTGACACTGTGTGTGAAGGGGAAAGCTAACCACCCTTAAACACAAGAATTTCATGGGGATGGGAAGGTGGCTCAGTGGTAGAGTGCTTGCCTTGCATTCATGAGGCCCTGGGTTCAATTCCTCAGCACCACATAAGCAGAAAAAGCTGGAAGTCGCACTGTAGGTCAAGTGGTAGAGTGCTCTCCTTGAACTGAAGAGCTGAGGGACAGTGTCCACTCCTAGAGTTCAGGCACCATGACTGGCAAAATAAAAATAAGAAAGAAAAAAGAAAAAAGAAATTCAGACCAGTTCCCAGGGCCTGAATTGAAGCCCCATCACTGGAAAAATAATATTCATATATATGAGATCTATTTACATATATGGGTTCTACTGCATATGAAATTTATTACCCTTATTTATTTAGTATTATTACGCATATAACACTTCCTTTATTACATCATATCACATACGTCATATTTGCATATGGAATTATACATTGTATTGAGACCAAGAACTTTCACAGAGAAGGAAAAATAATGTGTCAAATTGGCTTCTTACTCCACAAATAAATTTTTGGCCATGCTGGGATTTCAACTCAGCCTAAAATGCCCTATCCATAAATGGGGTACAGTCTTAGCACACCATCCTCCGGCAAACTGAGCATCCAGGAAATTCTGAAGACCTGTGATCAAGCCACAGTAGTGCCTAATAGATACATGTGTAGATTGATATTATATATATATACACATATATACCTCTCTATATATGTATATATATACACACACACATACAAAGAGGGAATGTGAGGATATTATTAAATTATATATGTTATTACCAATTATTAGTTACTAAATTATAACTGCATTTAATGAAGTATCATGGTTGAATACTTATAAAAGCATTAATTAAAAATTAGTCAATATCCTTAATCATACCATTGTGCTAGAATGGAAGATATAAATCCAATAATTTTTGTGTGGCATTCTAAAATAGAATCATGAATTAAGTGCAAATTTAATTATTACTTTTATAACATTCCGTTAGTATTCACATGAACAGGAATAAATTCATCAAGATCTCCCTCCATTTGTGGGTGACAGTCATAGCTTTCGAATTCCAGGCCTGGGTAGATTACTTTGAATGCAAACCATTGGAATGACACCGTGAAGATTTCAGATTGTCACGATGGAAGAAAAGAACAAGAAGAAAAGAAAGCCAGGTGTCAGTGGTTCCTGCCTATAATCCTAACTCCTCTTGAGGCTGAGATGTAGAGAATGCCAATTTGAATTCATCATGGGCAGAAAAGTCCACAACATTCTTCTTTGTAAGAGATCACAGAAGAAAAAAAACCATGAGTGGGGCTGTGGCTCAAGGGCAGAGTGCTATCCTTGAACAAAAGGAGCTCAGGGACAGGGCCTAGGCTCATAGTACAACCCTGGACCTGCCTCACCCCTCGCAAAAAAAGGAGGCGATAACTCCATGTCTCTGTGAATGGATGGATGATGTATGGATGATGGGCATTCAGCAGATTGCCCATGTCCATCCCCCCAACTTGGGCAAGTCCTCAGAGAGTCTTAAATCTGAGCCAGCAGCTTGAAAAAAGCATCCTTCTCTGCCATTTAATAACTGAAGCCCCGCCAGCTTTGCCTGGGCTGTGCAACACGTGCCTTATGTTCTGGTTGAGATGTCCCATCGGGACACCTAGCAGCCAGCCACTGTCTCCAGGGAGACCACAGTTCCTAGGCTGTAGGAGTTGTCAAAGATTCTGGCTCCATATTCTCTATCCCTCTGTAGGATATGTGAGCCTACTCCTCTGGGCCTGATGGCTATCCCTCATTAACCATTCCTCATTGCCGAGTAACAGGCTGGTCCCAAATCCTGGCAACGATATGAAATAGCCAGCGATTTCTGCTCCAAACGGGGTAAGCCAATAAAGCCCACCCTCATAGTTCCTGTCAGAAGTGAGTCGTGGGCTGTGAATGTGGCTTAGGGGTAGAGTGCTTACCTAGCACACACGAAGCCCTGGGTTCGATTCCTCAGTATCACAGAAACAGAAAAAGCCAAAAGTGGCACTGTGGCTTAAGTGATAAAGAGTGCTAGCCTTGACCAAAAGAAACTCAGGAACATGCACAGACTCTGAGTTCAAGCCCCAAGACTGGCAAAAAAGTGAGCCTGGTGAGACATATTCTTCTGGTACTCATAGGAGGGCCAAGGTTAGAGGTAAGATGTAGGGTAGAGGACAGTTGCTGGTGGCTCACCCCTGTAAGCTTAGCTATTCAGGAGGCTGAGATCTGAGGATCACAATTGCAAGCGGGAAAGTCTATCTGAGACATTTTTCTCCAATCAAACACCCAAAAAGTCAGAAGTAGAGCTGTGGTTCAAGGAATAGAGTGCTAGCCTTGAGCACAAATCCTCAGGGATAGCATCCAGGCCATGAATTCAAACCTCAGGACTGGCAAACACACACACACACACACACACACACACACACACACACACACACACACACACACACACACACACACACACACACACACACCAAGCTAGAGCATTTGCCAGTCAGCCTGCATAAGTTCCATCTCTAGCAACTCAATATTAAAAAACAAAAAAGAGGGAGAAGGGAAGGAAAGACTTGCTCCTGGAAGTGATATAACCAGTGCCAAAATTCCACAGGAGTTCTAAGATGTGGAACAAGATAGAGAGCCTCAGGCAGAAGGTACAACATGCATAAAGTTTCCAGAGGTGTAGTGTAGAATAGGTGGTGTGGGTGGAAAGAAGGTTCTGTGGCTTCAGACAAGTCCAGCAAGACATTCAAGGCAGGCCCAAGGTTTGTACTTGAGTCACTCGGAGGGCAGATGGTGGAGGTCCCAGATTGGGGCCTAGAGGGAAGATTAGCTTGGCTTTTCACCATGGACCCCAGCCATTTCCTGTGGCTGGAAGTCTATTTTTCACAGCTCCTGACCTACAGGCCTCCTTTGCATGGAGGAGTCAGGGCAAATGCAGGGAAGAACACTTGCTTAAGAAAAGCTTCTAGCCCAATGCCAGTGGTGGCTCAACCCCTGCAAATCCTAGCTACTCAAAAACTGAGCTCAGAAGTCGTGGGTCAAAGCCAGCTCAGGGGAGGAAAGTTAGTGAGACTCTTCTTGCTGATGAACTACCAAAAGCCAGAAATGGAGCTGTGGCTCAAGTGATAGAGTGCCAGCCTTGAGGCAAAAATTAAAGAGACTGGAGCCCAGAATCTAAGTTCAAGCCCCAGTACTTGCAAATAAAAAAAAAAAAGAAAAGTTTTCAGGAGTTCTTAGTCCACTGGGGTGAAAGTCCAAATAAGTGGGTACTGGTGGTTCATGCCTATCCTCCTAGCTCCTCAGGAGGCTGAGATCTGAGGAACATGGTTCAAAGCCAGCCCCTGCAGGAAAATCCGGGCGACTCTAATCTCCAATGAACCACAGGAAAACTGGAAGTGTTACTGTGGCTCAATTGGTAAGCTGAAGAGCTGAAGGGACAGTTCCCAGGCCCAGAGTTCAAGCTCCATGACCAACACCTGGCCTGCTTGAACCTCACTCTGTGGCTTTAGGCAGAGTAATTTCCAGTGGGCCCCTAAGTGTGTCCCAATATCTAGGTGTCCTACAAGTCTAGAAAGCATCCTCTTTGGGAGCCTTTTGCCTACAGACCGAGCCAAAGTAGCAGAGAAGGATCTAGCCTTAGGGCACGGATGTCATTGGCCAGGTCATCAGAATGGCATCTGTCATGGGTGCAGTGTGGATCTGAGCAGTGAATCAATATTTCATGCCAGGTTTCTGGGCCAGGAAGGGCAAGAGCTGCAAGATGGCATGGGGGAAAATTTGTCAGTCACACCTTGGGTGGGTGTTGAGTTGGGCTCATGAAAGACTTGTAGGCTCAGGAATCCACAGCTGGCTGGCTGCTGCTTGTAGCAGTGGCTATCCCAGGAGTCCCAGGGCTCAGAGCATTGCTTTCCTCACCAATGTTCAGTGGCAGATGAAGGTCTGCAATCATGCACTGAGTATAAACGAGCATCCATCGTGTTCTTCCCTTGGTCCTGTACCCTAGGTATGGATGGATGTGCAAGTTCCATGGAACTTACTGCTATGGCCCAGACCCCTCAGGCCAAGAAAGAGTTGGGGAGAAATAACTGACATGTCAAGAGTTTATTATGACTGTGCCTCTGGGCTGCCCTCAGTTTTAGCTCAACTCATCATTACCACCTTCCTGTGTGAGTGTGTGTGTGTGTGTGTGAGTGTGTGTGTGTATATGTGTGTGTGTGTGTGTGTGTGTGTGTGTGTGTGTGTGCATGTGTGTGTGCATGGGCACATCTTGTTACTAGGGCTTGAACTTAGGATCCGGGTTCTGTCCCTCACTTTTTTCATTCAAGGCTAGCAAATCTACCACTTGATCCACACCTTTTCTTCTAGCTTTCAGGAGGTTATTGGGAAAGGAGAGTCTCACACACTTTAGAAAAATGAGCTGGTGATAAGAATGTACTCATTATCTTGACTATGTAATTGTAACTCCTCTGTACAGTATTTTCACACACACACAAAAAATAGATCCTACAGATACTAAAAAAAAAAGAAATGAAAAGAAAGAAAGAAAGAAAAATGAGCTGGGCTGCCTCTGAATGCCAATCCTTAGATCTCAGCCTCCTCAGGAGCTCAGAATAGGAGAGCATAAGCTATTAACATCTGGCCACACATTTCTTCTTGGCTAAGACAGTGTACCTCTCTCCCAGCCTAGCTCCCATCTACAGCTAACCTTCCTCCCTCTACCCCTACTTCTCCAGGCTTCAAGGGAAACTTACCCTCCCCTGAGGACATAGAAATAGGATGCTTGACAGGTTTGAGCTTTATGTTCTCCACACAGTCAAGGGCTGCTGGGAGCTGATGTGGAGATCAGAGATCTAGGCCAGGGCAAGTAGACAGCTGTTAGAACAGAAGACAGTATGAAGAGACATCCTTGCAGCTGGATGCCAGTGGCTCATGCCTATAATCCTAGCTACTCAAGGCTGACACATGAGGATCAATCAAATTCAAAGCTAGCCTGGGCATACTCTTATCTATAATGAATCACCAAAAAGGTGGGAAGCAGAGCTACTGGAGTAAAAGTGGTAGAGCACCAACTTGTGCAAACAAGCTAAAGGATACCACCTAGGCTCTGAGTTCAAGCCCTGGTAAACACACACACACATACACACAGACACACAGACACACACAGACACACAGACACACACACACACACACACACACACACACACACACACACACACACACACACACACACACTAACATCCTTAGCAGGTGCCAGTGGCTCATGCCAGCAATCCTAGCTACTCAAGAGGCTGAGCTCTTAAGATGGCAGCTTGAAGCCAGCCCAGGCAGGAAAGTTCGTGAGACTCTTACCTCCACTAAACTACTGAAAAAGATGAAATGTGAGCTGTGGTTCAAGTGGTAGAGTGTTAGATTTGCGCAAAGGAAGCTCGGTGCCTAGGCCCTGAGTTCCAGCTCTAAGAGTTGTTTTTTACAAGACATCTTTTAACCCCCCCCCCCAGGCCGTAAATCCAGATTTTGGTCATACTAGATCTCACTTCCACTCCTGCCACTTCCACAGTGGCACCACAAGTGGCCTGTTTCTGGCCAGCTCTGGGTTAAGAAGTGATGTGCAAAATGAGGGCATACCCAGATCAAGGCTAATGCCCCAGAACATTGAGGTATTGGCCATACCAGTCTCTCCTCCGCCAATTCCCTGGCCCTGGAATCTAATTTCTGTGCCTTTTATTCTGGGCATCCATAATTCTCTAAAAGGATTGGAGAGGCCCAGCTGGGGCTGGAAGATTGACTTGCCTGCGATAAAGTACGTGAACATTTCCTAGACACTAACAGATACTTCCAAGCCACCTTGGCCTCACCTCCAATGTAGCCCGGAATCCTCCTTGCTTGGGTGGCCGTCAGTCCACTATCAAGCTGGAGTTGGCCAGAGCCACTGGCAACCCCCTTCCCCCACTCCACTGCCAGCCTGCTGAGAGGGACATGCAGCCAGAGGTCTAGCTGAGGAAAAGGGCAGGACATCCCATGTCTGAGTTCCCCACCAAGAGACAGGCAAGACTTTATTGCAGCTGGACCGGCTGACACAGAATCCCCTGGAGACGGCCAAAGATTTGGACAGCTGGACTTGGGCCCCAAAGAAAAGCTTGAACTCAGGTCTCTGTCAATTTAGGACTCATTGTAGACCCTGATAGGAGGCTAAAGGCAAAGTCTGGGTGCAGGAGGGGCACCATCCAAGGCCAGAAAGACAGGCACCCAGGTAGGGGACAGAGAAAGATGAGGGAAATACACACACACACACACACACACACACACACACACACACACACACACACACACACACACACACACATATTCACACACAAAAATATGGTACTGGTGTCTCACACCTGTCATCCTAGTTACTCAGGAGCCAGTCGGCACAGAAATGTCTGTGAGGCTCTTATCTCCAATGAACCACCAAATAGCCAGAAATGGAGCTGCAGCCCAAATGTTAGAGCAGTATCTTGAGCACAGAAGCATAGGAACTTCACCTAGACCCTGAGTTCTAGGCCCAGGTCTTCTACATCCAAACACACAGACACAGACACACACAGACAAAAGACACACGAACACAAAGACACACACACTGGTAGCCCAAAGCCTTAGCAGTCCCTGAGCACCCTGAGTATTCCACCCCAGAGATGATGGCACTACCATCATCAGACCAACTGTAGACAAAACTCAGAGCCTCTCACATGTCTAGAATGGTTCACAACACACTGTTATGCAGAAAATTCAGCTACCTTTTGTTTGGTTGTAGGTTATGGGGTTTGAATTTTGGGCCTGCCAGCAGGGCCTCTGCTCTTCAGATGAACGTGTGAGCTCTACTTCTGGAGCCACAGCACCACATCCAATTTTCTGGTGTTTCATTGGTGATGAAGTCTCACAGACTTTCCTGCCCAAGCTGACTTTGAACCATGATCCTCAGATCTTAGCCTCCTGAGTAGCTAGGATGAGAGTTGTGAGCCACTGGCAGTGCCCGGGCACACCCAACTTCTTTTTTTTTTTCTTCCACACTTTTCTTTCTTTCTTTTTTTATTGTGAAAATACTGTACAGAGGGGTTACAATTACATGGGCAAAATAAGGAGTACATTTCTTATCAAGCATTGTAGCCTCCTCTGCAGCCACCTTCTTATACCAAGGGAAAACCCAACTCATCAAGACACAAACAAAATGTAACCCTACACTTCAGACTTGGTCACCAGCATCCAAAACCATTCTTCCATGGATGGAGAGCATATAATTGACACTACCATCCCACCCCTGCTCCCATTCACCCACTCCCTGCCTGCCACAAACGACGACCTCTGGAGTTCTTGGTAAGGCACCACCCACCCTGCTGTGGCTTCACACTGGGGTAAACCTGGTGAGTTATTAGAAATGTCTGTACTGTGAGGCCAGCATCTGGTCTCACAACCACAACTACTGTACTATTTCACCATCTCTTGCAAGCAAAAAAAGCGTGTCTTTCTTTCTTTCTTGTTTTTTGTTTTTGTTTTTGTTTGGTTGAGGGTCTTGAACTCAGAGCTCGGGTACTGTCCCTGATGTCTAATTTTCCTCAAGGTCAGTGCTCTACCACTTGAGCCACAGTGCCACTTCCGGTTGGAGATTGGAGATGAGGATCTGGAGGGACTTTCCTGCCTGGGCTGGGAAATGAAATCCTCTGGATCTCAGCCTCCCAACCGGTCAGGTTGACAGGTGTGGCATGACAGGCGTGAGTCACCGGCTCATGGCTTATGGTGTCTAGTCCTTCAGAATTTCCACCTAGTCCTCCTCTAGACACTACCACCTAGACACCCCTCTACCTCCTTCAGGGACAGCAAAGGGAGGCTAGAATCTGGGTGTGGCTATGGCAATTAAAGGGCTCCCTCAACCTCACTAACCCCTCTAAGTTCCCATCTGCCTCCTCCAAATTGTCTGGTCTTCCAGGACAGATCAGACCCACAAGGAGTTCTGGGGCCTGCCCTATGTCCCCCTGCCCCACCCAACCGATACCTGAGGACTTCTGGGTCAGCTGCTCCATGTCCCAGTGGAAGACGTTGGGAGGTTGCTGATAACCGGGCCCAGGGGTGCCCAGGGCAGAAGGACTGTCCAGCTCCTCTCTGTCAGAGGAGACACAAAGCACGGATGGATCTACTAAGAGCTTCAGGGCCTAGCCATCCACTTGTCACAAAGGTCTCTGGGAGAACTATTTTATGGTGACAGACGTGGGGCCGGACCTCATGGCCCGGGACTGTCCCTGACTTTCTGTGTCTGCAGGGGAGTGCTCTTTCACCTGAGCCACGGTGCAACTTCCAGCTTTTTCTGTGTATGCAGGACCTCGGAATGGAACCCAAGCTTTCCTGTGTGCTAGGCCAGCCCTCAACCTCTAAAACTAAATCCCAACCCTGGATAGCTGTTCTTCTGTGACCCCTCAGGCCTGTCTTGTGGCAGTCTCACACATCTATACCAAGTCTCTCACCAGCAGCCCTGGCTGGAAATGAACACGCTCTGCTATGTTGCCCATCATCTGTAGCACCTTTGTTCTCTGTGCTTCCTTCAGATCCTCCTAATTAAGCAAGACCCCCTTTTCAAGTGTTGTCTCCAAGAAGCCCTTTCTGATCACCTTGGAAAAGCTGGAGCCTCTCAGCTGTGCAGGCTGCCAGCCTTGTCAGGCTCTGCCTTCCAGCCAGTGTGGGTTGAGAATGCACGAAGGGGAAGCCCTGGATTCCACCACCAGATTTCTGAAGGCCCTGATACACCACCCAGGGACAGGTGTTGTATCACACTCTGTGAGAGGGGCCTCAAGGCCTGAACAATCTGTGGGCAACAAGACAGGGCCATTTGTTTGTGTGGGCTTGAACTGAGGATCTGGGAGCTGTCTCTCTGAGTTTTATTGCTCAAGGCTGGTGCTCTACCACTTGAGCCACAGCTCCATTTCTAGCTTTTTGGTGGTTCCATGGAGTGTAGAGTCTCACGGGCTTTCCAGGTTATGGCTGGCTTCAAACTGTGATCCTCAGTTTTCAGCCTCTGGAGTACCCAGGATGACAGGCATGAGCCTGAATCCCAGGTGACAGACACCAAAGGCTTTTTGGGTTTTGTTTGCTCCTGTTTATCTCCTGTCAACTAACAAGCCCAAGTTAAAATAATCAGTTCCAGGGGATCAATTTCCTCTCCTAGGTCAGTTAATCCAAGGAGATAAAGTGGCTTTGGAAAAGGCTAGTCTGAGTTGGCTTAGGGGTGTTTGTGTGTTTGTGTGTGTGTATGTGTGTGAGTGTTGGGCATACCTACCCTCATCTCTGTGGTACCTCATCCTCCCAGCAGGGAGTGCATCCAGGATTCTGACCCCAAGGGAGGTGGATGAGGGAGGGTACCTAAGGTCACATCCAGGGAGATGATCTGAATTCTGTCCTTCAACCTAAGCCTGGACAGATAAAGGAGAGAAGGAGAGGGTTGGGGGACCATCAAAGGGAGCTCCTTACCTTTGTCTACATGTACCAGTGAGAAAACTGAATACATCTTTCTTGGTAGTCAGATAAAAGATGTACACTATTCATTTATTTCATGATTGTGTTGGTCCTAGGGCTTGGATTCAGGGCCTGGGTGTTATCCCTGAGCTTTTTTGTTCAAAGCTGAGCTCTACCAGTTGAGCCACAGCACCACATCTGGCTTTTTTGTGTGTGGTTTTGAGGAGGGAGGTGGTTTATGGGAGATAAGAATCTCATGGACTTTCCTTCCCGGGCTGCTCTGATTCACGACCATCAGACCTCAGCCTCCCAAAGAGCCAGGATGATGGGTGGGAGCCATGAGCTCCTGACTGCCACCATCCATTTATAATCCCTTAGGCCCTGGGCCGGGCCACTCACACTACATCTCCTTGTTGGGAGTAGGAAGCAGACATGAGTGGGTTTGATACTTCACAAACCTACCTATCTTTGAGCATTGTTCTGGGTCAGTCTGATGGAGGCTTCGTCCTAGTCCACAGCAATGACTTGGCTTTCTCATAAGAACAAATGTCCCCTGGGATGTTTCAGGTCTGGGGTCTTTCCTCTGAACCCCGCCCCCCTAACCAAAATAACACTCCCCAGCAAAGGGTAGTATACAGGAGTGTTTTTATTGTCTTATATCCAGGGTCTTGTCAGATAGGTGGGGGTATAGGTCAGAAGCCCGGGATTGTGATGGGCAGGGGGACAAGGGGACAGCTTCTCATCCACTTTCATTCAAGAGTGTAGCAGAGAGATGTGGGGCAAGACTCATGGGATGGAAAATGAATAACCATCACGGTCTAGCCAGAGCACAGAGGGGCTTACCTCAGGAAGCTGGTTCAAAAGGCTGAGGAAAACAGCTCCTGACCCACAGCCCACCTCCAGAATGAGAGGGCTACCTTGGGTTCCAGGCACATGGGGATGCTGGGCCACCTCCTCCAGCACTCATTCAACCAATTCCTGAGAGTGAGAAAGAGAGTGGGAGAGAGGGACAGAGAGAGAGAGAAAGAGAGAGAGGACCAGAATTATACTTAAACCAGGTGCGGGTGGCTCAGACCTATAATCCTAACTACACAGGAGGCTGAGATGTGAAGATCGTGGTTCATAGCTGGCTCAGGAGGAATGTCTGTGAGACTTATACTCAAAGAACCAACAGAAAACGGGAGGTGATGCTGTTGCTCATGTGGTAGAGCCCTAACCTTGATTTGAGGAGCTCAGGGACAGCATCCAGGACCAGAATTCAAGCCCCACAAATGACAAGTGGACTTCCCACCCCAAGAAGTGCACTGAATTACACCCACAGTTCTAGGTAGCATGGCATAGAAATCAGGCCGAGCTTCCTGACAGTTGGGGGTCATGAGTAGGTCACCTGGCTTTTCCATCACTCATTTTCCCCAGCTGGAAAAATGAATAGAGTGAAGGATCCCTTCCTCATGGGACAGGGCAATGATGAAAGACAGCCAAGCTTAGTTTCATAATCCCACGCCTGTTTCATGATTAATAACAGACCCCATCTGAGCCCTTTCTGGTAACTTCCTGTTATATGCTCACAGAATTGTTGAGAACCATATCTGACAGCTGCTCCCTCTGTGCCTGGCCCTGCTCCAGAGATCCCTCTGTATTAGTCCCTTATTTCCTCACAACTGTCCCATGAGGAGACTGAGGTCCGGTGGTAGACATCCAACCCAGAGCTTCACCTGTGGTCAAGAATCAGCTGCCATGAACTAAAAGTGTGGAACAATCCATCTAAAACTATGACTGAGTGGGGCACTAAATGTCTACCAACCCCCGCTCACACACACATACACACAAATACACCACCACCGTCCTTTGCAGGCAATGATGTTTTACTTTCTTTCATTTTGTTGGTTGTGGGGCTTGAACTCAGGGCCTGGGTGCTATCCCTGAGCTCTTCAGCTCAAGTCCAACACTCTACTACTTGAGCCTCAGCACCATGTCCAGTTTTCTGGTGCTTTATTGGAGAGAAGAGTCTGAGGGTCTTTCCTGCCCAAGCTGGCTTTGAAACTTGATCCTAAGATCTCAGCTCCTGAGTACTTAGGATGAGATGACAGCCATGAGCCACTGGCACCCGGCCAAAGATGCTTTTCTTTTTTTGGGGGGGGGTCTGGTAGTAGGGCCTTAACTTTGGGCCTCGACACTGTCCCTCAGCTCTTCAGCTCAAGGCTAGTGCTCTACCACTTGAGGTATAGCGCCACTTCTGGCTTTTTTTCTTATGTGGTGCTGGGGAATCGAACCCAGGGCCTCATGCATGGAAGGCAAGCGCTTTACCACTGAGCCATCTTCCCAGCCCCCCAAAGATGCTTTTCTATGCCTGTCACCCTATCCCCTCAGGAGACAGATCTAAAGACTGCAGTTGGTTGCCACCCTTGGCAGCAAAATCATTGAGAACTCTTATCTCCAATTAAACACCCAAAAACCTTGCAAGTGGAGCTGTGACTCAAATGGTAGAGTGCTAGCTTTGAGCATAAAACAACAGATGGGCCAAGGCCCTAGTTTTAAGCTTTTTCTAGCATAAACCCACCCAAGAAAGGGAAGCAGGTGAGCACACCGGAGCTCAAAGCTCACACATAATACTCAAAACTTACAGAATAGACCCATTCTGCTCTGATTCTCTGGATTCTATGTCCTAGATCATGGCAGTCTTAGATGGGACTGACCATGCACCAAGTCAGGACATTCAAGTACAATCTCATACTGAGGATCCCGTGACCTCATCAAGGACTGAAGATCTCTCACTGTCCTGCCTTGACACCGAGCAGTCAGGTGAGATCTAGTTATGCAACCAAAGGATATGGGAATGAATGAATTTCTCAGCCAAGGGATGCAGACTGGAGGGCTCTAGGTCCCTCTCTTTCGGGAAGGAGAAAAGGGCTGATCCATCTCAGGAATGTTCCTGGGTTGTGAGTATCCTCAAAGAAACAACCCTGCTCAGGCCCAGTGCCTCTGGTTTTTCCACCAGCCTCGACCTTCAGTCCGCCCTCTCTAAATTGCATATCTGCCATCTAGACTAAAGCCTTAGAAAGCAAGGAGACCCACCTCTACCTCTGACAATGGTAGTCACGGGACCCTAGAGTCCCATAGAGGAAGTCTCAGAGCAACACTGGTCTGACTCCTGCCCTCATTCCCTGGCTTTCCTGTGCCAGTGCCCTGGTTACCTCTGTCTCTGGTTGAGGAATGAACACTGAGGGTGTCATCTTCAGATTGAGCCAGCAAAAGTCCCAGTCCTCAAGGATGTACTGCACAGGCATCCTGCAGTGGACAACAGTGAGGTCATCAACAGTGAACCCAGAATGGCAGGACTTTTAATAGCCATGTGGCTGGGTTGAAGGCTCTATCACTGATGGTCTAGGTTTTCAGGTGAGGTCATGGTTTCAATGGCCTGACACACTTGATCTGGGATCGTCCTCCCTCTTCATCTTCCTGCTTATCCCTTGCTACCCCACTCTGGACACTCCCTTACCCTATACCTCCCTAGCCCTTGGATACTTTCTTCTTATCTGACCAGAAAATAAACTTGGTGAGCCAGGGGAGATTGAAACTCTGTGACCCACCTTGAGCAATAGTGTCTACCCGAGGCTCTTTCCCTCTGCAGTTGGCGACCACACAGATCCTGGATGTCATGAAGTTGCTGAGGGGACAGTGGCTTGGTCCTTCATACTGGCTTTAGGCTCTGAAACTGTCCCACAGAGATTGTGCATGGTTGGCTCTCTTGATCCAGGGACTCCAAACCAAGGCCTGCATGATCCCTTCTTCCTTCCTTTCCTCCTTTTCTCCCTCCATTCTTTCCTCCTCTCTTTCTCTTTCCTCTCTATGTGTCACTCTTAGGCCTTGAACTCAGATCCTGGGTGCTGTCTCTGAGCCTTTTTACTCAACGCCAACAGTCTAAGGCTTGAGCCACTCATCCACTTATGGCATTTTCTTTTTGGTAGTTAATTGGAGATAAGAGTCTTACAGGCTTTCCTGTATGGACCTCAATCCTCCCCTCTCAGCCTCCTAAGTAGCTAGGATGACAGTAGTGTAGCAATGATATCCAGCTCAAACCAAGATTTCTTCATGTGCTGTGGAACCAGCACTGGTACCTTTAATTGTGTATAACCCCGACCCTCACCCCCGGACCTGGCACCCACTGTAACGGTTTGTTGGATAAATAAATGAGCATCTGTCTATGACAATATTACAGAAAAGTCCCACCCAATTCAGGTAAGCATCCTAGGTGAGGGCAAAGCCTGATGTAGCTCTCCAACAGTTCTCCCTCCTCCCTCTTCCCACCCTCCTGGTGCCACTGCACTTAAATGTTTTGGTTCCAAAGACATGAGCCATGATGTCCTCACTGAATTCCAGGGCCTCTGGGATGTCTATCTTCTCAAAGATCTCTGTCCATCCACTGACCAGCTATGTGGCATTCAATTCCCCACTCAGGTGTGAACAAGGTTGCTGTTAGGTGAGCACCAGGCTCAAGGGGCCTCCTTTCCACTCCCTGGGGCCAGACAGGATGGTCCACCATATCCGGCTCCCAAGTTTCATGTTTCAGAGAAAGAATCCCTGAGGGATCCCGGGTCTCTGAATCTCCCAGAGTCCAGTACAGGTCCTGGGATTTGTCTCTGCTCAGAGCTGGCAGGCTGTGGATGGCAAGGTCACAATCTCTGATCCCCAAGACATCCTTGACTGTGGTGGTCACCCTAGAGAGAGCTGGAGGAGAATCAGCAGCTTCTGGAGAAAGGCAGTCAAAGCACACGTTCATAACAAGAGACCATCTGGCTTGGGAACTCTGCCTGTGCCACTTTGAATGTCTAATTTAATGTCTAAAATGGTCCATCTAATTTGACCCAGAATTCCAGGCATTAGTAGAAATAGCCAGCATCAAGGAAAAAAAAAACCCTGGGAAATCTGGCATTTCACTTGTCCCAATCAAACTTAATGGGTTCCAAAATCAGTAGTCCCCTTTTCCTTCCAGAAAGCCTACAGTAGGTTACAGAAAATGGCATTCAGAGAGCCCTAGCTAACTGCCATGTCCTGATCCCAAGCAGGCTCTAGCAGGGTGAACACATTTGCCTACCATTGCCCAGCTAGAAACAGCCCAGGAGGGACACAGATTGGAGTCTGCAGGATTCGAGGGAGGACTGCCAACCAGTGCACTGCCCTGGGAGTGAATCCATGCCACCATTGGGGGTCTGGAGCCTCCTGTTCAGATGTCGACAGACACTGTCAATGCCCTGGGTAAGATTCCTCTCTCATCCTCGTTCATGGTGAACCATCTGCCATGTCACAGCGTTCATCACTTCCCAGACCGACCTAGATTCACAGCCCCTGCCCTACTCCCCCTATCTCATTCCCTAATTATGTTTGGCAGACACATTCCCAACTTTGAATTAGCTCCAACTACACACATGAGAGCAGACTGTCTGGAAGAGTGAGGCTGTGGTCACATTAGCCTCATCAGCCTTCTGGCTGAAGACAGAAGGGCAGGTGTCCACTCTGGTCTGCAGTTCACACAGGCCTCCTAGGAGAGACCCATATAGGCCCACCAGTTACTGTGGGCTGGAGGAAAGGGGAAGAAAGTGGTGGAAAGGAACATCTACTGAAACCTTCTCTAAAGGAGCCATGAAACGAAAGAGAAAACAAGAATTGTGGCTGAGCTCATACTGGGCATTAATGAAAAAAGGACAACAAATACACACAAATAAAATACTTTTGCTCGGGGTGGGAAGGTAGTTCAGTGGTAGAGCGTTTGCTTTGCATGCATGAGGCCCTGGGTTCGATTCCTCAGCACCACATAAGATAAAAGAAAAAAGCCGGAAGTGGTGCTGTGGCTCAAGTGGTAGAGTGCTAGCCTTGAGCTGAAGAGCTGAGTGAGCTGAAGAGCTAAGGGACAGCGCACAGGCCAGAGTTCAGACCCCACAACCCGACCCCACCCCAAAATGCGTTTGTTCTTTTTAGACATGGTGACTGTACAATGAGAAATTGATCTCTCTCTCTCTTTCTCTTTCTCTTTCTCTTTCTCTTTCTCTGTCTCTGTCTCTGTCTCTGTCTCTGTCTCTGTCTCTGTCTCTGTCTCTGTCTCTCTGTCTCTCTGTCTCTCTGTCTCTCTGTCTCTCTGTCTCTCTGTCTCTCTCTCTCTCTCTCTCTCTCTCTCTCTCTCTCTCTCTCTCTCTCTCTCTCTCATACACACCTAAACACACAGACTCAGAGCAGTGCCTCTCCTGAATTTGTTGGTTTCTCATCTGGGCAATGTACCAGCTCAAGCACGGGGGTTCTCTTGTCAGAACCAGGGGCAACCACCCAAGGGGAACAATGCTCTAATAATGCAGAACCACCCTGCCTCCCCCTTTCTCCAGGGACAGACCCTTAACCTTGGGAACAACTAGCCTTGACTCCCCATTCACCAAAACCCTAGGCCAGGACGCTGGGTGAAGGAGTCCCCAGACATGTGGCTCCTCAGAGCCTGGACAGAAAACAAAGCAGGGGGTCATGGTGCCTCCAGAGAGGTGTCTGACCTGGGGTGGAGGGGGGTTGTTGGGGACTTTGATGGGGTCCTAAATGCTATATACATGGATGGACTCCCTGCTTCCAGCCTACATACTTCTGGGCGACTTGGCAGATTCTTGGGGAGTACAAGGAGACCAGATGGACTGGAAGCACTAGCAGAAGCTGAGAGACCTGGGAAATGTGATCACCCAGTCAGAACTGTTGACAGCTGGGGTTGGGGGTACAGGCCAGTTGTATGTGTGTCAGAGGTGGTGTGGGGAGGTAGCAGGGGGTGGATCGCGGGGTGCTGGCCTGCAGGGCGTCCACTTACGTGTGCTGCTGGAAGAAGCTGTAGGCTGTGATCAGGTGCTCACCCAGAGTCTGAGGATCTGGGGCCGGGACCAAATAAGGGCCACAAGCAAGCCAGGGGTGCACCATCTCCGCCAAGTGACTGCAAGAAGCTCTGCGGATCAGAGCTGGCAGCACCATGTTTGAAAAGCAGCCTTACTGGGAGGAGGCGGTGCTCTGCTGGCACTTGGGGGGGCTGCATGCAGCCTCTGCTCCTTCTCCTCAGATGCCACAGCCTCAGCAGCCATAGATGCCTCGCCGCCACATGCTCTGCACTTCCGACCAGGACCCAGGCTATGATCAGAGCAGCCGCCAGCCACTGAAGCCGTTTCCACTGTTGCCTGTGCTCATGCTCTCTCTTCTCTCAGCTCTCTCTTGGCCCCACACTCCTCTCCTGGGCAACCCCATCCTGAGGCACATGCGCCCCTGCCCCCTTGACCCCTGGCCATTGTTGCCACCAAAGTGTGCCCCTGGACCCCGACCCCTGCTCCCCTGGACCCTGCCCCCCACCCCTGGCCACAATCGCAGCCCCTGACTAGGTCCTAAGGCTTCCAGATCATGGCAATTGCAGCCTTACCTCAGCTCAGCACTACCCCTCACCCCCAGTACCGGCCCAGGAGATTGAATCTCCCCTCAGCCCCACCACTGGAGGAGACTCTCCTCCATCCCCCTCCACTCCACACACCAAGCAGGTGCATCGTGAAGCTCCTGTGTGTATGTGTGTGTGTGTGTGTGTGTGTGTGTGTGTGTGTGTGAGTGCTGGGGATATGGGTTAGGAACTGAAGTGATACATTATACTCAGAACTAAATTGAAGGAGGAATCCAAAATTAGTTACCAATGTTTTAAAAATGCAAGCTAAAGGAAACAATTTATGAAAAAATCAGCATTTACATTAAATACAGAATCAGTATGACTGATATTCCTTTTATCCCAGTTGCAATACGGCTTGCATGATCACTTTTCTGGTTCTATGTTTAGTTAGGTCTTGATATTTAGCTGAAGTTCTGTTCTTTCATATATTCATTTGTCAGATCAAAGAGGAAATTAATTCCATGCCGCAGTCAGCATCCATAATAACGATATAGTTGTATCCTGCTACTTTGCCAAAGTTTCAAATCAGCTTGCGTAACTTGAGTCTTTTTTGGATCTAACTAAATAGGTATGCAATTTTGTCAGTACTAGAAAGATTTTGATCACCACTTATTAAAATAGTATTTTCTAGAAACTACTTCTATCTTTTCATGAAATTTTCAATGTCATTTATATCATGGGTTGATGTTTTCCTTTAGATAACCTACATTCAGTCTTCTACAATTTGGAGTAGTTTAAAATTATGTACACTCAAGTACCCTGCTCAGATTCTATTATTTGCATATTTTGTTCTTGTTAAATCAGTAGGATTTAGGTCTCAATATGGATACCATTGGTCTTATTCATTGCATTTCTGAATTTTTTAAGTATGTCATGATTTTTGTTATTTTATTCTTTTAATATGTGCAGCTCTCACTCCACATACAGTCACATTTGTTTTAAACAATTTGACCCATTCACGTGATTTGCTATATTACATTCATCTAGATGAATTTAATTACAAATTAACACAACCATATTTCTGAGACACAGTTATCTTTATGGATCTACTCAAGGGTAACATGTATTTCAGGTTTTTGTGCTTAAAAACAAACAGGCACAACAAGTTTTTGTTCCTGGGGGAGTTCTACTTTGTTGGTTGTTTTTCCACCTGTGGTGACTTCAACATATGTGTGCATTTTATTTCAGTTGTTTTGTGTCTATATTTTGTTTCATTTAACAGAAAATACATAAATAATCAGTGATTTAGAACTTTTCCAAATAGATTTCTAAGAGAGATAATTGAAGTTTTGTGATATCTGGACCGGGTAGGTCTTCTTAATGGAGGGGGTAGCAGAATAACAGACACATTCTTTGACATGATTTGAATTCTTCCTCCTCTTGCCTCACTATTTCCAATAATATTACTTCAAAGCCTTTAGTGGAAAGAAAATAAATTTGTCTGTATGGACTCATAAATTTTGCTTTAATTAGGACACACAACACATTTATATTTGATTTTAACTCTAAAATCTTCTTTCCTTCTTTTAAAATCACAGATGTGAATTTATAATGCTAAAATACCATCTAATAATTTATATGAAATGATCCAAACTATTTTCACTTCACACTATATGTAATATAGAGTGTAATAATAGTGAGTAATGGAGTATGTAATAATTTACTTTGGGGAAAGCTAATTACAGTGGATTTTGTGAGATACTGAGTAATAGTAAAAATTATGTTTGATTCTATTAAAAAGTTCACGGTAACATCTAAAAATAACTCATAGTTATAAACTAATACTAAAAAGTAAGATTGTTTATTGGAAAAAGCCAGAAGTTTCAATAAGCTTGCTTTTTACAAATTGACTTGGATCTGGGCTTTGGTGGCTCATGCCTGTAATCCTAGCTACTCAGGAGTCTCAGATTGAGGATAGTGGTTCAAAGCCAGCCTGGGCAGAAAAGTCTGTGAGACTCTTATCTCCAATAACCCACTTGAAAAGTAGAAACGGCACTGTGGCTCAAGTGGTACAGTGGTATCAATGAGCTGAAGAGCTGAGAGACATCGCCCAGGCCCAGAATTTAAGCTGCACGACCAACAACAACAACAAAAAATTGACATGGATTTTTACTTTAAATTTCATGATTTTTTTTATTGTGAAAATACGTACAGAGGGGTTACAATTACATGAGCAAGGAAATGATTACATTTCTTATCAAGCATTGTTGCCCCTCCTTTGTTTCCCCTTACCATCTCTTCCCAACTCCCCACCCCCAAACCAACCCATGCGCCAAAGTTGTAAAGTTTGTTTTCCAACATAACGTGTTGAACATCTGATTGTTGCAATGGGTCCACCTGTATCCCTATTTAAAGAATTTGTTTTTCCCTTCTCCTCCACAAATTATACCAACATCAAACACAGTGAAAACAAGGGTTATACCATGGGGGAGGGACATACAAAGAAATCATCTTAGAAATATGCTAGAAACAATAGCAAGAGAAAAAAAAAACCATTTGAGTTCTTATCTTTCGCCTAATGCCAACTTATCTGACCATTCCTGCTTGATTCAAAAATATACTAGTTATTGTAGATAAGGGAAACCATGGGACCTATATTTATTTGGGCCTTATATAATATATATTAATATATTATATTAATTATTATATTAATTGATTTGCATATATTGAATCAGCTTTGCATCCCTGAAATGAATCCTGTTTGATCGTGGTGTATGATTTTTTGGATGAATTCTTGAAGTCGATTGGCCAAAATTTTGTTGAGAAGTTTTGCATCAATGTTCATCAAAGAAATGAGTCTCTAGTTCTCTTTCTTTGATGAGTCCCTGCCTGGTTTTAGGATGAGGGTTAGGATGTCTTCATAGAATGAGTTCCATGTGCACTTTCTCTTTCAATTTCATTAAAGAGTTGGAGGGTATTGGTGTGAGCTCTGCTTTGAAGGCCTTGTAGAATTCCACTGTAATCCATTGGTCCTTAGATGGGAGTTCTCTTATTGCTGCTTCTATCTCCATGCATGATATGGGCCTGTTAATTCAATTTAACTCATCTTGGTTTAGTTTTGGCATGTCAATATTTGCTAGGAAAAGGTCCATTTCTACCAGGTTCTCAAACTTATTAGCATAAAGATTTGAGAAGTATTCCCTTATAATGTTCTGGATTTTTGGTTGTTTCTGTGGTGATGTTTCCATTCTCATCTCTGAGTTTGTTTATTTCTGTGTGCGCTCTTCTTTTTCTGATAAGATTTGCTAAACGTTTGTCAATTTTTGTTAATTTTTTTGAAGAACCAACTCTTTGTTTTGATGATTCTTTCTAATTTTTTTTTTGGATTCTAATTCGTTTAATTCTGATTTAATTTTAATTACTTCTTTCAATCTACTGGATTGGGGTTTATTTTGTTGCTCTTTTTCAATGAGGTTCAGATATCTCATTAATTGTTGGTTTCAGATCTCTCTAATTTGTTGATGTAGGAACTCAGAGGTATAAAATTGCCTCTGAGTACTGCATTTCCTGTGTCCCAGAGGTGCTGGTAATTTATGTGTTCATTTTTGTGGACTATCATGAGCATTTGCATTTCCTTTCTAATCTCTTCCATGACCCACTGGTGATTCAACTGTGTGTTGTTCAGCCTCCATGTGTTACAGGACTTTCTTTGGTGGCTTTCAGTATTGAGTTCTAATTTAATTCCCTTGGATCCTGTTTCTTGGCCTTTATTGTGCTCTTGTTGGTTTTCTATGTGTAGGACATGTTTAAGTATCTTTTGTCAGTCTGGTTTGGTGGTTCTAAAAGCTTGTATCTGAATAGGCCTATCTTTTTGCATGTTTGGGAAATTCTCTGCTACGATTCTGTGAAATAAATTTCCTAAACCGTTAACTTCTGTCTCTAGGTGCTCCTCTACACCCATTACCCTCAGATTAGGCCTTCTGATGGTGCTTTCCAAATGTTGAATAGATCTATCATATTTCTTGGATTTGTCTTGCATAGTTATACATTCTTTCTCTATAATATCTAAGCTGTCTTCAATTCCCGAGATCCGATCTTCTACATGGTCTAACCAACTGTCAAGACTTTCTACTTTGTTTTTTATTTCTTTTCCTTCTAATTGTTTGGCTTTGCTGGCTTCAAATTCTTTGTTGCAGCTTTGTTTTAGGTCTTGTATGAACTTTACTTCCTTAATTTGGTGGTCAGTGTTTCTTCTCAAATCACTTAGTTGATTCGTTATGGTTTCCTTGGACTCCCATTACTTTTCTTGGGCTCCATTGAGCATTCCCTTTGTGGTCTCCCTTAATTCATTCAGCTGTCTGCTCATGGATTCCATGAATGCCTTTATTGATCTTGCTCTATTCTCATCCTTCTCTCGCAAATCCTGTATTACTCTTTGAACAGCTTCCTCATAATCATGCAATTCCTGTCTTTCTCTTTGACTGATCTCAGCCTTCTCATGCAATTTCTGTATTTCTCTTTGACTGTTTTTAACCTGCTCATGCAATTCCTGTATTAATCTTTGAGTAGCTTCCTCATGCTCACAAGATTCCTGTATTAATCTTTGGTTTGCCACCTCTCGCTCTCTATCTCGCTCACACTGAGTCTTTTGCAACCTTTCAATCTATTCATTCACCATGTATACCAGTAAGGCTTGTAGAGCTTTTTGGGTACTCTCTTCTGGATTATTCATTAATATTCTGTCACCTGATTATCATGAGTGGGAATTCACATACCCAGACTTGCCATTTTTTTGCGTTTTCTGGCTTGTTCTGCCCATTTGGTATGAAAGTAAACCAATTTTGTGCTAGACCACTATTTTAAGGCAAGCATCAACCGGAGTCCTGTAGTTGCACAGTCAAAATGGCTGCAGATACAATCTAGTACATCAGATACAATCTATTCATCATCAAACAACCATGGACTAATAGGGTAATAAAAGCAAAAAGGATTTGACACACCAGAAATTATTAGGTTTAGGGAGAATTGTGGAGAAAAATAGGATTAGAGGGATGTGGAGAGGTAAAAGAAGAGTGAATTTGGGCTGGGAAGGTGGCTCAGTGGTAGAGTGCTTGCCTTGCATGCCTGAGGCCCTGGGTTCGATTCCTCAGCACCACATAAGCAAAAAGAAAAAAGCTGGAAGTGGCGCTGTGGCTCAAGTGGTAGAGTGCTAGCCTTGAGCTGAAGAGCTGAGGGACAGCTCCCAGGCCCAGAGTTCAGGTCCCACGACTGGATCCCTCCCCAAAAAAATTTTTTAAAAAAAGAAATCTGGTGGAAAAAAAGAGTGAATTTAACCAAGTCCTAATCTCTGAGAGGGAAATGCATTGTACAGAATGATTGGAGAGAGATTTTTTAAAAATAAAGAAAAAATGGATAAACAAAAATTTAAATCTAAGAAGTGAAACACTTAAAAATTATGTAACTTTAAAGAAATGATATGGAGAGAAGAAAAGGATAGGTTGAGAGGAGAGGAGGGATAGAAAGGAAACATGAAAAAATAAAAAATAAAAGAAAATTAAAATTAGTTAATTGAAAATTATACTGGTATAAAGAGATAATACTGCCATTAAAGAAATTAAGCCTAAGATTTTTTGAATAGAGTAATAAATTTCAGGATTAAGTATGTACACAATGGGGGATAAGGTCTAATAATTGACCACTGGTATGTATCTGGGGACGAGCAGAACAGCAATTATGTCAAACAAAAAGAAAGAGAGAGAGAAAGAAATGAAAACAATAAAAAAAGGACCAAAAGGTCAAAAGAGATTAAACCCACACACACACATCAAAAATAAAAATTATGAGAAAAAATTAACATCAAACACTTTTAAAAATTGAAAAAATGGTTAAAAAGAAGAGTTCTTTTATTTGGGTTTTTTTTGGAGGGGGGATGATAAGACCCTGTATCTCTCCTGTGTCTATAACGTATCTCTTGGTGGAGTCTCTGGTGTGCTTGTGGTGTTTAGTTTTCATTTTGCTTGACTTGTTTCTTAAGTCAGTTTTTTTTTGTGCAGGCAGAAAAATGCTCTGCTTTACCCAGGATTTTGTGATCCTCTTCCCAGGCTATTCAGTGGGAGGGAGATATGCTTTGAATATCACCAAAGAGGGAGATGGCAGTTTCCTCCAGTGTGTAAATGCCGTGATGAGGTAGGGTTGGGGCCTTTCAGAAAATGGTAGCTTTTCCCTGAGGGGCAACTCCTGAAACACTCATGGAACCCATTCTCAGGGTTTTTGTGATTTTTTTTTTTTTTTTACTTAGTTTCAATTGTTTCTCTAGGCTGTTGTAGGGAGGGGCAGCCTCTGGCTCTGTTTACCATGTGAAGGACATCACTCCACAGAGGCTCCACTGGCTTGGTGGGGTGACATTCCCCTGTGTGGAGCTGAGCCTGACAGGTCATGTCTACTTCCTGTGACCTACTAAATGACTCTTTTTTTTTCTTCCAAGGCCTGAATTGGAGCTAGCTGCTCAGCCCTGGGGAGGTCAGTAACATAGATGGAGATCTCTGGTAGTGGGGGAGGGGCGGCCTTCCCTCCTCTGATCCCTGAGAAGGAGTAAGGATGTCAGGATTCTACTCATGTAAGAGTGTTGGTTCCTGGGTCATCTCTGGTCTGTGATCTGCAGGATGAAGATATCTGCTCCTTGTCAGTTCTTGCTGGTGTTGAGTAGAATCTGCTCACCAGCCACATCTGGGGCCTTTGTCATGGACTCTCTCTGTAGGTATGGTGGCTATAGCCACTGGCGCTGTACCTACTGCCACCTCAGCTGTGGCTACTGGCAAGTGCTCAGATCTGTCATCTTGCCTGGATTTTCCATCTTTGGCCAAACTCACTGTACTGTGATGGCACACTTGGTGTAACTGGAACATTTAAACTACTTTCTATGTAAGAGCTTGTTTACCCTCCAGCTTCTCCTCCTCCATCTTCCCCCAAAACCTCACGATTTTTTTGTGTGTTTTTTTAGTGAAAAATGTTTTTGGTGTTTATAGTTTGGTTTGGCATAAAATGAGCCTACTATTGTCTTAATTTAATAAAAAAAAATTTCTGATTCTATGACAGCATAAATTTTGTGGGTAATGGTTAAGACTAGGTTGACTTTCTGAAAAAAAAATCACCACCCATAAAAGAGGAACAAAAAGAAAATAACATATGACAGGAAACATTAATCTTAATGGACTAATAGTCTGTCAGTTTGATTTAACTTTTAATCAAAAATTAAAGTAATACTTGATAACGTTTTATTAACATATTTAAATTTCTTCATTCTTGTCATTTAAGATTCACTTTATAAAGAAATTCAACAGGTGACAGTGTTTTTTCATGACTTTTCCAAAGAAATGATCATTTCATCATTATAGTGTATAGCACAATATACCCAGAAAGCATTTAAGGAAAAATGTTTTCCCATTCTTTGGTTTGCTTCAGTCTGTATTTAAAGCTGCATACCACATTTTACACACTCTATTGTCTGTCTTCTCATTTGAAACATTTCAATAAGTTTTCTTTCCCTAGTTTGTCAGCCAGCAAATCTTTATAAAACAACATGCTTTCATTCATTGTGCTTTCCAAAATATATCTTACAAATGCCAAAACGAAGCACAATCGGAAACATCTGTGGATTTTTCCACCTAGAGTACAAAGTAATCACTTTCCAAACTCCTTAGAACCAGCTGTTCACTGGCATTAATTGTGCTGTCACTTCCATGCTTTAAAACAACAGCATTTGACAATGGCGTACATTTTAATTGGTTTACCACATTTGGTTTGTTTTCAGCAAGGACTGTCTTCACGGAAGATGGTAATGGATGAGGTTTGTAATTATGTATTTTGAAAGGGCTCTAAGTTGTGGATATAGAATATCCATTTCAGTGACTAAATATTTAAATTAAATCCTATAATGGATACTCCTTCAATTTTCTGATTAAAGTGTTCTACAATCTAGATATTTTTTAAGGAAATATTGTAATTGTTTCCTTGGTGACAACGTAATTGGAAGACTTAAAATTTTCTTTTTTTTTTTATAGTGAAAACGCTGTACAGAGGGGTTACAATTACATGGGCAAGATAATGAGTACATTTCTTTTTTTTTCTTTTTCTTTCTTTTTTTTTGGGGGGGGGGTTCTGGTCTTGGGGCCTGGGCGCTGTCCCTCAGCTCTTCAGCTCAAGGCTAGTGCTCTACCACTTGAGCCACAGCACCACTTCTGGCTTTTTTCTTTTTGCTTATGTGGTGCTGACGAATCGAACCCAGGGCCTTGAGCATGCAAGGCAAGCGCTCTACCACTGAGCCACCTTCCTAGCCCATGAGTGCATTTCTTATCAAGCATTGTAGCCTCCTCCTTGGTTCCCCCTTCCCATCCCTTCCCTTCCCATCCTTCCACCCCCTCCCCCTCCACGCAATCCTCCTCCCCGCCCCCACCAAAGTTGTAAAGTTCGTTTTTCCATATAACGACTTGTACATCTCATTGTTCCAAAGGATCCAACTGTACCCCTATTTAAACGATTTGTTTTTTTCCTTCCCTTCCACAAATTATACCAACCTCAAATACAGTGAAAGCAGGGTTATACCATGGGGGAGGGACATACAAAGCAACAAAGAAATAATCTTATAAATGTGTAGAAACAATCACCTGAAAGAAAAAAAAATTGAATACATATATTAGGGTTCACTTCCCTAAAATCAACTTATCTGACCTTTTCTGCTTGACTCAGACATATACTAGTTATTGCAAATAAGGGAAACCATGAGACCTAAGTTTCTTTGGTACCGGATTACTTCACTTAATATGAATTTTTTTCTATGGAAGACTTAAAATTTTCATATACTATTGCCGTCTTAAATGAAGTGAATGTACCTGGGTTTGCATACAGAACTTTTGGGACAGCATTAATGTTTGAATCTTTGATGGGATTTGATTGGGAATTGTGGCAGGCTTTCATGGTATGAGAAGAAAAAGGATCTGATTGGAATTTATAGCAATATCTAGTTGCTTCCATCCCTGGACAAGTCATTATCATTGGTGAAGATGTTGCCATTTGAATTTACAATGCCCCAGAAATACCTATGTGTTAAAGAAAAATGACTTTCCATTTCCTCCCAGACTGTGGAGAATACCTGAATAGTTCTTCTGGAGATTAAGTTCTTCAGAATAAAACCTATGAGAACATGCACTCTCATATTCTTTCTTCTTTTCTCTTTTAATCATTCTAGGTCAAAAACATTTTTTGTCATACTCCTCACCTTGACATTGTCTTGTCACAGGCCACCAAAACAATAAAACCGACTGAACATACACTGAAACCTTCAAACTTATAAATCTGAGTAAGCCTTTCTGTTTAATAAATGGACAATATCATTTACTATGGTAGGTTATAAAGCTAACACAGAAATCTAGTCTTTCTAACAATGTAGAGTATATAAAAAATGCTTCATTATAAAATATCTAACTCCAAGTTATATTTTGTGTTTTTGTTTCTGTAGATCTTAGGGCTTAAACTCATGGCCTGACTGGTCGTTTTGTGTTCAAGGCCAGTGCTCTACATAAAATCTGAACTGGAACTCCTTTTCTCCTGGTGGTTAATTGGAAATAAGAATCTAATGAACTTTCCTATTCTGGCTGGCCTATTCATGTTGCATACTTTATGTAATTCCAATTCTCAGCATTATATACATGTTCCAACTACAATATAAAAAACTTAAAATATACTAAGGATATTTGTAAAGTATAAAATGAGGGAAGAATTTTCATCCTTTAGAAATCTATGCAAAATCTATGCTAAACTATTGATATTTTACTGGACCTTTCCTGCAACCAGTTTGATATAGTTTAATACTTGTCACACAAACTTTCTCTGTATTCTACTGCATATATACTTTTTCACGTATGTTTGTATATGTATACATATATATATCTATCTATATATGTTCCAATGTGCATCATCGGACTTGAAACTGCTTTGTTTTGCTGTTCAGCAATGAACCTTGTCGGCTCATTCTGTGACAATATCTGTTCTCATTTTCATCATTCCTTTATTTACCAAATCATCAGCCTTCTAAAATCAGCTTCATTTCTTGGGTAAGGTTACCAATCAGTCCAACTAATATCCACCCAGAGGCTTTTAATAAAGCAAGTTTTAAGGAAGAATATAACATGAAGTGACAACTACAGAAATTCCACAGAGACCTGACATCTTTCACATTTCTGTCTTCCTTCTCTTCTCATACTTCAGAAAGTATTGACTAACACTATAAATATACTGCAATTATAAGTTAAGGATCAGTGTTTTCTTTCCAACCTGAAGCCTTCTTTTCCATGATTCTTGACATAAACTTTTTGGAAGATTTTTTGGATTGTGATGGGATTCCACCCAAAACAAAGCCATGTATATCAAGAAAGTCAATGTTTTCAACTCAGAGTACTAAACAAAAGAGGGAGAAAATTAAGGTTAGCTATATATGTTAAGCACAAATATAGGCAATACCAAGATATCTTAAAATTGTATACTTTTACTGGATAAAGTGGCTCAAACCTGTAATATTATCTACTTAGAAAACAGAGATTAGAGAATTTCAGTTCCAGGCAAGCCCAGACCAAAAAAAAAAAAAAAAGAAGAAGAAGTTTCAGAAACTCTAACCATTTGATGGGTGCTATGTGTTTCGCTTGTGTTAGGAGGACCACAGTCCAAGCAGAACCAGGCATAGTGATACTTACCTCAAAAGAAGCAATCAAGTTACAATCTGCAGGTATGGCAGTAGTAGAGATACCAACGTTGTAAAGTTCCTTTCATTGTTGCAATGGGTCTACTTGTATCCCTATTTAAACATTTTCCCCTTCCCCTCCACAAATTATGCCAACATCAAAAATGTGTGCTTATGTAAGAAATGCATGATTGTAAAATTTCATGACAATTCTTTTGAATTTACATTTTTGTGGAATTGACTAAGAAAATAAATTACACCTTCTATATAAAAAATGTTCTGTGCTTAATCCGGCAGCCTATACACTAACATCGGAATGATACAGAGAAGATTAGCATGGCCCCTGCTCAAGGATGACTCGAAAATTAGTGAAGCAATCCATATTTTTACAACAACAAATGCTGGAGGGGATGGGGCCACCAGGGAACCCTACTGCATTCTTGGTGGGAGTGTAAAAGTCTTCAACCACTTTGGAAAGCAGTATGGAGTTTCCTCAAATGACTCCACATAAAACTCCCCTATGACCCAGCAATCCCACTTTTGTTCATTTACCCAAAGGATCACAAATAAGACCATACTAAAACTACCAGCACAACTATGTTTATTGCAGCATTATTTACCATAGCTAAGATATGGAACCAACCCAGATGCCCCTCAGTAGATGAATGGATCAAGAAAACCTGGTAAATATATACAATTGCATGCTCTGCCTCCATCAGAAAGAATGACATTGCCCAATTTGTTAGAAAATGGAAAGATTTGGAAAAAATTTTTAAGTGAAGTAAGCCAACTCCAAAGAAATATAGGTCCCATGGTTTCTCTTATTTTCAATAGCTAATATATGTCCGGGATTATCAGAAAATGTCTTAAGCTATGTGCATTTGACCAGATAAGATGATGTTAAGCTAAACGAACACCAAGATAGGTACACAAGTGATTCTATCTTGCTATTATTTCTAACATACTTATACTGTACGATGTGATTTTTTTTTTGTTCCTTTATATGTTCCTCAACCACGCTATAACCCCTTTTTTCACTGTATTTGAAGTTGGTGCACCTACATCTTGTATATACGTTTCTCTAATTTGGGGAGAAGAAGAAAACAACAAAATGCTTAAATAGGGATATGGGTTGACCCATTGTAACAATGAGATGCACAAGACGTATGATGAAAAATGAATTTTACAATTTAGGTAGGGGAAGGAGAGAGGAGGAGTGGAGTGTATTTGTGGAGGTGGGAGAGAAGGGATGGTGGGGGAAAAATAAAGGAGGAGGTAGCAATGCTTGTTAGGAAATGTACTCATTACCTTGTTCATGTAAATGTAACCCCTCTGTGCAGTATTTTTAAAATTAAAAAAATGTATAAAAATGTTCTGAGATTGAAGAGTTTATATCCCTTATTTTATCCATATAATCTTGTTAACAAATAAATTAATGCAAAACACTGACACGAGGGTATTTTGAATAAATGTGTGTGTGTGTGTGCACACGGGTACACAAGTGTGTTGGAGTGCTCAGAATTTGAACTCAGGGCTTTAAGGTCTTGCTAGGCCTTTCCTCTCTAGATTGGTGAACTACTATATGAACGACATCTCCACTCCTGGCTCTTTGCTAGTTCATTAAATTTTTTTGAAAAATAATCTCAAAAAATAATTTTGCCCTGATTGGCTTCCAACTGTTATCCACAGATCTCAGCCTCCTGAGTAGATATCTCAAGTAAACAAGATTACGGGTGTGACCAAGCAGCACAAGGTTTTCAGAATAATTTTAAAACTAGAAGAAAATTTACTTCGTGGGGGCCTGTTTTTATCATCTCCTACTTTTAAAGCACTTTGCTTTAAAAGCAAAGGTGAATTTATTAAATTAAATGTGAATTTATTTCTCTTTTGGATTCTTAAAAGACAGAAAGTGATGATATTTAAAAGTTTTGGTACTTTTTAAAAAGAAAAATGGAACTGTAGTACAGAAGAAATTTGGCTGTCTTTGAAACTCAATGTATAAGTTCAATTCTGTGCATGATAATGCAATGTCACCAACACAGTCTGTGTTGAAGACAAATTGTGACAGAAAACAATCATCATCGGCAATAATTGCTATGCTGTTATTTCTTGAGCAATATTAATATTGAATTTAGAGTGTAAGAGAATGGTGAGATTTTACCTACCTTTTCTGAATTGCTGAAAGACTTTTGGAAACTTTGACTCATTTTTTTTCCTCACTGTGTGTATTTGGGCCATGCATTTAGTGCCTTTAATTACAATTTTTCCCAACACTTAAATGGTAATAATATTAGTATTATAGCAAATGTTATCTTAAGAATTAAGAGCAATAAAACTTGTGAAAAACTTAACATAAACTTCTATGAATGAGCTTTTGAGTTTAGCCAACAGTTTTTTAAATACTAAATAAAATGTATTACAGAAACCATTACATGAAGTGAGCAACCAGAAGTAATGTTATCTATTGACAATGCTCTGCTTCCAAGGAAGCCAAGAGGATAACTCTCATGCTGTAAATCAAACTGGTTATCTTATGTCTTGATAGTGTAAAAATATCAGGGACATTTATAAAGAAGGAATGTTGTAGACAGATGTGAAGTCCGTATGAAAATGTACAAAACTGATAAAACGTAAGAGTATCTGAGCAGTATATTTTGTTTTATATAATTTAAGGTACATCACAAAGATAGGGAAAACCTAGAAGAATGAATTCTCTTTTTGAAATTCTATCATAGATCCTTAGCAGGATGAACTCTTTCCTCATTCTTGTAGAGGCATCATCAGATGAGAGGAACTCTTTTTTTGTTTGTTTCCTTCCATTTATTCTTCGGTTTGAAATCTGAACTACATGAGACTGAAAGAAACCAAAATTAGACATGCAGGATTTGGAAAGAGCAATCAACATAAAATAAATAAAGTATATAAAGCTTTGTAAAAGGTCTAACCAAATTAAGTAGTATAGTCTCAAGCATAAACAGAAATTGATTTAAGCAATATCATTTTATTGAAAAGTAAAAAATGTTAGGAGTTGCTTAATTTTTCCTTTCTACTATATTAAATTAAATATTCACTTTGTATAGAGATATTAAAGATGAGATTAACAAGAAACTTGATTTAATATGGACGAAAGTTCTGAATAGACCTGCTTTCCAAAAAGCCCTGAAAATCACCAGTGGGTTTACAAATTTGTGTTTAATACCACTTCTATGCTGGCTTAATGCTTTCTGAACAAAAGTCATTAGAGAAATGCAACTCAAAATTACTATGATACTCCTCCATAACTATTATAACTCTTATCAACAAAATCAAAGGAGTCAGGTGTGGTGGTAAAAGCTTGTAATTCCAAGCATTTAGGGGGTTGGAGTAAGAGGATTTGATTCTAAGGCCAGTCTGGGGTACTGCACATAGGAAAAACCTGCCCTTGAAAATACTCAGAAGGTAAGAATGTTGTGAGAGTGTGGAGGAAAGGAAATTTTGTACTCTCTTGGTCAAAATACAGGTTAATATTCTCATTGTAGAAAGTAGTATGCAGTTTTCTTTCTTTCTTTCTTTCTTTCTTTCTTTCTTTCTTTCTTTCTTTCTTTCTTTCTTTCTTTCTTTCTTTCTTTCTTTCTTTCTTTCTTTCTTTTTGGGGGGTGGTCCGGTTGTGGGGCCTGAACTCTGGGCCTGGGCGCTGTCCCTCAGTTCTTCAGCTCAAGGCTAGCACACTACCACTTGAGCCACAGCACCACTTCTGGCTTTTTTCTATTTGCTTATGTGGTGCTGAGGAATCAAACCCAGAGCCTCATGCATGCAAGGCAAGCGCTCTACCACTGAGCCACCTTCCCAGCCCCAAGTATGCAGTTTTCTAAAGAAATGCAAAGATGAAATATCATTTGAACCACTGATCATGTGATTATCTCTCTGGGTAGCTTGAGTTTTGTGTTTTACAGATACACTTCAGGATTTCTTTTTCATGAATCAAACATGGGAAAGAACTAAATGCAACCTCCCTTAATTCAAAAAAGAATAGAAGCTATATTTATTTGTATTACTGTGCATGAAGAAATCCTGGAGATTTCTGGCTAATTCAGAGGGCCCCATGCAAAAATATAGGACAAGAGGAAAGTAAAACTGTTTTGAAAGTATAATAGGTTATCATTGATGAAAAGGTGTAGTGGTCATTTTTCCTTTTTTTGTGTGTGTGTGCCAGTTGATCAGTGCAGAAGCAAGGCTGTACCCTGGAGCCCTTTCAATATCACCACGTGAACTTCCATTTATGTAGTCCCTGTGGGTGTGGGACCTCTTCAGGTCACCCGTTGAGAAGTGGGGCCCCCTCCCTTGTGGTGGATGTGCAGTGAAGGGATGTGTGTGTGCATGATCCCTACCATTGCCAGATGAGCCCTGTCCACCCTGCCCACCTCCCTTCCCATTCTCACTTGTTCCATTTCACCCAGGATCTGGCAGCCATGGGGCTGGAGTTGAGTCCACTGCTGCCCTCTCCTCTGCCAGGTGTGCTGGTACTGGTCTTTGGTGGTCCTGGGTGCAAGTGCCATCCCAGTGAGACTCTGTTGTGGGGTCACTGCCTGCCCCCATGGGTGTGGGGTGGAGAACACCATGCTTGTACACTGCACAGTCCACAGGAGAAGGAATGCTTGGTGGACAATTCACCCCCTTGGGGCCAGGAAGCCCAGCCTTGGTTCAGACTTTAGGGCAGAATGGGGATTAGAGTCGTGTGCTGGCCCTTCTCCCAGCGGGCTTGTGACAGCTGTGGCAGCTGAGCACCCTGGAGCCCCTTCAGCATCCCCACGGACCTCCATTTTCTGGTCCCTGTGATCTCGGGTAAGGTGCCATCCCTGCATATGCCCATCAGTGCCAGAGGAGCATGGACTTGCAGTGCACCAGCTGCAGCACTGGGGGATCAAAGCCCCTTTGGCTTTGCTGTATAGCCTCCTCCATTGTCCTTCTGGTCCACATGGGCCCAGCTCTGGGTGCCATTCCGGGGATGCTCCCTTTGGCAGCAATGGGCTCATCCTCTACCCTCATTGGTATCCAAAGCAGGAGTGGGTCTGGCCTTGGCAATGCAGGCCACACACATGGAAGGCAGGACTTGGGGTCTGCCCTGCCTTACCTCCTGGCTTTGGCACCTGAGGCTGGGTTGCTTGGTCTGGTCACTGATGGAGCTTTGTTGGATGCAGCCCACCACAACAAATACTGCAACTGCTGCGACAGCAGTGCAGTTTTCCAGACCCCCTCAGGGTCACCACAGGGACCTCTGATGGGTCTACATGAGCTGGGTGTGAGTGTCATCCCAGGACTCCCATTAGGAAGTGCCACTCTCCTTTGTAGTACTGGAAGTAAGAGATGCCACATATAATTTCTGCTTTCTAACGTTTTCCTTCACTAAGATAAACAGAACAGGAAGATATAAATAAGTTTTATAAAAAGGAAACATATAACCTATATCACTTCTACCTGTTAAACCATTGTAATATTTTTTATCCAGTAGGAATTCTTTCTGTACTTACTTATTTTACTTTTGAATGTAACGAATGTAATATTTTTGTGTGTATTTTACTATCCTAGTATAATTTCATTTGCACTACTTACATACAATTTTTTTCAAATTCTGTGATTTTAGAATGTGTTTTTTGGAGAAGAGTTTTGTTGTACTTTCATTTCAGTTTGCCATTATGGGCTTATAAACACATAAAATAAAATACATTCTTGCTAGTATCAAGTTCAATGATTTTGTAGACTAGAGACTCAAGGATATAGCATTATATATCATACAGTAATATGTATCAATTTGTTTATAACTGCTCCATAAAATAATTAGTAATTCAGGCAGCAGCCACTTCATCTGGCCCCTCTGATGAAGTAGGATCCTAGTGGCAGCCTAGCCAACACGGGTGCTTCTGGGCACCTCACCTGAGACTGTGGGAGAATATCAAGGTGTACCTGCTGTTGGACTAGGGAAGCTGCTGCGTGAATGACACAGTGCCACTGACCCACATCTAATACCCACAAGCCCCATGGGCCTGGGCCCTAAGGATCAGCCCCTGAGAGCACACAAACACGGTGGGAGGGGGGACCCACCTAGGAAGGACTGCAGACAAAACAGAAGCCGCTCTGGGGATCAGCTTGTACAGTATCCTCCATGGAGTAGGGGACGATTGTTCTCAGCTGTGGGGAGAAGACAAGAAATACAGGCCCAGGTGGGGTGATGCCAACTTTTGTACTCAGGCTGGCAGGGAAACTTTCCTCCAGACACTCTCCTGCAGGCTCAGGATGCCCCTCCATGCTGCTTGTCCATGGAGTATCAGCCAGAGACACTCATGTCTGGTACTCTTGGCTGCTGTTTTGGGGTTTGTTAATTTACACAGAGAGCCCCGGCCTCAGACAGCAGAGTTATATTCTGGGTTTTGTAAAATTTTCTGCATCTGAGCATTTCCCAGTGTTTTGGTTTTTGTATTGTTTCTTATAAATGCTTTGTGAAATTTGTGTTTTAGGTGTTGAGGTACAGGAGGAAGAGCCAGATTATAAACATAGTTTCCTACAAGCCTTTCATCTAAAAAAGAAAATAGATTCTTTCTAAAAATGCCTATCAGGAAATGAATTTGAGAGAGGGGAAAAGTCAGTTTTCTCATGAGATCAAAATGTGCTAGCTTTATATGCATGTTTTATGCGTTCAAAATACAACTAAGTAATTCACTATCTACGAACAATTGTCCAGACCTAAGAGTTAGGTGTCTTGGGAGCTAGAGGCAGGGTTTTTGTGAGGTTTATCCAAAGGGAGGGAAGAAAGTTAAAATCCATAGATTACTTTGTAGAATGAAAGTGGTAATACAAAATGAGAATCACAAAAATCCTCTCTTTTATTCTTCCATATGAATTTTTGGATTGCTTCTTCTATTTCATTGAAAGTGAGATTGGGATATTGATATGTATCACATTGAATTTGGAAATAGCCTTTTTCAGTATTGCCATTTTCATGATGTTAATCTTCCCAATCTAGGAGCGTGGGAGGTTTCCCACTTCCTTAGTTCTGCTTTCATTTTCTTTTTCAGGTTTTTAAAGTTTCCATCATAGAGGTCCTTCACCTCTTAAGTTAACTCCTTGCTATTGTATTTTTTTGCGAATATTAAAAAGTATTGCTTTCCTATTTTCAGCCTCACTCTTATCGTTATTGGAATACAGGAAAGCCATTGATTTCCGAGGGTTAATTTTATATTCTGCTAGTTTGCCAAAGTTTCTGATCAGCTCAAGTAACTTGGGAGTGGAGTCCATAAGGTTCTTTAAAATCAAGATCATGTCATCTGCAAAGAGGGATAGTTTTACTTCATCTTTCCCTATTTGGATACCCTTTAAGTTTGTATCTTGTCTTATTGCCCCAGCTAGCATTCTAATATTAATTTGAAGAGGAGTGGACAGCACAGACATCCTTATTTCATTCCTGAATTTATTTTATTTATTTATTTCATGCCCCAGTCGTGGGGCATGAACTCTGGGCCGCTGTCCCGCCGCTCTTCAGCTCAAGGCTAGTGCTCTACCACTTGAGCCACAGCACCACTTCCGGCTTTTATTCTTATTGCTTATGTGGTGCTGAGACATGGAACCCAGAGCCTCATGCATGCAAGGCAAGCGCTCTACCACTGAGCCACATTCCCAGCCCCTCATTCCTGAATTTATAAGAAATGATTTTAACTTTTTGCCATTAACTATAATGCTGGCTGTAGGTTTGTCAATCCTTAGCAGAAAGAACAGTGCTGAAGCAGTATCAGTTCCAGATGTCAAACTCGACTAAAAAGCCACAGTCATAAGAACAGCTTGATAATGGCACAACAACAAACCTGAAGACCAATGGAAAAGGACTGAAGACTCAGAAATGAATCCACTGACCAATAGCCACCTAATCTTTGAAAAGGGAGCTAAAAAAATAGAGTGGAAAAAAGATAGCCTTTTCTGTAAATGGTGTTGGCAAAATTGGTTAAACAACTGTTAAACTAAACTAGATCCGTATATATTGCCCTGCACCAGAATCAACTCCAAATGGACAGAAGACCTCAAAATAAAAGCAGACACCGTGAAAACATTACATGAAGGAATAGGAGAAACTCTAGGGCTCTTTAGCACACGCCGAAATTTTCTTAATAGAGAACAAGAAATAAAACAAATCAAAGAAAGGTTGGGCAAATGGGATTGCTTGAAACCACAGAGCTTCTGCAAGGCAAAGGTCAAAGCTAACAAGAACTGTAGACAGCCCACGTACTGGGAGAAGATCTTCATGAGTCATAAAATGGACAAGGTCTTATATCTAAAATATACTTAGGACTCAAAAAATTAAATTCCCCAACAACAAATCATCAAAGAAACAACTGCCGGATAACTCAATGGGCTAAAGACTTAAAGAGAGATTTCTCTGAAGAGGAAATGAAAATGCCCATTAGACACATGAAGAAATGCTCAACTTTTCTAGCCATAAAAGAAATGCAAATCAGACAGCATTGAGATCGCACATCATTCCAGTTAGAATGTCTATAACCAAGAAATTTAATTACCAGTTGTTTAAGGATACAGGTGGACCTGTTGCAACAATGAGAAGTATAAGTTGTCATGTCCAAAACGAGCTTTACAACGTCGGTGCGGGGGGGGGGGGAAGGAGAAGGATTGGTATTGGGGGGGAGGGGGGAGGCTGGGAAGGGATGTGAAGGGTAAACAAAGGAGGAGGCTGCAATGCTTGGTAAGAAATGTATGCATTATCCTGCCCATGTAATTGTAACCCCTCTGTACAGTATGTTCACAAATAAAATAAAATTAAATTAAAAAAAAAAAAGAAATGTAATTATTACAGATGCTGGCGGGAACCCTACTGCATTGTTAGTGGGAGTGTAAACTTGTTCAACGACTTTGGAAAGCAGTATGGAAATTCTTCAAAAGACTCCACTTAGAGCTCCCTATGACCCAGCAATCCCACCTTTGGGCATTTACCCAAATGATCACAAACAAGGTCATTTTACCAGCACAACCATGTTTGTTGCAGCATTACTCACTATAGTTATGATATGGAACCAAACCCGATTCCCCTCAGTAGATGAATGGATCTAGAAAATGTGACACACACACACACACACACACACACACACACACACACACACACACACACACACACACACACACACAATGGAATTCTATGCCTCCATTAGAAGGAATGACAATGCCCCATTTGTTAGGAAATGGAAAGGCTTGTTAAAAATTATATTAAGTTAAGTAAGCCAGGCCCAGAGAAACATAGGTCCCATGCTTTCCCTTATTTGCAAGGACTAGTACATGTCTAGGACAAACATAAAAGATCAAAAGTTATGTTATTATGACCACATAAGATGATGTTAAGTGAAATATACCCCAAGTCAGTCTTGGTTTTGTTTTTAATATACTTATAATGCAGTATGTGATTCTTTTGTAGGTTCATCCCCCCACGGTATAATCCCTGTTTTCACTGTATTTGATTCCAATGTTCTGCATCTTGTATATTCACTTTTGTGATTTGGGGAGTGGAAAGGATATAACAAAATGCTTAAATGGGGCTGCAGGTTGACCCATTGTGATGAAGAGATGTACAGGACACTATGTAGAAAATGAATTTACAATGTCAGGCAAGGATTGAGGAGGGAGGAGTTGGAGAGGTGGGGAGGGAAGGGATGGTAGGGGAAAACCCAAGGAGGAGGTAACAATGCTAGATAGGAAATGTACTCATTACCCTACTCATGTAACTGAACCCCCTCTGTACAGTATTTTTACAATAAAATATACTTAAAAATCTCTGCCTGTTGTAGATTTCCAGTGATGCCCTCGGCATTGAATTTTTTGCCTTTCCTGGCTGTGGTTAGGTCCACCTGCCCAGTGGATCAGTAGTCTTCAAGGCATCTTGTTCCTGAAATGGGACTTGGATTATCCAGTGGTGGTTGGAACCGGGCCAAGGACAGTGCAACGTCCAATTCCAGGGCTTGGCTTCTTCATTCCCCATGCAACTAGGATTGCAAGCAGGATTTCTCTGAATTTGACTCCAGAAAACAATCACTGAACTAAAAGGCAAGGCCCCCAAACACCTATCCTCCTCCCCCCATTCCCTGTTTTGTCCCTCCTTGGGAAAGTACAAAATAATTTCGCAGGTTTTGGCAAAGACACAAATTGCCCACCACCTCCCCTGGTAAACTAGGTTTCAAGTCACTAAGTCATGTAAACGGATAATGCGGCACTCATTATTCTGGACAACCTCTTTGGGTTGTTTGATGCTTTAATTTTTGTTGTTGTTGTTGTTGGTAGGGGGCCTGAACTTTGGGTCTGGGCACTGTCCCTGAGCTCTTCAGCTCAAGGCTATATCACTTGAGCCACAGCACCACTTCCAGTTTTTTCTGCTTATGTGGTGCAGAGGAATTGAAACCAGGACCTCATTCATGCAAGACAAGCACTCTACTACTGAGTCTCCTTCCCATCCCTAATGCTTTAATTTTTTTAAATTTCTTTTTGTCAGTCTTGGGGCTTGAACTCAGAAACTGGGTTTTAACATATCCCTGAGTTCTTCAGCTCAAGAGAAGCCCTCTTCCACTTGAGACACAGTGCCACTTCCTGTTTGGAGATAAGTGTCTCACAGATTTTCCTGCCAGGGTTTGCTTTGAACCATGAATTTTAAAATTATATTTCTTCCAGGTGTTTATTGGAACATTACAGTTTTTCTGGAATTTAAAGTTTTCTGTAAACATTTGTCTTCAAGTAATTCAACAGCATTAAATATTACATTTACAAGCTATCCTGTAGCACATCCATTTTGAAATTATTATGTTAAGATGAAATTCTTATTCTTTGTAGAAAAAAACCATTAAACTCCAAATGAGAACATGCTAATTTCAGCTTCGTTGAGTCTCCTTCCTCTTTTTTTTCTCTCCAGTATCTTTTCTTGTTTTGGAACAAGTGTCATGGACTGTCCAACCATTCAAAAGGAAGTTTATTCCATTAATTTAATAGAAAAGAATCCAATCTTCCTGCATTTCAGGGCAACTTTAGGTATAATGTTAATCTGATAATTCACATCATTTAATTTTCAGTCATTTTGATAATTTTTTTGTTAAACCATTCATTAAACAGCTACCAAAAAGCAAGAATAAAAATAATGTTCTGCTTTCTAAGAAGGTTTAAAAAGCTAAGTAATTCATCAAAACACATTTTATTCTTCCAAGATTCCATGGTGAAAAATTTCTCTTTCATCATAGCCCTTACCACTGACCCCTTCCCATCAAACTTGCAGCTTTCTTCAGTTTTTTTGTTCCAGCTTTCATTTTGGTACTAGCATCAGTAATCTCCTTGTAGTATTTGACAATGAAATTCCATTTGTTGTTAGAGAGCTCAATTCATATTGCCAAAGGCAGCCTCATGAGCATAACATTGAACATAAAATATTGAATATCATTAATGTGATCATATGCAACTATTTCATAAATTAATATAAGTACCACACAAAGGTGCATCTTCATATAATTTTTAAAATGCAAAGTAGTTACATATCTATGTCAAAAAATAATTCAGATCACTAGTAGAAGGGACTAAGCTAAACCTATTGCATCATCCCCAATATCTTTGTAAAACTTTTTCTTATTAACTTTCACCTTAGGGCTTTCTTTTCCTAGCAACAAGTTGTCAGTTGATATCCTTGGATATTAGTCACCTCTGAGTAACCTCATTTCTTTCCACCGCCAGTAAGTCCCTTGTGTTAAATACCTGAGGAATAATGTCCCAATGTGCCTGCAAGAGGAGTACCCAAGTCGACTGTCTGTACCCACTCTTCCCTTGTTTTGTTTGGGAATGTGGTATCAGAGACAAGGGTGTCAGGGGTCAAGTGGCTGGAACCATGGTGTTATGAATTATGGGTAGCAGAAAAGAGTAGCAGAGACTAGGATACCAGGGAAAGGGTAATTGTGACTGTAATAACTGAGTTGAAGTGGCAGGAAATTGGGTAGCAGCAACAGCTTTGCAAGGGTTGGGGTAGCTAATACAGGCATCCAGAAGAGTTTAGCAGGGACAAGAAAGCATAGACAAAGTGAAAGAGTAAAAGTTGTGAGGGATTGTGGGGCACAATCAGGGTAAAAAGGTCATGAGTGTGCAATCTGGGTAGTTAGTACTATGGTAGAAGCAATTGGCATGGTGGACTGATGCAGTGCAGAGCTCTGGGTTTGCCTCTCCACTTTTAGCTCTTAGATCTTTAGGGAAACTACCTCTAACAGCTCAGCTCATTATCAGCTTTTTTTTTTTTTTTGTCGGTCCTGGGTCTGAGTGCTGTCCCTCACCTCTTCAGCTCAATGCGAGTGCTTTACCACTAGAGCTACAGTGCCACTTCCGGTTTTCTGGTGGTTTATTGAAGATAAGAGTTTCACAGACTTTCCTGCCCAGGCTGGCTTTGAACCTCGATCCTCAGATCTCAGCCTCCTGAGTAGCTAGGATTACAGGTGTGAGGCATCGGCGCCCAGTGAGAAGTGAATGTTTCTACTGTATCATTGCTAAATATTTTTGGATAGATACCTAATCCTACTTTCACTGGGTTTTGTGGCATTGTGTTTTTGCTTTAATGAGGGACCTCCATATAGATTTTCAGAGCAATTACAATAGTTTGAAAATATCCTATAATATGTGGATATTAGATCAAAATTTAAATATATCAATGAACATATACAGGACTATTATATATAGTTTATAATTTGAAGAAATTTTAAGAAGGCAACAGTTGGGGGAAAAGAAAATTTTAGAAGCTTAATAACAAACATACAGACATGGAAAAATACAAAAACAGGTGCAATAATTAGTGCTAATAGTAACAAAACATTTTCCTCAAGTTTTAAAAATGAAACTATTAAAATAATACCTAACATAAAATAAACATGCCTTGGAAGAAAATGTACCATAGACATAGTTTTCCCCATAATTTGTTTTATTTTTATAACAAATGGATTAAAAGAAAATGTAATTACTTGTCTGCAGATGATAACACTTTCAAGTGTCATTGATAGAATCCAGCAAAGGAAAGTAACAGAAAAGTAGAGAGTAAGAACAACCTGGCTATGGATGAAGATACTCAGAACTTTGTGAATGTGCTCCATTTTCCTCATCAAAATAGAGCTAGGACAGTACCTTTGAACAGAACACTTGTAATGTAGTCAGAGCAGCGGAGTTACTAATTAGGTAGTAATTTATTACTTTTATTCCCTAATCTTATGATGTGATTCCCAAATGATGTGAGTGATCCTAGATTTTCTGAGCCCTTTTTTCACCCAAAGTTTCTAATTCCTCCCCCTTCCGATGATTCTTCTGCTACTCTCACTTCTCCTTGTTTCTGAATCAACTCCTATGACCATTTTGTTCATTAGAAAGAGCTGGAGAAATGTGAGGATGGCCTGGAGTCTGAGGTAACATCCACTCCAGCTTGAAGGATCTGGTGAAGGACCTACACCTGAGCCTCAGAATCAGATATTAATTGAACTCTTTGGAAATGGAGTAACTCACCCCCCCCCCAAGCAGAATCTGTAATCCCTTGGCTTTCTCTGAAGAGATTTGGTACTAGGGCACAATTCAGAGAATGAGCTTTCCCACCACCCACCACAGCCTTGTCAGGAGGAACAGGTTCAAAACTAAAAGTGGCCTCAGCTCCCACAGAGCCAGTCAGAAGCCAAGAGATCACACTTTTCTCCTCATTAGGGATCTTCTGGTAGGAATAGAGTCTGGGCAAAGTCTAAGATGGAGATAAGTGAGACTGGACCTATGGAGGACACAAAAGAATGACCCTCTCTTTGACTACAAGTGAGTTTTGTACTGAGACATGACAACTTCCTTCATATATGAAAATTCACTAGGTGTTATCTCACCACCACTTTGCAGGAGGTCAGTTTCCCCAAAGGAGAAGTTGTTAAATGTTGTGACTGCCAGTTTGCTCTCTGGGCTTTTGTCTCTCCCACCCCTTCCCATGCCAGGAATGCATTGCTTCTTTCAAGCACTCAACTACTTGTCCTGACTCCTAGGCAGGAATACTGTAGGCTATTATTTTGCTAACCTCTTGCATTTGAGGTAGAATAAGCCTAGGCTCTGCTTATGCCAATAGATAGATGCAAGAAGCTGAGTATAAGCTCATATTTGTACAGAAAAACAATCATATTGAAAAAATTAAATGAAATTAATAGTTGAGTGATTTAGGGTTTATACCCACTAAATTTAGTTAATTATTAGTAACACACCTAGAACAATGGATTAAGAAGAGAACAGTGAAATAAGTTCAAAATAAGATGGAAAAGACACACCATAGCCATAACAGGAGATGAAAATGTGAAGGAACTATTGGCATAGTTCCATTTACTATCTTAGGAGTGACCTTGAATAGGAGGCTTTTAGAATAATATCTAAAAGAGAGGTACTTGCTGGGCCCTGGTGGCCCACATCTGTAATCCAAGCTACTCAGCATGGTGGGATCTGAGTATTATGATTCAAAGCAAGCCCAGGAAGAAAAACCCAGAAGTAGTAATGTGGCTCAAGTGGTAGATCACTAGCCTGGAGCTCAGGGAAACTGCCTAGTCCCTGAATTCAAGCTTCAGCATCAGCAAAACAACAACAACAAAACAATAATGATAAAATAAATAAAAGAAGGACTTAAAGATATGCTATGGAATGATGATCCTGTGTAAGTGTTTAGGGAACATAAAAGGAGACAAAATTTGGAGCAAAATGATACCTACTAATCAAGGATGCAAAGCAAATGCCAAATTCCTCTTCTCAAAAACTACCAAATTTGGGCTGGGAAGGTGGCTCCGTGATTAGAGTCCTTGCCTTACATGCATGAAGCCCTCGGTTTGATTCCTCAGCCAGAAGTGGTGCTATGGCCCCAAAGAAACATAGGTCCCATGGTTTCCCTTATTTGCAATATCTAGTATATGTATGAGTCAAGCAGAAAAGGTCAGATAAGGCGATGTTAGGAAAATGAACCCTAAGATATGTATTTAAATGTTCTTTTTCTTTCATGCATTTGTTTCTAACACATTTGTAAGATTATTTCTTTGTTGCTTTGTACGTCGCTCCCTCACAGTATAACCCCTGCTTTCACTGTATTTGATGTCAGTATAATTTGTGGAGGGGAAGGGGGAAAACAAGTCATTTAAATAAGAATACAGGTGGACCATTGCAACAATGAGAAGTACAAGTTGTCATGTCAAAAACAAATTTTACAACTTTGGTGGGGGGGAGGATTGGGTGGGGAGGCAGGGGGGGTGGCTGGGAAGGGATGGGAAAGGTAAACAAAGGAGAAGGCTACAATGATTGATAAGAAATATACTCATTATCTTGCCCATGTAATTGTAACCCCTCTGTACAGTATTTTCACAATAAAAAATATTAAAAAAAAAAAAAGGAAGTGGTGCTATGGCTTGAGTGGTAGAGCACTAGCCTTGAGGTGAAGAGGTGAGGGACAGCACCCAGGCCCAGTGTTCAGGCCCCATGACCACCCCCCTGAAAAAAAAAAACAAATTTCCAAACTTATCTTTTCTCATAATTGAGGAGAGGCTTCTTTTACAGGAATTCTCCTTATCTAGCTCAAGGTCCTCAGAACTTCAGTAGACTTTTCCTATTGAGATATAATGCACCTAAATCTACTGAACTTAATCATGGCTAGGAAAGTATGGACATAGATAGGTTTATTGTATTTTTCCTTATAAATATATACTACTGTCAGGTATTATATATAGCATATATTATAATATGCAATATATTATACGTTATGTATAATATATTAAATATATTATAACATATATTATATATTAACAGTCTTCCTAATTTTAGTGTTAGGAGCAAGCAACATATTGAAAGATAAATGCTTGAATCACTGAGTAATTTCTCTACCATTTGACAGTTCCAGGTTTCATTCTTATTACCCAAAGAGCAACATAAGAAAGTGATGCCCATGGAGGTGGTTCTCTGGATTTTGGAAACTGTGATCTGCACACCCCCCCACACACATGATATAGTTTTACTAGTGAATGTGTAAAACTATAGCAACAGATAAACAAGTGATATCTATGTGCACAAACACTCAATCACTTACAAGTATAAGAATTTCTTTTCTATGGTCCCTATTCACCTACACAGACAGTACATGAGTTGCCCTTGAATTGTCCTGGAAGTTCTTTATCTGGCTACGGTAGTTTCACATCTTTTGTTTTCTAATTAGCCAGATGTTATGTGTTCAACAACAATACTTGTTACAGGCAAAAGTATCCACCTTGAAACACAGAGGAACTTGGATTTCAGAAATGCCATAAATAAGTGGGAGGTACAACAGTACTTTTCAAAATAGAATAGATTACATATGTATTAGGAAGTTTGTAAGAAAAATAACTTCAATGTAGGATTAAACACTTGAAGAAAACTTCAGTTTAGATTACATATAGCCAGGTGCTGGTAGCTCATGCCTGTAATCTTGGCTAATCTGGAGGCTGATATCTGAGGATCACAGTTCAAAGCCAGCTTGGGCAGAAAAGTTCCCTTGAGACACTTATCACCAACTAATCACACAAGACTAAAATTGATACTGTGGCTCGATGTTGTAGAGAGATAACCTTGAGCCAAAGACCTCAGGAACAGTGCCCAGGGCCCTAGTTCAAACTCTGCAATAAAAAATAAATTACATATGATTTATTACCAACTCTGTACAAGGAAAATAGGATATGACACATGACAACATATGACTTCAAGGTACAAAGTTCCAGGGCATTTCCCCACTCTTGAGAACTAGAAATAATCCATATTGAAAAAAATAAAATGATGAATGATTTATACCAAATTTCAAAACATACTATATGTTATACAAAGAAAATGCAATAAACATGCATTTCACAGTCTAGTAACATGATATGGTATAAGGAATCTGATTAACTGATTCATCAAAATCAATACAATGCAGTTAAAACATCCGGTATCTCAGGTGTCAACTTAGCAGAATACTTTCAATGTATGATGGCTATTTTGTATATTATCCAGCCCTATCTATCCCACAACAGCAGAAGGCTCTTCATGAGAAAGTCCAGAGACCTGTCTACTATGAGTGCTCAATGTATACCTGTTCCCATTTTCTGTTATTTGGGCATGTGATAGACTGAATATCTGGTAACTTGCCAAAGGCACAATTTGGGACTGGCTTCCAGTGATGATATTTTAGTTCTCAGAAAAAAAGGGAAATTGAAGACAGGGAAAATCTACCAGATCCCTGAAAGAATTCTATCATTGTGCTAAAAATGTTTCTACTGACACTTGAACAAACTGCAGTGTTTGTCACTCCAACCACATGTCCAAAAATAGCTTTCCAAATATTGATCTGTTTTCACTTTGGTATATCAAGACACACTATTGTGGCCCCATTTTACTTAAACTATCAGCTATGGTTGGCCCAAGGAATAGTTGACCTTATCAATTTCTTAAATTTTAGGTCATCACACAATCACTTCATAGACCTTAAACATTAAAAATACCTATCTCTATAAGTCTGCATTATATCCTTATTAGTTTTTCTTCATTTGTCATGTTTTACATATTTGTGTATCTCAGGGCTTAGTTCTGTAATCTTCTTTCTCATGATTGTTACCATTGAGTACATGTAATTATTTCCGTTTTTTTTTCTCCAGCTCTGTTCTTTCTTTAATTCAAGTCCTTTATAGCATCCTGTCTACTGACAACTCCTAGCTGCTGATTTTAAGAAACTCAAAAGATCCCATAGTGAGCTTTGATCTTTATCTACAAACCTATTCCTCATTACTATTCGATTAAGTGATAACTCTTCTAGTTGTCTTGTCAAAAGACCTTGGGGTCACTTCAGACTTACATACTTCTTCACACCTCATATGTAATCTATGACCAGGTTTTGACAAATTAACTCACAGGATATTTTAGGAACCATGTATATGTATATATAGTATATGAGTGCTAATACTGTGACTTAAATTAGGGGCATAGGTTCTTTTACTTTTTTTTTGTACTCAGGCTGCCAGTCTTCCATTTGAGCCACAGCTCCACTTTTAGCTTTTTGATTCTTAGTTGAAGATAAGTGGTTCATTTCTCTGGTCTAGCTTAAAACTATGATCCTCTGTTTCCAGACTTTTAAATAGCTAGATTTAAAGGCATGCACCACTAAAACCACCCCTATTATATTTGAATTAACAATAAACTTAAAGAACAAATATTTATAGTATTTTCAAATCAGTATGTTTTCATTTACACTAAAACAAAACCAAAGAACCTCTGAATGTACCAGTGCTCAAGTGCCAGCCACAGTTTCTTTGCTGGGTTGATATGATGTACAGGCAAAGCAGGAGAAAATGCTCTTCACTGAAGTTGCTGAAGGGCTGATAAGGATGAAGACAAGCAACATTACCCAGAAAGTATCACAAAGTGTTTGCTGTAGATAAATGTAGCCAATCTTAGAGGATGTTCATAGCGATGAGGAGAATATTTGAAGGTGAATATGTGATTACACAGGTGTGCTTTCTTGATGGTATATGTTTATAGCATAGTTTACATACTGTTGAAAATGAGATAGTTAAGATAGGGATGTTGTCATTCCTTCTATCCTTCACAGTATAATATTAAAACCAGTTTTATACATATATTATTTATAGTAATTATAGAATACTCCCAATTATGCATATATTATAAATATATTATTTGTATATTATGTACTATAGTATATTACGTGTATTATGCACACATAATTTAATTTTTCTACTTGTCTGTCCAGGAATTAAACTAGCAATATCTTTGAAAATTGATAGTAAAGTAGGGTCCTTACAATTTCAATTGCAATTTATAGTTTTCTCCAATAAGTAGTTATTTATTCTGAATTGGTTTAGAAATGGACTATCATAATATAATTGAACATTCAAAAATAATTATGTACGGACCTACCAAGGATGGAATTAAAAAATTTAACATGACTAATATCTGCAATCCCAGCTACTTAGGGGCTGAGATCTGAAGATAGCTATATTAAGCTAGTCTGAGTGAAATGGATCAGGGACAGCACCCAGACCATAGTTCAAGTCTCAGTATTGGCACAAAAATAACTTATGTGACTAAAACTTACAAATATATTTGTTTAAATAAAGTTGTCATTTCTTGTATCCTTTACAGTATAATACTAAAACCAGTTTTATACATATATTATTTATAGTAGTTATAGAATATAAGTAATGATACATACATTATAACTATAACATTCATATGTTATGTAATAGCATACATTATATATATTATGCACACCTAATTCAAACTGATATCACTAATGTCCATTAAATTGATATATGTTTTAGAATAGGGAACAGATTTTCTTTGGTACAACAAGGAAGTAAATAGCCACAAAAATTACTTCTTTTGGATTATATATCCACAACAAACTATTCCCTGTATATTCAAGGTACTTAATGCTAAAAGCCTGTGTTCATCAACACAAGTGTCTTTGACATGGATTTGTTCTCCTTAAGCAATTACTCCAGGAATAATAAACAGTGGAAGCTGAATGATGTTCATTCAGGTATTTCTTTAGAAATTAAACCAATCTTTATTTGGTATAAAGATCACTTACAATGTCATTACCCACACCCTTTTCATTTAAAAATATTTATATCCTGTAGCAATGTCATTGCCATTATTACTATAATTAGGAATATAATGTGGATTCATATGCTCCATAGCTCTTGAAATGTAATGAATATGGCACAGAATATCCTCAGATATGCCTGGTGGAAACCTGGATTTGTATATGGGTCTACAACTCATCAGTCTTAGGTACTTAGGAAATTTGTTTAGCCTTATGCCTACTTCTGTTTTTAATAAAATACTTAATTCATTTCTTAACTTGAAAAATACTCATGAGCACTAAAATTACCCTAATGCAGGTGCAGTGCTTGGAATGGTGTCTGCACATTGTGTAGACACCAGCTTCCGTTGTATAGAAATCAGCTTCCATCAACATGGTCACAGCATTCTTCCTGAAGGCCTTAAGAAATACATACATAATTGATATAAATATCTGTGAAAAATTGTCTTTCCTAAAAATAAAGTCTTTTCTTCATATGAAACAATGAAAGCAATGTTGGGGTTGTCCTGTGGCTTTTACTCTGAGGGAGTTTTGCCTAAATTTCATTCTTACTCGATTAATGGTAGCAGTAGCATTCTTTAGTGCTACCTTCATGTTTCTAGTTCTGTGTCCCATTTGGAATACCATTGTAACTTTTATTTTAACTTTTATTGTAACTTAATACCATTGTAACTGTTTATAATCTTTGTTATCAGAATAAATAAACTACAACTGGTGAAGTTTTCAATAAAGAGTCAATGCATTACATTTTGGGGGGGGGGGTCCGGTCGTGGGGCATGAACTCGGGGCCTGGGCACTGTCCCTCAACTCTTCAGCTCAAGGCTAGTGAGCTACCACTTGAGCCATAACACCACTTCTGGCTTTTTTTTTCTGTTTTTGTGATGCTGAAGAATCGAATCCAGGGTCTCATGCATGGTAATAACGGCAATGACATTGCTACAGAATATAAATATTTTTAAATGAAAAGGGTGTGGGTAATGACATTGTAAGTGATCTTTATACCAAATAAAGATTGGTTTAATTTCTAAAGAAATACCTGAATGAACATCATTCAGCTTCCACTGTTTATTATTCCTGGAGTAATTGCTTAAGGAGAACAAATCCATGTCAAAGCGCTCTATCACTGGGCCACCTTCCCAGCTCTGCATTACATTTTATGTGCTTAATACTTTCCTGAAATTATTCCTTTTGGATTATATATCCCAACAAAACTATTTTTGATTATGCCTTATATGATATATATATAGATTTCTTATGCGATTCTTATATGATTTCTTAGAGATCCATAAACAAAACAGCTCAGAACAGGAAAAGAGTAGGTAAGAAGTCATAAAAAAATACTATTATATTGGTCATAATGGCTAAGTGTAAAGAATATGTAACAAAACTATTAGAAGATTCATTTACTCTTTTTGCTATTCTCTCCCCTTCTCTGTAGACAGGTTCTCACTATGAAGTGCCAAGTAGTCTGGACCTTTCAAGCCTTGTCTCAGTGACAGAAGTGATGGGATTAGGGACATGTGCTCCCATGGCTGGCTTTTAGGAAGTTCACAATAAAGTAATACCAATACACATAAAGAAACTTTTGTGAGTGATGTGTATTCACTTCTTCAATTGCCAAAATTAAATTCATATGTCAAAACATCAAATTACTTACAGTATAATATATGCAGTTCAACTGGTATCACTAACACCTCCACAAATCAAATGCAAACTAAAAGCTCTACTTCAAAAACCAACATCTAAGGCAGTGTTGGAAATACAAGAAGATGCACAACAAATCTAAAGGAGTGAGATCTTTAACACTGGCAATGAGCAGTGATGGCTGAATTTTTAACTAGGCTTGAAAAGTTTGGATGTCAACGAACTATGTGATTAGAGTTGCAGAGTTGACCTTGGTGTCAAGATTGAAGGTAAAATTCAAAGGCAGCTAAGATTGCTGCAGTATTGTGGCTCGATACAGTGTGACCCTGTCTGGTAATGGTAAAGCACAGAGTAGAAGCTAAGTCAGTCAAATGTATAGGAAGGATTCTCCACTGAGAATAATTGCAGGGGGTGATCATCACTCTTGAGTTGAAAATGTATAGCCCATCATTCTACTTTAAGCTCTAGCGTTTTTTCTGATCTGAAGATAATTATAACATGCCAATGTGCCATAAGTGCTGAGCAGTGTAGGTGTATATTGCTCTAATGTACATAAAAATCCTTACAGGTATGGAATGGCCTGACCCTGACACTTCATTCTGTGTTGTTGAGTTTCATGAAGAAATGTTCATAATTAGGCAATTCACAAGTCTGAATCAGGCAACTGAGATAAGACATTAGGGTCATCACTCCAGTGACATGGTCTGTGACCTATGAAATAAATAACATTATTTCACAATGTATATGTGTTTATGAAAAATTATGCAAATATACAAAAGGGACAATTATCCATCTCTTATATTATCAGAAGTTAAGATACTCCTGAATTGTACTTTTTTGCTAGAGGAACACAGTATGACTGCTGATGTTTGGTATCTTTCCAGGTGCTCCTATACGTTTGTCAATCTTCTTTGAGGAAGTGTTTTTCCATAGTTTGTTTGGAGGTGTTCAGAATATCAGTAATGTCGCTAACCACAAACATGGGACAGCAAAGATGATGGGATACCTGGCCAAAGAACTGAGAAATCACAGAAAGTAATAGGAAAGAAGACACCAGAGGACCCAAAGCCTCATTGCCAGCTTCTGGATCCCTAAATCCTGCTTGACATGCTTTATATTCCTTCTACTATGGGGGCTAGGAGGGGGGTGGTCAGTGGCTACACAAACTAAGGCATCAATCTTGCTGGTGATTACAACTATTGACATGAGATATTGTTTGTACACATAGTGTTATTTGAATCCCTTATTGTTAGGGAGCAGAAGGGAGCAATGGTCATTACAACCAAAACAGACATCTATCTTGTCTCTAAAGTCTTAATCTTTTAGTGTCCAAAAGTTCTAAATTAAATACTCTTGAGGTAATAACTCATACCCCTGTCTTCCCTTGACTTTTTGACCTTTGCAGAGTACAACTCTCAGCCTTTTGACTGCTGTTTGAGATGGCTTCCCAATCCATCCCTTTCCAGGTCTAACAGCTTGAGTCTGTAATTCCTCACAAGTACTGTGAAAGATGAATTATTTTGAAAAGAATATTTTTTCTAAGATAGGTTAAATTTTTATATTTTATTTTATTTCAAAAATATGATACAGAGTGGTTACAGTTACATGAGTAATGTACATTCCTTGTTGAATAGTGTTGCCCACTCCATTGTTGTTCTCATATCCCTTCCCACCCTCCACACCTCCCCCTCACCCCAAAGTTGTAAAGTTCATTTCCAATATATTTTCTTGTGAATATCATTGTTGCAATGGGTCACTCTTTGTACTTCTTTCATCACTATATTTTTTCCCTTTCCTTCTCCAAATCAGATAAATGCATATACAAGATGGAAGGTACCAGAATCAAGACAGAGATTTCCAGGGATAAACCAATGGAAAAAGACAAACGAAATAAAAGTAAGATCTAGATACACTACTTTACCTACATCAAGGTTGATATCTGAAAAAAAAAAGACTTGTTGTTTCTATGACTTAGAGTTCATTTCAATTAGCATCATTTTGTAAGGTCAAATGTACATAGCTCTGGAACCAGCAATCCCATTCCTGGGCACTTGTGGAAATGATCTCAAGCTAAACCACACTAAATCTACAACTATGTTTTTTGCAGCATTATTACTATAGCTAAGATATGGAACCAATCAAGATGCCCCTCAATAGATGACAGGATCAAGAAAATGTGGTATATATACACAATAGAATTTTATGCTTCTATCAGAAAGAATGACACAACCCCTTTCTTAAGAAAATGGAAAGACTTGGAAAACAATCATATTATGTGAAGGAAGCCAGACTCAAAGAAACATAGGTTCCATGGTTTCCCTCATTTTTATTAATTAATATATGCTTAGGATAGTCCTGGCAGACATGTCCACTTTTAAACTCTTAATATTCCCTTTTTTCTCTCCCTCTTCCTCTCTCATTCCATTTGTTCTAAGTCCTGTGATGATTTTGTTGATATTCTCCCTTGTTACATTCATCATTGCATCTTACGAACTACTATTATGCACTACTGTACTTCTGTCCATTCTCCTTGTGCTTCGGCTCGTACCCCTCTCACAATGGAGGGCCAGAGATTGGGGATATTTTCTTCACTCTTTAACTCAGACATCTATCTTTACTTTCTAGCAATACATTCATTGAATTCTTTCTGTAAATTCTAATGCCTTGAAAATGATTACTGCATTTTCATGGCTTTGTTATTTGGCATTAGGGAACAACATAGGTCAGTAACTGTAAATTAGGTAAAAGAAGATTGCAATCATGCCTCCGTAGATATTGTTCATTGGATAATGTTTACTTCAAGGTCTGCCTGCCTGCTTCCTTTTCACTGTTTATTTTTCAATGTAGCCTTTTCTTCTGCAAAGTATTTATTGGCCTAGTGAAGATCAATTCCTACTCTAATTAGTCATTAATTTTACTCCAACATCATTTCACAGCTCCTTGTGAGTTTCTTCAGGGTCTGTAAAGTAGTGCTTCACATTCTAAGAAGTTTTAACATCGATGCATCCAATGATAAAGACACATTGCTTAAGTCACCATTTTGATGACTGAAAAGAAACCATGCTGTATCCTCACTATATGGCAATTTTCTGGTTTTAAATTCTTTTAGATTAGAATTGATGGTGGAGAATGAACATTCTGTCTACAATTTTATATTTTCCTAATTATTTTTAGTATCCTTTCCAATATTGTATAAAGTTAAAACATTACTACTTACTTTTAGGATTTCTAAAATGGTCAGAGTATAAATTCTATTCATTTCCAATTTTAAGACAATAGTGTCCATTATGACCAAGTGAGAAATTTTAAACTTTTTATTTGTGGTCCTTAATGGTGGTGATGGGGAATCAAATCCAATGCTTCATATGTCTTAGTCTCCTGTGTGCCTCTGAGCCTGATGTGACCTGTGGTTTTATTTTCACTCAATTGGAATAAAGAAAAATATCACTAGGAAGGAATTATTACTTGGTTACTTTCTCCAGTATCTCTCGCAAATATAAAAGTAATATAATTCTACACTGACAGAAAATGGTGTTCTTATATTGTATTTATTAATAGTAACTTTTTATGTTTTGTAGCCCCACTCTTCACTAAGGTTTGCCCCTTTCCTATCCCTGCTTCCCATAAAACTTGACTGGATCCACTAGAAACACAAATCCACTCAACCTCTTCCTTGAAAAGCCCAACCTTAAATAACCTACCCCCTGGTAGCCCTGCTATAAACTTTCAAAGACCTGACTGCAACCAGACTCCTTCCTGAAAGCCCTCCTCTGCCATAGGGAAATCCCTCTTTCACTCCACCCCTTCCTGGAATCCCTGCTCTGCACCATCAGAAACCAGGCCACATCCAAGAACTCCACATGCACTGGGCTCCACCCTCCAATACCCACCTCATCCACCAGATACCCTGCCCCTAACTACTCTAGTCCTGCATAGTCCCATTGCTCCCATATCCTAGTACCTGCAAGCTCCTCCCTTTCCTTTCAACCCCACTCCCAATCATACTTCTCCCTTGAGCCCCTCCTGGTTTCATCAGAAACTACTCCCATAACTAGCCTACTTCTAAGTGGCCTAACTTCCCAAACACAGCCCTGAACCTACCTCTTCCCACAAAGCCCATCATGCTACACCAAAAACCCTCCACCTGCCTATAATTGCCCTTGAAACACCACCTTGCTTGGCCAGAAGATTTTCACACAGCACATCTCCTGCCTGGAAAGCCAGCCCTGCTTCACCACAAGCCTTTGCACCTCCCACATCTACTCTCTCAATGTCCTGCCTTGCTCCCACCCCCTATTGGCTCCTTCCTCAGATCCACACACTACACCACCAGATACCATGCCCATTCCACTCCTTCTCAAAGCTCCTCATCCAACTAGCTCCATGGCTCCAAGCTCTGCCCTGCTCCAGAGAAACCCTACTAGAAACCCCCCACCACACTATCCAATCTCTCGACACCCACATTGCTCCACTGGAAACCACTGCACCAGTTGGCCTCCCTCTGGAAGTCTCAGCAGGATGAACTGTAAATCCTTCTCCCTCCATAGTCCCTTTTAGAAGGTTTCTTTGCCCTACTGGAAACCCTGTCCAAAGTCCATGTCCTGCCTTGCAACACTGAAATCCCCACCCAACCTGATTTTTCTTTTTGAAGTGGTGACTGGCTACCCCAGAAAACCCATCCGAACTAGTCTAGTGCACTGCTCTCACAAAGCTCTGGTCCTGAAAAACTCATACATACATTGTGACTACATCCTGCTCTGCAAGAAACCCCACCTCCACCCTAACACACTTCCCTAAGGCCTGTCATTCTCCACCAGAAACCCCGCCCCTTACTTGCCCACGTCTTCCTGGTGCCACAGGGCCCTCTCAAAGCCAGATTTGAAAAGCTTCTCTCTCATAGCTCCGCATTCCTACACCAGAATCCCCAACTTCTGTCAGCCTCTTGCCTCCATTCCCTTCCCTGCCTTATGGGAAACCTCACCCTACATATCCCATAAGGGCTCACAGTGCTCTACCAGCACCCCTCCACTAAGTAATCTCCTCCTTTGTAGCCTTGTTCTTCCTTCTCAAAGCTCTGCCCCAACAGCCTCCCCCCCAGTGACCTCAACTTCTTCCACTGAAAACCCATCCACCTGCCAGCCTCCATCCTCAATCCTGCCTACTCCACAAGAGTCCAGGCCCCTAACAAGTCTAGTCCTTCCTGTCCCCTCCCTGCTGTCTCAAAGCCCAACACAGACTGGGCTTCATCCTCAAAGCCCCGCCCTGCTCCACCACAGACACTGTGCCAATACCAACTCCTCCCTTGAATCAGACAGGGCTCCACCAGAATCCCCACACCACCTCATCCATGAAGGTCCCATCTAGTAAATTTTATTACAAATGCAATTTTATACTGGCCATAGAATTCATACTAATCAATATGATAAGAAAGCACTACGGCAAAAAGGTAACAAACATTAAATAGCTATTAGGTACCTTAATCTAGTTTGAGGTTCTGTTACCAGGCAGATATACATTGTGTGAAAATATCTGAAGGGGATTCCTCTTATTGGAAAGCATTCTTTGAAGTATCAGTGATCATGAGTGATCATTTTATTTCTAGAAAATTCATGCACATTTGTGCCATTAACTTCAAAAAATATTAGTTATTTTAAATCCTCTGGTTTCATTGAGGAAAGAGTATTAGTGTGTAAAAAGATGACTTTCAACTCATCTCTCTAATGAATAATTTTAGAGTTGCCTACCTTACTATGTACCAGAGTTTTTAGTAACAGAAATTCTCTACCAGAATCCACTTTGAATTTCCTCCTTCCACTAAAGTGCCCTTTAGAAAACACTGAAGTGAGATTACACAGGTAAAATGCCAGAAATAAAATCGTGTTTGAGATCATAACAAAATTATGATGAAGACCCCATCCAATGTGTTTTTAATTTTCTAACAAAAGGAACTTAATCCTATTTAACTGCATACTTTCTGAAGACTAGAAGACAAAAATATAAGAAATGCCCTATTATTTACCATGGTTCTGAAAAAAAAAAACAAAAATAAGGAAAGAAAACATAATGAGACAGAAAGGAATGAGGAACTTGTACATGTGATATAGAGTGTAAAAATTACACTGAATCAGGTAAAACTAATTTTGGTCATGATGTCTGGTTGTTCAATATATTTCATTGTAAATATTGCTCTTTATTAAGCTGTAACTTAATAGAGGTCTCAGCAGGGATCTTCTCAGGTAATTGTGTAGATGGTCAATTTCATCATTGCAAGATCATCAGGATGAAAAACTCCACACACCTTAAGACACCCCTGCAACAGCACTAGACATACACTTCTATTGGTCCAACAGTGTAAGACAGACCTGTGTTTTACCAAAGCTTTGTATGTGGTATGCTATGTTTTATTCAGGCTGAAGAGCCAAAGTAAGGTCAATCTGAGGTTAACCCCACCATCTTGTGCTAGTTTGCCCTCAGAGTAACCCCAAGAGAGAGAGAGAAAAAAAAAACACAGGTTGTCACCAACCCTGCCCACACTTAAGAAAGCAGAGCAGTTGCCCAAATGTTTCAGGAACAGAAAATCCCAATAGTTCAGAGAAAGGGCAGCGATGTTAGAGTGAACTCAAACCAATCATGTAACTGCTTGTGTGGAAATTCCCTAAACTTGTATGTTCAATACTATAAAAGCTGTGCTGATTTTGTGCTTGAGGACTCTTTGTGTCACTGGTTACCCAGTGCGCAGAGGACCAAGCTTGAGCTTGCAAATAAACGACTCTTTTGCTGTTCGCATTGGTTGTGGTCTCTGGTGGTCTTTCGGGGGTCCCAAGTCCATAAAACATTTCTGGGGCTTGTCTGGAATCTGCCTCATAAGACCCTCCAGACGCCTCAAAAAACCCAGCTGTCAAGTTTAGGCATTGCTGTTCTGTATATTTGGTTGCCTGCAAGTTCTGTATCTGTAATTCTAGTTTCCCACCAGGTCTGTATTCTGGTTGGCAAGGAGTCTTGGCAGACATGCTATGAGACTGCCAAAGGAGTCTATGAGGAGATGTCCCCAGACCCCTTTGGATAGATTGCTGTTTAGTACAGACATTTTTTGGGAAATTTTCCATCTGTAGTCTGGCACTTCATGGAGACATTTTCTGGGAGTTTTCCGTCTGTATTGGGAAGTTTTCCATTTTTTGGGTAACTCTTTCTGTAGTCTGGCACTTTCTGGTTGGCAATTTCCAATGCTACAGCATGCCTTTTTAAGTTGTGTCGGTGTGCCGAATGTTCTGTCTGTCATTTGGTGTTTATCTTACCCTTAAGCCTTGACCCAGGGGGTACTGAGTATGGGGGAGAATCTGCCACTCTGAGGGGATGGCTGCTAAGGACTTATTTCCCTTGCCCCAACATGACTGGGACTTCTCTTCCACATTGTAAGGCCCTTGGTCAACAAATGTTGGTGAGATGTCACCCCATTCACTGAGACCTGATTGTTCTCTGTTCTCTCTGAGATAGGGAAGTTCTGGGTGAGAGTGGCAGGCTCATTCAGCAGACTCAATTCAGCTTGCTGAGTGAGAACAGCACAGAGTTCTGGTAGGGATAAACTCAGCCTTTGGTTGTTGTGTTGTCTAGTTCTGTTTTAAAATTGGTACTAGGTTTTTTTTGTTGTTGTTGTTCTTTGGATGGGTGGGGGGATCCAGTTGTGGGGCCTGACCTCTGGGCTTGAGTGCTGTCCCTCAACTCTTCAGTTCAGGCTAGCACTCTACCACTTGAGCCACAGCTCCACTTCCAGCTTTTTTCTTTTTGCTTATGTGGTGCTGAGGAATCGAACCCAGGGCCTCATGCATGCAAGGCATGTGCTCTACCACCGAGCCACCTTCCCAGCCCCTTGGTACTACTTTTAAATGTGGGTTTTTTGTTTTGTGTTTTTGAAATTTATTTGAACATCTCTGGGGATATAAAATTCCAGTCTCCATCTGGGCTCAGTCACAGAGAAGGCTGTGTGCCTGGTTTTGACTTTTCAGCTAGTCCCAACAATGTAAAGTGCTCTTGTCTAAAATTGGATAAAAATCAAGCCAGTTTAGTTTCAGGTGACACCCCCCTCCCCAGCCTTCCATCAACAAATGGGATTCAAAAGACCAGTTGGTGAAATGCTTTCCTAAACAAGCAATCCCTGGGAAAATGAAGCTCAACAAAATTAATTAGTTTAAAAGAAATATTTTCATAAATTTTTGTTTGAAAACTTTAGAAAATGTACATACAACTGATTTTTATTTTTGCACATTTAAATAATTGGAGTTTGGGCTGGGAAAGTGGCTCAGTAGTAGAGCACTTGACTTACAAGCCTGAGGCCCTGGGTTCGATTCCTCAGCACCACATAAGCAAAAAGAAAAAAGCCGGAAGTGGCGCTGTGGCTCAAGTGGTAGAGGCCTAGCCTTGAGCTGAAGAGCTGAGGGACAGTGCCCAAGCCCAAAGTTCAGGCCCCACGAATGGACCCCCCCAAAAAAAAATCTGTGTTTTCTATGTGTTTGTGAAAACGTTCATGATAGAAATTGTCAGCATGCTGTAACAATTGATTGAGTTTAATTTTAAAATTCAAAAGGTTATGAGGTTGGGACATTACCTGAAAATTTTTATAGAATTTTCATATTGTTTTAAATGTTTTTTTAAGGATTGTTTAACTTGAAAAGTTGAAAATCTGTTATTTTAGAATGCATAAGGCTGTTTACACTGTAATCAAGATATCTGGCTTAACAAAAAGGAGAAACTTAGAAGGCAACACAATACCTATCCTTAGGAGTGAAGGGTGAACAGGCAGAAGTGCAGTTCCACTGGTCATGCGTGGTGGAACAGGACTTGGGAAGAGTCTACGCATGGTAAAATAGAGCAAGCTCGCACAAACACAGTTCATCTAACCCTAAAGAGTCAGAATGGGTGCATGACCATTCCACAGGAAGGACCAAGTGGCCCATCTTTATTCTGTCCCTTTTCCCTGAAGATAGACATTGGAAACATGATGGTAAAAATGAGTGATGTGATGATCTGATTAGCATAGCTCAAACTGCCCCTTGGATGTGTTAAAATTAAAATTGAGAAGGCCTTAAAAAGAGGGTTAAAAAGTTTATTTGTATGTGATTTGTTCTCAATGATATTCTGCCATTGGATATGTTTTTTTTAAGGCATAAAGGTGTTAAGTCTAGCTCTTTGGTACAATGATAGTGATTGTAAATTTTGCATTAAGAAAATATTGTTATTTGAGTTTAAAAGTTTTAATGTGTATCTGTTTTAAAACAAGCATCCAAGAAGAAATGAGTGACACCTAGCCTCAAGAGTTCAAGGGATTTTTCAAAATGCAACTAAAAACTAAAGTATAGAATATTAAAACAGATTAATAGGAGGCTTACAAATTAGGAATGGATTTCTGTATATAAAGTTTAAAAGTAAAATTGTTCTAAACATTTGCCTCAAAGTGCAAAAATGAAAAATTAGGATTACCAAAATAATTGCTTAATTCCTATTTCAGTTTACTCTCATAGGTTGTTTTTTTTAACAGTTCCCAGCAGGCCCTCCCCAAAAAAGAGTGAGGATTCTTGTAAGTTTGTCAGAAGTAACTTTGGCTCTTTTGTTTGTTTGTTTTTTGTTTTTTTTTGGGGGGGTCCAGTCTTGAGGCATGAACTCTGGGCCTGGGTGCTGTACCTCAGCTCTTCAGCTCAAGGCTAGCACTCTACCACTTGAGCCACAGTGCCACTTCTGGCGTTCTTTCTTTTTGCTTATGTGGTGCTGTGGAATCAAACCCAGGGTTTCATGCATGCAAGGCAAGCGATCTACCACTGAACCACCTTCCCAGCCCAACTTTGGCTCTTAATTAGATTCAGGTAAGAACATGCTTATAAGTTACTTCTATGTTGACCACCTTGTTGCTTTAAATTGGAGGAAAGTGGCCTTTTATGAGACTCATTGATCTGCAAATTGGTTCGAAGCCAGCCTGGGCAGAAAAAGGTCCATGTGAGACTGTCACCACTACCCAGCTAGCAGAAGGCTGAAACAGCAAGCAGAGTTGCTTTACGATTCAAAGTGGCAGAGTGCTAGCCTTGATCTGTAGAGCTGAGGGACAGCCCTCAGGCCCCAAGTTCAAGTCCAGCAACCAGCTAAGAGAAATGCCAATGAGGCCTTTTTCTCAGTGTAGAGAAGACACTCCTGGGATGAAAGCAATGGAGGAGCATCCAGAGACCATAAGCCACTGCTTGGATGGCAGAAATAATGTCAGATCCTAGAGTCATTTGTGCGTGGCCCTTCAACAATTGGTCAGAGACAGGAGGTCATGGGAAAATAGTTTGTAAGCATGCTAAATATCTTGGACTATCTACCTTGTAAGGGACAGGAACTTAGTTATCTATGATAGTACTAAAAAGCTAAGGTTGTAAAATGTGGAGGATACTTTAGATCCCAACCCCAAAAGCTCTAATTGGCAGTAACTTTTGAGCTGACACCAGCTACATGAAATTCATCAGCTCAGGAAAAATGTTTGTAAACCTGAGAGTGTGTTTCTATTGATATCTGTCTGAAGGCCTGCATAGGTAATTCAGGCATTGTTAGGATTACTAGAGATCACATTCCTTAGTCATCCAGAAAGATCCTTTTGCAAACCAGAAGGCTAAATAAGCTACACTGCTCTAGCCAGACAAAGGTCTGTGCATTTGTCAAAAGTTATAATGTTGTTCTTAATGACTTCTAACCCTTGTATCCTCTTTGTAAAAAAGGCTAAGGTTATAGGTTCGTGGCTAGGTAGGATCAACACCCCTAAGTCAGCTTGAAGAAGTGACAGAAGATGAACATTTGCCCATCATCCCCCTTTAAGAACAAGACACCAGAGTCACTTTTTTTAAAATGTGGCAAAATAGACAGAAGGAAAGGCATGGGAAATAACAGTAAAGGCCTGAGCCCTCTATATCTGCCTAGAAAATCCTACCCTTATTAAAAGAAATATTTGTTTAAAAAGTTGTCATCTTGATCACTTGTCCTGGGCTATTGTCTTAAAAACCAGTGGGGTAACACCCTGCCAACCCTATGCAATGTATCCTTAACCAGTCTGTGTAGGAATGTGCAGCCCAGCACATGGTGTGACAGTCCCTTGGAGCCACTGAGAAACCCTGCTGCTGCTGCTGTACACCCTCATGGGTAAAGTTCAAGGACAGCCTGACAGTCACCAGAAGGAAATCTACATCATCATCCAGTCCACCTCCACTGTGGTAAAAGTAGACTAAACTCCTGCCTGATTCCATCACTTGAGACGCCTTCCAGGTTGAAAGCTGCTAAAACTAAGATCTTTTGGAACAATCTTTTGGTGATATCCAGTATCCTTCTCTACTCCCACAGTGGATATTGGGGGCAAGGATATCACTGGTTTGCCTTAGGCACTTCAGGGTCACAGCCTAGGTTGGCTCTGGTATGGTAATAACCTGCTTCCTCCTGGGTGAGTTTTAAAGATAAAGGAGAGATTTTTTTTAAATCAATGGAGGTAGTAAGAGGAATGGGACCCAGCCCTAATCTTAGCCTTAAAATCTAGCAAGCTTTTCATCCCACTGGTACCTTGAGGCTTTCTGAGATAACTTGGTTTCCACAAGTCAAAGGGAAAATGAGTAGTTTTAAACTCTAGCCAAAAAGAAGCTCAAGGAATTGTAAAGAAGAGGAGGGTAGTAAAGAAAGCCTAAGGAAGGAATTGGGGAAAAATTGGTATCCTCTGGATAAGAAATGATTTTAAAAGTAAGGATTGTCTTAAAATGTTTGTAAAGAAGACAATCCTCAGAAAGTTTAAGTATGTAGCAAATGGTATGAATATGTCTTAAAATTGGAGCTTACAAGTACAGCTGGTATAAAATTGTTAGCTGTGATATACGGAGTCAGACTTGCTGGAAGAAAACGTAAGGGCCTTTGGTACTGTTAATTTTGTTACTCACAGTCAGACCATGTAGACTGGTGTCCTTTGTAAAAGAGAGGATCAGCACAGTCCATCTATTAGTTCTGAGATACCAATACCAAACTGTAAATATAGAGGACTGTGCCAATTAGGGGACCATGATTGGTCCCCAATGCTCTAGAAGAGGAGGGAATGAAGAGCCACAGTAACTCCAATTTGAGATTAACCTCACCATCTTGTACTAGGCTGCCCTCAGAGTAACCCTGAGAGAGAGAGAGAGAAAGAGAGAGAGAGAGACAGACAGACAGACAGACAGACAGACAGACAGACAGACAGACAGACAGAGACAGAGACAGAGACAGAGACAGAGAGACAGAGACAGAGAAACAGAGAAACAGAGAAACAGAGAGACAGAGAGACAGAGAGAGAGACAGAGAGAGACAGAGAGAGAGAGACAGAGAGAGAGAGAGACAAAGAGAGAGAGAGAGAACACAGGTTGCCATCAAGCCTTCCCACCCTTAAGAAAGCAGAACAGTTGCCCAAGTGTTCCAGGAACAGAATATACCAATAGTTGAGAAAAAGGGCAGTGCGGTTAGGGTGGACCCAAACCAATTATATTACTGCTTGTGTGGAAATTCCCTAAACTTGTTCGTTCAATCCTATAAAAGCTATGCTGATTTTGTGCTTGGGGACTCTTACCATCACTGAGTTACCGAGTGCACGGAGGACTAAGCTTGAGGTTGCAAATAAACAACTCTTTTGCTGTTCGTATTGGTCATGTTCTCTGATGGTTTTTCAGGGGTCCCACGTCCATACAACACGGCTTGATACAAAATGTCTCTGCCCAGAGAATTAAATGATTGCATTTATAGCTAAAAATATTTAGTGTCATTATTAACATCTAACACATACTGAGGTTTTTATTTAAACCTCTCTTTCTCCTTGTCTTTCTTTCTTTCTTTTCTTTCTTTCTTTTTTTCTTTCATTCATTCATTCATTCTTTCTTTCTTTCTTTTCTTCTTTCTTTCTTTCTTTCCAATCCTTCCTTCCCTCCTTCCTTCCACCCTGCCTGTCTTCCTTCCTTTCTTCCTTCCTTCCTTCCTTCTTTTCTTCCTTTCTTCCTTCCATCCTTCCTTCCTTTCTGCCTTCCTTCCTTCCTTCCCTTCTGTCCTCTTCCTTCTCTACTTTCTTTTCTTTCTTCCCTTTTCTTTCCTCTTTTAGGAAATGAGTATGAATTTAGATTTTTTTTTTTTGCTGAAGAAGTATTCTACCATTAGAACAATCCTTTTTCAATTTAGTTACTTTGCTCATAGGTTATCAATTTTTCTGAGGGCTTAACAGAGGCTAAGTTCCTCACCTCTGTCTGCCAAGTACTGGGATCACAAATGCATTCCAACATGCCAGGCTTTAAGATGATATAAGAATATCATTACTTTCCTTGCGCACTTTTTCTAAACGGTGATCCTCTCAAATTCTACCCTTTTAGTTAGTGATGTGAGCTCCAATAGCTTGTCGCCAGTATAGATTGTCTAAATGAATGACTGAAGGCAATTTCAGTTTAATCTCTTTTATTATTTTGCCAGTCCAGGGCCTATTATAATTTTATTTCTATACAATTTTTGTGTACATTTATACATAAGCTTTAAAATGTTGCTTTCCCCCCCGCCCTGTTGATCCTTTTTTATTTTTCTTGGTCATGGGGCTTGAACCTTGGGCCTGGGCGCTGTCCCTAATCCTTTAGATCAAGGCTAGCACTTTACCACTTGAGCCACAGTGCCACTTCTGGCTTTCTGGTGGTTAATTGGAGGTAACAGTGTCATGGATTTCCTGCCAGGGCTAGCTTTGTACTACCATCCTCAGATCTCAGCTCCTGAGTAGCTAGGATTAGGATTACAGGCATCAGCCACTGGCTCCCATCTAAAATGTTACTTATTTTAAGTTCTGTGATTTAGTTGAGGGAGTAGCATGAGTCTGTAGAAAGGTAACTTTCAAATAATCTCTAAATAATTTCAGAGTTTCATTTTCATAATATTTATTGTAGTGATTAATAACAGAAGCTCCCAAAGTAACAGAATGATCCTTCATTTCTCCCTTCCCATAGGCATTATTGGAAGAAAATGAGTGAGATCTAAGTCTAAGACAATATGTACTTGAAATTATAAAAAAAATTATTTTGATGACACATAAAGAGCCAGATTACACAACCTGCTTTTCATTTTTTAAAGAAAGGAATGTCATACAGGTATATTTACTGGCAGGTTTTTTCATCTGAAAAACAAAGAAAAAAATCATAAAAAAGCTCAAGGGAATCAGCAGCCACATAAGTGTGATTGGAGAGTTTAAGACATGAATTTATTCAGGTAAAATAATTATTTGGGAAAGGTATCTGTTCACTGAATTTATTCATCATTAATTTTATTTTATTTATGTATCACTTAATATATAAACACATATATGTGTGTATATATGTCTCTGTGTGTGTGTATATATATATGTATATATATATACATATATATATATATATATATATATATATATATATATATATATATCAGCAGTATCTGTCCAGTGAACTGTATGTTTAGGTAATTTCATGTCAAGTTCATCAAAAGGATGGACTTCCATAAACCTGAACAACCCTTCAACACCACTGCACATGCAAACTTAAGGGTTCACCATTGTAAGCCATACCTGTGTTTTACCAAACTTTGTATATAGTGTCTTATTTTTTCATGTAGGCTTGACACAAAATGTGTTTGCCCCTAGAAATAAATGATGGCATTATAACTACAATAATTTAGTGTAAATCTTTACATTGAACACATGTTCAACATGAGTTGTTCTTTCTTTCTTTTTCTTATTTTAATTTTAGGAAGTTGATTTGTCTTTTGATGTTGTGTTTGCCAGACAGGTACTCAACCACTGGAGTCACTCTACCAATCCTTTCTTGTTTAAGTTACTTTACTCATAGAGTAGCAATTTTTGCACCCAGCCTAAAAAGCAGGGATCATGATTGCATTCCAATATCCCTACCTAGTAGTTTGATATGGGTGATACTTTCCTTCCTAGATTGATTCAGAACTGTGATCCTCTCAAATTCTACCACTTTAGTTAATAGTGTGTGATCCAGTTCTGCCTACCTCTAGAAGATATGACAGAAATAAATGATTACAGGAAATTTGAGTTAATCATTGGCTAATATAAATGATTTGATATTAAAATGTAGGGTAAGTTTAAAAGTATAATCACAGTAGTCATAGTTTGCTAAGTAAATTTTGTTTCACATTAAAAACACATCTTAACCAGAATTAAGGACTTATTTTGCTGTCTGTCAACTTGTATGTCATTTGGAAAACCTCATGTCTTCCATGTGTGATAAAGGACTTTGAATGATTTGATGTGCTAGCTCACAACTATAATCATGGTTAGCAATCAGAAATAAATAGATCACAATTTGAACATAGCCTAACCAAAAATTTAGGAAGTCCCAATCTCAACAAACTAGTGGATCATGTTGAATCATGCAATTAATCTCAGCATCACAAGAGGCTAATTTCTGCCCAGTACCTGTGTCACTTAGGTAACTGGCTCACTTGGAGGCAGTCACCTCTTCTGATGCAGAAACTAGGCTGAGATTCAGCCAAGAGGAGGGAGGAGACTGCCCCATCTTCCCAGGGTGGAGCTCACAGAATGCAGTGAAAACGTGCTTGCTTTCCTTCTCCAAATAGCTTGAGATGCCATGCTGCTGAGTGTTCATTATTTGATTCCAATGATCTGTGGTAGAGGTGTAAGGAAACATTAAATTAAATTTCATATTCGCCCATTGAGCTACTCTTCCCAGCTTGTGAGTTCAACTCAGCAAGTGTTCATTATTTGAGAGTTGAGAATACAGGTAGGGGACAGAGAGAGGTTTAGTGAAAGAAAGGAGAGATTGGTAGAGAGAGGGAGAGATGGGGAGAGAAAAGAAAGGAAGGAAGGAATGAAGGAACGAAGGAAGGAGCAAAGAAGGAAGGAAGGAAGGAAGAAATGATTGAGAATGAGTGGTTTGGAGTCAGGAATCACATGGCAGAGGTACTACCTGTATTTGGTATTAGGTCTGCCCCAGGCAATGCATACCCTATGCAGACACCTCCCCACTTCTTGGCTAAGTTTCCACCCTTTATGTGTTACATAGTTATCTGGGACTCTTGGAAGCAGCCACCTCCCCCCATGCAGAGTCACAACCTGATCAGCCGCTGGTCACACTTTCCATCTGACCAGAAGAGAGTCCCAGGCCCTGAGGTCACATCCAGATCCAGTTTGGCCAGACTTTTCGTCAACCTGGGCATACCTCATCTCATCCTTGGCCTAGATAAGACTTGGCCCTAGGTTGGGTTGCCAAACCCCCCCTTTTTATTACATGCCTCTCCACCATGTATGGCATGGGCTGGAAAAGTGGCTCAGAGGTAGAGCACTTGCCTTGTATCCATGAGGCCCTGGGTTCGATTCCTCAGCACCACATAAGCAAAAAGAAAAAAGCCGGAAGTGGCACTGTGGCTCAAGTGGTAGAGCTAGCCTTGGGCTGAAGAGCTGAGGGACAGTGCCTAGGCCCAGAGTTCAGGCCCCACAACTGGACTCAAAAATAAATAAATAAAAATAAACTAATTTACCTGACTGAATACCATGTGCCTGTTCTCTTCATTGGCTACCTAATGAAACTTACCTAATTAATATACCTTACACTTCAGAGTTTCTAGTTATGAACTCAAGAATATTTTTCTGACACATGTGAGGTCAGTATCTACAAAACATATGTACTAACTCATCATTTAACAGTATAAATCTGCCTGGAATCTTTTTTTTCAATTTTTTTAATTGTTAAACTAATGTACAGAAAAGTTGCCATTACATGAACAAAATAATGAGTACATTTCTTATGAAGCATTGTTGCCTCCTCCTTTGTTTCCTCTTCCCATCTCTTCCCATCTCCCACCTCCCACGCCAAAGTTTTAAAGTTTGTTTTTTGACATGTGTTGCAATGAGTCCACCTGTATCCTTATTTAAAGAATTCGTTTTTTCCCTTTCTCTCCACAAAGTGTACCAACATCTGAATCTTTAATAGCAGCCTAATTAACCTTAAAGTTCACTTTGTTTGCTTTGCTTTGTTTGCTTTTTTGCTTAAAGTAATCAAAGATTTGCTGGGACAATCTGAAAAGATCTCTGCCTTCATATTTTTTAGTCACCCTGGGCTACAACCTATGTGCTACCAGCTCAGATGATGGGACTTTAAAATTCTGGAAAGCAGATGCACATCATAAGGCCCTATGGCTTTGGGATTTCTCATTCTTTTTTTAAATGTAATTGTTACTCAGGTGTGTACAGTGAGTTTACCATTTCACAATAATGTAATGTGTACATTTGTCTTGTAGACAATCCTATCCTTTTCTGAGCTTTCTCCCAGTTTCTGTTTTTTTTGTTGTTGTTTTTGATTTTTTTTGTTTTTGTGCCTGACTTTCAGCTTGAACTCAAGATTGGGTGCTGCCTTTGAGTTTTGTAATAAGGCAATCTACCTCTGGAGCCCCAGCTCCCTTTATGGATTTTTGGTTGTTAACTGGAGAGAAGGGTCTTACAGATTTTCTCACTGGAGCTGGCTTTGAACTGTGATCATCAGCCTCCTGAGTAGCTCAGATTATAGGCCTGAGTCCCCAGTGTCCAGCTACTGAAGTGTTGGTTGCATGCTTCCCTGGTTGTGTTACAGTTTTCCTTCACTCTTGGCACTGATACTACATATTTCCTGGCTCAAATCTGAATTGGTAGAACATGCTTGTATTTTGAGGAATGCAGGAATAGGAAACTATATGCCATAGGGACATATTAGCTAATCAAATCATTTGGAACATGGCATAAAGACAAGTAAGTTTATTGCCAGTTGACTGTGTCATGTCTTTACTATTAATTCTGCTTAGCCTGTGGATGATGTTATACATATCCAAATGGCCCCAGGCAGAAAGAAGGTTTCTCATCCTGTTCTAAAAACAAAACAAAACAAAACAAAAAACAACCAAAAAATACTACATATGAGTGCAGCAGTTTCCTCTAATTAGAGACCAGTATGGCCTAGTTTACGAAAAAAAAATGTCCTTTGTTTAAGTGCTGCTACTAATTCTAACAACAAATATAATGAAATCTGTAGTAGTCTGTAGAATTGTATACCACAGCTTTCATTTTAGTTCACAAGAAATTCATACATTAGGTGCTGGCAAAATTGGTTAACTACTTGTAGAAAACTAAAGCTAGATCCTTATATATCACCCTGTACCAGAATCAAGTCCAAATAGATCAAAGACCTTGGAGTCAAAGCAGACACTCTGAAACATTACAGGATGGAATAGGAGAAACTCTAGGTCTCCTTGGCACAGGCCGAAATTTTCTTAATAGAGCCCCAGAAGCACAACAAATCAAAGGTTGGACAAATGGGATTGTGTGAAATTGCAGAGCTTCTGCATGGCAAAGGATATAGCTAGTAAGATCAATAGAAAACCCATGATTTGGGAGAATATCTTCACTAGCCATACAACAAACAAGGGTCTCATATATAAAATATACCTGGAACCCAAAAAATTAAATCCCTAAAAACAAATATTGAAAGAAACAACTGCCCAATAAATAAGTGGGCTAAAGACTTAAAGAGAAACTTCTCTGAAGAGGAACAAGCGTGGCCAATAGACACATGAAGAAATGCTCAACCTCCCTAGCCATAAAAGAAATGAAAATCAAAACAACATTGAGATACCACCTCATCTCAGTTAGAATGGCTATGATCAAGAACTCTAATAACAACAGATGCTGGAGGGGATGTGGACAGAAGGGAACCTTACTCCATTGTTTGGGAGTGTAAACTTTTTCAACCACTTTGTGAAGTGGCATGGAGGTTCCTCAAAAGACTCCACATAGAGCTCCCCTATGACCCAGCAATCCCACTTTTGGGCATTCACACAAATGTTCACAAACAAGACCACACTAATGCTACCAGCACGACTATATTTATAGCAGCATTATTTATCATAGCTAAGATATGGAACCAACCCAGATGCCCCTCAGTAGATGAATGGATCAAGAAAATGTGGTATGTATACACAATAGAATTCTGTTCCTTCATCAGAAAGAATGACATTGCCCCATTTGTTAGGAAATGGAAAGACTTGGAAAAAATTATATTAAGTAATGTAAGCCAGGCACAAAGAAATATAGGTCCCATGGTTTCCCTTATTTGCAATAACTAGTATATGTCTGAGTCAAGCAGAAAAGGTCAGATAATTTGATGTTAGGGAAATGAACCCTAAGATATGTATTAAAATGTTTTTTTTCTTTCATGCGATTGTTTCTAACACATTTACAAGATTATTTCTTTGTTACTTTATATGTCCTTCCCCCATGGCATAACCCCTGCTTTCATTGTATTTGATGTCGGTATAATTTGTGGAGGGGGAGGGAAAAAACAAATCGTTCAAATAGGGATACAGGTGGACCCATTGCCACAATGAGATGTACAAGTCGTTATGTCGAAAATGAACTATACAAATTTGGTGGGGGGGGAGGATTGGGTGAGGGAGCAGAGGGAGGATGGGAAGGGATGGAAGGGGAAACAAAGGAGGAGGCTACAATGCTTGATAACAAATGTACTCATTTTCTTGCCCATGTAATTGTAACCCCTTTGTACAGTATTTTCACAATAAAAAAAAAAGAAATTCAGACATTACAATGCTTATTTTTTTTGTCAGTTGTGGGGCTTCAACTCAGGGCCTAGACAATGTCTCTGAGATTCTGAGCTCAAGTTAGTTAGCACTCTACCAATAGAGCCACAAAGCCACTTCTTCTTTTTGAGTAATTAACTGGAGACTAGAGTCTTATGGGGACTTTTCTTCCTGGTCTGGCTTTGAACTGCAATCCTCACATCTCAGCATTGTGAGTAGCTGGGGTTACAGGCATGAGACACTGGCACCTGACTTCAAATAGTCATTTTTAAAATGATGAACTGCTTGTTGCCTCTGGCTCACATATATAATCCTAGCTATCGGTAGGATTACAGGTATGAGAAGCAAACACTAGGTGAGTGTTGTTCATGATGGTTTGTATTAGCATGTTCTAATATTGTTTGTTTCTTATACTACAATGCTCTTATTTTTATTTTCACCTACGTGGGGGTGATAGGTGCTACCAGTGTTGAATCTTCTTTGGTTGAGATGGAGCCATGTGGAAGTTCTTGCCTAGTATGGCATGAAATTGAAGTCCTCCTGCTTTCAGCTCCCCATGGACCAGGGATGATAGATGTATTCCATCACGCATAGCTAGGAGTTGGGGAGCATTGCAGGTAAAACTACACTGGTCTGGAACTGATGTCCCTAATAGCTAGCTTTACAGGCAAAACCTTGTTGTATTCCGTTTCATTTTGAAGAAGTGTAGGTACATACTTAGAGAGTACAATGATAACACACTACATGTTTAATATATAAAATAGTCAATATAATTAGCATGTTTATCTCCTAAAACATTGAAGCTAATGTATTTTGGCAACCTGAATCTACTAGTTATTTTGGAATATACCATAAACATGAATACACTGATAATGTGCAGTAGAAGATTGGAAGTTGAGAGAGACAGAGAAAAGTTAGACTATATGTAGTAAATATATATTTACCTATTGCTGTTCTGAAGAACATTATCATATATTCACTGTGACAATACCACCATATATTCACCATGACAATAATTTTCCTGCAGTGTAGAATTTTCCATTTCATAATCTGCCATCATTTATCTTTTTTGCATTCTCCTTATAAGTATGAATGTTTTCCAGTTTATTATAATGTTTTGAAATTATTATATGATGGATTAAAAAATTTGTAGAGTCTACTGAAATTATCTCATTTTGTTTGGTTTTCTAATGCTAAATCATTAAGAACAAGGCTTCCTGAAAGTTATGCTAGCAGAGTATATCACTAAATTGTATTCTAATTATATCTTATTATTGTATTTTGATATAGGGTTTTACTATTGCTGTTTTATGATACAGAATGTTGTGAAGCTGGACTAAAACTTGCAACCCCACTGCCTCCAGTTTTATCACTAGGTTCTGGAGGCTCATAGTTAGAACTCTAGCTAATCAGGAGGTTGAGACCTGAGATTTAGTTCAGACAGCCTGAGCAGGAAATTTTATGAGTCTCTCCTCTCCAGTTCACTACAGAAAACTTGCAGTGGAATTGTGGCACAATTGGTAGAGCACTACACTCAAAGGGAATATCATATAGCCCCTGAGTTCAAGTCCTAAAACACACATATGCACAGACACACATTCACACACACACTCCCACACACATCTACACACACAGATTCACAGGCAATGTTGAATCTTAAATTCGTATCTGGAGATTAGACAACAGCCCACTTATTTGTGAAGGTTTTTTCTGATTATTTTGAATGAGGAGGATAGTTCATGGGACACAAATGACAAGACTTTAGTGAGGAATACTTTATAAATGACTAGCATATAAAAAGAACAGGAGCACAGCTTTAATCTTTAAATATTACATTCCTTCAACTACAGTATTTTAAAATAATAATCATTGAATTATGAAAAGAAAATGCAGCACCTCTTCCCTTCTTCCCCTCCCCTCTATCATAAAATATGAGCAAAGTATCAAGAATAGTCTTTTATCTTACAAGAATGAACACCCATAAAAATGTCTATATGTGTAAGGTTTGTTTTTCAATACTTGTTTGATTTTCCCACCTCTAAGTACTTGCCTTTTTTCCACATGACAGCACAGAGGGGCTTCAAGAGCAAACAGAAAATTAGGAAACAAAAACCTAACAATGTCCTAGGAAGTAGATGTCAAAAATACATGCAAGAAACATATGGCAAGCTGAGAGGGCCTGAGGAGCAAAATGATTTGTGCAGGATGAGAAAAATAGTGACAAATAAGGCCTGGATCTGACCTAGAAAGGGTTCCTTAAGGCTGACATCATGCTGGTTCTTAGGCCTAGCTGAGGATGTTGGGATTTGATAATGTCCACATGTGTATAGAATGATGTGGGAGGGGAGATTTCAGCCTCCAGTTTGTCTTTGGCATGGTCTTATGTGAGCAAGCAGCTTAGATCATTGGGCTCTGAGAGATGATACTACCTCCCTCACAATAGAATAGAATATGGAACACTCTGAGCACCACGTAACTGTTAACTACAGTCAGCTCAGACCAGCTCAGGTGTCCTGTAGCTCAGGAACAAGAAAGATGTTCCTGTGTTGTTTTCAAAGTTCAAGAGGCTCAGGTCTCAGGCATGAGTGGTGTGAGTACCTTACTCCATGCTGCAAACATTGGATCAGTGCCAAACCATGAATCCAATGTCTCAGGCCTTTTTATAAGAAGAAACCAATGGAATCACAAGGCAAATCAGTCCAGGTATAACTATGACAGGAAATCTATTTAATCTCATCCTAGCCCATAGTACACCTTTCTTCTTGTGTGCTTTTATACGTGTATACTGAGAAAATATTTACTGTGTACTTTTCAATCCATTCTGTTACTCGTTTTGAAGTGTAGTCCAGTTTCTATGTTTCAAAGATCCATTCTTTTTACCACCTCAGTGTGACAATGAGTCAGCCGAAACTCTGAATGTGCCCTATAACATATGGATCCTGGACTCAGGCTTGTTGGAAATGCTGGCAATGGACCTGTTCCCTGCCTATCAGAAAGGTGATCTCTTCTATGTTGGAAATTTCCTCCACCACTATAGAGAGTCGGGGACAATGGAGCAGTTGCTGGATATTCTGTTTAAAAAATGAGTGTTCCTCTTTCAAACCCAGGGCTGATGATTACCTCCCCCAGCCCCAGCAGATTATTGGAATACTTGATACTTCTCTGAGACTGTTTCACTGAGGTCTTATCACAGGAACTTGGCTTGAGACAAAGAAGTGCACTCCCAGCTAATTCCTTAGGACTGGACTGACAGAACATTCATTTGACTCAGAAGCTAGTGGAGCCTTAGCAGTTTGCTTGCTGAGAGACTAGGTTTAAAGGAATGAGTCAGTACCACCCAACGTCCACCCTCACCTAGGAAATCACTATCTTGGAGGCCTTTGAGGGAATATAGACAGAAGTAAGGATGCAACTTGAACTTGAATTTGGGGCCTGAGTGCTGTCTCATTTGTCGCACTCTGCCATTTGAGCCCCACATCCAGGTCTGGCCTTAGGCCGGTTAATTGAAGATAAGTGTCCTTAGAATTTTACAAACTAGACTGGGTTCAAACTGTGATTCTTAGATCTCACCCTCCTGATTAGTAGGATTAGAGGCATGAGCCATTGTGCACTTAGTTGGACAGATCCATATAAGCATCCTCACAGAATTTGCATGAAATTGTATAGACATATCTCCACTTTTTGTCTGTCATGTTTACATTGCCATTTGGGACTTAGCCAGTCCCATGTGTGTTCTGTTATTTCAGAAAAGGAGAAGCATAGAGTTAGCCTCCTCCTCTCCTCCCATCAGTATAGATCCTTCTACTGTAACTGGAAGGAAGATGAACAAGATGAAGAAGTAAGTGGATGTTGGCACAAAGAGAAATTCTGTCCTTGAAATCTGGGTATCTTTGAGATTTCTGATATAAGTCAACTTTCTTCTTTGCACACCAGTTGTGATTTTCACCAGGGGGTTGAGGCTTGGCACTTCAGTGGATAGCAGAATACACAGTTGTGGATGTGGTTGTGCATTTGGACTCTCATGGATGACAAGGAGGACTGTGTATAACAATTCAGATTCAGTGGGGAAACCACTTTTTCCTCCTATCACATGGGGAATTTTTGAGGATTGTATTTGAGAATTTCCTAGAACTGGGTTGTGAGGAACATCCTGCTTGCAGAAGTCTCTTCCCACTTCCCAACATGCACATCCCGCCAGAAAAATGCTTTAGTATAAGGCTCAGGATGGGGAGGGCGGGCTCTCATTTTCCTTGTCACCAATATGCCCACAGCATGGTTTGTTCCATCTTCCTTATGAGGATGGTCTTCTACCCTGATGGTTTCTATGGCCACAAGAACCATGACACCCTGAAAGAACTTACACAGTATGTCAAGCTCAACATGCCCTCTTCAGACTTGCTCTTCTGCTTATATATTCTTCTGGAGCTTACAAATTTAGATAGAGGAACGCATGACCCATGAGACCAAGAAAAAGAGGAAATCGTCCTTGTTTAGATGCCTTAGAGCTGGTGAGTATGGATGGAACCTGAGTCTCCAGAGATGTGAGTGATTGGCCAAGAGCCCTTAGTACACCCCAGCTTGGCAAAATATCCTTTTATGGATATTCTTTGCCAGTTAATATCTGTTCTCCTTTTGAAAGAACTTGGAAGCAGCCACTCATTAGAAACATCCTAACTTCTCATCAGTGTTCAGTACATACTCAAGTTCTACAGCTTCTCCCATTAAATCCTCATGAAATTTATTCACATCTTAACTTCTATAGTTCTAAGACTCCTGTAAATATTTCCATGCTCACCGTAGAGCAGCTCCTGCAGAACTCCAGATAAAGAACCCATCAATGATGTCATCTATGTTGCCTGATAGAGATCGGAAGGCATCACTGATCTCCAGAAAGCATGTTAACATAGAGGGTTTTCTTTTTTGAATTTGTAGAAAGGCTCAAGCAGGCTTTGAGTCCTGGACATCCCACTGGTTCTGAACCCCACATGTGATGCAGGTGCACCTGCACATATCACCAAGGAAGAAGATGATCCAGAATGACTTTCACTGATATTCACAGTCTAGCTGGATCGGCTCCAAACCAGTCAAAAAGACACATCTAGGTGTGCAGGATAAATGTGTGCTAATGAAAAATGACCCCAGTCTATGTTCAGGAAAACCATTAAGTGAGGTCCAAAATCTAGATTCAGTTGAGGAAAGGGTATCTTTCCTCACAGAATACCCAGACCAATTTGTCCTCCTTCAGGGGATCCAATTTTCCATTGAGAAATTAGAATCTGTCCCTCTTGGACTCACAAAGAAAATCCTGTCTTTAATGAGGAAGTAAATTCCTTTGAGGATTCTGAGGCAGAATTTCTGCCTAAAGGCAACCTAGAGGCCAATCTAGACTCAGAAATTCCCTTCCCCCTTCCTGGGAAAATCTTTATTTTTCTTTTTGTTTTGATTGTTGTAAAATGTTCATTCTACTTATTTTTCTAACTTTCTTAAAATGTCAATGTTTTTGATATATTCTAGATTCATGAATCCTAAATATGTTTCTTTTTAAGCCTACAATGAAGCATTGTGCATATGTGTTCTGTTGGGGGGGGAACACGGAGTGACAGGGGGCTGTACAAGAGAGCCTACTGCATATAAAGGGAACTGTTAAATGCACAGGGAGCAACAAAGAATTGCCTAGATGATGGCTCTCATATCAACTACATCTTGTTCAGGGATATTATCCTAGCTACTTAGAAGTCTAACATGAAAGGATCTCAAATCAAAGCCTGACCAGGAAGAAAACCTTCCTCTCTGCAATCAGCAGACAGGAAGCATTAGCTCTGTACCTGAAGCCCAGCTAGACGGCCTCAGACAACAGACATCCAGACACACAAGACTACCCCCATCTGAAATATTATCAAATACAGTCACATAATATCTCCTATTTGGGAGATAATGTTTAAAAGATGTATCAAAAACAGTTCAAAAAGGTAGTTAATAAAGGCTAAGTGAGAGTGGAAATATGTACTCACACACTGAAATGAAAGTTACTGCCAGAATGATGTTAATGGAGCTAGAGGCCCATTTGGTAACTTATCTACTCAACCATCTTTCCTCACATCTTGTCAGTCAGCCTGAAGAGTGAGATTTTTTAATGAAAGGAATGTGTGTGAGCATGTAGCTTGTAACATTAATAATGAAAAGCTAGGCATTGGAAGCTCAGGCCTGTAAAACTAGCTACTCAGAACCTTAAGATATGAGGAACTCAGGTCAAAGCCAACTGAACAAAAACGATTCTTACCTCCAATTAAACAGTAAATGCAAGGCAAGCACTTTACCACTGAGCCACCTTCCCAGATAAGTTGATGTTAGGGAAATGAACCCTAAGATATGTATTCAAAAGTTTTTTTTCTTTCATGCGATTGTTTCTAACACATTTATAAGATTATTTCTTTGTTGCTTTGTATGTCCCTTCCCCACAGTATAACCCCAGCTTTCACTGTATTTGATGTCGGTATAATTTGTGGAGGGGAAGAGG